>NC_136667.1:1928653-2571538 GCF_903797595.1 Erithacus rubecula | reverse complement strand
GTTCATCTGGGCATAAACACATTCATTCTAATAGCCACATTAGTTCTACAACTTCATTTGTTTGGTTGTGTTTTTTTTAGCTTTCACTCAGTATAATTACTTCTGACACTTTCCCATCAAATAACTTTTTGCTGTTAAGAGTTTTCATACTTTTGTTTGTTTTAAGCCAAACCACTACATTTTTTTTCATAGCAGATGCTGCAACATGATGGACAGGCTGTCATAAACAGATGGACTTGCTCTAAATCCAACCTCAAAAAAAACAACATCCCATCAAGGATGAAGAGCTGGTCTCCTGGGAGAAGCAACCAATACTCAGCACACCTTCCCCAGTGTTTACTCAGCAGATCTCCTGGGCAAATTCCAGACCAAAAACAAGGATGTGCCAATAGGAAAGGGAAACAGAGGCAGTATTTTAGCCAAAATACAGCAATCAGCTCCTCTTCATGCACCAGCAATCCCTGCTGTGGGCATTGACAGCATGGAGACAGAGGTGGGACAGCACAGGGGAGGAGCAGGGTTTGGACCCTGAGTCAGAGAATGGCTCAGGAAAGGATCAGACACTTGTCTCTGTCCTGTGTAAAATAAATCCAGAGCCAGCAGGACATGGCAATCTATATTCTGTGCACACAAGGCTTGCTTTGTGCCGAGGGAAATGGGGCAGATTTCTGTTCTATTGACTCACCAGCATTTCAGGGAGCCTCTGAAGCAGTTTCCTTCCCCTCCTTCCTGAGGGCTGCTGCTTTTCATGGCTCACCAGACCAAGAATGACTACCTGGTATCATCCCTGCAGACAGCACAGCTAACTACTGACCACAGCAGAGCTAAACAACCCCCTTGTTCTGTCTGAAAAGTCACCAATATTGGATTCCTTGAGATTGCAGCAACTTGACTATAAAGCATCCATGTGTTTCTTTATTTCTCTGGATTTATGGGTGCCCTGGACATCTCAGAATCTGATGTACTTTAACAGAAGCATCTGAAATAAATTGCTGTGTGCTTAAGTGTGGTTAACTTCTCTGCAATTATTTATTCCCTTCTGTAAAAAACACTACAAGAACATAAAGTAGAAAAAATATCATTATTAGCTAAATTCAGACATGTGATCATCAACCTGCCTCTGGATGTCACTGTTCTGTGAGAGCTGAAAACATCTTAGGGAAGAAAAAGGTGAAAAAAACAAGACTGAAAACCCCACTGATTTTATACAGATTTAAGATATAGAATCTAAACTCTTAGATTAAAAAATATTTTTTACACTCTTCCACATCCAGAAATGTTCTGTTGAAAGGATGGATATCTGAAAAGAGCTCTGTAAATTGCCTGCATAAAGCCAAGCAAACAGCTGCACTGTAAAAACATTCCTCAGGAATTTCACAGACATTATCTGAAAGAGATGGCACAGAAAAGAGCAAGTGGATTTTCCATTATTCCAATGCATTTACTGTGTCCTGATGGACTGCTGTGATAAGAAAAGGAGGCACAAATCAATTTGGATTTTACATTCCATTTAATTGCATATACATTGAGTGTGCTGGGGCTTTGTGTGCAATCTGTGAGCTGTCATCAGCACAATAAAGCTGCTTGTATCACTTGCACCAGCATAACCAATTTTATATATCTTTGCATCTGGGAATCAGTGGAGAATTCTTGGTTGAGGATTGTTAGGCTTGAATCAAGATCCACCAAAGCCTGTTTTTTTTTCTAATCTGCCAGAATGAAATGCCTTAAAGCAGGCAGAATTTTCCCCATATAACTTCTCTTGTTAATGCAGAAATGAAGTAAATATACTGCATCAAAGCAGAATAAATTTTACAGTACTCCAGGCTTGCCTGCCACTCTGGTTATGCTTTGTTTTACTCTCCAGGAAGCAAAGCAATGCAGAATATCCCATTTTTCCAGTGAGGGATCTGTCAGCCATCTGCACAGTTCCAGAGCACAGTGTGACTCATGCATGAGAGATTCATAATTCAGGAGAAGTTCCAGGCTTGTTCCATTCTCTGGTGCAAGAGGTGAAAAGCTGTGTCAGCACCAGGGGCTGCTCAGAGGGCTGAGCTCTCTGTAAAGGGATATTTTAGCAGAAATGTGGGTCCCAGCAGGGCTCAGATCCAGGGGTGTTCAGGCTGCTTAAAGAATTGTCATCTTCTGCTCTAAGTGCTTCTAGAGCACTCCCTGCCATCCCTGTGTTTGAGGTCTAAGTGTCCTGGCAGTTTTTGGGTGTTTTGTAGTGTTTGTGGAGTCAAGATTCATCACTAGCACTGCAGATCAGTGGAAATTTAAAACAAAATTTCAGAGGTAAGCAGTGATAAGAATCCTGCTGCCTGTTCCTAGGCACTCCTCTAGGCATCTCAAAAGGATAAAATGCAGAGTGGAGTGACTGTGTTCCAAAAGCATGAGTTATTCTCACATGGTTAAACCTGTAGGGAATTCGAAGGAGCTCAGAAGGGGATTCTGGAAATCCTCACTTGGGGCATGAGAGAGGTGGGGACAGGGAATATTGTCCCAAAGATATTCCTGGAGCTTCCAGAAGTGGCTTTAGCCTCCAGCCACCACCAGGATCCCCAGGACAGCAGCAGAGGTGAGGCACTGTAATTACTGTGCTGTTGTCAGCCCATAGTCTCATAATTCCTATTTTAAACTGACATTTCATGTTCCAAGTACCAAGAACATAATTTTCTAACTCTCATCAGCTCACAAATCTTCTACAGCAGAAGAACCTTCCCTCAAATCCTACCATGGCAGTGCTCTAAACTATCCCTGGGTGAGTGATTTTGTCAAGTCTAATCATCTTGGATAAGACAGCTGAGGTTTCAATTTGCTCAGGCATGAGCTCTCACCCCTCCAGAGCACTATTTATATGGGAGCATTGTGTTGACTGCACAGGCTTGGTGATTAAATCACCTTTTTCAAGACAGTTTCCAACTCTGCCAGGGAGACTCCCTAATCAATGACCCATAAAATTACTTTTCCATGTAGATTGAATTTGAGAACTGTTCATTAATGCTCCAAACATATGGATATCAGTGTTTAAACACCCACAATCATAAATATTGCCAGGAGCAAAATTTCCCAATGGGTTTTGTTTGGTTGTAGTGGCCCAAAAGATTCAAAAATATTCTAAGTTAGAAGACTCCCCTGGAAAAAAGAGGAAAAATTGGTGGGGCTTTTTATAGGGCCTGATTTCTACTGGGGACATAGAATGACAAATGAGTGACACCCAAATGTGGGCTCTGATCCCTGGAATGTTGGCTGCTCTTGCTTCAGTGTTTTCAAGGAAAGGAAAATTTTATAACCCATAGAAAGCAAAATAATAAAATGGTTCCGGGACAAAAATAAATAGACATAAGAAAGTCAATAACCAAAAAAATCTAAAGCCTCCAAGTCATTATTTTTATTTTTTTTTCTCCTTGGACAGATAATTTCAATTTGAGCTCCCTTTGCAGAGCCCTGGAGACAGAATGGTCAATGTGAGAGGCCAAAGTGACAGGGCACAGCACTCTGCCCCTCATTGTAGGTCACTGCTTCTGAAAAACCAAACACATCCTTATGTCAATAGGAAATAACATAAAAATGGTAAAAGCTTTATGAGACATGTGCCTCTTTTATGTATTTTTGTCCTAATTTAGAATCTCAGTAAAAGAAAGAACAACTACACAAAACAACTGTAAACTTCTCAGTGCTGCTAAAACACCTGATGATTACATTTGTCCATTTTTATCACCCAAATAACTCATTCACCCCTGGGGCCAGTATTCATTTTTATCTGTACCTAAATAAGATTTTAATTTGAGAAATAAAAACCTCTACCTCGAGCTGCCCATGCTGTGCAAGAATATCAACTGCTAATCTTTATTATTTTTTTTTTTTAATGCAACAGGGACCTCACCCCATATATTCCTCAATACTCAGAGACCATTTGCACATTTGCTGTGGTCTCCAGATTAAATAATGATGGGACTTCCAGCACTCCAAATGTTCTACTATTCCTCATTGAAACAAAGCTCACAGAAAGCAAACTCCCAAGGGGATAAAAACCACATTAACTCTGCTCACAAAAAGTGGAGAAAGGATGTGCAGCCAAGCTGATGAACTGCACCTTCAACTTCTCCACATGAGCTCAGGGATATCATCAGCACACACTAAAAAAAAAACCCCAAACAAACTGCCAGGCACAGGTTGAAGCTTGAGAAACTTCAGCAGAACCATTATTTAAGCTTATGGGCTTGGTCTTCCAGCTTTTATGTGTACAAAGTAATAATACAATGCCATCAAGTGCACTTCTAATATGCCTTGCAATTATGGTACCAAGCACTAATTATGCTGTTATTGCTCATTTTTATGATGAGAATTTCACTTTTTTTTTTTTTTTTTTTCCTTCTTAGTTCATGGGAATAGGAAACCTCACAGAAAACTCTGGTTGTAAATTTTAATTGCTGAGCCTTAATCACAAAAAATAGTGAGAGAGGGAATTAGTCAAATACAGAGCAGAAAAAAATTACTTGTATCTATGCAGTTTGCCAAAATGACATCTGGGACTGTCAAGACTGGAAGTTGAGACTCTACAGGATGAAACTTTGAAAAATATGTACATTCTTATGTATATTAACAAATTTTCTGTGCTTTCAGCTCTCAGTGCTGAAGTCCTTGCAGCAGCTTGTGAGAGAATAATCCTCCCCCCAAAACCAGGTCACAATTTAAATGGTGCAAGTTCTCACTCCATTAATTTAATAGATAATATAGAAGAATCAGAATCAATCCCATAATGAATCAGTCCCAACTATCAAGCATGGGTTTTACCAGATAATATTGGCCCAAATTTGTCATCCAGAATGGGAAGTAACTGAGACATTTTGATATTCATAAAATAATGCATATCTATACAATAAATTGTTCCATTTGCCAGAGTTTTAATTAATTTGATAATACTTTTAAAAAACTATTTTTTTTCTACTTTTGATTTAGTGAGCCGCTTTTTGTGAACACCAAACCCTGGATTTAATTGTAGATACAGAAATATGGGTCTGCACCATTGTTTCTGGGCAGTGTGTCACTTCATCCATGTTCTTCATCCTTTCTCTTTGTTATATTCTGGACTATACCAAAATTCATTTTAGAACCATGCACAATATTAAGCAATACTTTTAAGCCCCAACATTAAGAAGAACAACTAATTTAATTTTTTTCACATCTTCTAAAAATTGCAGAGAAATCGCAATTTAAAGTGCATTTCCTGCAAATTATATATTCACTTTTCTCACAAGGATGTTCTTTTAGGAGCTATCTCCTTTGTCAAAATTGAGAATTTCCGGTTTCCAAGGAATTCTTTAATTCAGAGCAGTTTGAAAACCTCAAGAGGAACAAAAAATCCAACAACAAAAATCCAACAAGAACAAAAACCAAATAAGAAATCCCATGGTAAAGATAAGGAGGAGCCAATAAAGCAGAGCTAAGAAGGTACAAAATAAAACATTATAGAGATTGCTGTGAGAGAGAAGTTCTCCAGATGTTTGCACTGAAGGCAGTGCAGATGTTCTGGGTGTACTTAGGGGTGTTTTTGCTCCCTCCAGAGCAGCAATCCAGCTTTTCCCCATTTCCCAGCTCAGGTACCAGCAGCACTGCCTGCTCTCCCTGAGGTTTCCTCTCCTCCCCACACAGAACATCACCTTCAGAATTTCCACCCATTTTCTGACTCATCAAACCCCCTGTCAAGCCTCATAAGTCTCACTAGAAGCAAACTGCTTCTTTAGTACTCATTCAACCTTTATTGCATCAACTGGGTGGGTTTTTGTTGTTTTTTTTTTTTTTTTCTTTAATGACCTGAATTTGGAGACACAGAAAATCTTGCTTTTGTAGCAGACTTTATTTTGCTAATACATTTTATGGGCAAGGTGTGATTAACAGCTGGAACAGTTCTGCATAAAACTGCTAAAAATTTGCAGACTAATATTAGCATTATAACCACAATATTCAGGCCAAAAATGCTTTAAGGAATTATTTTAGTTAATTGCCTCACAAAATGCCTTGGGTTTGTTGGGTTTTTTTAAGGCTCTTATAGTGTAAAACAAAAATAAAAAGACTTATGAATCTAAATGTTTTTCACTATTAAAATCATAAAGAGGTGTGTTGGTTTTATTAGTAGAATCACAGAATGGGTTGGAAGGGAGATTAAAATTCATCCCATTCCACCCCCTGCCATGGCAGGGACACCTTCCACCATCCCAATTGTTCCAAACTCCACCAGCCTGGCCCTGGGCACTGCCAGGGATCCAGGGGCAGCCACAGCTGTGCCAGTGAAAAGATTAGAAAATAGGATATTTTCATTAAATTTATTTTTATTTTCTTACAGTATGTAAATAAAAGGGATATTTGCTACTTCCTTGTCCTGACAAACATTCCATACCTGAAAAACAAACACAAGAAGGACAAGCTGGGTCAGGGATGAGACAACAGCACTTGCTGGTGAAGGCTGAGCTGCAAATCCTTATCTGGGCTGCTGCTGTGTGGAGTTTCTCTTGTGTATCTGGAATATTTCACTCTTCCTGACTCTATTTTCTATACATATATTCATTACAACTACTAAAGTCACTGAGGCTGAAGTCTTGTGTCCCCTGCAGACACTGCAATCTATTATACACAAGCTTTTGTAATGCTTAAAGTCCACTCGTGAGACAAACTCTTGATGTCAGCTGGAACACAACCCTGAAATGAAATCTATTTTCAGCTGCTGGTATGAGGGATGAATGGAGATCCAGATGGACTAAAGTGCAGCTGAAGTTTGCTGGCCAAAATGATCAAATATTTCTTTTTATTTATTCCTAGATAACTTTCCTGATATTTCTAATTCAGCTCAGTTCTATTTTTTTTTACCTTTAGCCCATCATAGTTCTGTATAATAATAAAAAATACATTATTAAGCTGGAGTAAGATCTACTTCAAGCTTTTGTTTAACCTCCTGCATTTCTTTTGCTTCTTCATTGCAGAAATTTAAGAGTAAACCATAAGCTTAGTTTCAGAGTTGTTAGTCCCATAATTCTACATCACAGCATGACAGAAATCACACAAAGCAGGAGCAGAGATTCCCAGCCTGGCAGTGTCTCACATGACAAAACAGGATTTTGCAAATATGCAATAAGTGCCTGGTCTTCAACAAATCACAGCCACATTTCCAACTCTATGAATCTCAGCACAATTTCTACCTTCTGTAATTCAAAATGATTTTATTGGGTCAGTGGAATTCCAGGAATTTCCATCATCTGTGAAGTGCTGGGGGATAAAACTGGGGAAGAGCCATGAAGACCTTCAGGCCAGGAGCTGGACCTGGATGATCCTTGTGGGGCCCTTCCAGCTCAGGATATTCTAAGGAAGGAGACACAGGATGCCAAACACATTACATGGCCTTGAAATGCAGATATTTTATCATTCTTACTAGTTATGGGAGCAAAATAATGTGATGGATCATCTTAGAAATTGTTGGACTAAAAAAAACCTAAATGGGAATAATCCCTTTCCATCCCCTTTGTTCTGACATGGTGCAGGGAGGATGAACACAATGTGGAATGCTGGATATAAAAGTTGGGCACGTGTAAAACAATTTTTCCATCAAAATCAGCGAGTGCTGTTGTTTATCTGAACAACTCCTTCAGCCATGGTGGCTTTTCCTGTTACCTGATGCCATAGCAACAATAATCCATTTTAAAACTCCTAGTAAGGTAATATATTATCATGACAGCTGTGTTAGACTGCCTCTCCTTTGCTCTTGACTTTACACAACAGTGTTAAGATGTTTTTTAACCAAGTTTTCAAGTTGAAAATAACATGGTGTCAAAATATTTTCTCCCAACCAATCAGCACTATTGAAAAACATCACTGAGCTTTGCATTTCCATGACAACTCGTCTGAAATGTTACAAAGCTGCACCAAATTTCCTTGCAAAGAAGGGTTCTTACAAGAAAAATTGATTCATATAACCTACTACACCTTAAAAAAATATGTTCTGTATGTTCAGAACAAAACTGTGTTGGTGATGTTTAGGTTTTCCAGATTTATGTTTCTGGTAGAAATTTTCATAGATGGCAGGGACAACTACTCTGTTTTAATAAAATGTAGATTCTGCTGTGAATTGTTGATTACAAAGTAGATGCTGAAACTACAAATACAAGAATGTGAAAATTGAGAAATTATTTCCACCAAACAGAGCAGGGGAATTCTGGCCTGAACTGAATTGAAATGGGAAAAAAAACAAAACAAAACAAACCTTCTATAGTTTCTCTGTGTTTTTCTCCTGGGGAACCATCACCAACAGCTGAAAAACTCAAACCCCTTGCTTCTTCTAAAGATAGCTCATCTCGTGGTCCCAATGATTTGTGTTTGAGAAAAATAATCCCTTTAATAAACTGGCAGAGATATCTTATCAAACACAGTCTGCTATGGGATTAACAATTTATTATCAAATCTAAAATCACTCAGATTAGTGACACAGTGTGGAATAAACATCACAAAGTATTATAAACCTACAAGTAAATTTCATTTGTAGTGGATTTTCAGATAACAAATTACAATTTACAATCCATTTACAATGGATTACTGTGTACTTTAAGGAGGTTTTTTATTAACAGCTGGATGGGGGGAAAATATTGGCTTTCCACTACTATTTCACCTACCCTGTTATTGCAAACTCATAAAGCACAGAGTAAAATGATAATGACAATGCCTAAATTAGGTATTCTTTGATAATTAATTCAAATTTCTAACAGAGCAGTAGTAACCTTTTCCAGTAACTCTGCATGGTCAGGGACTGTGGATGTGCAAAAGGAATCAGAAAAACCTCTACAGAATGAAGTGGAAAGTCAAGGATTTAGAATAATGATTAACTTTTATATGGTTATAGAATATTCTTCTCCCTCACCTTTTCACGGATGTGACTTCTTTTGATTAAAAAAGAAAAAAAAAGAATTTTGATGTCGCTGACAAATGGGCTCAAAGTTGGCCACAATCTCAGTTTTAATTGGTTGACATAACCCAAGCTGATACTTTAATACAATGTGGAGATCAAATCAAAAATAGATGTCAAAGATTTGCTACATATTTGATTCTTTATTAATAGACTTTATAATATCTGTCATTTTTGTGACCTCCGCTATAAACATGAAAGAAGAGTATTTTTCATTGCTAAAACAGAATGAGCAAACCCTGAATTTGTGAGCTTTATGCAGAGATTCATTTCATGAGTGGTATTGCTTGGAGAGCAGCAATCAATCTTTCAGAGAGTGCCTCTAGAAAGTGATGGTTGCATTTCACTCTGGCTAGGGAGGGAACTCTGGGCAAGATTGCTGCAGACCCTGCTAATGATCCCAAATGATTTCTGTGGGAATCATTCCATGGAGAGAGATTCCCTCACATTTTTCTGGTGATTTGTCTGCCAAGCTGACAAGCTCCAGTGAAGGACAATTCCATGGCACAGACCATGATTCCATGAAGCCTGCTGTGATCAATCTAAATAAAGGATGAAATGGAAAATGCTCCTCTGCATTGATTTCACTGCATCTGGCAATAATCCTTCCTTGATTGACTCCTAAAATTACAGCCCATGTTTTTTCAGAGTGACACATCCACACCATCACACAAAGCATTTGCTATTAAGCATCTTTCAGAAAGGGATGTTAAACCCACCTAAAAAATGACCAGATAAGATATATTCAGATAGAAATAGCAACAACCCCCCCCCAGGGAATGAGGAATTCTGATGAAATGAGATTGTTTTCCAAGTATAAAAGGAAGAATGTGCTGCTGTACCTTGACTTTAACCTGACTGCTGAATTGGCCTTTCTGATGAGCACCAGCTACTCCTCTTGGCAAAACTCTTGTGAGATTATTAAGAAATTGTATTAATTTCCTTCTCTTTAAGGCTTGTGTTCCACAAACATTTCATTATTTAACAAGCAATTAACACCAAGCAGTGATTAGCCCACTTTAACCAGATGTGCACCACAAATGGAAGAAACAGGTAAAAGAAACTCCAGCCCACTTTTTCCCACAGCAGCAGCATCCCAGAATAACTAAATTTAATACTCCTAAAGCTGAAACTATTTCAGTGGAGACAATTTGAAAGTTTTGCCTTTTTTTCCTGACTTGCCCAAGCCAAATGAACTTGGCATTTCATTGCTGAGGTACAAATCAGCCACAGCCACTCCTGCACACAAAAATCAGCCAAGGATCAACCACAAATTGTCAGGAGGATTTCCTGTGCCACTGCCACAGAATGACAGTTTCCATTTTGAAAGGATAGCCAACAGATTCTAAAAATGTTTTAAGAAATTACAATAGTTTGGGATTAAAAAAAAAAAAAAAACACAAACAAAATATAAAAAGCTTTTAATTTCAAAAGTCCATCACAATTTAAAAAAAGTAAAATTAATTTTCTGATACCTCCTAACATCTGAGATTCTTTGGGGGCATTTTCTTTTTTTTCTTTTTTTTTTTCTTTTTTTTTTTTCCCTGAGAATTAAGCTGAAGATTTCCCAACATGTTTCAATCCTTTAATTTGTTTCACCAGGTTAATGATTTCAACAACAAAAATGTCATCCTCCTAAACCTCCCATGGCAACATGGCACCTTCTCCCTGCCCCTGCTGCCAAGAACAAATGTGTTGTTGGGTTTATTAATGTCACCTGAAGCAATCTGCTGGCCTCACTGCCTCCAGCAAGTGGGCATGCCAAATCCACAAGAGTAACAATTATTTTAATGCATTCTCTTGTTTGGATCTCCATTTCAGTAACTCAAAGTCTAACAGAATCATTTAACTCCCTTACTAGCTGAATATTACAGAAAGAAATAAAATCAATTAAAAGAAGGCCCATTCCTACAGTTTTTTCTCAACCTTTTCAGCAAGATACAGAAGCAAACAACAAACTTTATGAAGCCTCTTTTAAAAGCAGCTCATTAAACTGCTGCATCCCTCAGATGACTTAACCCATCTGTACCTTTGCCAAGCCACTGAGGCAAATTGAAGAGGGAGGTGCACGTTTTCTAAGAGACATTTTAATATATTCTCATGTTTGCCCTACATGACACTTTCACCACCTTCTCACAATTACTCTTTGGGAGAGAGCAGGAGCAGAAGGAAGGGCTGGGTTTAGTTTTTTGGTTTTTGTTTTTTTGTTTTGTTTTTTTCCCTCTACAAACAGCACTGCAAACTTCTTTTTCACCAGTTTGGCCAGACAGTCTGCTCTCTACCCACCACTATCTAGGATTTTGTTTCTAATGTAATAATTAATTGCCAGATTTACAACCACACACATAAAATATAAAGCCAGATGCCCCCTTAAAAATTTTATCCAGAGTTTCATTGGCTGCATTGGTTTTTGCAAAGAGCTTGGAAGGGACACCCAGCCCAGAACCTGCCCAGTGCCATCACCCCAAGCTGCCTCTGGAACTTTTGGAGCACAGATGGAATTCTGCAGGGATGTGGGAGCACACATGGAATAAGCTGAAATGAGCTTAATGCAGAAACAAATGTTTGGCAGTGCAAGATAATGACTGTGTAGCTTTTTGTGCAAATTAAGCACTTCTCAGGGTTGATTAGGGCTGCATTTGTGGAGAATTCATAAAGACAGTCATGAATAAAAATCACTTGCTGGACTTTGGTCTAGGCTAATCTCTGTCTCTCTGGAGAAACAGCACAGGCTGGAAAACTTGTGCAATATCATATGTTAAGCATCTTCAACATTTTAAACTCAAATATTCTTAATCCCTCATGCAGAACCAGACCCATGCTAAAGCCACTTTCTGTCTTCCTCAGGCCTGCAAATGCAGCAATTGAGAGAAAACAGCTTCAATTAGAAGAATTTTTATGGATAGGTTATAAATCTCTGAAACCAGGAGTTTATAATCACACACCAACACAGCTGAGACACATGAAGATAAATCAGCCCTGTAAGTCACATTCTATAAATCAGAAATTTGGGATGTAGATCTCAACACTTCTCCATAAACCAGCAAAGCTGATCAACAGTAGGAACAATATTTGGCAATAAATTACATTTGGCAAAGATAACCCCCCCATGTTAATTTGCTTAAAGCTTTTTTAAGGTTGTATTTTGGGGGTTGTCCCTGTGATCCCCCCAGAGCAGAGGAGCTGGTGGTTGTGCAGGATCCCAACCTGGGGAGGGTGGAAGGATGGTTCTGCTACTGATATTTGTGAATATCCACAGCTCATTTCCAGAATTAACACCCAAAAACTTGGTTAATATTCCCAGTTCCTGCACATTCTGCTCTCCTCCAACACCCAGGGCTCTGCTGAACAGACAGCTGTGACACCAGGCATGGGATATATAGATATATATACACATATATCAATTAATTAATGCAATTGGGAAAAAAAACCAATGAGGCTGAAAGACAGAAACTTTCTGTTCCTGGGTTTTTCTCACCACTCAGCCTAGTGTAACCTCATCTCTTCAGTAAAAACCACAATTTTCAAGTATGTGTCAAAAGTGTTGCTTTAAAATGAAGGAAGTTGAATGAATTCAAGAAGAATTCTGGCTTATTTTCTGGTTTTCCTGTGCGAATTTGCCAATGGTTTTCTCTAAAACAAACAAATGCAAAAGAAGAATCCCTGAGAAATTGAATTTCTGACTTGTAAACCCTTTCCTAGCACAGTGAGAATGGCACTTTCTGGATAACACTCCTTCCTAGTGCACACATTTAATGTGCTGTGTGTTTCTGAGTGAAAGCTGTTTATCTGCAGTGCAATCAGTAAACAAACACATGCACATGTTCATTTAGAGCATTTTAATAATGTTCTGTGTTTACTCAACTCAGAAAGGGTCATCTGGGGTCAAGCTTCACTTCTCTGGAAAAATGAGGAAAAGCTATTTGTTTTCTCTTCCTATGTGTTCAAGAAATTATTACTGAAAAATACCTCTCAGACTCAATAAATGGAAAATGCAGAATGAAATAAGTTTCTGTCCTCAGTGGAATTATTTATTGCCTCTGATACAAACCAGGGGGGCTCTGCTCACCTGCCTAACCTTCACTTCCAGCTACACTTTCTATGGATGTGAAATTGAGATTTCTCCTGAGGAAATGTGCCTCTTCCAAAAGAACTGATGCCACTGGAGGAAATGATGGACCAGAAGAAATATTTTCTGCTTTTAACACTGCTGCTCCTCCAGTGTAAAGGAACAAAAGGAAGGCAGCTCATCTTCTCTGCATCTACTGAGAGCTGGGAAAAGAGACTGATGGTATTAAAAATACCCCTCCAGCCCTCCCAGGAACTCTGCAGCCCCAGGGTGGGAGCCCAGGGATGAGAAAATGTTTGTCCTTGAAGTGCTCACTCACACCTGCCTCCCTACAGAGAGAGCTAAATGAGCAAATAAAGGGCAGGGGGATCTTTGGGGACATTAATCTTAATAATGTGGGTTTGTGCAGTCAGCCCACAGCTCAGAGATTCCTTTTGCTCCAATTCCTCCTTCACAGGCCTCTGTACAAGCACAGGGTTGGCCACAAGATCTCTCAGAATTTATCAGGAATGAGGAATTTGGACAAGGTGGTTCAGCTCCCTGCCCCAAACCACTGGAGGCAGGAAGAAAATATTTC
Source organism: Erithacus rubecula (assembly GCF_903797595.1). Lineage (NCBI taxonomy): Eukaryota > Metazoa > Chordata > Aves > Passeriformes > Muscicapidae > Erithacus > Erithacus rubecula. The sequence continues at coordinate 2,557,942 of NC_136667.1, read as the reverse complement.
TCCAGGATCATGGACTACAAATTACAGGGCTGATTTGACCAGAAAATTAATGCACAAAATAGATAAAGATAAATTAAGTGGAATATCATGTAGAGTCCTTGTGTAATTACAAGTTCAGATAGCAAGAACTGATATGCAGTCCCTAATCACACTGAATTTTTTCATACTGGATTTTTCAGTAGTGAGCTAACTTACAGGTTCTATTAAAAAAAAAAAAAAAAATCTTTTTTCTTTTTTTCCCTCTAGTAATATTCAGGAATGTGAAGGAGATTCTAGTATTTGAGATGTTTCTGTAAGAACACTTATACAACCTGAATTAGATTTGAATGATTCTACCTCCATGAATGACTGGAAAAGGAAGTCATAAATGGAAATGCTCATCACACTTTACTGAAGTAATTTAAGTTTGCCATCCCATTAATTAACTTCAATCACAAAATTTGTGATCAAACAGGTGGCTATTGTAAAGAATTTCATTTCTTTTTTTTTACTTTGCTGGAATGTCTTCCAGGTGCACACTACTTTATGGAGATGGGGAGATGTTGAAAAGAAGCAAACCCTGTAGCCAACAAAATCTTAATAGCTAAAGCTAATACAAAATTTTATGGTAAGTTATGCTCATGTCTTTTAAACACCTAAAGTTATTTTTGTAATGCTATTAAAATCTCTGCCCAAAAATACACTTTAAAGATTCACACAATCTGACAAACAGCAAAAAAAATGTATTGCTGAGAATAACCTTTAAGTCCAAAGGGAATTTCAAACTGTGCAAAAGGAACCAAGTCTCCAATAGTTGGTTGTTAATAATTATGCCCAGACTTGTGAAGGATTTTAATGGCAGGATTTAATGCAAACTCTTTCTGCCACATAGGTATTTCCAAAGGATTTATCCAGGATTCTTGGCCAGTCTCTTGTAATTGAAAAGATGATAAAACTGCTCTGAAGTACAACTGGAAGCTGTTAAATGTGATGTGAACAGCCCAGATATTTCCTTTTCAGCTCATTTCTCTAACAAACAGGATTGCTCTGGTGTGTTCTACCTCTTGTACTCCAGAAGGAACTTTTCCAATGCAGCATCAAAGGGAACCAAAGTTTCCAAGTGTGTGAAGGACAGAGGAAGGTGATAATAAAAATGCAAACCCTCTGTCATCAAGGTGTTAACTTTACTTGAACTCACTTTTTTTAAAATTATATTTTTAATTTTTGACGTATCAATCCTCCAGTGGATTAAAGAAATTAAATACAATTTATGGAGGAAAGCAAAATAAAGCATAGAGCAACTAGAGATTTCAGGAAATCAGATTTTACTTCCCCCTCCATCCCTCTATGGCTTTGCTGTTCAGGATACATGAGGCTCTTGAAATATAATTCACATAAACAGATAAGAATTGGTGAGTTCCATTCTGAAAGTTCAATACTAAATTGTAAATAAAACTCTGAGGCAGATGCAACTCATCTTCTCTGAATGTAAAGTGGGATAGATAAACATTGGTAAATGTTATGTATTTCAAAACACACAAAGTTTAATCAAATTAAAGCTCTGTTTCACATTCTTTGGCTTTTAGTCCAAGGAAACATTCCCTATTCTAACTAGCTGTATATTTATTTTAATATACAACACTGCAAAATATCATCTTACTTCTGTTATTTGCCTGAAGGAAATTCATTTCAAATATGAAACTTTTCCACAATATTTACTGTTCAAGTACTGCAGCTTTTATTAAATGGGGCCAGACAGGATGCCAAGGGATTTAAAGAGAGAATTAATAACAACCATTGCTAATTTAAGCTTATGCACTGCATTATTGCAAAAGCAAGAACAAGGATAGGAAACCAGGGATAATCCAATTGATACTAAACATTTTGAACTTATTAACTGTATTTGAACAAAAACATTTTTTAAAAGGCTACATGGCTAAAATAAGACACATAATCCATCAGAGATAGCATGGAAAATTAATCTTTTCCTTTTTAATTTGGGTAAATTTGCAATACCAGTGTACAGTCCCACTTTCCTCATGATCCACTTTGATTTAGTGAGATCACAAATGAAAGGACAACTGCAATTCACAGAAGCTCCAAAACCCAGATTCCAATTAACAAATCTCCCAAAGCAGGAAGATGGAAACACAAGGATGGGATAATTCAGGATGAAAAGGAGCTGAGGGAAGTTCCTGCTGTGAGAAAGGAAATTTCCCAGCCTCTGTTCCTCTCCTGTACCCTTCAGGAGAGTTTCTCCTAAATCCAGAGCTGTGGCACAGAAATTCAGCATTTCCAAAATTCTAAATTTCTGAAATAAGATACATTCATTTATATGATTAGGGCAAGAAACTGGTTTGGTTTAATTTCCCAATTTAGTGCAGTCATTTGCTATTAAAAACCTCTGTACAGAAAAGGTGAAGAGAAACCCTAAGTTACTGGAAATCCATATCATTAAGGCCTTTCTTCCTCAGCAGACAGGGTGGATATTTTCTTTTTAATTCAACATGTACATTCTGAATTCAATACAAACTCTATTGACTTTGTATAATGACCATTTCTAACTTATTCTTGTAGGATTATCTGCAATATTCATCAAAGTAGTGTCTGATTGCATTACAATTAATTAGTTAATTCATCTCCAGATCACCCCTCAGAATTAGCTACCATGCCATCCTCAAATATAATAGAAAAAAACCCTTAAAAGTGATTCCTAATTCACTATGGAAGCAAAGAGAATAATTAAAATGTTTCCCCTTTTATTCTATACAAGGCTGCTCTTGTGATGAAAACATGGTTAAACTCCTTCAAGAACTTAAACCCAACTCTCTCCATCAAAACTTTTCAGTGTGAATTCTTCAAGATGGAAATCCATCCCAGAGAGTGTCAGGGAATCTTCACAGCAAATGGAGCCACAGCTCCTCTAAAGCAGCACATATGCACTGCTTAATTAGTATTAATATTAATTGTGCATCTGTTCTCTGCTATTTATAACAGCAAAATATATGGCACAATATAATGCAAAAATACACAAAAAATGCAAATATCCTTGCATTAAATAATGTAATGATTACTGTCATCACAAGTCTATACAATGTTGAAGAGAGTAACTTTGTATTAAAATTCTTCATGTAAAATACAAATGTTATATATTGAAAGCCAGACCTGTGAGTTTCCTGAGAAAGCTGTGTAAATCTAACTACAATAGATGACAATGAACTATATTAACTTTTAATGGTTCAGATAACCATTAGCTGGAATTATGTGTGAAGCATTAATGAAGGCATGAAAGGCACTCCAGGCTAGGACACCTTTGCTTAGAAAGTTCAGTATGAGCTGCTCTGAGCTCATTTTGCCCAAGTTTGCAAAACTACAACCTGCCATAATCATGAAATTTAAGGCCTCCAATCTGTAAAATCTTAATTCTTACCCTGGTTTTTATTTTGTGAAATGCAGGTTGCTCCATTTTGAATAAAACACCCTGTCCTTCCCATTCATATTTAAAATCCTTTGAAAAATCTCAAGCTCTTCAATGAAAATTGCTGGATGTCCAGTCAAAACAACTTCAGCTTTTCAAAATTTGAGTTGTCACTGTTCCTTAAACTTCTCCAAATCCTTGTGCTCACTGTGGTTTCCATCACTGCTCTCCCAAACCTTTTCCACAGACCCACAGCACAAATAGATTATTTTTACTCCTCCATCCTCTCACCATTTACAGGGCCCCACTGATTTTTCTTCCAGGCAATAAATACAAACTTATCTTCACTACAAGTCTTTCAGAGTGGGAATAATTCTCTGACAGTAAGAAGTCCACTAAAATGGGGAATATTGAGGAGGATAAAATTATCCTCACCTTGCTGCTCCATGGAGAGGCCAAGTTACAGCAGAAATATCATTTTTTACACAGAGGGATCACTGACCTTTCAAAGATCTGCACACTCTCTCATTTTTTCTTACTCTTGATTAAATGGCAGGAAGGCAATTTAATAAGAACAAAAAAAAAAAAAAAAGTCATATTAATGCATGAAAGTACATAAAAATGCAGTGAAAGAAGGTAATCCCCTGCTGTGATATAAGGAGAAAAGCCAGAGCCAAACCAAACAAACACCAGCACCAAACAGACCAGATTCTACCCAGCAACTGATAGTTACAAATATTGAAAAAAAATTTAAAAGTAAAATTATAAAAAGTCGGGCAGCACTGTGATCACTATCACAGGGACTGCAGGATCCCTTTGTGTAGAGTCATTTTGTGATCCTCAGAGCAGGAATTTTCCCATGTGTATATTTATTTTCCCGTGCTAAAAAAATTCTGCAGATATTCTCATAATCAAAGATACCATCACTGAAATGACCATCAGCAATTATAAACCTTTTCTCTCACATTGTCTTTATTCCACACCCTCACTTTGGGTTTGTGTCTTTTTTTTTTCCCTAATGAGACTGCAAACAATTCAGTTAAAACTGATATTTTTTTCTTCCAGCATCCCCATCCCAAAGCATGTTTCTGCATTCTCAAGAAAAAATTCAAAATTTCAGGTTGTTCAGCCGTTTTCCATTAAAAATGTCATTTTGCTCAGTGTTTAGTTTCCTTCCAAAAGTTTCAGTGACAAATTTTAAGCGAGTTAAAACAAAATGAGAACACAAATGGAGACACTCAGAAAAGACTGGTAGCTTTTTTCCTCTAAAACTTTCTATAAATAACCTGTATCAATTTTGACCACATCATCATTAACAACATAAGAAATTTGTATTTCTACAAAAACTCAAAATGCAAGTCCTTTGCTTTTTTTTCTGATTAAAATGTTTCAGGCAGCAATCTTTAAAAGCATAAACTTTCTCTGATGATCTTCCAGTCTGCCACCATGTACAGATGGCAAGTTATAATGGGGGGGATCATATACTAATTTGAGATATTTCCAGCTCAGATCATGAATCAAAGTGCTGGCACTCTATAATGAGGGATCGATAGTGTTTTTGTAGAAAGACCCTATAGAATTCTATAAATAATGAGAGTTTAGTGGGATGTGCAGGCAGCAGAGAACAAATTACATTTTCTCCAGAGGGGTCTTTAAAGCCACACCTCAAATGTGATAAATGTAGTGTGATGGAAAAGACTACAAATGTTAAAACACCGTGCAGCATAACGTGCTCAGAAATTAGAACCTGGTGCATTTACTTTCTTCTGTTTAATGGTTAAGCAATCATTTCATCAAGACCTTTTCTCTTGTTACAGCAGCAGTGGGTCACAGCCAGCATTTCTCAAGGTTTTACAGATGGCAGCAAAACAGAATAATGTCTTTGTTCCCAAAGGATCAGGATATTTAAAATGCTTGTAGTTTGTTGTAATGCACTGCATGTGAAACACGTAAATATCTTCACCAACTCATTCCACCTCACTCCAGAGTGATGAGGTGATGGTCAGCAGCTAAAGCACCATCTGGGAGTCCCAGAAATAGCTTTAATTACTGAGCTGCACTTCCTGCTCCTGCAGGAGGGTGGGCACAGAACAGGCTCTGGGCTCCAACCCAGGGACAGATCCTGGACAAGCCTTGGACATCTCAAACAACAGGGACAGATCCTGGACACCCCTGGGACATCTCTAACAACAGGGACAGATCCTGGACACCCCTGGGACATCTCTAAAACAGGGACAGATCCTGGACACCCTTGGGACATCTCCAACACCAGGGACAGATCCTGGACACTCCTTGGACACCTCCAACACCAGGGATAAATCCTGGACACCCCTGGGACATCTCTAACAACAGGGACAGATCCTGGACACCCCTTGGACACCTCCAACACCAGGGATAAATCCTGGACATCCTCCTGGCTTCTAATCCGTGGGTTTCTGCCTCCCCAGCAGTTGGAAGGTGTTTGGGGTGACTGTACAGAAACTGCAAAAACTCATCCTCCCCTCTACATTGTAGACTTCACCTCCTTTTTTTTTTTTTTCCCCAACAAAACAGCCAAGACTTGACCTTGCTCTGCTCTCTCTTCTCTCTCTGATAAAATATTCCAGCAAAGCAGAAGGAGACAGAAAGAACAGAGTTCCAAAGAATTAGAGACAGAAGTAACTTCATTACTTCTTCACAGAGATAAACTTCAAACAGAAGTTACTCATTAATCTTGAAAAGATCCTTTAAATCATGAACACTATCAAAAGGCTGAGAGAACACACAGGCATTACCCAGAACTAGAAAACAAAGTCTGAGTCTCCTGGGGAGCAATTCCTGGTTTAAGGACTTTTTCTTTAGTGTTTCCCATATAGACTTCCCAACATACCAGTAAAAATTGCTCATATCTCTTAGATCTTGGTCCCAAAAACGTTTGTATTCAAGCAGGAAAGGAACAAAAAATGGGAAATAAAAAAAAAAAAAAAAAAACAAAAAAACAACCAAAAAACCTTCTCTACCATTTCAGCATTCTATTCAAAACCTGTCAGTTTTAAGTCTAAGGATTTCCTCTTTTCCTCTTCTCTGCACTCCCTTACTCCAGGAAGGGAAGTGTCTGTTGAAAGGTCACAGGGCAGGTGCTTCCTGAGGTTCTGTTTGCTGCTTTCCTGTGTGTTCTGTCTCTCCTCTCTGACTCCCTGTGCCTCTGCCCTTGTGCAGGAGGAATCCTGGCCCTCATTAATCAGTCCTGTTAGCTGTGCACAAATTAACACCAAATCACTGACCTCCAGGACCATCTTTACAAGCTCACGTTTTCAAAGGGCATTTGGGAAGAGCCTGGTGTTCTCTTGGAGCAGAATTTTATCAGACAGAGCTGCAGTGGGTTCTGTCAGACGTGCAGGCTCACTGGGGCCCCTCTGCAGAGCTGTGCTGTCAGGACAGGCTGCAGTGCCTCACAATTTTAAATACTCAAGGAGGTTCAGAGTAAATAATGGGTGCCTTTCTATGCCACCATAAATCAAAGCAAATAATGAATAAAAATAATGTTCTGCTTCACAGAGGTGAAGTTCTTTATACTCTTCTAATCAGCTGTAACTCAGAAAAATATGAATGCAAAGACCAACTCTATGTCTAATGCCTCCAGAAGATTTAAGTGGGGAAAAGAACAGTGGTAACCAATAAACAAGATTTACCTGCTGGCTGTATGGCAATGTTATTTAATGCACATCTGTGTTTGGAAGCAGGGAGGAACATGGAATCTCTTTCCTGGTGCTGTCAAGGTCACTGGAGCCATTCTGCCCAGACAGGAGGGGCCCAAAGTCACTCAGCTGGTTTTAAGTTATTGCAAAGCACTGATGCTAATTCATCTAAACGAACACCTATTCATTCTGATTTATCTCTGCAAAGGGACTTAGTCAACTTGGAGGCTACAGTAAGCCAATAAATCCCATCAGCAGTCATAATCTCTTGGCATGGACTGAAAAGAAAAGATGGAAGTGACAAAACAGAGTCAGTGATGTGAAGGTGTTGCAAATCTCCCCAGCCCTACCTGCCTCTGATAAAGAGACACATGCTCAGTTCAGCAGTCATGAATTTGGGTATCTTTGCTTTGCCAGGCACAGCAACCCATGGGACCTTCTACTCTCCTTACATTTCTGAAAGCACAGCAAGCCAGATGCAAAATTCAGGAAATTAATGAATTTTAAAATCGACTAACTCTAGAATCAGTGGTTTATATCTATAGCTCTCTGTGTATTTACACAGGAAGGCAGAAATATATGTAAGCACATACACTTAGCAATGAAAATATTTAAATGAGTAGTTTTAGTTTGTTCTTATCAAGTCCCAGACTTTGCTTTTCTCTTATAGAATAAATTTAATTTTACACAATAAAAAATAAACATTTACTTGGGAATTTCTGCCCACACTTCTTTTGTTTTTCCTTTTTAACTTTGCTTTAACAATTGCTGTTTGCCAGTCCCAGGACTTCCACTCTAGAGACAAAAATCTCTCATTGTGAGTGGCCATGAGCTGAACACTCTGGTTACTTATCAAAGTATTTTGTTCATTCTCAGCAAAACAGGAAACCACATTTGTTAGTGGGAAAGGAGTAGTAAAGGCCATAAGGAAACAGTAGGGGAGTGTCTTTATTAATGCTGCTATTACCAGAACAGTACTCAAAAGAATTTGGGGAATTTATTTCATTATGTCTTGAATAATTTATTTTAGAACATGCTCACAGGCACACTTGCACAGAAAAAAAAACATTACATATTTTTAAACAGAAGCAACATGAACTAAATAATGCACAGGACATTCTTATCATTGTTGTTGCATCGATTTTGATATTTGGTATTTATTTTATCATCCTGGAGAGTCTGCAGGAAAGGGGCAGGAAATTAAACTGTTATGCTGATGGGCAATAAAATTCTATGTGGGGGACTAAAATTCTGTTATTCCACAGAGGAAAAATGATTTTTAACTTAAAAAAAAAAAAAAGTCCTTGTATAACTCATCTCTTCAATATAATTCAGACTTAAAAGGCCTTCACATTCTGTTCTCACTACAGATCCAGAGCACTCTACCTCTAAAAATCACTTTAATCACTTTTTAATCACTTTGTACCACTAAGTACCTTTGTATTTCTAACCAACAGCAACCAAATTAAGAAACAGAAAAGGAAATAACTGTATTGAAAAATGCACTACTGATATTGCTAATTCACTGGATCTGTTCCAAGTTACTAAGTTTGACAGAGTCACTTGCAAATAAATGGAAGTTTACAAATTTTTGTAAAGATCAGAAGCTGTTGTACTCAACACACAAATCTGGAATTACTCACCCCAGAGATATTTTATCAATTAAAGATATGAGAGAAAATGGTAAAGACATTTTAGTATGTGGAAGGAATGGATGTACAACATGCACATGGCATCCAGAAGAGTTAATATACAGCAACTGTTATATTTAGACATTAAAAATTATCTGCTTGGAACAGGTAACTAACCCAGTAATTATACATACATATTTAGGTTGGACATTTAGCTTTCAAGGTAATTAACCAGCAAAAAAATTAACCTGTGATGTCAGCAGGAAATTTAAAAAAAAAAAAAATCTTGATATGTTAGAAAAATAAAGCAGAGCAGTCTGCTCCAAGGCTCAGATCAATTCAATTTTTTAATCACTGTCTCACACATTCATTCTATTATTCAAACTCCTAACATGGTCATGCCAAGATGCACCTGGGGAATGCTGAAATGTTGGTGTGTCAGCTTTGGAGGAGTGGGATGAGTTTACTGAGGGAGGTTTGGGATAAATCAGTCACAGGTAAATCTGCAGTTTATCTGCTGTGGTTGGGATGTGCAGAGCTCTCAGTGCTCAGATTTGGGGGACACACCACTGCAGGTGTGGCACATTCCAGGAAATCCCTTCAGCACTGGGGCTGTTGCTGAACACTCACAAATTCACTGAGCATCACCTCCAAAGCTCCTGAAATTAAAAGTTTCCATCTGTGTTTGGAGCAGCTCCTGCAGTCCATAAAGATCCATTTTATCACTCTGAGCCTCCACTCCTCTGACCCAGCTCCCTGTGGGACAATTCCCTTCCCTCTGTTTGCTGGATGCAACAGAAACTCGAGAAATTCTGGGGACATGAACATCTCTACTCTGTAAATTTGCCCCAATTCCTGTGTTTATCTATGGAAATGCTGAGCTGCATCTCACAGCATCTTCATGTTCCAAATGCATGAGGATTTGAAAGCCAGGACATCAGATGTGCCAGTGAAGGAAAACAGGAGGTTCATTAGACCTTCAACCCAAACCAGGCTGCTAAAAGTGACATTTCCTTTCAGTCCTCAAATTCTCATGCAATTTGTCTATGCAGCAATCATCTCCTTCTCTCCTCTCTCCCTGCTTATATTCAGAATTCTTCAAATCACATAGACTGTATTTTAGATTCTCAAAAAAAGAAGATTTTTGCAGTGAGGAAAGACTGGATGCTGAGAAGGGGCTTTTCCCCAGTATATCAAGAATAGATTTTGATGCAGATCATGATTATGATCTTTTCTTTATTTGCCACAGGAGTGGGAGATAAAAGACTTGTACCTTGCACAAGCACTCGCCCCCTCATCCAATAAAACATAGTTTAAGCTTTTTTAAGATCCTTTTTCTGCAATTCTTTCTCTAAAACCTAAATTCTGAAGAAAAACTATGATACATTTATGATTTAAACAGTACTTTTCATACAGGTTGTAAATAAAAGCTCCAAAATAGTCTGATTTGCTCAGTTCAGCAAATGGAGATCCAGCTAAAATGTGAATTAGGAATACTAAGATTCTAATCTTACAAAATTTTTTTGATCTCCCAAAGGGGACACAACTAAAAGCTTAGAGCAATCTCAAAATTGAGAGATAAATGTAGTTAATGAAGTCTGGAAAGAAAATATTTTAATTACCACATTTTATGTTTTGTCATTCATTAATCATGCCAACTAAGTGAACTAAATGACTTCTTTATTGGATATTAAAATACTTTTTTATGCTTATACAGGTCCTTTGCAGGTGATTATTTAGTTCCAAAGAATTTAGTGAGGATCCTCTGACACAGACTAGCAATGATGTGAACAGCTTCAGTATTTCACCTTCAAAAAGCAATAGGAGTCACTTTTAATAAACAATTATTAATCTTCATATTTTGCTATGAACCTGCTTGGACTAAGTTAATAAATCCAGTGTTTCTTTCCTTTTGAATTTCAATGTCTTCAAATTGACTCCAAAATGGTATTAGTCTGGTGGAGAAGCAGAAACCATAAACCAATAATAGGTGTTATTTTTACAGATATTTGGGGTCTTGCAGGTTTTAAGGCAACACTACTGGAAGGCCAGAGAAGCCCTAAATTATAAACAGAGTCCTGTGTCATTTTTACCTGTCACAATTTTTTTTATATTAACACTGAATTATAAGAAAGCTAATTATAAAAATACCAGCATGGAAAATAGTTCATTAAGCCAGTAAAGAAGGGAAATAAAAATCCTGCAAAAGCAAATTCTTATTGGTGGCTTTAAAAAGGTATAGAAATTACTTTTTATTATTCAAGAACTAGAAGATAGGTAGGAATAATAAATGACAACTGCTGTTCATATGAGATTTCAAACATAAATCCATATTTTGAGAATAAAGAATTGAATTTTCTCTAAATGATAGAAGAAGCAAGAGTAGTTTAGTTTCCCTGAAACAGACAGGCACACAAACACCAAGCATTACATTTCAAAGAATTTTAATTAAATCCATATAACAAAAAAGCAATGTTTCACATCTTAATTGAAAAATCACCAGCTAGCAGAACAGTCTGGTAAGACCTGAGACACAACTGAAAAAAAGCCAGACGAGAATATTTCAAATGTTCTCACCAGTCAGCAACCAGTGCAAATACTGCAATTGAAATAACAATGGTTGGGTGATTAAGAGAAGAGCTGATTTCTGTTCCATTGCTGCTTTGCTTTGAACATTATCCCTCATCCTTGAGAGTCCCTGGGTGAACACAAAACTCCATCAAGCCCTGCAGGAGGCACAGGGCTGAGCCCACACTCACTGCAGGGTGAGCAGGGATCCCATCACTGCAGCTTCCACCTGCACCTACAGTGCCCACCTTCCCAGGGGCTGGGGAAACAGGGAAAACAGGGAAAGGCTGGGTTTGTGAAGGGAAAATCTGGAATTTATACAGGGAAAGGATTGGAGTTTGTGCAGAGAAAGGACTGGAGTTTGTGCAGGGAAAGGCTGGGTTTGTGCAGGGAAAGGACTGGATTTGTGCAGGGAAAATCTGGAATTTGTACAGGGAAAGGATTGGAGTTTGTGCAGGGAAAAGAATGGAGTTAGTGCAGGGAAAATCTGGATTTTGTGCAGGGAAAAGCCTGGATTTTTGCAAGGAAAGGACTGGAGTTTGTGCAGGGAAAAGATTGGAGTTTGTGCAGGGAAAAGAATGGAGTTAGTGCAGGGAAAATCTGGATTTTGTGCAGGGAAAAGCCTGGATTTTTGCAAGGAAAGGACTGGAGTTTGTGCAGGGAAAAGATTGGAGTTAGTGCAGGGAAAAATCTGGATTTTGTGCATGGGAAAGCCTGGATTTGTGCAGGGAAAATCTGGAGTTTGAGCAGGGAAAATCTGGAGTTTAAGTAAGGACAAAACTAGAATTTGTGCAGGGAAAATCTGGAGTTTGAGCAGAGAAAATCTGGAGTTTGTGCAGCTACACCCAGCAGTGCTGCAGGACCAAGGGAAAGGCTGAGCTCAGCCCATGATGGGAAATGAAGCAGGTGAAGTTTTAAGATTCTGACATGGGAAAAATGCCAAGGCCAGATGGAAATCTCAGCTGTCACCATCAGAGGTCATCCCGACCTTCCTGGCACAAGGTGGTGTGAAAATCCTGTTTATGCAAGTTTATCTTACCTATCCTTCTTAATTGAGAACTAAAATAATTTTATTTTATATTTCTTTCTTGTTATTCATTGTCTTGTCTTTGTTTAGTTCTACTTTTAATTGCAGAAGTCCAGCAGAGATGCCCCTGAGGAAATGTTGGTAATCTAGGCTTAAATTTCGAAGGGATTTGTTTTAGAGAAGCCTGGATAAACCTTAAGGAATCTTTGATAAAGCTTTGTTCTTTTACATTATTTTACTTTAAGACAACATTTTCAGAAAGGACAATTCTTGCTGAACAGAGAGGAAAGGTTTGTAGATGAGACTGTTCTAGTGGATTTTTAATGGAACTGCTCATAAAATATTTTTACATGGTCTATTTAACCCTCTGAAACTATAAACAGCTCTGATATTAGCATATATTCTTAATGTTGGTAATGTTGCCCACCAGAGAAGCAAACAGAAATGCCTTTTCTATAACTAAACATCATAGGGTGCATTGTATCCTTCTTTTTTTTTTTTTTATTTTTGTACATTTCAAATTCTTCAAGTGCTGCTGAAGAGTTATGTAGGAAGAAAATTTTAAACAATACCAGTGTAGTATATGAAATACTGGATGTAAAGGACAGCAAAGGAAAGTGACCAAAAACATCAGCAAAAAAAATTCTTCTACTAGAAATAACCAACTATTAGCTGAACCTGATTTAGATTTCTTGAATAAATTAAATACACAACTGAAGTACCTCTAAATTCTACAGTCTACATGCAGCTCCATGTGAAATTATGAGATAATTCCTAGATTTGAGATATTTCTCCACACCCTTATTTTCCTCTTTGCACCTCATGGGCTCCACTGTGCAGTAAAACTCAATTTTAGCCTGGCAGTTGTGATGTGCTGCAGACATCAGAGCTTGGAGTGACATTAACAACCCAGAAAATCTGCATGAGACTGGAATCCCACCCCCAGACTAACACCCAGCATTAGTTTATTTTATTTTTCTTGCCAAGGGAGGTGTTTTGGAGGGCTCTGCTTTGCAAATAAAACCCCAGTGTTGTCTGCAGGGCTGAGCATTGCCCTTGCCCACCTTGGAGTCCCTTATGAAGAACTTCCCAAAAAGCTTTCAAGGCAATTATGCAGACGTGAGAAGAGGGATCCCTGCATGGAAATCCACTGGGAAAGCAGGAAACAGGCTGGGAGCATTCAGAGTGAAGGGAGGGCATGGAGGGGGGCAGGAGTTTGGCAGGTTGGGAGAAGTGAGAAGGCTTCAGAAGGTGGCAGCACCTGCTTGGATCCAAAAAAATAATTAAAATAGGGGTGGGAAAAGCACAAAAGACCTCTGGCACTTCTGTGCTGAAGATACTGCAGTCCCACACATGCTCAAAAGCCAAACTCTGCTCCACATGGAGTAATTAAATACAGAAATTACCTGAAGTTCAAAGTTAGTGAGGTGGAATCAGCTGTACCCAGTTGCTCTCAGGTGGATCTGCCCTGTGTTCCCTTTTCCCTAGAATTTTTCTCTTTCAGTACCAGGATACTGAACCAGATTCCCTATGGTGACATTTCAATGTTTCCAGGTTTACTTCAAATCTTTTTGTATAAATTACTCATCTAACTTGAGTGGGATTTTTGTTACTTTATTTTTAGCACGTAAAATCTGCAATTGTACTCTAACCACAGGGAACTCAAGCCCTGAAAATACCACACAGGGACTATTTCTAGACTAGGCTGCAGCACTGGGATGACACGCCATTAAAACCAAGTAAAATGCATCCAAATCCATAAAATATTTTCTATGTCTTGCCACCAATGGTCATGTATTTTTTCTCAGTTTTTACTAAAATTGTTCTAAAATGCACTAATACCCCTTCACAACTTATGCATTCACATTAAATTTTAGAGATCACCGGGCATACAAAAATATTTTTGTCAGTTCCTTGGGTTCTGTTAAAAATACGAGGAAAGCAGAATTGATCTCAAACTTCATTACTTGAGACCTGAAAAGTTGTCATAATTCATTATAAATGACAGAAAATAAATTTCCTGTTAAGAAATTCATTATTTGCTGGCCACTGGTGGCAATATATTTATCTGATGCCTGAACATCTGCATGTGGATTCTCAGTGCCTCCCCTTCCAGGTGTAAAGAAACACAAATCAAAATTCTCCCCATGTCCTGCTCTCTCACAGATGAAAGTGAAGAGAATGGTTTTGAAAACCCACTGGGTCAAAGGAAAAAAAAAAAGATAATTTATCTCCATTAACATATCCTGTCTGTCCTGCCACACACCAGCAGATAACAGTGTGTTCCTAATTGAGTCCCAGCTAAATCTTCACGTTGCTGTGAGAGGAGGAGAAGGAAAAGTGCTTTGGATGAGTTTAGAAGCACAAGCCATATGTTCCCCTATTTTTAAGCATTTTTTTCACCTTCCTCCTTCACAAATCTCCACCTCACCTGACTGGGATGCTGCGTGCTCAAGTATCTGACCTGATCTCTTGCATTAATGTTTGTGCCAATTAATTTAATTTCTGTTTCCAAAGGCATTGCATGGTTTGAAGAAAACAATCCTCCTCCACCTCCTGACAAGAGGGAAGGGAAATTACCTGGGTGCAAAACCTCCTATTAGCATTGAATTTACTGAAAAAAACACTTTGTTTACTGAAACCCACCTTGCATCAATTTGAATGTTGACATGGGATGAGGAAAGAGAAGAAATTCTGTCCATGACCAGAACTGTCTGTCAGTCACCACTTGGAATTTGATCAGATGGTGTTTAGTGCAAGGTTAATATTTTACCCAACATTAGTTTCATATTTTCCTGTTTTCCTCTCCTTCCTATATGAACAAACATTCATTGGCATTTAAACAACATAATAATACGTAACTTTATAGCATTTCCACTTTCAAAAAAAGGAAAATAAAGAAGTTGCAAGCTGCCAGAGTGTAACATTCTGCAGAGGGCACCCTCGGTACAGCCAGAACCCATCACCTGCTCCCTCTGCATCCCTCCCCCAGAACTTTAACTCCATAATATCACATTTACAACTGTCAGGAAGGTATAATAGCAAAAGGCTTTCCCTGATGGCAGCAGAACAATGTCTGATGCAGACCTGTGAAAGGGAACAAAGTATTCCTGTACAGAGTACAGGCACTTTGCTTTTCAAATATCAGAAATGCTTTTTGGCTTAATAACTTATCGTGAATTAATTTGCTGTCAAGAACTATATACTCATAATAAAGACAGTGTCTATCTGCTATTATTATTATTATTCCATTTTCTCCTGTATTGTTCCTTTGAAGGCTTTTACTTATTCAGAGATAGAGAGAAAATTCTCCATGAAGCAAAAGAAGGATTGCAAGCAAACATGGTTATATCTGATATGGCAAAATATTAAGACTTTTCACTGTTTTATCATTGAATTCTCATAAACAAGACAGGAGATACTATCTTCTTTGGAGATGTGAGAAAGGGCTTATTTAAATATTATCAAAAAGCACATTCTCTCTGCATTATACTGCTCAAAATTCACACTCCATGCTCTGTGCTTTTTGCTGACACAGCTGCTTCTTGTCCAACTCTACTGCCAATATGACCTGCTCTCCTTTTTTTGTTTTTTTTTCTCCCACCTCCTTCAGAACCATTTCTGGGCAGTTTCACAAGAATTTTGATTGCTGTTGTAAAGTTTATATCACTGCCATCTGACAGCTCTTTGCTGGCCTTGGTGAAATGAGTTGATGGTCTCAGTTAATTTCCTCACAGGCAGGTGTTCACAACTCCAAACATCACCTCAGCTGGCACAAGGACTCCCAGCCAACAAAAATAAAAGTACAGGCTCACCACGGGGTGAAATACATGCTTAAAGGGAAACACATCTTGGAGTGCTCTTGGAAGGAAAGCTGAGCTTTGCAGAAGGATTAAAATTTAAAAGAAAATGGACTCTGGTAAAATGTCCTATAACAAAAAACTTCAATTATACCAGTGGATAAATTATCATGGTACAGAGAAACCAGAAATAAAAAGCAAATTGGAGACCAAGCTGGGCTGGAGTTATTTCTATATCCTTATCAATATCTATACAATAAGATTGCTTGTGAGCTGAGGAGGAGAAAATACACAGAAGAACCAGAACCTGAATACTCAGTGTTGGGAATCCTTTCCTTCCTTGCTACTCTAAAACTAAAAACTCTTCATTGTAAATGAAAGTATCTTCTATAACAAAGCAATTCATAAGGCTGTTACATTTTCCTTTGAGAAAATGAGACATTTTTGGGTAAATTCCTGAAATTCACTGTGATAGGGCATTTACAGATGGGCACATCAGAACCATTTGCCATTAGAAAACTTTCAACCAACAAACATGTGCTGAGTGTTGGATAAATAATTTCAGAACATCTGAATCTTTGAACCCAATTAAAATCTGACCTTTCTTCCAGAAATGGTCAGGAGTTTAATGCCCCTGTAAAACCACCAGGATATGTGAATTCAGGTGAGAGCAGAACTTCCTCAGGAGATCCAACCATCACCATTGGAACCCTGTTTCCATCTCACTGGGAAATGAAAGCAGCTTCACACTGACTGCAGAGCATTCTTCTGAGAGAAACTACTGCTGCTTAATTTTATTTCCAGTGTATTTTTCTCAGACTCAAGGAAAATTGCTTGCTCTTTGTTGATTAAATTGTGTCAGCAAGTGTTTTAATTTATGTGTTTTAGATAGCAAAGCAGAACAATTTCCATTCTTGGGCAAGGATAATCATAATTAAAAACACATTAGCTGATTATACCAAACATCCATCCTAAAAAAAAATATATTCTGGTTCATGATTTATAAATTATGATTTGTTGACTAACACATTTTGAAATTGTACAGCTTTCTAAGCTGATGAATGTTTTTTGGCAATATCCCAACTAGCCAGGGCTTGGAGCAACCTGGTGTGGTGGAAGGTGTCCCTGCTCAGGGCAGGGGGTTGGAATCAAATTGATTTTAATGTCCCTTGTAACCCAAACCATTCTATGAAACATATTTCAAACAGCAGCTTCTAAAATAAAGATAAATATTTGGAAGCCCAGGTGATGCTTTGCCATCTAAGTATGGAGAAGACTTAGTATTTCCTATTTCTGTATGGTAAAAATATCTTACTGCTGTAATGAGATTAATGCTTCCTCACAGATCTACTCATTTGATCTCATGTTCAAGTTTTTGACATCTTCCACAAGCAATCCTATCCCATACAGGATGTATTGCTTTAGCAGGTATTCATTTTACTGAGCTCCACTATAATTTCTTAGTCTTACATGATGCCTCAAGATGTTTCACACATTCTGAAAAGAAAGCTAAAAGGGAATAATTTGCATATATTATTTAAGCTTTACATGCTGTAAATATTGATCTGCTGATAGAGAAAAAAAGGTGATGAGGTTTTTGTTTTTTTTTTAATCAGCACTTGTATTTCTATAGTTTTTAAGAATATTTTTCAGGTTAAGCTTGGTGAAGAGATCCCACCCTGCAGCTGAAGGTTATTTGACACTGCAGCCCCCGACATTCAGTGTCTATTATGGCAATTTACAGATGATGGAGCCTCTATACTTTACTCTTTTGGAGTTATTACCAATTCAGCACAAACTGTTCAAACCTCAGTGCTGTGTTATGCAGAGAGTGAAGCTGATTTCACAGCTTTGACCCATTATTTTAGCCAACTCCCACTGACTCTCAAGGATGATGCACAGATACTCTTGGGAAATGTTCTGGGTAACTTTCAAGCCTTTTCTCCCCTCAGAAGTGAGAAGCTGCAATTTATCTAACATGTGAGAACAAAAAGAAATAAACAACTCTTCATCCCACCTTCACACCAACCCCCACTCTCCATTTGGGAAAAGTTCTGCTAAAGAACTGCAAACCTCAGTAAAAAAAAAAATCAACATAGACAGGGAAGGATTCTCCTCTTCCTGGCATCCCTGGTGCCTGAAGCCAGGTGAGATTCTGTGTCCCTCCTCCCGTTTAAGCACCTCAATTTCACACCAGGGCTGGGCAGCAGTTGCTGGGTTTATTTTCAGTTTTGTTCAAAATGCAGTATCTCTGCTGAAAATGTGCTATTTCACATTACAACAGAACAAAACACTTTGTTCTACCAGGGGATACTGTGCCCAATATTTCATTGCTTAGGTTTCTATTTTTAAGGCTTTTCCACCCAAACAAATGCTTTTGCTCTGACAGCATTTAATAACAAGTTTGACCTTGGAGTGTGTAAGTTTAAATTATTTCAGAGGACGCTGCAGCAGAAAATCAGGGGCCAGGGATTCTTTTCCTTATTTGAATTTTATTATTTTGGGAGAAGGGGGAATCCCTTGTTTCACAGAAGAAATTACTTTTGAGCCACAGTGTGAAGACTTTTTGCATGAGTGCATGAAGAGCCACAACTTTTTCTGCTTCCTGCAGTTGGTACAGAACTGTCACCACTGCCAAGGAAACTTTGCTGCTTCCCCCTGGGAACATCCCTGAAAATCCAGGAAAGAGAGCTGAGAAGTGCTGGGGAAGGAATGTTACCCTGGGAGTCAGGACACCTTGAGCATCCTCACCTGGCAGCCCCAGGGGTGGGCACAGCTCCTGCATTTTTCCAGAGGATTCATTCCCATCCTCATTATCCAGCCCCATTCCCAAGGAACATGCAAGTATTTAATAGTGATGATTAAATTCCCTAATATATGGGATCCTAATCACATATTCAGGGATTTTTTAAATTCCTCAATTTCCTATAAACACCCCAAAAACTCTGAGGAACACTAACCACACACACAGAGCAACTACTTTATTTTAATGCCAAGCAAGGATGAAAATTAACTTTTGCTGCCGAACAGAAGAAAGGTCCTGCGGTGAAAAAAAAAAAAAAAAATACAGTTTGAGTTATTACATAACTCAAAGATTAAATTACCTTTGGCTAGAGCTGTATCAGCCTTTTTTATCCTTAAAATAATAATATCCTGAGTACAACTGTGTAGGTACAACAGTGGGACATGGCTCCTGACAGTCTAATCATTGGTTCATCTAATGATGCTCACGGGGAGTCAAAGTGCTGCTGTTAAATCACTGCCCTGCCCTATTCTGGAGAGCCACCAGGTGAGCTCTTTCACTGGAAATAGCCATGGAGAACAGCACAAAAAGGATTTATAGGCAACAGATCTGCAGAGAAAAGCAGTGCTGAAGAAGCAATATTGATTGCAGCAGGCAAAAAAATTTAAAAAAATAGATGTATTCTGCATTAAACTTACACAAATTCTCTCATGTAATGTGGGATAATGTTATGTTTCATGGGCATTCATTCTCGTGGTAAAACTCTCTCTAAATCTGTGTTATTAATTTTCTGTACTGATCTACAACAATTTGAAACCATATAACAAGTTCACTATAACAACTGTTAGACAAAGGACATTGATCCCCATGGAGGATCCCATTCTTTATTTCCCAAGTATACACAAATTCTGCAGAAAATTCTATTTCTATCATGCAAACTCATAAACAGGAGAAAAAAGAGTGGAGAAAAATAAAAACAAGTGACTTGATATTTTTGTTTTCTCTCTAGGAAAATAAAGGTGATGAAAGAAATTATGACCCTTTCATTGTTCACAAATAATCCCCAAGCTCAATAATTGTGATTTACATTCAGAGTTACAGTTTAACTGCCATTTATGGGTGTCATGGGTAAAAACATCAAATTTATAGTGGCAATCACTAGGGATTTTCATTTCCAACAGAAGTCTTGCTTAAAAAAAAAAATCACTAGCTTGTGCATTAAAAAATATTGACACAATTAAAAATAAAATACCCCAGATAAAACAAAAGGTATCAAAAACACTGCATTTAAAAATATTTTGTGAATTAAACAGTGCTTGAAATCACATTAGAATTCTTAGCTGACAACTATTAGCTCTTCTTTGAGCCTCAAAAAAAAAAAAAACAAAAAAAACAAAAGGACATTTTTAGCACAGATTTCCACATCCAGTCCTTTCTTAATGTTCCTGTGGAGTTTCTTGCATTTTTCCAAGGTTTATTCTCTGGAAGTGTTGCCCCTTCCCTCCAGGACATCCAGACCAATACAATCTGACAGTAATGGCACTTCATTCCATGAACAAGCCTTTCATCAAACAAGTATTACTTTCTGCCATAGAGATAATTTATTCTTTATGTATAATTGATTTGTGCCTGCACTTAAAAATGTCTTTTGAAATCCATATTATAACTAATGCTGTCATATAATAAAAAGCAACACTTTTAATTTAAAGTTAATTATTTTCCATTATTCAACATTAGTAGACAAGGCAAGAACTCTAGCTTAGTGCCAGAACATAAAAGAAGTTATTCTGAACTTATAATACATGGGTTTAACAGCTTAATGTCAAGAAGCAATACTGTAAATTAAAAACTGAGTAAAAGGATTATGGTATCTCATATTTAGAAATTTCACATGACTACAGATAATTAAGGCAAGTGAAATATTTTTGCAGCATTGTCCTGAAATCTGCAATTATAAAGGAAATATTTTCATGGCAATAGCCCAAAATTCTGTAACAACACTTGACAGACACCACCACTGTGGCATCTGAGCCTTGCTGCAATACACCACTGCATTTTTCATGGGTTTTAGGAGGAATTTCTGTTTCTTGCTTCCTTTTATCATTGCTATAAAACATCTCACTTCAGCCACCTGATGTAAACCCCAGCTGGGACTGGGAAATCACAGGTATGGCCCAGAAAGGGAGCCTCAAACTCTGCAGGTGGGCAACACACAATTCCTTGCAGCTATTTCAGATTTGAAGAACAAAACCACTTCCTAAGCCACGTGAAATCATTTCAGTGTTGACTTTCTGCTAAATAAAAAGTTTTCAAAAATGAGCCAAAAACCTGGAAATTAGCATTATCTCATTCTGAAGGTATCTATCCTCCAAAGAAAAATCATCCTCACAGTAGGCCAGAAGACACTAATATATTACTGAGTTTCAGAGATGAGGAGCTCTAATCCTTTATGGAGATTTTGGAAGGAATTTAGAAGACAGATTTTCTGTGTTTGTGTGTTCCTTATGCCTCAGATTATGGTTATTCAAAAATCTCTGTCAAGAAAGTCTCCCTCGGGGAAGAACTCTCCCTGGAAAGTTCCCATCAGAGAATATAATCAGAATTTCTCCACTATCTGCATTCTTTTGTGTATTTGAATGTGCACTTACTAATTTTCTTTTTCCTTATAAGCTTGGAAAATATTGGCATTTATATCTGGTCATCATTTTGAAGTCCAGCCCCCCTTAACATCCCCATCCTCTCCAAAAATTGTTTTATTATTTCTTTCAACTCATTGTCAGGAACTCTTAATGGGAGAGAAAACCTCATTTCACTGACCTAATTATGTGAGAGTGTCCTTGTTGGGCTGAGACTTATTTCCAGCCATAACCCCTGTCCAGTGAGATGGATGAGCTGCTCCAGACTTTGTTCCCTCCTGGAACATCCCACTGCACCTCAGTGTTCTCCCAGGAACCCAACCCCAAAGTCATTTATAATCCACATTATGCTGCTGGCTCTGATCTGCCTTGGGTGTTTGAGTGGAGAGCTCTCAGGGATATTTAAAGAAACCAGCTCACATTTACCACTGCCAAAGCAGAAGCCTGCAAGTCCACGAGCCCCACCACATAAATCTCTACATTTGTGGCATATGGTTGGGTTTTTTGGGGTTTTTTTTTGACAGAATGTGTTGGGATTTTTCAGTCAGTCAATCGATTCTCCCTTCACAGATTGCAATCATTTCATACTCTCATATTCCACATCCAATATACCATCACCACTGATTAAACAGCCAGCTACAAAAGGTTTTAAATCTTATTTTAACAGCATCCACACACACACACATATACAGTGGAACAGACCACTGGCAATATGCTTAACGAACTTTCAATCACATTAATTAACACCAAATTATCAGTACAGCCCTGTGCCCACAAATCCCTGCCTACAGACAGATGAACCATCACATCCCAGTTCCTTCAGCAGGCACAGGAAGTTTTCAAAATAATTGCCCTTTAGTCATTACAGGACTGCTTTTATTTTAATAGATGCTGGTGTGTGAAGGAGAACATAGAAGTAAATTTTATTTCTGAAATGTCTGCATCAATAAAGGTACCTAATTAAGGTATTCATTAAAATATACAAAGTTAACAGGAAAAAAATCTACAAAATATTATTACATTTCCCCATTAAACTAATTTAATTTGGTTATAACTCAAACTCTAGTAGGATGATATTATTAACTAGTTCAATTTCAAAATGTCTGCTTGTGTTTATTTTTATTATGTAACTAAGCAGAGGAACAATTGACCTAATTTATTGTATTAAATGACATTTCTCAATCTGTTTAAAAAGGGGCAGTAGCCTAGTACTGTCCACAGCCCCTGAGCTGCCATTTCAAAAATAACAGGAGAGTTCAGACTTGCCCCAATTTCCCATACCAGCATTCCAAACTATGTATAATTTATCACTCAAATCACTAATTTCATCTGCAGTTACACAGTTTGTGAGGTTAGTATCTATAGTCCCTTGTGAATAGGGAACAGGTCTCTATTTCAGCTGGGTATATTTTATTTTTGTTTTCTTTCACATGTTGCAAACAGGTAATACAGATGTTTTCATTAGGATTGAAAATAATTATTGATGAAAAACTACAAAGCCATGATTAACAGCATCCCAAAACAGAAAGGGGAGAACTTCCACAATAAATTGAGCTAATTTCTGTCTTTTTGTGATGTTCTACTCACACCATAGAAAATACCACTGCCGGCTGCATTATTTGAGTTTTTAACCTTGTCTGAACACTCTGGGGCAGGAGTTGAACACTGAGAGCCCCAGAAAGAACCCAGAAATTTTTGTAATGATGCAAATGATGCCAAACAACTCCTGAGCACAGCTCTGCCCCTGGCACTGGTCACTATCCCCTCCCTCCTCCCCTGCAGGTGCTGCCATCTCCTCCCATCCCTTTACCTGCAGCTCTTTCTCTGCATCCCTCATCCCTCAGCCAGCCCTGGGGCTCATCTCAGCTGCTCAGATCTGTTTCACACAGGGTGTGAATCAGAAAAATCAATGCTGACAAATTCTGCAGCCCGACCTACAGACGTGGTTCCAAGCCCAGAATGTCAGCAAGGTTTAGGCAGTGCCAAACTGGGATGTAACTTAGTGGAAAACTGAGTTATGAGTGAGTAATGCATGAAGCATTCTCCTCCTGAGACTTTAATCAAACAAACCAAATAGATATTTTATAATAGATAATAAAAACATAGTGCCTCGCTAAGAAAAAATTAAAATAAATATTAAAAATATTTTAAAAACCACATAAAACTAAATATTTGCATAAGCTGAGGTTGTCCACTATTCACACATTTTTAGTTCAGTGCAGAAGATCTCAAAATGAAACATTTTGGTCACAGAGGTCATATCAGTTTAAAAGCTTCCATCTGCTCTGCCACATTGATTTTCTAATGCACATAACATGTTAAAATGAATATGGTCAATAGTTCAGCAGACCATACAAATCAGAGGCCAGAAATGCTGCAAAGATTATCCTGATGCTTCACCAATCACAAGTATGGCCTAATGTCAG
Source organism: Erithacus rubecula (assembly GCF_903797595.1). Lineage (NCBI taxonomy): Eukaryota > Metazoa > Chordata > Aves > Passeriformes > Muscicapidae > Erithacus > Erithacus rubecula. The sequence continues at coordinate 2,534,037 of NC_136667.1, read as the reverse complement.
GAGAATAAAGGGATTTAATTCAATGTCAAGGGATTAAGTTTTATACTTTACTACAAGTAAAGTTAAATATTCCATAAGCAATTACAATAAGTGGAGTATGTCAGGGACTACACACAACTATTAATTCTGTAGAAAATGGTATTTCAGTTGGCAGGTGGGTATCAACAATTAAAATCTTGGGCAAACTCACCTGCACTTCCCCTGATGTGGCAGAGAGGTGGGAAAAGGCTAAAAATGTGAGTGGAAAAGAGGAAAACTCTTAACAAATCTCCTCACAAATCTGTTCATGAGCCAAGCACATTTTTTTTTTATAATCTGGTCCATTTACTGTGGCTCACACAATACACCTACTGCTTGTTGTCAGAGTCCAATTCTAAATAAAAATGTAAGAAGCCAACATTACAAACTTGTTTGAGCTCAAAGTCTTAACACCTTCTGCTCCAAAATTAATTGTTAATTTTAAATCTAAATAGAGAGGTGCTAGGACCAGAGTTTATGAAAATTACACCACAGAGTTTTCCTGGCACAGAGAAGCTCCAGCACACATCTCTGAAAGTGAGCACTGTTCCATCAGCCTCACTGCATAATCAACCACAGATTATTTGCACAAAAGAAATTTCATACTGCACTTAGGATTGATTTCTTTGTGAAGCTGTGGGAAACATTATTATTTTTTCCCAACGGAAGTTATTCCAGGTGTCTTTTCCCTGCTGTCACCTAGCTCAGAACAATTTCAATATAATGGTGGTTATGTGCTTACACAAACTTCTCATACTCTGCTTCAAAGACTCCAAAGCAGCAAGATAATACCAGAACCTATGAAACAAATGATTTAACTTCCAAAACTCTGAATCTGCTTTAGCTATTAATTAACACAATGACTCTTACAGCATCTTCCTGCACTGCTTCTCATGTATCAATGTATGAGAAAGTAATGAGGGAAATTTGCTTGTTGATGCATTTATCTAATAGTTCATTACCATCATCAGGGGTCAAAATATTCATCACCCTCATGTAATAGGAAAGGAAAAAAACAAAAACACCTGTAACACCAAATAAATGCTGGCAATTAGTGGCACAAAGATGAAACAACAGGATATAGAGTGAAACAATCCTTTGTTCCACTCAGACACCTGTGTAGGTATCATACACCAGAGCCTAGATACTGAATTTAAAATAAAGAACAGCATCAATGATATTAAGTTTGAAATTAGAAGTGTAATTAACTGAGAGCAGTTTATATCATTCCTGGGCTGGCTGCATGGGTCTGCAGCTCAAACATTTGTCTTAAAATTCAAGGCAATAATTCCAAACTCCCCAGCTGCTCTGCCATGTATCACTGCTGCTCTGCTCACTTGAGGTCCTGCTCATCTGCTTCTGCTTTTTTTGCCCCAATAGATGAGTGGATCCAAAATCTGAATTTGCTTCAGCAACTGGCATTACTTATCTGAAGACATAAAGTGAATATTTTGCTCTTTTACTTTGTTGTTGTTGAAGCAGCACCAGAGTATTGCATAAGTACAACTTGTTATTTGGATGTCATGGACAATCAAAACTCCAATTAATTTCACTGATGTGATCTAAATTCTCGCAAAAAGATTTGCTCACAAAAATTCACTTGTGTGAGCCTGTGATGGACAACACCCATCCACCACGAATTAGGTATTTAAAACCTCAGAAACAAACAGCAGAGCCTGTAAAATACTAGGGAGTAAAAAGATAAACCCTGATAACTTTTAAATGCTAGAATGCTGAAAATGCTGATCTGTGGGGTTTTTGGGTTTTTTTTTGCCTACAAAATATCTGCTGCCTAATTTGCTACTGCATCTTTCCTGAGTGTTTTATTTCAATATAAAAAGAAACCCAGAGAAATTGGTTTGCTTGCAGTTGAGAAGCAATGATCAAAATCTCTTCCCTTCATTCTCTCTAGAATTTTACTCTGTCTCTAATAAATATTGGGGAAAAGTACTTGAAACAAGCAACAGCAAAGACTTTTTGCTGTTGACAAAGCTGTCAAATTTCTTAATTGAAAAAAAAAAAAATCAAAACAGAACATATCTTTAACAAAGCTTTCTACATTGGAAACTCATTTCTTACCCTTTAGTGAACAATTTGTTATGGAGACTTTATGCTCCTGTCTTCTAATTGACACATTTTTTATATCCAGAATGTTTTTCTCTTTCTTTGAATATATCCTGTCAGGCAAGACTTACATACAAAACAAAATTAATTTGGTTGAAACCCTAATTTGATTCTGTTGATAAAAAAAAAAAAAAAAAAAAAAAAAAAAGTCAAATGACTCAAACCATTCTGTCAACAAAACCTCCCTGGCTACTTTCAGACTTTTTTTTTTTCTGTACATGAAATTTGCAAAAAGAATATCTTTGCTTGAAAAATAGTTCATAACTTTAAAATGGGTGGAGGAAGTGCTGAATGCCTTTGTGAGCACCTTCAACTCCCTCTGAAGACCCAAAGTTGTGCATTTTGCAGATTTATATCCTCAGCCATCACATGAATTACAACGTGCTCTCTCATGCCTTGTCTCAGGCTGTCTCTGGAATTTCCAGCTTTTATTACTTGATATCCCAAAGAAAGGTTTGTCAGACAAAATAGACTCTGGTTATCTCCTGGTGGCTTTAAAATAAAAGCACATTTACAAATGAGATAATGTTATCTATCTTCCTGATTTTTTTGTAAGAACTCATCCTTCTTGTAAGATTTCATAGTGTCCTTTGGTTTCTCTAGCAAATTGCTGTTCAAGAGAATTAGCTCTGGGCAAAGCAGAGACTCTCTGGTATTTCAATACAGTGAAATAATTTCACTAAATTGCAACAGATTTTGGGGGGAGCATTATTTATTTATTATTCACTTTGCTTTTATTTCTGCGTCAGAAATTCGTAACAGAGAGAGGAAATGATGGCAGAGATCAATGGTATGGTCATTTCCCAAAGCCTGATTGCATTATTGGAAGAAATAATTTTCAGAGGAAGTGTCTGAAAAATGAAGCAAATTCACATCCACTTAGACACAGCTACAGTAGCTGCTCAAGACTCTCATTGAGTGAGATTTTCAATTTCTTGGGTTTTTCTTATTTTGAATGCTAAAAAGGATGAGTTTGAAGGAAATTTAAATACAAATATTGGCTGCACAGTGCATTGGAAATCTCTGCAAGCAACATCTGTAAGAGCTCCAAGGTTCTTCAGGTTTATTCATGCCTGTAGCATTTCTCTGGCACAAACCTTTAGGATATGAATGTACCTTATACAGCTTCTAAATTATTGTTCACTTTCCAGAGTTTTAGGTGGATGCCCTGATATTATTTTGCTGTTCCTTCTTTGGCTCAAAGTATGGCAGATGAAACATTTCTGGTATTGAGAGGAAATACCATCCATGGTAATTTAACTCTTAAATTTAATGCTGCTGTGCTCTTCATACTTGCCCTATCATAGGACTCTGCACTTCCTATTAGTGACGAAAAATCAGGGTTTTTTTTTACTTTTAAATAAATATATTTTTTTGTTCTTTAAATAACAATTTTTGCAGCTCCCAAAACATTAGAAAGATAAATGCCATGACTTCAATCAGGCTTCCACTCATGAATCTGGGGACTCATGGAAAGCAACTGCCTGTACAAACCACATTTATTATAAATATCACTCTCTTGTAAAGCTACTTTTGCCAACACAATGAACCCTTCAATTAAAAACAAACAAACCTGCAAATGAGTCAAGAGAAAAAAGGGTAAATCTGCTGAGATAACAGCACTGTGTAAATCAAAGCTGTGATGAATTCAGTGGAGGAAAGCCAGCCCAGAGAAGGTAAAGATCTCTCCAAATATATCCAGGAAATCAATCAAAATTGAGTGCTGTTGTTTTCTCACACATCATAATAATATGATTTTAAGATCAGCTGACCTTGTGCTCTTAATTAATGCCCAGGACATGTTTACAGTGGGGAGAGGGGGACAAGCCATTGATCAGGAGATGCTGAGAAAGCTGCAGTTTGTCACTTCAGGCAGAATTCTGAAGGACAGTCCAAACTCTCCCAGTTCCAGGTGATATAAAGATGTCCCACTCAGTTCAGAAGTTTCCCTCAGGGCTTTATCAAATCCCCTGATACCCCACATGACTTTACACATGTTAGGACTTAGAAGAGGAACTTACATCCCATCACAAAGAAAACATTTGCTTTTGTGTTCTGCCTGCCAGGAGAAATAGTGGGAAATAAATGCTCTGTGAAAGACAACTGTGTTCTTCTCTTCAACCTCATCAAGGCTGAGAAAGGGAAGGAAATAATACAGAATAATAAAGAGTAATACACAATAATACAGAATAATATACAATAATGCAGAATAATATATAATAATACAGAATAATACACAATAATACAGAATAATACACAATAATACAGAATAACACAAAATAACACATTGGAAATCTGCCAGGAACTCTCTCAGGGATTGGCCCTAAGATAAATTATTACACTAAAACCAACCTCTGCTTCTGGCCTAGTTCTGAGCAGCTCAATGCTGTGACAAGGTAACAAAACCAAACTCTGATATTTCCTTCACCTCACCTGTTTTATTTCATTATTCCCTAGCGAATTTTGTCCCTGCTTTATAATTTAACACATCTAGAATAGTTTGTCCACAGTAATTGATGCAGTTCTCATCTCCTCAGTGCATTTATAAAAACATTCCCCGAGATCATATTAAAAATATTTTTTATCTTAATCAGGTTTTGAGTCCTTTTTTCTCCCTATCATTATCAACTCCATTAATAATGTACCACCAGCCATTACCCAGTTTGCAGTATTCAGTAAATTTAGTGCCAGGGCTGTGCTCTAAGTCACTCCTTGCACAACAGCCACATTTATAACTGTGACACTTTTGTCACAGACCAAGGGCTGCACTCATGAGGATTTACACCCACACCTTCAGATGGCTCCATTTAAAGATAAGGGATCAAAAGAGGCAAACATTTCAGTGAAGGAGCCACGAAATTCACACATCAAGGTTTCCTCGTGTTTCTTGAATTTATGGCTTGAAGTTGATTTTTCTCTCAGTTCAGGTATGCAGAGAAGGGCAAGGAAAAGGAACCTCTGTATTCCTGTGGAAAAGTCTTCACAAACCAGAAGCTGCTTCAAGGTTGTGGCAGAGTTCAAGAGCCTGAAGTGCAGCTGAAGGAAATATCACTGAGTTTAGAGTTTCAGGTTTCATGAGCAGAACATCCTACCCTGACCTGGAGGACATGATCAACCTTGTAAGAGACTGAACACAGCTACAGGTGAAATAAAAACAAAATAAACCTTCAAAAAATGAAGCCTCCATTTACCATACAACCCAAATTGCTTTTATCAACTGACTTATGGAAATAGAACTATTTATTTACAGTGGTGGATAAAACAGGCACAGGAGTTTTGCCTTTTCAAACCAGCAAAGCTCAGGACATCATTTATTTTTGGGTTTGAAACACGCATCATTATCATCACTGAATCACAGGAAGTGCTGGGAATTAGAATTTTCCATAATAAATTTTCTATGTTTTATATATTAAGATAATTTGAACACCGGTATAGTCTGTTAATTAAAAAAAAAAAAAACTAATGATAAAAAAATAAAAGAAAAGCAATGAGATAGAAAGGAAACTTAAAGAAAACACTCAGTTCATTTTCCAATGTATCAAATCTTTGTTTAGTATAATGATTAGCTGGATGCAACTCTAAGTCACTTTTTAATCCAGAATACCAGAGCCATACAATTTAATATAATTTCTACCCATGCAGTGACTTTGTATCATACATAGCAAGATATTTCATGCTCTGTAGAGTAAAAAATGTAGGTCAGGACCCACAGGCTATAGTCAAGCCATGCTGCTGTGAGTTTAACATATTATTCTATTGGGAAAATAATGAAACAATTTAATTTTGCCCACACAAGCAAATGATCTTCAAGCATTTCATTTTTCTAAAAGGAGATTGACACCTGATTGGTGTGAAAGTCACCCTACCTGATGCAAAAAGTTTTCAGTAGAGAAGCAAATGGAAAATGTTGAAGTTTTGCCTTGCTTGCAAATGAAAGATGCTAAAGTGGGTCCAGAAAATTTCCATTTTTTTTTTTGTCCCAAGCTGATCCAAGCCCTGTCCAGCCTGGCCTGGGACATTTCCAGGGATCCAGGGGCAGCCACAGCTGCTCTGGGCATCCTGATCCAGGGCCTGCCCACCCTCCCTGGGAAGAAAAAAAAATAATATCTAACCTGAACCTTCTCTCTTTCAGTCACAAGCATTTTCCCTCATCCTGTCACTACAGGGTCTTGTAAGTAAACAAACAAATGAAATAGAAAAGAGTGGGGGAGCAGCAAAATTCATACAACCTCATGCAGTGCAATTTATTTGTTAATACATGTGAATATTGCAGCTGTTTGTTGGGCAAATGACATTTTTGAAATGCTGGAAATGTTCTGTACTTTGGTAACAAGCTCTTCCAACTTGTGGTCTTACCTGCACTATCTCACCTCTCTGACAAACACCTCTAACAATAAGCACAGCAAAACTTGCAGGTGGGTCAGTTTGTATTAACCTTGCACTTCAGGAAAATACTCATTTCTTTCAATAGCTTTCTGCCAGGAAATTGGTGATGGGGTAGTTAAAGCAGCAAGCCCTGCACTAAATAACCAGCTCTGACAGGAAGGATGTTGCTCCATCTTGCAGCACACAATTTTAGTCTGGTTTCTCCAGGGATGACAGCTCAAGGGAGAAAACATCCAGAACAGGAAGGTTTTTATGAGAATTAACACTGGGACCTGTCTTTGAAGTTCTGTTTAATTTTTTTCTCTCCCTACCTATTTATATATGGATACACTGAATATTTTCTGTACCTGTGAAGATCTCAGGGGGCAAAGATGTGCACAGCTGCATGACAAGCCATGGTATAACATGGGAAATATTTAAAAAATTTATTTTACACTGGTTGTGACTGCAGCACATTTACACAAAATACCAAATAATAAACAATACCCTTAATTCATCAGCACTACTTCTCTACAGAACAGAATATCCAGTATTTATTCCATTATACCAACACAGAAAGATGGCAAATAACACCTTGGGTGTGCATTAGTATCCAGGATCTTCAATGCAAAATGCTTTTGGTCTAATGCTTCACCAGCCATAGTTAAACTCATGTGCACTGCAGACAGTTACATAAATCAGTAAAATCTGCCAAAAAAAATACTGCACCCCAACTTGCAGCCTGTTTCACCAAATAAATTGCTTTTTTGGCAGCTCTGACAAAGGCTGTTTGTCAACATTTTCTTTATCCTAGCACCCAAAAAAGCTTGAAACCTCAGGGATCATCACTGTGCCTGTTCTCACACGGGTCACACCCATTGAGCCAAGTAACAGCAATAAGAAAAAAAAAGATGGGTGTTAATGGAATTTTCATTCTAGATGAACATTCAGATCCTGATTCATGTTCCTCACCTGAACCAAGCAGATGCTCTGCAATCCAGATACCCCCCTTTGGAAAATGCTCAATTCCATCATCAAATTCTCAGTGCTGAGAAAATCCTCTTCCGAAGACCTTACACTGATTTTTAATTTCTGATGGAAAAGTTAACAAAGGAATTGAGGTGTGCAAAGTGAACCTTATGAAGAAGGTCTGGTTGAATATACAGATTAAAAGCTAGGTGGTTCCTTTGTGGTGATAACTATTGAAAAAATAATGGAAAACAGAAACCTGTGTAAATAATGGAAAACAGTTCAGTTGAGTTCAGCATTCATCAATAATAAGATATATTTGTCTTTTTTTTTACTCACTGGAGATGAGCATAAACCAACAGTGGTGCAGATTATCATTGAAAAACATAAGTGAGAGGCTGTGAATGTAAATAAGAAAGACACTGATCAGACAGACAGAAAAACTCATCCTTTACTTGATTCACAAAAGGATTTATAATTCAGCTAATTTCCAGAAAAGAGATTACGGGAGAAAGAAAAACCAGATGGCTCCATGTTCTCCTTTTCTTCAGTTAATGGTTAAATTCAGACACCTTTGGGATTCAAAACTTTTAGGAACAGACTCCTCAGACAGCATGGGCTGGCTACTTATGAGACCCTGTCAGATGAAATATAAAAGGTTTTCCTTCAGGTGTTTCAGCCAAATCTTGCAGTGCATCCTGGCCATCAGATGAAGTGAAGCATATTGTTCTTTGGCCATTAAAATGAGCAAGTTCCCCAATCTATCCACTCAGTAATTTAAAGCCACTTCATTACAGCAGAGCCTTTTAAAAAGTAATAATATTATGAGTGCTTCTAGTTAAACTATTAGGTTTGTCCCTTCTTCCAATTAAATTTACTCACTTATGAAGAAGACATGAGCCCATCTGAAACTGAAATTATCCTCATCCTAGGAACATTTACACAGTTCCTTTTCTGAGAATGGATTTTAACACTTCAACAAGAAAAATCTGCCCATGTGAAGATAAAATGCAACAGCAGAGCAGCATGAACATGTGCAAGGTCACTGTTCTTCTCTGAGCACTGCAAATTATTTGTCTAATGTGCAAAATGCTGAGTTGCTAATGGCAAGATTCTTGACACTTTTAAGCAAGGCAAAAGTAGATCTCCAGTTTCCTCAGTCTGTGAGCCACAAATCACAGTCAGATCATTGTCAGGTAACCTTAAAAATGTCACTTACATGGACATTAGTCCTCAGCACATACCCAATGTTCTGACCATTTTCTGAATGTACAAATTTTAAGTTTAAAGTCATCCAAGAATGTAACAAACTTCTGTAAAAATCCACTTTCTGTACTTTGAGCTCCTGTTCAAAATAGCCATTTATCCCTTGGGAACATTAAGCAGAAGTGGGGAAAATTTAATAATCAAAAATTTAAAGTGTAGGCAATTAGAAATAGAAGAATTCCAGTTTTTCAAGAGACAAAAAGCTTCTGCCTTGACTGAAGACAGAATTTCATTCAATGTGTTATAAATCAAACACACAGAAGTTTGCCTGCATAAAACAAACACTCCATTTTATACTGTTTAACCAAAACTGATGGATTTGCATCAATACATGGAATTCAAAGAATCAAACACACAAAATCAAGTGGATCCCAGCCTTTGTACAAAACAGAAGGCCTGTACTTCAGGCAGGTTACAGAAATGATGATTAGATAGAATTAAAGTACCAAAGTAATACTAACAAAATAATTGCCTAATTGATAGATATAATTTTATTTTTAAATTTTCTTTCTGGACATGTTAGAATCAAAATATTGGGGAAGTGGAGATGACAGATCTACAGAAAATTGATTTTGGTGTAGCCTGGAAGTCAACAATAAAATCAGCTGTTGGTACAAGCAAGGAAGAACTTCTAACTGCAGCACAGTTTGGACAATATTCATTATTTGCCTAATGTTATAAGAGGCCTGTTTTTATAACCAGAAACAGGGATTCTCACTACTCCAATATTCTGATTTATAGGTCCCAGTTATTCTACTCAGGAAAGAAAAAAAAACAAACTGACAAACAGTTTATTCCGAGCTGTTCCAATTATGGAGCCACTTGATTTCGAGCATGAAAAGTTGGAATATGATACAAGAAAAGTGCTGGAAAGGAAATGGTTGTTGACAGGCTCCCACTTCTGGGAAATGGGAAACTCTCTGCTGTTTTAGGGTAGTGCTCTGAAACAGCCACTCAAGGCTCCAGAGTCTTTTCCAGCATTCCAGGGAAACACTGGAAGGCTTCAACTTTCTTTTCTCCAGGGTTTTTATTAGAAGACATTCATTCAATCCAAGCACTCCAATGAACAGGCAGGCAGAGTTAGTTGAAAGTCCTCAAGGTACAACAAACCACGAGTGTTTAGTATCTCAAATCTATTCAACACAGCACAAATTCATTCCTTACTGCAATGTAATGATTAATTACTTTTTTTTTTCTTTTTTCTTTTGCAATGCTATGAATGCCTTTAAAGACTACATGCCCCACAAATCTATTTATACAACAATCATTATCGACCATTTTTCATCAAAAACCTCTCTGGCTATCCAATGGCTGAATTTTTCCTTATTTCTTTATAACATTTATTATTACTTATCCTTGTGACCAGCATTAATTTAAGTATTTATGTAATAAAGGGATAAGTTCAAGCACATTTTAACAGAAACTTTGTCAATCCAGAGAAAATTTTGTGATTTTAGTGATGGCAGCCTCAGCACCTGCATTCCAGGTATCTTACAACAACACACAGAATAACATTGCTGCCAGTGGAAATTATTTTAAATAACTTAGCTTTCAATTGGAAGAGAAAATACATTCTGTCTTTCATAAAAGTCCTTTGACTGCTAATTTTAAGCATATGTTCAAATGATTTTTTATCTCACTTTTCAAACTTCTACATTGATAATATTAATCACACTTCCTCCACTTTGTCCACACTATTTAATGTTTTTTTTGTTCTCATTTCCCAATGGCTTTGCAACAAATATTATCTTTGATTCTTTATTTAATTGATTCAAAGAAAGAAATATCAGGTAGAATATTTGTAATGTTTTTTTCCCTTTCTATTATCTGCATTTATTTATGTATTTACTGAGATTTATTTATTTTGGCAAAAAAGGACTTATTGATAAATTTTGTATATAACTTTGAAGAGCAACTTGAGAAATTAATTTCTATTGTATTAACTTAAACACTGCATTTAAGATCCTTTTGTTCTTCTACAAACTTCTGAAAACCACTACAAGATACAAAGATAAACTCAGTATAAATTTAGAAATCACAGCTCTAAATACACAGACCTCATTGGGAACAATCTTTAAAATTTATTCTGAGTTGTCAGGGCTCAAACAATCTTGATATCTTTCATAAGGAAAATCACTTTGGTTTCCATTTCTGGATGTGCTGCTCAGGCTTGATTGTCTCATGCTTTTCTAGGGTGGGTTAGCAAAAGATTTCCTACCAAGAACTTCCATAAAATCCCACAGAAAGACTTATGTGCACATTATTGGCATATAGAAAAAACTAATAGAAGGATGAGGAAAAAAGCAAATGAGAAATATATAATAAGGTTGGGTATGTGTATTGAGGAATTCTTGTGAAACACTGAGAGCATTACAGAAAACAGAGTTTAAATAAATAATGCTTCTCTCCTTCTGCCCTAAAGTCAGATTGCATTTTAGTGATTTCGTGTTCCTACCAAAATACTTTCAATCTAAACCAGCTTTCTGGTCATAAATGAATAATTTTGCAAAATAGAAATTAGCATTAAGCTTAGAATTTGAGAGGAACTTAAAACCAGACACGCTGAGCTTTCCAAAACTCCTTCCAGCCACTGCAGAGCAGCAAGAGCAGCACTTTTTTCTACTTAAAGTGGAAATAAAAACGGCAAGACTCATTCTAAAAGTCACTTGAGTGCCAGTGCTGCACAGAGACATTTTACCTTGGGATTCCTCCTCCCATGGCCACTCCACACTCAGCCAGCTGTCTGACATCCTTCTTCCTGATAGCTCCTCGTGGGGCATCCCTGGAAGTCCAGCTCTCCCACTGTCACAAGCCATCTTTATCCCCCTTCCCTGGGTTTTAATGCACTGTGTGCCACAGGAGCTGCCAAGGAGCTGAAGGAGCCTTCTGGAATGAAGCAGAACTCCCCAGGGCTTGTTTATAGATGAACATTGGGTTGGAATAACTCAAGATGTGAATTTAAACAGTGGAAGCGAAAACAGCAGAGTGCAATCAAGTTATTTTCTGATTTCTTTGTGAGCTGGCTGTAAAAAAACAATTTACCTGCAGAAAATTAGTAGGTGTCATGTAAAAACCTGTGTAAATATTGAAGTCACTCAGTGCAACACATCAGGCTGCTACTGGTGGGTGGAACAAGTGGCAAGAGGAGGGAACTGGTTATTCAGATGGATTTGGACAGGCTGGAGAACCAGAGCTGCTTGGGAAGCTCGTGGGGCTCAGCACAGGTGGGGCAAAGCCTTGGATCTGGGCTGGAACTGATGCCTTAAATCTCAGCTTTCATATTTCCCAGATTCTACACTTCATTTGGGACTCTCAACTCCATATAAAGTGTTGCAAGTTCTCCTCCCAGCTCAGTCACACAAAACAATCCTTGTCCAGCCCAGAAACAAGGACAGCTTCAGCCCCAAAAACTGCAAACAGAGAGAATTGAAGAGAATCTGGGAGGGTGGGACTGCAGAGCCTGGAGCTGGGATGGGACAATGGGCCCCAACATGGGAATGGAACAGAATTTATAAAAGTATGAAATTTAGGACTCTGGTTCTATGTTATGTGGAACCATGGCTCTTGTGCTTCCCAAGTGAATCCTTTTAAGGTTTTTAATAAAAAAAACCACTCACTGACAAAGCCCTTGAGTCATTTATAGCCCTGGGGCCTCTGGAATCACCCTGAGCTTGGTCATGGCCAGCCCAGACCCACCAAGGGACAGGTGACACCGTGTCCTCAGATAACCACACAGCAGAAATGAATCCACCAACCTGCAATTTCCCTAATTTCACTAACTTCAAATGAAGCTTTTTTTCAGAACACCACTGAATTCAGCCTTACATTATCAAGGTATATTCATCCACTAGAGAAAGTTTTCCAGCCCAGGAAATTAACCTAGTCTAGCATCATATTGGAGGTGATGCTATAATCATTCTCTTCCTTGCATAATGTGTGGCTGATTACAAAATCCTGATTACATGGGTAAGCAAGAGCTGAGGGCACTGCCTACACTCCTGTGCCAGCTCCTAAAAACATCTCTAACCATGAGAATCTATCAGGACTAATGAATCAAGGGATGGATGAGTCTGGCTACATTACATGTGACAAAATTTACCTAAATCTTCTTTCTTAAAGGCATTTACAAGAACAAAACTGTGCTTGTGAGAGAAATAGAAAGAGAACATAGGAATATTGGAAAAAACAGAATTTTAAAATCTAATTTCTCGTTTGAAAAAGAGGTGAGGATTGTGTTGTTTTTTTTTTTTTTTTATTTTCTCCATTTTTACCCAGAATTGAAGGTTCCAAACATATGAATTGTTCCTATAGAAAACCCGAATTATAAACAGAATTTTGTTGCACCTCTAAGATTTTCTCACATCTCCTTTGGAATTGAAAAGTCTGTCAGGACTTGTGTAGTGATGCAGGACCTCAGTTTGACACAGTGGCATTAAAAATTTGGCTTGTTTTCCATATCCTGGGATAAACTTCATACAAGTTTTAATTTGCTAGAAGAGCTTCTTGAAGTATCACAAAGGTTTTTTAATCCTCCTTTAACACAATACAACTGACATGACCAGTGTTATGATCAGAAAAATGCAAACAGCACATCTCTATATGCAAACTCACTGTCTGAATTTCAGATTCATAACTTATAAATGTTATCTGATGGTTTTCCTGTATATGAAGGGAGAACCAGCTAGCTCTGATTTGCTGTTTCTTGTGCCAAAGCTGTTTATCATGACAAAAAAAAAAAATCATATTTAGTACAGTAAATTATTTACTTTCCAAAAACTACAGACAAGAACTTAACTTCAAAAAGAAACTAATTCTGCTTCTCATGCCTGAAACTGTAAATCAAAGGATTTTTAACAAAATCCTTTTTTCAGAAAAATTTAAGAAAACAGAAGAACATTCTTTTTTTCCTGTGTGCCACAGCCACGAAACAGAGCTGGCTGATGTGTACTTAGCAGAAGAATAGTCAGGAAAAACCACTCCATGGAAACAAGTAGTATTTCTTTTGTAAAACAGGGGAGGTTTTGTAAAACAGGCAGAATGCAGAGCCAAGTGTGCTGTAGAGCTTTTGTCAGTGCTTATTTCAGCTCACCTGAATAGCTCATCACAGCTCTGGCAGTCCCAGGCAGCAGAACTATTCCAACAGTTTGCTTCCCTCCTTTGTACCCTGAATTTTGTGCAGTCCACTCTTTCCCAAGTGCAGTCAGTGATAATAACTACAGCTGCCTGAAGATAACAATGCCTCTTCCCCATCCTGAGCCTGTGAAGACAACAATCACACTGGGCCAAATTAGGAATCTGCCATAAATAGCCCACAAGTCTCACTATTCCAGCTCCTCACTGCACTTGGGTTTCTCTAATAAATTCAGAAGTTTCCCACCATTTGTGTCAAATGCAATATTTCAAAGGAGCCCTGCACTACAGAGCAGAGCTCCAAAAGGAAAATACTTCCCTGTGCAGAGAGGAAAGAGAGCCTGGTGCAGCCTTAGCTCTACTTTGATGTACTTTATGCACTCCTCTCTTCCATTTGCCCAAAGTTAACCAACTGATAAACAGAAAAAATGTATCCAGGAAACCAAAGATTATTCACCAGGGAGAACAAATTACAAAACTGTTCTTCATGCCCGGTAATCACTTAAATCACAAACCATTAGCAGCAATCACATTGATCTCAGAAAACAACTCTCATCCCCAAGAAGGAGCCACTGCAATCCCTCAGAATGCAGACTGTTAGCAGGTGGATGATTTAGTACTGCTAATAAATGATAATTTCAAAGGGCTACTTAAAAATAGTATGGATGGTCACTTTACTGTGGAGCTTTGACTACTGAATAAAGCAGGATTTTAACTAAACCACTGCAGTGGAACTTCATGGATAATAAAGGTGTGGTAAGAACTTAGTGCATGTACACACTGCAAGGACTTTGAAGAAAATATACTGAGAGATAAAAACTTCAAACTGCAATTTGTGGATAAATGTTCCACCCGAACATCACAAAGTACTGGTGATCAGACCACTCTTTATTAAAGATGCATAAGCACACACACATGAAATTTCACTTTCACTTCAGAATCTCAAAAAGCCAGAGGACACAGCCACTGCCATCCATGTCCATGGTATAAAGAGGTTCCTTGGGATTTTGAGGAGTATCCAATGAGATCCTCCCCAGACAACCTTGAGAAATTCCATTTCTTTGCATTACTGACTTTTTTGTGTTCTTTAAATTGCTGGAAGGATGCATATATGTGGTATCCAAAGAGATTACTGGAATTTTTAAAGTAACATCAAAGTTTTTGTCTCTTCTGTACCTCACCCCTGTTCCTGATGCCAAGAGCATCCATCTCTGCAGTGGGTATCTGTGCAAGTGCTTGAACTTAACAGCAACACACTTGATCAAAAGGGAAAGCAAGAAAATGGGCCTCAGGATAAGCCAACATAAATAACTACAGCTGGAATGAAAAATGGGAGGGAAAAAAAGGTCAGAAGGAAAAATATGAGCAATAACTGATATGAAACAGTATCTGAAACCACTGGAATAACTACACTAAACATCTTCCTTTCTATCTCTTTGTTAAATATTTTCAATGTGGATCTGCTTTTCCTGCAATCCAGCAGATAGAAATGAGCTGACATCATTTAGTAATACAGTGTTTGAATGCTACATTCAGACACTCATGGATATAAAAGAAATAAAGATACAGCACATCAAGTTTGAAAACCATATAATAATCTTTAAGAGTAAAAACATGGAAACAAGTGGCTAAGATGAAGAAAAGCCTACAAGTCCATAAATAATGATCATAAGGATCACTGCTTAATTTAGTGCCTTTGACGTTTCTGTTATCTGATCCTGATCCTAGACTGCTCCACAGAAAACCAGAATTTAATATTGAAGATAAAACCAACAGCCTCCTATAACTACATTAAGTCAAATTAAATTGATATTTCTGTTCTTCCTGGTACGTAGCCATTTATTACAGAAAGCAGCCACAACATCCATGGCTGGACACATGGCATTTCTTCTCCAGCCTCTGGAGCCTGGTGGCAGAAACAGGCTCCCAGCAGCTCTGAGATCTGCCCAGAACCTCTGAGTGGACTGCAGGAAGCACCCAGAGCTTTCCTGGCAGGAGGAGAAGCCCTTTGGGGAGCCCAGCCCAGCCCAGCCCAGCCCATCCATCCCCACACTGGGTTTGCCCATGTTGGACCTGCTCGTGATTCACCTGTCCAGGGGCTGTTCCAATCCCTTTCTGAAGCAGCTGAACCCATCCCTCTGCCTCCTGTGCCAGCAGATTGCTGTTTTCCACGCAGAATCCTTTATGGAATGTCCCCTGAGGGGCTGTGGCTGTCCCAGCCCTGGGAGTGTCCCAGGCTGGATGGAGCTCTGCAGTTGGAACAGGATGAGCATGAAGGTCCCTTCCAACCCAAACCATCCTGAGATTTAACATGATGTCTTGCCAGTTTTAATTAGTGCCTCTAGCTCATTTACTTTGAGTAAATCTCCTATTTACTTTACTTGCTGCCTTTACTATTCCATAATCCTCAGTTTTCCCCACTGCAACCTTCTCCTATCCAGAGTGGGGAATTTCAGCCCTTTTTAGCCTTTCCCTACAAAGAGACTTCCTGCATCCTCTGAATTACTTTATCTGGGATCCTCTACAACCTAACTTTGCTGTGTCCTTCTTAGAACACTCAAGATATGAGCATAAGGTTTTTAAATAGCCTTTATCTCTTTCTCAATACTTTTCCTGATAATGCCAAAGGCTTTTTTTGAGAACAGGTATTCACTGAGCCAGCGATTTCACAAACTGTTAGCAGTGACTCTAAGTTCTGCTTTCTAAAATCTGTCAGCATCTTATCAGGTTTAGATAAGATTTTTTTTTTCTTTTTTCCTCCAGATTCATTACATTAAATTTATCTGCACTGAAACTCATATGGCACTTTTTTTGCTCATTCCTTACACTCTGTGTAGTCCTTTTGGCAGTGTTAGCCTACCCAAAAGAGCCTGTTCATCTGCAGCCCTCACTGCATACAAAATCACCAGAATTTCATTTTCTCCTTTGCTATTCAGTCTGTTTCTCTGCTAATTTTTATGAGAGGCTCCCACTGAAGTCTTCAACATTTTCCACAATTATGGCTATTGATTAGATGGTGTCTGGATTGGAAATGACTTTTGAGCTATCTGCCTGTTACTTATGTTCCTAAATCCAGCTATAACTTGTCCTTAGCTAACATTAAGTGCTGAAAACTACCACAGTATTTTAAACATAATCTCCCAGCTCATACTACAAAGAGGAATAAAGGGATGGTGTGTGGGACTTCTCCCAATTCCAGTAAAAGTGAGGTCTCAACAATAACTAAGATTGGGTTAAGGCAGAGTTAAATTATTTAGCTGAATATCTAAAGCCCATTGTACCTATCCTGGCATCTCCAATGAGGAAATCAGTCAACATCTGTCAGCCCAAAATTCTCTAAGTACAATTTTTCTTGCTTTTTTCTACATATTTAAAAATCTCTATAGTAGACACATACATAAAAATAAATACAAACATAATTTTTGAAAGACATTTCAGATTTTTGAATAAGTAGATTGCAGTAATTTTACTCCTTATTTCTTTTTCTTCTAAAATAGCTTATTTCTTCTTAAAAAATATACAGAAAAGGTGATTTCTGAAGTTAACTTAAAATAAAAAAAAATAAGACAGCATTTTCTCCCTTCCCTGAAAACTTCACTAAAACAGTTTTCACAGACCTGCATGTCCTGGCAAAGGAGTTTCATCTGCCTCCCCCAGACCCACAAACAGTCACATATTAGATTAGCAAATAGATTTCAAAATACAAAATCAACAAGAGGAAGTTAACACTTCCACAAAATATGTTTACTGACCACAAAGGAAGCACTATTCACAAAGGGAAAATTCATTTTAGAAAGCTGAAATTGAATTTCTTTTCCCAGAATTTAATGCACTAAATCACTGAATTGCATTTTGGCTCAGGGCTAAATTGCAGTGCAGGTAGACACTGCAATACTAATTCCAACTTGAAGTGCTCTTCTGAAAATTCTGTAGAGCAGCTGATAATTTTTAAGCAGAACTTCTAGAAATGAAGCAAATTTATTTGAATCTCTCCTTCCTGCCAATGGAGCTCTGAGCTGATGGAATAAAACACAGCCCTGCTGTGAAATGCAGTGTTCACTGGAATATTTCTAATTACAGCTGAGACAACTGCTGGGGGGTTATGGTGAGGATAAATGCAATCAGAGCAGCAGCCAGCCTTGGATTTATGGCCATCCCTCCTCCCCTGCCCATGGCCTGGCACCTCCACCAGCTGTGCAAAGATGTCAGAGCTGGGAGCAGCCACAGGAGCCACACATCCATCATCTGCTGCCACCCTGGCAGGGGCAGGCACCACCCTGCCACAGCCAGTTCCAGTTATTGATGCTGCCAGGGTCAGGGGGTTTGAAAGCTCTGCTTCCAAGGTGATGCTCTGGTAATGGTGAAACCCTTCCATGAAAATCACAGGTGCTCCTTGGAAGGGAGCTCTGACCTTGGGAGCTCCCTGGGATGGAGATGGCACCAGGATTTCTGTGCTGCTGCAGGCAGACTGTCAAATCACTAACCTCTCCTCGCCCAATTTCTAGTTTTTATATCAGAAAATGAACTTCCTAAGCTCCTTTTAGCCACTGCTGCAGGCTGGCTCTTAGAGAATCACAAACTCAACCTCAGGAGTTGGAAAGTTGTAAAACCAGCAAGTCAAATTGTTAACCAGCACTGCCAAGCCCAGCAGCAAACCAGGTACCACATCCACACAATCTTTTAGAATTAAACACCCTCAGGGATGGTGACTGCCTGTGTCTTTCCATGACAGAATTTTTCCTCATATCCAGTCTGAATTCCCCCTGGTGCAACTTGAGGCTGTTTCCCCTTCACTTCTCACTCATTACCTGAGAGAAGAGTCTGACTCTCACCTCCCCACAACCTCCTGCCAGCTGCAGAAATATTTACTGTTGTCTTTCAAGTAGAATTATACAATTATCCAAAACCACCAAGACTTAAGTGAGCCACAGTTCAAATCCTTAGATTTGGGCTCCCACTGACTCCAGTGTGAATTGGATAAGAGGGAATTTTCAGATTGTTGTTATGCATGTTGTCATCTCATTGCCAGAGATAAAATGCCAGGCAAACTGTATGAAGAATACTCTTGGAAAATCAGAAAAAATATTCCCCCATGCTTGAGAGAAAAGACCCTCCAGGCACTGATAAACTAGGGCTTAGTGTCACACTTTTGTTTTGGGAGGATTGCAAGGACTTAGATGGAATTTTTCATTGGGCAAATCTCAAGGCTTGATCAACACCAAAAGGACTGATAAGTGAAACAGGACTCACAGTACTGAGCCTCCAAAAATGTGCTTTAAAGCTATTCCCCTTCCCCTTGTAGATTATTCTATACTTTTAATTAGACTTTTAACTAGACATGGGCCTTTTTGATATTTTCCACTTTGGTTTTCTTTATTTAACTTTATATCCATGACAGGAGTACATAAAGCAAATTAAAGAAGTTAACAGTGATGAAAACAGAGGAAGAAAATGTTATTTATAAAGCTATAAAGTTCCATACAAACCTTCAGATCTTACTGTAGAAGGTGATATTTTATCTTTACAAAATGTTTGCTGTATCAAACATTGACTGCTTCATGGATAGGATTTTATGGCCAGCTTTATTAGAAGGGTAAATGAGTTGCAGTGATGGGCTGGTTGACTTAGAGGAAAAAGAAAATATTCCCCTAAAATCTACGCAAAGAAAGTGAATCATAAATAAAGAGAGCAAATATTCAAGTGGTAATCTCTAAAAATGAAAGTACATAAAAATGTTCTATTTGGATTAAAATGAAAATTCTGTGTTCAGCAGCTGGAGCTTGTACCAAAGGCAGGGGAACCCCCCTCAGGCAGGGAGGGAGCCCAGAGTGGATTTGGCAGCCCAGAAGGATCAGCAGTGCCAGTGCCAAGGCAGCACAGCCCTGTCACCATCTCTGTGCTTGGATTGTAACCCTAAAATCAGCTGGGTATCACCTTGCCCTGTCCTGTACACAAGTGTCCACTCCAAAAAGGTGAAAAGCAGAAGTAAAATTGCACACATTCAATGTTTGACACACACACATGTTCATCACATTGACATTTCCTCTGAGGAACAGTTGATATTCACCTCAGGAGTGATAAATATTGTCTGCAGGGGTTTTTCAGAGTGGGGAGAGTGAAGCCTGTGGGCCCTGGATCAGGAATGTCACGAGCAGAGCTGGGATCAAAGCTGCTCTAATGACACCCTGTGATTGTGCACAAGTCAAAGAGCACCAGCAGCATCACAGGCTAGCTAGCCATGAGATAATTAATTAGGTCTAGATAGCTACCCAGACCTAATTTGAGGCTATTAGGAGATGGAAAACACATGATTAATGCCCATCTTTGTTACCACAAATTTTGCATCCCTATTAAATCTCATTATTAAAATCAGACAAGGGACAGGAAAAGGACGACTGCAGAAAATCCAACCAGAGGAAGAAAAAAAAAAAATTAAAAAATCACATTTCCATTGTAAAGCACATACTCTCTCCAGCTGTCTTCCATTCTGTGGTGTTAAAGTGTGACAGCACAAGGCTCCCCATGTTTGGAGAGAAAAGAAAAGTGAAGGACTCGCTTCAAAAAATCCCAATTGTACTTGGAGAAAAATATGCAAGGAGGAGGCTGAGGAGAAGACTTCATAATATTATTCAGAGACTGATTTAATCCCTTCAGAATAAGTACATCAAAAAATCTCTTGATTATGAAGACAGAAATAGGAAGGTAATTTCTCTCAAGATAAAAGTTGGTTTTAATGAATGTTCTTCCTCCTCAAGAGGAAAACACAATTTTACCTGAAATAAAGAATTAGACTATTAACAAAAGGTAAAGAGGAATAAAATAAAGAACTAAACCAATCTAAATATTCCTAGAAATGCAGCACAAAAAGTAGAAAAAGCCATTTTAAATGTTGCAAAGCAGAGGCTATGAAAAGACTCTTGTAACCTTGACTTGAAAGTTAATGATCTCCTAATAGTGGAGTTATTCTTAAAACACAAAAAAAAAGACACAGCCCCTGCATGGATCACTTGTGTCACTCTTGCTTCCCATGCTGGGACCAAATGCTAGACAGAATTAGTTTCACAACACAGTAATTCATAAGCCAGACAGTCCAACTGTGATCCATCTCTTGTGCAGCAATAATTTAAAAAGTCAGAGCAGGCTCTGCTGTGACGTAACATAAAAACCTGACATCCCCCAAACCCATTCCAAAATTCCACGTGAAGGAGAGACACATTAGCATTGCTGTTAGGGAGCTCTTTTTGAATTTGCAAGGCATGGAGTTTGTTCTGAGTGCTGTAAGCCACTCCTAATGACCAAGCAATGGAAATCAGGCTGAACAGCTTCAGTGGACTTCAGAAATGCTCATCCCTCCTCCCCTCCCTGAGCACTGCTAAATATGCAACTGCACTATAATGTTTCTTGTTAGGCAGACAGCTTAAAATTAGAATTGTGGGAGAATTGATTGATGACCTGGGCTCCCACAGCCCTTTCAATGAGATATATTCCATTTCCATTTCAAAATATGTTTATTATGAATTATTGGTTTGTCATTGGACCTGATGAAAGTAAATTTACATGAGCAACTCAGACCCCTGCAAGGGGAACCACTTTAATCAGGTAACCTTTTCCTCAGTGTTTTCCATATTTGATGGAAACAGACAAGCTGGCTAGGATTTTATTCTTTGCATACAGAACTAGTTTATTGATTGAGCAATGCTTCCTTGTTTGGAAGCCACTTACTCAAAGTCTAAAAATGCTGTGACCTCAACCCCCTTCTTCTCAGAATAATCCTTAACATCAGTGTCTCAGGCAAAGCTTTACCCTATTTGGGCAAAAAGATGAAAAAACACCTGAATATCAGATGAGAAGAAACATTTTTTTTTTTTTCATGACCTCCTTATAAATTGAAAATCTTCATCAGAATAGTCATTCAAGAAGAATTGTGTCATTTTATTAACAAAACAGGAGAAGGTTATGGAAATGTTTTTCCCTGTCTTACACAGTACTGGATATGCAGGCAGGGGTTGTTTTGTTGTTGTTGTTTGTTTGGGGTTTTGGGGGGGTTTTTTGTGTGGGTTTTTGTTTTTTTTTTTTTTTTTTTTGGGGTTTTTTTATGTGTTTTGGTTTTTTTTTTGTTTTGTTGTGGGTTTTTTGTTGGTTTTTTTTGGGTTTTTTTTTTTTTGTTGTTTTTTTGTTTTGTTTTGTTTTGTTTGGTTTGTTTTTTTTTAAAGCAGCCACAGTTATCACTGTCCCTCTTCACTCTGAAGGACATTCAGTGACAGGGAGGGAACATTTCATACACAAGAGCCCCTCAGCCATCATCTCAAACCCCTCAGACTCCTGGCACCAGTTGTTAAATCAGCAGTTTGGCCAACCATAATCTCACCTAAACTAGAAACTCTTCCTCACCAGAGTGGGATGAAATTATTTCAAGGCCTGTAGCAAATGATAAATTAGGTTGCAATTAAAAGCATGCAGGAATCAGTAAAATGCTCCCTATAGGGAAATTAAAGGAGTCTGTAAATCTAAGGTCATTGCACAGCACTGAAGGTCCATGTCAGCACAAACACTGACACATCCTCATTCTCCTGATATTTTAACACTTCTGCAAAACCCCAGTTCTTTCTTCAGGTGACTGCTATATCCAGGGCAACCTGAAAACTAACACCAATGCTTCTTGAACCTGAAGGAACCCAGGTCTGAACCCAGTATCTGGCTGAATTAGGGTTTTACTTATCTAAAGATGGGACAACTTCCTGCATTTGTGATATTTCCTGACAATCACAGACAGAAACTGATCCTACTTTATTTGCCAGTAGTCTTCAAAATCATTCTATCTACTAAAATTGTAAATACAGTGTCTACAGAAATCTTATCTAAAAAATTAAATAGAATTAAAGTAGAAATATACTATTTATGCATATTTTTTTAAAGTGGAAACTAGTCTAGAACACTCCAGGACAGCATGGATCTAGCTTACAGGAACAGCAGCAGTATCTGAGCTCCTAGAAACAGACTTTTTCTAAAGAGTTAATTTGGATTTTCACGAAATTAGGGTTGCATATTACAGTTTCTGCTTGGAGATGATTTGCTTAAGCACACACTAGAGGATAGCCAAGGCAAAGAACTGCTTTGAGAGAGCTACTAAATGGTCCAGTAATAGTCTGAACACTGGCAAAGTGGACATGAGGTACAGTAAATAGGGAAACACTCATTCCACAGACAGCACGACTTTAATTTGTAAAAGAATTTCTGATATGGAAGGAATATGTTCCTTTATTCACTGGCAAACAGCTGCTCTCAATTAGCTTAATAGGTATGTAAAGTCCTCCTCTCTCCATTACAGCATCAGCTTAGGCTGATATTTCATGGGAATTCTGCACCATTCCTGGAGTTATTGAATTCTGCTTCCCTTTCCTCACTTTGCTCAGTGCAGGCTGGATGGTCCCAAACTTCTCCCAGACAAAGCCACACTCACACTCAGGACATCACAGGGAACAAAGGGATGGGAAAAACTGCAAGGGGTGATCAGCAAGGCATCATTTCCTTGTTCTTTTAATTATTCATCTGATTAAAACACAAGCATATAGATGTTGGCATGTTTTGGAAAGTTCTCTCTCCTACTACAGGCAAAGAATGGAATCCAATATTTTGTCTGGCTTTGCAGTATTATCTACCATTGACATGCTGGGTTTCAGCTGCCTCCTCTCATGGGTTTCTGGCCAGACAGTGCTAGTAATCTGATTTACTCCAGAGGGTGATTTGTAGATATCTAATCTTATTTTTGTAAAACTGAGTGGTGTGTAATTCTATCTTCTGTGCTGGATGCTTGTAAATGTACAACTAACATGATATTCCATACCTGCATAGAGGGGCTGAAATCTCTGAATACATTACATTAAAACTACCTGTTCATTAGAGCAGAGATCAAACAATTGTGCTTCCAGGTCTACCTTGTCAGCATTCATCTGTCAGAGAACAAAAATTAAACCTAAATCTACAGCATTAAGAAATAGTAGAAAAAGACTAAATAAAATGCAATGTTCAAAGGAAACTTAGATAACTGCATGCATGTTGCACATTTTTGTCGTGCTGTTTCTCTACTTCTTATCAGAGGTGGTTAAAGGTAGAAGTCAACCAGAAAAACGTTCATGAATTGAGAAAACAAACACATCCATCCTTTCTTCTATGATTTTTCATATCTTGGTATCTTCAATATGTGGCTCCAAACACTACAAGATTCTAAAATTTAGGTTTGATTTCAGTTTCTGCAAACATGATTTTCTCCAGATGTATACAAAACTTCAGTGAGCTACAGAGTGATGCAGAATAAAAATGGATTTGATATCCCTGAGAACAGTATCAACAATAAAAAAGAAAGCACAATTTGCCTCTCTATTTTAGGGGGTTTTTTGCCTCTTCAGCAGGGTAGTAGAGCTATTAGACAGATTTATTGATGGCATGTATGATTGTTTCAGCAGAAAAGGGAGGGAGCCATGGATCAGTATTCACACATTTCCCACCACATCCCACCAGAACCCACAACCTCTCCTGCCATGCACTGAGGCACAGTGCCAGACACAGAGCAACACCCAAACACAGATATTCCTTCCCCCAAACACAGATATTCCTTCCCCCAAACACAGATATTCCTTTCCCCCAAACACAGATATTCCTTCCCCCAAACACAGATATTCCTTCTCCCAAACACAGATATTCCTTCTCCCAAACACAGATATTCCTTTCCCCAAACACAGATATTCCTTGCCCCACACACAGATATTCCTTGCCCCACACACAGATATTCCTTTCCCCCACACACAGATATTCCTTTCCCCAAACACAGATATTCCATTCCCCAAACACAGATATTCCTTGCCCCACACACAGATATTCCTTTCCCCAAACAGAGATATTCCATTCCCCACACACAGATATTCCTTTCCCCAAACACAGATATTCCTTTCCCCAAACACAGATATCCCTTGCCCCAAACACAGATATTCCTTTCCCCCCACACAGATATTCCATTCCCCACACACAGATATTCCATTCCCCAAACACAGATATTCCTCCCCCCAAACACAGATATTCCTCCCCCCAAACACAGATATTCCTTGCCCCAAACACAGATATTCCTTTCCCCCAAACATAGATATTCCTTTCCCCACACACAGATATTCCTTTCCCCACACACAGATATTCCTTTCCCCACACACAGATATTCCTCCCCCCAAACACAGATATTCTTTCCCCCAAACACAGATATTCCTTGCCCCAAACACAGATATTCCTTTCCCCACACACAGATATCCCTTTCCCCACACACAGATATCCCTTGCCCCAAACACAGATATTCCTTCCCCCAAACACAGATATTCCTTGCCCCAAACACAGATATTCCTTTCCCCACACACAGATATCCCTTGCCCCAAACACAGATATTCCTTCCCCCAAACACAGATATTCCTTTCCCCCAAACACAGATATTCCATTCCCCAAACACAGATATTCCTTCCCCCACACACAGATATTCCTTTCCCCACTCTGTCACAGGTAAGAGCATTATTTTTCTCCCCACATGTACAGAAGTGTTTGTTTGCTTTGAGTGTACAGAGCAGCATTGCCACAACCACCATCTGCCACTTCATCAAGGCAGAGAGATGCAGCTGTTGTTTTTGCTTTTTTTATTTTGGTTTGCAACCTTTTCTCATGGATTTCATGCAACATAATGTAAACTATTACTAAGTGGTTTCCAAGGCACAGTGAGCAACAGTTTTATTTTAAAGGAAGCCTCAATCTTTCATGGTAAAATTTCAGTCCCCAAGTAAACTCTGAAACTCAAATGTCTCCATATAAAAGATACTGATAGTGGGACATGAATAATAAAAAGACCAAGTACAGAAATCATCTGACAGTGCCAAAAGGTGACAGCATAAGAAATCAAAGAATTGATAATTCCTGTTTCTTTTATATGTAACTGACATCAATGAATTGAATTATTTAATTTAGATCCCCTTTCAGGGAGAGCTTTCTGCAACCTGAACAGGAGTTGTCTGGAAAAGGTCTCCAATGAAACAAAAGGATGGCTTTAGGAAAAAAAGTTGTATGAAAGTTGTAGCAGTTACAGCATTGACCTGTGCTCTATCTTTGATAAACATAACATCCACAAATGAAGAGAATAAATGTGATACTTCAAAACACCTTTTTCATCATCCCAGTGTTTGGCAGAGACATGAATTAAAAAGAGGCACCTTGTCTGGCTGTCTTAAAAACTCATCCACATCTATCCATTCCAATCATGAGGAAGGTGAGAATAACAGTCATTTAATTTTAAGTGGCTCTGCTCATAACAGATTTCTTCTGACAAAAATTTCCTTTAGAAAGAATGGAGAATTTCTCCCAAGGGAAAAAATTTAGGCATCCACCACAGCACCAGCTTCATTTTCATCCCCAATCTACACCCCTCAGGTACCCCAGTCCATTCATTTCCTTCCTATATAAACATTTACGTAGTACATCTCTCTCATAAATGAAATCCCAAAGCTATGATGAGCTTGTTATAAGAACAACTTGATAAAGATTATTATTCTGCAAGGATACAGGCAGCAAAATAAAACCATCTTAAAGCCAGCATTTGGCAGGGGTTATCAAATCCAGCTTGTTACACAGTGTTACCATCGTTTATAAAAGTGCACTCTAATTAAGGTAAATGAGGTAGCAAGAACACAGTGACATTGGTAACTTAATGACCCATAGCCAAATTATTTAAAACTTCTTTGAAGTTCAACTTAATTGTAATAGATATAATATGGAGGAATTTTTAAAAGCCCTGGATGCCTTGTAGAATAACCTTAATGATCTTTTTCTCCTCTCCCTTATATTCTTGGTGCATGTGTGCATGTGTCTAGAATATTGCTTATAATCCTGGTGTTTAGTATGGAAGTGAATTCCAGTTTATAGCTGGTGCCATCCACGCAGTAAAATGACATCCATGTTCTCCAGGTCCATCACTGTGCCATATTTTAAACTAATAAGGTACAAGAACTTGGCAGTTATTATGAGAAAACTGGGTTTTGACCAGATTTCCAGTCTTTCAAATGAGATTCTGTCCATGCAAAGAAGAATATTTTCCATAATCTAAAGACACTTAAAAAAAAAAAAAAACAAAAAAAACAAAAAAAAACCTTAAAAAAATGTTCAAATACAAAGCATGCAAAAAACCACTTTAAATTAATTACCAACATAAGTGTATTTTGCCTTGTGCTAGAAAGCAATCTCAGAAGCACCACTGGGTACTGTGGGCTTCCAACCAAAACAAAAGCCATTAAAAGCCCAAGCTTTACTGCAAACAGTTCAAGTTTCTCTGGAAAAGGAGAGTGAAATCCAACACACTTTATTTTTCTTAGCTGAATTATGAATGCATTGTTCTCATCTGCAGAGTGAGACCTGATGTCTAATATGAATTTGTTATAAAGCAGAAATAGGAAGAACGTTTTTTCCCCCCAATTATTTGATTATGAGTTCCAAAAGGAGAGTTACCTCCCACACATTGCAGAACACTCAGATCTGTTTAAGAGCATTGGTACAAATCACAGAAGAGATTTGGAGCACTCAGGAAAGATGGGCATTTCCATAGTGGTTATCAGAGTAAGGAGACAATCAAAAGAACATTTACACAAGCATAACACACTTGAAAAAAACTCCCAAAATTTCCATCAGCTGAGTCTGCAGCCTTGTGATGCCTGACTGAAAGAAAATTCTTGTGTACAGCAAGTACACAATGAATGGAAGTTTCTGGTTATCACCACATCCTAGAGAAGGGGCAGGATGTCCTTAATACCTTCAGAATTATCTTTATTTCACACAGGTCAATAAAAAGATCCACTGCTATTTGCTGTTAACATCACTATCCATCTTCACTTCCAAATAAAAAAAAAATAGTGTAAATGTTTTGTAATCTTGCACTCCGTGGTGTGGGAGATGATTCCATCAGCCAAATCTGCAGCATTTCAAATACCCCAAATTTCACCCCAGAGTGCCAAGCACAAGGAGAAGGGAGGTTCAGCTTTAATTCTGAGCTCAGGTCTCTTTTGCCAAGTTCTAGAGGCTCAGACAGGTCAGTGATGGGCTGTACTGAACATTTCACAAGTTCCATCCCTGGGCCACACTGCAGGCTTTTCATTCTCTTGTTAATAAAACATTCCTTTCCCCCTTATCATTTGAAGGCTTCTTGCTGCATCTCTATTTTACTTCTCATCATGTCTTATTCCTGACTAACCTCTACACAGCTCAAATCCACAGTCCTGCACAACAATTTCTCCCCTCAGTGACATTGCTTTAGAGCTGACCAGTGGATTATAGAATAAAAATACTACTAGTGAAGGATTCCCTGGAGCAACAGGCTAGGACTATTAAAAAAAACCATCATATTGCTTAAATTTTCCATAAGCTGCTCAAACTACAGTCAAATTTCACTAAATTTAGTTAGATCATCTAACTACTGGTTAGATTACATTTTCTTCTGACACCTCTAGGAATTATTATTCCAGAGCTGTCTTTAATTACCATTATTTTCTCGCATGACAGAGTTTATTTTAATTTCCTCTGAAACAATCATATCCTAAAACCATAATTTAAGGAGAAGCAACATGTGAGGAGGCAGCAGCCCAAAGTGAGCACATCAGAGCTCTGGATTTGTACACGGGTCACTGGAGCTCCCATTGCTCAATTATCACATATTTACTAATGCCAGCTAAAATGGAATTAGTTTGGATTTGCTTACTTACACTGTTAATCATATTTTCTTCAGCCACACGGACAGATTACTAAACTGAGCTTTTTAAAGTGTATTTTTGATTAGAAATATGCAGCAAATCCTGGGGCAGGTGGCATTTCCAGACAGCCTTTGGGAGATTCCAGTCCCTGCCACTGTCACAGTCTGGACAAACACAAGGGGCAAACTGGGGCTCTTATTTCACACACAAAGAGCAATATTTCCATGGACTGGTGCAAGTTTTAACTATGGCTATTAATGCTAAACAAACAAAATTTAAATATATATGAAAATGACTCATATTGGCCAGAGCAACAGCTGACATGGTGAATGTATTTTAGTAAACCAACTTGCTGCTTTTCTTGGCAGAACACCTTCCCAAATCTACTCTAAATCCAGTATTACCTCCAAGGTGGTTCTGCAGTGTCCTCTGTGTAAATTTCTCTCAAAATTTGGATGAAACAAATGGAATATTCCTTTTGCTCTCCTTCTCAACCCATCAGCCTATGGTGGTTTCAGCTCCAAATTTGACATGGATGTTTTTAATGCTATTTTCAGATTAATGCAAACAGGAAATTTGTGCTGCATTTAGCAGAAATATAAAGCAAGAAAAAGGCAAAAGCAACCCCATTGGGTTAGTGGCTGGGATTTTTACATTTTAACCACACAGTTCTCAATCTTTCCACAGTCATTTGAAAAAAATAACAGCTATTTACCAGCAGTCTCACCAATGTCTTTCTCTTGATCAAACCAAGGGAATTGTCTAAAATGCTTCAAATGGAGGAAAGATGCTTTTTAGGAGCTACTTCTGGAATTTTGTAGAGACAAAGTACTTTCTGTACAGAGAGCCTTATCATTAGAGGTGAAACACAGGACAAGCTAACAATAAGTTGGGATTTCTGAGACAAAAGCAAGCTGAAAAGTACTGTAAACAACTTAGGGATTATTTTCCATTTGCAGTTTCAATGCAGATGGAAAGCTGCTGTCATGCTAGAATGGCCTCATCCTCTTCTTAGATATTTTAATTTTATTTAAGATGCAGATACAGAAAGAGGGATTTCCTTTTAGAGAATTTCTGTTGCTGGCAGCTTCCCTTTGTCTTCACAGGGTTTGTACTTTGGCAGGAGGAAGCTCACTCATGAAACTCAGTTTTCTCTTGTGATGAGTGTGAACACAATACTGGTTTTGTCCATTAATGAATTGAAGGTAAATAAAGGGATTGGAGCTTTTATTTCTCAGCAGATCCTCCTCCCAGTCATCAGACAAGGAAGTTAAAACCCATCAATATTAATTTATAGCAAGTGCTGGAAAATGATAAAATCTAGGAGATGTTATGAAAAAAAAAAAATGCATTGGTACTGATGCATTCAGAACTGAATTGAGGATTTGGGACATTTGATTTCTGTACACACACTGACCAAAAACAGAACTTTCTATAAATAATAAGGTAAATTTCATTGCACTTAAACTTTTGTTATTCCATAGAGAAAGATACAATGCATCCAGCACATTGTGGTGCTGTTTTAGTAAACATTGAAATACTCAATTATCATTGTAGAATCACTCACTGGCTTTTTTTGAAATGTTTCTTTTGACTGAGGTTAAATGGCATTAGGTAAGGCCCATGAAAAGCAGTTACAAAAACTGAACAGTTTTTTGAAGGAAGCATTTACACCATGGCTGTTCCTTCAATCTATCTGTTCTGTCTTGAAACCCCAATGACCAAAAAAAATAAAATCAAGGCAGAGCTGCTGTGAACTTGAGCAGTGACTTCCCCATTTATTCCTTTTCCCCAGCAGAAGGGAGCAAAGGGCTCTGATGGCTGAATAAAACCCAGGGAGCATTAGGGGTAACACATGTGCATTTGCACTCTGATTTCTAACATCACACTTCATCTGCTCCTGCTTGAAAACTCTCACTTTGAAATACTCAAGGGATTTGTTCTTATTTTCCTGACCTGGCATGAATCAGTGTTATTTGTTAGGGCTGAAATTTTCTCTGTTGCAAAACCTTTTAGAATTTCATACAGTAAATTAAAATTCATTTCATATTCCTTAATCTAGCAACTTAATCTGCCTCATGATTCACTTTGTTAAATAGTCTTGCTGGATTTTTTGAATTATTTTACTTTAACATTTCATTTTAAAATTCTAATATCCCTTTTTATGACATGTCTCTGCAGCTAACATGTTCTGGTCATTGACAGAAAAAAAAATAATTGGCATAATTTTTTTTGTTTTGTTTTGTTTTGTTTTTTTTTCCTGAATGCCAACACAATCTTTAACTTATTTCTACAGTAGGAACCAGCAAAAACATAAAAAAAAAAAATCAGAGTTCACAGACAAACGCACATGGACAACTAAAACAAAAACAGTAAAATGTAATCAATGCTTATTAACTTTCATAAAGGATCTAGAGACTTTTTGCTTTAAATTTGTTTTACACTGACATTATAATTGGCTTCATTAGTCTTGAAAATTGTCGCTGCAAGTCAGACAGGCTGACTGCCTGGCTCCTGCAGTTAGAAAATAGCATTAGAAAATGCTAATTGTTAAATGAAATTTCAGGCTAAAATATCCGACATTGAAACACGTTGCACTTGAAACACACAGGCAGAGTTTGAGAGCAGGCAACTGGAACAGGGATTTTAAAATGAAAACTCAAATCAAGGCTAAAATGGAAAATGGGGAATATTGGAACTTTGAAGGTTGAGGCTGATTTGAAGAAATATATGCAGGAAACATAATAAAATAATTCAGTGAAGAAACAAACCCTCCATGCTCTGCTAAACAGTTATTTTGCACTTCTCATTGTTTTTTCTAAAATTTACAAGAAATAATATACAGCACAAATCTCAAGGAAAACTTTTTGATTCCTGAGAAAGGCATGTATTGTTAAACAGCAGGAACATGAGGAAAAGGCTTTTTTAATAAGTTTTGCTTAACTTAGAAGTAAGAAGTTCCACCAATGCCTTTTTATAAGGCAAATAATTTATTTGGAGCAATGAAGGAGGAAGCAATAATGAGACCTAACTTTAATAAATTATTTGGATTAAGTCTTCCTTAGGCAGAGATTTACATCTTCATAGATTGCTGCTATTTTATTTAATACTTAGGCATTCAAGTTTTCCTCTATTTATCATCATTCTTCCCCATTAAAACATTGGAAATTGAGGATGTTTGGGGAAAAAGTAAAATCCTCTGATACACAATGGTCTCTCTAAAATGAGCTTTTCCACCTAATTACTCCTTTGAAGTTTCTTTAGACTCTTCATACAAAATTCCAGTACAGCAATATCCTAACACAGGCACTGCAAAGCTGAGAGAGAACCAACTCCAAGTGAAATCCAAAACAGAATAAATGTAAAGAAATAAGGTCTTTAAAATCACTTTGAAATCTGTCATTTACTCAGTTCTTCAGTCTCATTTAAGATGAAAAAAAAAAAAAAAAAAAGACTGGAGGAGGCAGCCTCCTCTCTCTCACATGGAAGAAAATGCATCTTAGCCAAGAAAAACTTCACAGGTCTGCAAAGCTGCTTGATAAAACTTGCCAGACTTTCAGAGCTCAGCTCCAAGTTCCAGATGTGAGTGCCATGACAGTCTTGGCTAGAAACTGACACTCAAAAATCTGCACAGAGATGGGTTTTAGTAGGGTTGAAATCCAGAAAGCAGCAGGGGAAATCAGTGAAGGAAACAGAGTTCCTTGCTCCTCCTGCCTTAGAGATGTCTGAGGAAACACCAAGGAGGAGTTTTCTAATGGGCACCCACCCTGCCAGAGCATCCCTGCACATCCACAGCATCACCAACCCTGGGACAGCCAGCAACCAGAGGTGGAGAGAACTCTACTTTTCTTAAAGTTGATCAGAAAGCACAATCTGGAGACAATAAGAATGGGGCTCACTCAAGATGACAATCTCCTGCTTTGCCCAAGCCCCAGATTCTGCTTTGTCCATCTGAGGATTTGAAATTAGAGCTGAGGTCACACTGGGAGACAGCACATCCCACTCTGCTCTCAGAGAAGGAAGGACAGACAAGATGAATTCCTTACAGAACCCATATGGGAGGAGAAAAATGGATTTGGAGAGTGAGATTGTGGCAAAGCTTGGAGCAGCTCACAGCAGGATGTGCCCTGTGGTCTCCAGGAGCCTGGTACCTGCAGCACAGGGACAGCTCCAGCAGCCACAGAGAGGGCTCAGGGCTGGGATGCTCCAGCAGCAGCCAGCAGGGACAGGGATCTGCAGCAGGGACAGCCAGCAGCCCCCAAGGACACTGCCAGGGCAGGGAGGTGACAGCAGCACCCCCAGACACTCCCTGTGCTCTGTCACTGCTGCTCAGTCTCAGTGACAGGGCAGCAGACTTTGGGATGGAGGTTTTGCTCCTA
This sequence comes from Erithacus rubecula, assembly GCF_903797595.1. Classification (NCBI taxonomy): domain Eukaryota; kingdom Metazoa; phylum Chordata; class Aves; order Passeriformes; family Muscicapidae; genus Erithacus; species Erithacus rubecula. The sequence continues at coordinate 2,501,027 of NC_136667.1, read as the reverse complement.
GGTGGTCCCAAAGCAGAGATGTGTGCTCTGGAAGCTGCCCCTAGTGAGGGGGAATTATACACACACAGATGCACTGAGCTCTTGGAAACTGCTGAGGCTGGAGTGCAGGGGATGCATTTATCTGCTGGGAAAAGCTATGCAGCAGCAGCACCTTTGACACTTCTGTAATAGTCTGTGTTCAAAAGATCACAAAGAAATTCACATTTATGTGCTATGTAACAATAATCCTGCAAGATGCTGTGTTTCTCCATATGCTCTGTAAGAGATAACAATTACAAATGCTATTTTCTCTTGTAAGGCTAATGTAGTTTTTAAAATAGTGTTTGTGTATAACTACAATATATGTTTTCCTGCAAGTGCTCAGATAGCTACTGGAGACAAAAATTGGTTTTGCTTATTCCAAGATCCCCATTAAAAATAAAAAAAAGTCATCAGCAGACCATTATGCTGTGCAAAAGAACCACTCTCTTTTTTTCTGTCTAGCCTTAAGAAAGTTGTAACAGTTTTGTTACACCAAAGTTCAGCAGCACCACAGAGTTTGCAAAACTGGTGCCTCTCCTACAGCCTATGAAGTCTAAAAAAGAGACACTTTCAGCAGTAATTTTAGAGAAATTTTTAGCAGTTCCTCCCCTCCCCACAGGACCCTTGTCTAACAAAACACCTTTTCCTTCCACTGTCACCTTTGATAGATATTGCTGGTACATCTAAAAATCAGCTGACAATGCATGTAAAAACTGACATTTCCTTAATCAATTACTTGCTAAATGGCTTCATAACTTCCATACAAAGTGTTGGATGGGGGAAAAAAGAAAAGTTTGAATTCTGTCATGGGATTAATGGCAGCAGGCAGGAGGATCTTGCAGGGGCTGTAAAAACTTTTAGTGAGTAAAGTGGTTTAAGTTTTAAAGTATGTGACTAGAATAGCATGGTAATTCTAAAACCAGTAATTTAGTCACACTAAAGATTACTAACCAACATCACTATCTCTCCTGTTTCATTAATCCAGAATATTCTTAGTTTTATTTATTCAGTTCTAGCACTCCTACCCAAGTTAGTTGCTCTCCTGGTGCTTCTATACTGCTGGCATAACTCAGGATTTACAGAGACACAGTGTTGAGAGTGAGAGGAAATCAGTTTGAGACTTCACACAGCAAACAGCTGACTACATCCTATTTGTGCAGAAAAGAATAAATCAAATTTTCTCTGTTAGAGGTAGCACTGAAGTCTGATGAAGCTGCTGCTGGAGTTAAACACAGCACAAGTAACCAACCCAGAGCTGGGACCCTTCAGGGAGGGCAGAGCACTGAGAGCTGCCTTGACAGTCTGTCACAATAAAAAAATAAAAAATAAAACATCAGAATTCCTTTGGCACAGGGAAGGAGTCCCTGTTGCTGGTTAACATTCTGACTCCATCCTTGAGAGGCATCGAGGTCACCACTTTATTTGGGTTGGTGCCTGAAGCCTCAAGCTTGTTTTGCAAGGTTTAGTGCACCCAGCTTAGAGGTGCAAGTGTTAAGTCAGAAGTTTTCAAAAGGCAACTATGAAAAGGAAAAAAAAAAGGATTATCACAAAACCTGAAGTCACTATTAAAGGCATGACTACAGAATACACAATATTTAAAAACCTTCCTGAGTGCAGCTGCACAATTCCCTCATCAGAAGCTTCAGTGCCCCTCATGTTTCAGTTTTGCTTCCATCTCTGTTCTCCCCCTGGAATGTATCAAATGTAAAAATACAATTTGGGACTTTTTGGTTTGATTGTTGTAAGACAGACAAAAAAAAAAAAAAAAAAAAATCAGATTCCACATAAGACACCCATTAATGATTTCAGCAGGCCAAGGGTAAAAGAAACAGCCTGTTTAGTTTTTTTTTTTTTTTATTGATGTGGTGTCCTGACAGTCCATAATAAAATTTATGATTACTTCTGTGTATATAGTTTTAACTACTTATCAACATATTAACCATACATTAGCATTGACTCACACCTTTCATCTTTGAGATGGAGAGCTTTGCAACTTGACAGGGAGGTGGCACAGCAACTTCAGAGCTTTTCAGCATTAAATATATTTATTTTAGGGCTCTCCAGTCATTAATATAAGAGTATCAGTGGTCAGATAGCAAAATTCATTCAGTGGTTTTTACTGACACATGAGAAAGGCATGAAAAGAGGCAGAACTTTTGTAACATTTAGTCTTGGAGGGTCCATAAGGTACCAAAACAGTGCAGATGGAAAAAAAAAAAAAAAAAAAAGAAAAAATATTAACCTAAAAATTAAAAATATATCTATTTATTTTTCTGATATAGCACATTACACAGGTACAGCACAATACCAGTCCCAGCACTGTGTGAAGAGCCTGGAAAGGCTTGGTACCAAACACAGAGGGGAAGGGACATTTAAAAATATCCACTTTTTATTCCTTCAAAACCCCACAAAAACTAGCACAGACAACAGCACCAGGGCCCTTACAAACTTACACCACCTCACACTCTTTACATATGTTTGTGTTTTAAAAATTTCCCTATTTGTCCTTCCTTGCAGACACTCAAAAATCTATTATTTCATACCACTCTTGGTTTCATTTCAACAAAATTATCAGCACCTCCACATGCAAATATGTTCTCAACTCCCTTTTACTGCAACAAAAGTGGCCTACAAGCATTAGCATATTCTTTAAGGGACTCTAGAAATACAGAATTGGTTATCCCAGTGAGCAGCTCCAATAATAGTGTTCTGTTCTGAGATTCAAGGCACAGGATTGTGCTGAGGAGCAAGATCTCAGCACTTCAGCACATCAGATTTAGTCCAGATGGGTGGCATCACTCTGTGCAAGGAGTTTTCTGAGATAATGAGACAAGATAGTGACTAAAATATCTCGTTTGGCAGAGGGAGAGACTCAGGGCTGTGGTTTCAGTAAAACTCCTCTGGTTGAGCTCCTCGTTCACTGGCAGCACTCTGAGCCTGTGATGCTCCTGCTGGAGGGTTTGGGGTGCTGAGAGATCAGCTCTGCTCCACCTTCCCTGCCAATCCTTCCCCAGACCTGAGCAGATGCTCAGCCCACGCTGATCTCACAGGATCTGCTTCCCACCTGGGGGTGAGCAGGGACAGTGGCACACAGAAACTCAGTGCCACCAGAGATGGAGGTGACCCAGCAGGAGCCACAGAGCACAGCACAGGGCTGTGCCTACTACAAATGATGGGCTGAAATTTAATTTCTGGTGCTGCTAACAAGTTTAGGAATTGCCTATTACTTACTGCAGCTTTCTCTAGTTTGTGTGCAGAGCAGTGGATGCAGCTCAGGAAACACCCAGAAGGGAAACCCAGCACCTTGCCCAGGATCTGTGGGCAGTGATGGGACAGCTCTCTTCTCACACTAGCCAGGATTCAGTCTGCCCACAAAATCTCTGATTTCCTAGGGCTGAGAGTGCCCTGAAGCAATATAGAAAATTCAGTGTGTTCAAGTGAAACCAGGATTCTGACTCTAAGGAAATAAGCACCCAGCAAGGAATAAAAAGACCACCATGTTCTGTGCATTTCAAGGAAATCTTTAGGGTCATCTGTGAATTAGGAAGGAAATAAATTAATAGAACAATGAAGACTCAAAATGAAAATTTTGTAGACAATTTCCACACTTTTGGTAGTGTTGTAGAATGTCATAGAACTTTACAGAAAGATTCCTACAACTGGTGCAAAACATTGCCTTAATCTGACACATGAGTAGGGATTTTTATTTTAACAGAACAAAACACACAACCCCACACAAACAGGTTAGAGGAAAACTTAAATTAAAAAGAAACAAAAAAAAATCCCTCACATATTTTTGATGTTTCTACTCTCACCCTGATGGCATATTGAGATAAAGGCAATCTTTTCCCCACTGACTGGCACAGGGCAGAGTTTTGGATCTGTGCTGGGAGCAGTGTTGATAACACAGGGATGCTTTTGTTATCAGTGAGCAGCACTTGCACAGGGCCAAGGCCTGAGTGGGCTGGGAGGGGACAGAGCCAGGACAGGTGACCCTGAGTGACCCAAGGGACAGCACAGAGGGCTGGGATGAAGGGAGGGAGGGAGGACTGATGGCATTTCTCTTCTCAAACACCACCCAAGTGATGGAGCCCTGCTCTGCTGGGGCTGCTGAGCACCTGCTGCCAGTGGGATGGAGGGAATGATTTCCCTGGTTCTCTCTCCTCTCCAGCACAGCTTTGGCTTTTCTTAGCAAACTGCCTTTATCTCAGCCCACCAGTTTTCTGATTTTACCCTTCAGATGCTCTCCCCATCCCACCAGTGATCAGCAGCGTGGGGCTGGGATAAAACCACAGCCCATCAGCAGTGCCACCCTTCCCTTGTCACCCTCTCACTGTGGCTGATAATGAACACAGGGGATAATTGGACTCTGCTTTGGAGTCAACTCGTTAAGCTGTAGCCAGGGGGTGACTCTGTCACTCTGCTTTTAACTCCTGCACTGTTCTAAACTATGAACAGCATTTTTCCAACTCTCAACAAAAAAGAAATAGGACATAATGAAGAAACAAAGAAACAAAACCAATCCTAAAACAAAAAACAAAAAAACAAAAAAACAAACAAACAAAAAAAATACAAAAAATCCCCCAAAACCAAAGCAAACAGGCCAGAACCAAAACCCCTTGAAGTACTATAAAAGAACATCACTAACAACCAGAATTAAAGAAGAAATCCCAAGAACAAATCCCAAGTGTCACATTTGTCAGTCACTTGCAGGAAAATCAGAGATGCAATCCTTGCCTGCCTGTGAAGGAGGAATTCAGATGTTGCAGCTATTTTTTTTTGTTGTTGTTGTTTTTTGCACACAAGCTAGGAAATAAAACAGTTTGTAAACAAGTGTGTTCTGGGTGGTTTAAAGGCCCCCTTTCCTTCACACACATTCAGCTGTCAAATGTGACAGACTTAATGAAAACTTTAATATAAAAATAAATAAAAAAATCAACATGGGCTGAACATTAGGAAAGTTACAAGCAGTAGAACAGATCTATGCAAAGCCCCTCAAAATACCTTGGAAACAGGACAAAAATATAAAGAACTTTTCCTAAAGATTTTCAGAGCCAGGAAGGGGAAAATCAGAAGGAATTCAGTTCAAAAAATGGCAACTCCAACTCCCAAAATGCACAAAGAGTTCTTGGGCTAAAAGCAAGGCCAGCAAACAATGCTGCTGGAATCTGCAAGAACCCCCCATGGGATGTTTTCCAACTTCCATTTCTCTCACATGTCAGTTTTCCCTAGAACATCCCCAAAAAATAGCTCCTGTTATTAGACATTTTCTATAATTGGAAAAATTATGGAATAAAATGATGCTTTTGACACCAAAGACTTTGATAACACCTGGCAAATTAATACCCATCAAATAAAGGTTACAGGTTCCACCTCTAGTCTGGCAAGGTCCTGTTCCACTTTAATCATGCTCTAATAAGCTTTCACACTTTGAGTCAGTTCAAATGTGAATTTGCACTGCTTTTCTGAGTATATTTGGGATTAGTGATAAAATACTCTCCTGTCAGACTGCTGTGCCTTGATTCCCAGCAATATAAAGATGCTGGGGTCTTCAGAAGACCAAGGCAATTTTCAAAATGAGAGCTGCTGGAAACTGGGCAGTAAAGTCCCTTGCAAATGGGTTTCACCCCTTCATTCAGGTCTAGCTGTAAACCATGCAGAGAGGAATAAAAATCATCTGAAATTGTCCTGCTTTCACTATTGGATTGACTGTAAAAATGAATGTTCACACGTTTTTCTCATTGGCAAGTACCTGCACTGTTTGGCCATGGGAACCATGTCACAGATCTTGGTTATTAGAATGGCACTTAAGCTACAAGCTTTTCTTTTATATGGTACTGCAAGAATTAAGAGATTATTCACTGTGGTTTTACCATTCCATAATGTCTTGTCCTTTTTTTGGAGGCTGGGAGAGGTTTTTGTGTGTGTGTTTTGCAGTTTGATTTCAGGCTGGATTTTTTTTTTATTTGTTTCTTTGGGGTTTTTTGGTTGTTTTTTTTTGTTGTTTGGTTTTCTTTTTTGTTTAGTTTTTTTAAAGAAAAGTTGAAAGATTCATTCCTATTTCGAGATGTGATTCAGCAGCATCGTGCAAAGCTTTTTCACAAGCGAGTTAGAATTCTTCCACCCCTTTTAAGCAGAAGAAAGAGGCCATGTGGGAAGGCATGTGGAAAGTGTGGGAGTTCAGAGAACGTTCATTATGTAACTCAGCAGGGAACAGAAACTCCAGGAGCGTGGAGAAGCCAGCAGAGTGAGCAGTCCAGTGAGCAGTGGCTAAGGCAGAGCTACTGCATCTTCAGAGCTCCAAGTTTTGTGTCCTCCCTCTCCTCCTTCACAAAGCTGCCACTGCCTCAGATTCAAAGCCAAAAGGGATTCTTGCAAATCACTGAAAAGGTCACACTGGCCAAACATGAGAAGAAAAAAAAACCATCTTGAATATCTTGCATTAATCTTTGAAAAGACTGTCTCTGCTTCTCCAGGCTGGCAGTTCAACTTGAGCTTATTTTAGCTGGATATGTATTTGCTGTGATTCCAGGAAATCTAAAAATCTGGATACCATTTCAATATGGATCCCAGTTTTATAATCAGAACTGCCTTAATTATAGCAATGTACAGTAAAGCTGGGATGTGTAAGGAATCCTCATCAAGTCAGAAGCTGTGCCAAGTGCAAATTGAAATGTTACCTAACTTCACATAGAGCAGAAGGAAATTTCTTTCTACAGGAGCATTTATAGTGAGCCCAGCAAGATTCCTGAATTAACAGGAAAACATTAGCAATTGATCTGGATGAACCCAGTATCCTATGGCTGCTCAGCTATCAAGTGTTCTACAATTGTGCACATCAAAGTCTATTGTGATAAAAAGAATGAACCAAATGAAACATAATTGTCTCTTGAACCACGATGTGCAGTGAGACCACAATACACTTTTACAGCTGGAGTAATATATTTCATCAAAATTAAATATTCTTGATTGCCTACAGAAGAAATTAACTCCTAGAAAAACAGGCAGAATAGATCACAGGGGGGGGAAAAAAAAGAAAACTCTCAGTAATTATGGGTTGGAATCCTGGAGGTCTTCCACCCACTAAAACATTTCAGTCATCACAGACATGTTTGCATGTCAATTCTGTGATTGAATGGGGCAGGAGGAGGTGGGAAAAAAAAAACAACAAAAAATAATTTTTTATTCATTTTTAAAAATGAAAACTGCATATACAAAGAAACCAGGCTAAAATGTAAAAACACAACCTTGGTGCCTGTTTTCTGGAACATTGTGGATTTTTAGCCCAGACCTGAGAAATCCCCACAGAAATCCCCCAGAGCTCTCTCTACCCATCTTGGAGTGACAGTTTCCTGTCAACTTCAGCTCCTTGCTGTGGGAAAGAACCAGCAGCTTTGGAATAGACAGAAAATTGCTGAAACCAAACTCTTTTGGCTGCTAGAAGAAGTCATAGTGAGGTGTTTGTGTTAAGGTATTGCTAATATGTCACCATCAAAATGGCACAAGGGGAAATGTAAAGATTGGCAGCACAAGCTCAAGGGTGACATTTCCCATTCAAGGGGAATATTTGCTATTTTAGATAAAACACTGGAATCAGCCTGTCTGTGCTTTTATCTTAAAACAGCCAATATATATGTTGTTTTTTTTTTTTTTTTTTTAGATTTTTAGTGAACAGCTACCCTGACATTCTTTAATTTTCTCTGTACTTTTTTTCATTTATACTTTTTCCCATCTTGGGTTAGTTTTGAGCTGCTATTCATTCACATCCCAACCCTCAGTCCACTCCCACATACCCTTTTTCCTCTGCTCATCCTCACATCTTTCTGAGGGATCTCTCCCTCCAACATTCATACACATTTCTCATTTATCTTCCCCCACATACACACAACAACATTTTGCTGAAGCAGATTACCATGCTGCATCATTCATGGGGTTTTCTGACAGCTTCCAAGGAGTCACAAGGCACATTACAGGAATCATCATCATTTGGTGTTTTCAGCCACAGAGTTTTGCAGCCTCTGCTGTTCTTACAGCCCTTAACAGATGTACAGCAGCACTAGGACTGTTGATTTGCCCTCGGGCAAGATGGAGAGACCCAGCTGTAGCAGACCTTGATGGATTTTGGAGTGATGCTGCTCTGTGGATGAAGACACTCAAGTGTTAGCTAAGTTCCTCCCAAAAGGGTTTCTGCCATCCCCAGGTGTTTTTACAGAAACCATTGCACCAGCAGGGCAAACAGGATCTCCTTGGACAGCAGTTACAGCAAAGGCCATTGCACAAAAAAAAAAAAAAAAAAAAAAAAAAGAAAAGCAAATATCCAACACAAAGCTTCCAAGGAAACTGCTCACAATTCTTTCATTAGCTGCAGAAGCTACTGGTAAAAACTGCTAACTCTAAAGAGAAAATTCTGAAACACTATTATATAATCTAGTTTAAAAATAACTGGCTTTAAAAAGAACAGGCAATAAAACAAACTAAAACCCAACACACCCCAAAATGCACACTCAGTCAATGCTAACAGCATGAAAAAAAGAACTTCCAATAACCACATAACTGGCATTTTCTTTTACCCCCCTCCTGGCACCATGCAAAGACAATACAAAGGCACTCCCCTTTCTGGTTGAGAGCAAATTGCATTCAACAACTGATTTTCTGTTTGAGTTGCAAGCAGTGTACAGAAATCTAAACATTTAACAGAAAATTTAGTCTGCCTCACTTTACTAAAACAAACGATAGTTATGAAAGGCAAAATACTCTAAGGTGGAACAATCCACTTTCAGTCCTTAAAAGCAACAAAAATGTGGAAGAAAATACAGAAGAATAGTGGAGCAGAGAATGGGTGGAACAGCTCTGCTTCCTTGCAGGAGATCAAGCTCCAGAGTTAGAACATTCTTAGCAACTGTGAGCTAAATCTGGCCTTTCTTCCTTTGCCTGCTTAATTGCAAAAATTTCAATCAACATTTCTCACAGAGGCAATCAGGTTCTGGAAGATGCTGAACTGACCTCAGAGCCAGACTCTGGGGTGTGCTGATGGCAGACTCCTGTCTGAAACAGCAAACTGCTGCTCCCCTTTGTAATAAAACAGATACTTATTAGTGCAATTAAACACCAGGTATGATTTCCTGATGATTTGGACAGTCATCTGTCAATCAGTGGATTGATGTTATCTATAAAGTGTTTATGCCAAACAGAAAAGAAATTTAAGCGAAAGAATAAATAAAGAACATCATCTAGCACAGAGGTCACAAAAGTGTCATAAACAGAAAAGATTAACAGCTCAAAATTGTTCAGGCAGCAAGAAACATCAAGTACAGTTCTTGTGTTTTAAAGGATTGCCCCAGAGAATGAGTGGAAAGAGAAATCCCCACAGCCCAACACCAGCTCTGGCTATTTCCCTGGGGAAGAGCTGAATTCACACACTGCATAGAGAGGAAAAAACAAGCAGTGAGGAGGCAAAAAAAAAAAAAAAAAAAAAAAAAAAAGAAATAAAACAACAGAGTTCTACATGTTGTGACCCATTTGAATACTGCTGGTTCTGCAGGTTCCATTGACTTACCAGATACAGCTCAATGATTCAGGGACACTCAAAGTTTTGGAATGAGTTTTTCTACCTTTAGTACAGAAATCCCTGAATTGTGGGGGTTACACAATTCACATCCCTGGGGCCCTGAGCTGCTGCAGCACTTTCTACATCCACCTCCTGAGAAAGGGCTGGGAATGGGAAGGAGTTTGGAAGTGTCACTAGCTCAGCTGTGCTGGAGGGAGGTTTGTGCCATCTGCAGCACCACACTGGGAGAAGGAATCCCCCTCTTCCTCCTCCAGCCTAACGTGTGACCTGCAAACCTGATAAATGGCAAGGGAGGCTGCTGGAAGAAACCACAGATTTTATTTTGAGAGTAAAGCCTAAATTTAACACACAAACAAATCTATATATAAACAGCAAGTAGAAAAGTCCACATGTCCAAGATGAAGGGAAAAGCTTGTATTGACAGAAGCATCATGTGCAAAATTTCCTTTGATCTCAGAGTGAAATGTCTAAATGTTAGAGTGCTGTTAACCATAACAGCCAAACTCAGCTCTCAAACACAAGCAAGAATTCTCAGTACATCATTGTGTACAATTTTTGGGTTCAGATTGTTCAGATAAAACTTTCCTTCAGGAAATAAAAAGGCAATTTCTGCTGTACCTCAGTATCAGAGTGCTCTTCAGATAACTAAATCTCCACTTTCCCCAAAGAGCAGTACAGATAATTGCCTTCTGCTGTTATTAATATAGAAGCATTTGTTTGCAAGTATTTTGGTTTGTAGATGCATTTTGTGGCTTGCCACTGAATTGCTACAATCTAAGTGAAATTCCAAAACCAGCTTGCCTAGTCAAATATTGGGCAGAAATGGATTTCCAGCAAATAATGACTACTTCTGCTTCTGCCTGCAACTATTTACACTTTATGGTATTTTTCTCAAAATACTTTCTAGAGTGCTTGATCACTCTTACTCAATTGCATTCAGAGATATTCTACTGCTGAATTCAATACAAAAACATCTGCCCAGTGAAAGATTATGTTCCTAAGCTGCTTGGACTGTTGTACACAAAAAATATCTTCCCTGAAGCAGAATTAGACTTCAACACAAAGTTCAGTCCATGAAGCAACTTCAGCATTCACAGTTTACTTGTGAATGATCAAAAGAATTTGTTGACATCAAAAGTAATTTTTAATTTCTAGACAGTATCTTTACCCAACCCTAACAACTTCTATAATATTTTCCAGCTACATAGTTAGAAATTCTTTAGGACTAGGAACCAGCTACAAAACCCTTATTTAAAAGGGTTCAGCCCCTTAGCAGTAATTCAGTGGTTTCATAAAACATTTGTCCTAAGAACAGCAGCCTCCCACAAAAGGCAGAACAGGTTCCTGTTATTTTCTTCTTCTGGTGATAAAGCTGGAAAATATTAATTAATTTGGGCCATTTGCATATAACCCAGAGATAACAGCAATATGACTGCTTAGTGGCAGTAGAAGTAAAAAAGAAACCCACACTCACAAAAACATAAGAGTGAGGTACATAATGCAAGAAGGATAAGAAAAGAATAAAGTTAGAGAGCAGGGAATGCAGCCTGGCTCAGGTTCTCCTGAGCAGAGAGAAACTGGAAGGGTATTCACACACAGAATAAAGTATCAGGCAGCAAACAAAGAAAAAAAACCCAACCAAACAAACATATCAATGTATAAACCACTCATAGAAACACATCTGAGCTTCTTTCACTCAAATAATGTTATAGAAGATAGTTGTTACAACTTTGCTATCGAAGCCCAAATGTTCATCTAACCAAAGACACACCAGGATTCTTTGATTCGAGCACAGGAAACTTTCCCAGCCCAAGTCACTCAAAGAGGGTGTTTAACATCTCTGCACAGACAGCACAATGCAGACACAACATTTGTTTTGAGGATCTCAGGCTGAGAGGCCTTTGAGTGTTGAGCTGTCCAGTTAGTGAGTGTGCAAGAGTGGGACAGTGTCCAAATGTTGGCAGGCAGCAATTAAAGTTAAAAATGTCAACACCTCTAGTTTTTTTGCATGGCTTTAATTACACTGCTGATTCTTCTCACCTTCTTTATGATGATAAAGGGGAAAAAAATTCAAAGGAAGAAAAACAGCAAATCATTTATCTGAGACCAGGATTCAACATAGGCTCCAAAAACTGTAGCCATAATACTTGCAATTAAGTTTATTAACATTGCAGAGTTTCTTTTGTTTCACCTTCCAGAAGTGACCAAGTGTCTGTATTTTTATCTTATATCAATATACCTGCTGATAAGTTACCAAATTAACAGCTCTTCTCAAAGACAATAATTAGAAATACAGAATAATGAACAGAGAAAAGGGAATAGAAAAAAATACATTATATAAAGCCAGTGATGTCTCAAACAGCAATTTTTTCATCACTATCTATTTTTCATGCAGTAATTATAATGCTAATCCATTCTTCTGTGACAAAAAGGCACCTCCACATTATTAATGACAACTAATATCTGTAATATTAATTTTAAATAAATAATTCATGCAATAATTTATATACTAATAATGTAATTAGACCAAGGTTATGATCTCTGAATAGTAGATCAGTGCTCAGTTCATGTTGCTATCTACTCTCCTCTGACACAATGTTTCTGGAGGCTTAATTAAAGCCTACAATAAGTTTCAGCCTTTTTTCATTATATAAATATTCTGCTCTCTCTCTCTGGACTATTCTTCCTCCTTGTATTGAAGTTTTTGGCTGAGCCCAGCAGAGGTGCAGCAAACACTGCTGTTCCTCTCTGAGCCCAGGATGAGTCCCAGCACTAAGATTTCTACAAGTCACCTCTATTTGTTAAGTTGGGGGAAGAAAACTGTTTGTTTTCCTGCTTTGGAAGTACTTCTTGTTTTCTAAAATGTGGGGGTGGAGATGAAAAGTCATGAGTAAAACAAAACAAAACAAAAGAAAACCCAAGGACTGAGCCTCTAATTACCTTTTCTTAGAAAGGCTCTTTGGAGCCTCCCCTACTCAATGCCATTAACTAATACTTGTTCCATAGACAAACCCCATTATCTGTTTAATTAGTTCTGATTAAGTTTGGGCAGGAGCAGCACTGCACAGAAATGTTTTTTTCAGTGGCCCATAGTGGTTGTGGTGCTGTTCCTCTCCCAGACTCGTGTCCATATCACACAGCACCACAATTCATCAGGAACCTTCTGTGCAGCTCAGGCTGCAGAGGCACAAGCAGGAGAGGCAAACTGGGCATTGTTTGCCCTCCTTATCTGAGCATCTTCCATTTGCTTCCTGGATAACTCTTGGCAGATTATTCTCCTCCTGGTTCCCATCAACAGGAACCAGATAATGCATCTGCTTTCCAGCCCCTGGACTGACTGTGCAAAAAAGTATTCTTGATTGTCTGAGAGCATCCCATGGTGCTGAAGTAATGCAGTCACTTAGATGACTCTGGAAATATGCTTTCTACTACAGAGCTCCAATTTCTTAGGAGAAGTGGCTTAAGTGCATTGCTAGTGTGGAGTTCAAGACTGCTTGGCACCGATTTTCTTCTTTCTCCAAGTCTATTATAATTATTTATGATGGGTATTTGGAAGGTTTTTCATATTTACAAACTATTCCAAAGAATAAAACTAGAAGATTTCTGCATCTCATCTGGTGCTGAAGGATAATTTTACAATAATGGTTCAAGCAACTCTTTCAGAAAATTTGTTCAGGTTGGAGTCCTGTGGTAAAGGAAATTCTGAATCCCCTCAAGCTGTTCATGCAAATTCCATGCATTTCCCAAGAGCCAGCACACAATTGCTCTGGACCAGCAGCACTCTGTGATCATTCCTGCACACAAACATCTGATATTCACCCTCTTCTCACCACCTCAGCCCTAAAACCACATACCAGAACAAGACAGAAAACAGACTTGCAGCTACACCTAAAAAAATCCAAAACACTTTTAACAACTGCAGAGTTTACACTATATTTTGTTTTTTCCTAGATTTTAGTGTTATTGATGTTTTAGAAACCCCAGCAGAGACCACTCCCTTTCTTGACTGAGGTGATGATGCCATTTGTTAATGATCTTGCTAACACAGCTGTCTCTGAGGATGATGGTGAGGCTCTCACAGAAACAGCAGAAAACACCCAGTGCAATCACAGATCACTTGCTTTTATAAAGCACAGCATAGTTAAAGACCTAAACAGTGAATTATGTTGACTAATGCATTAAACATGGATCTGCTTTCACAGAAAGGTTGCAGAAGTCACTGCATAGAAGGTCTGGTAAGATTTCACTTAAGAAAATACTAGGAAGGAGAAAAAAAAAAAACAAAAAAACAAAAGAAAGAGGCAACATGACACTCCAGTAATCTAAAGCTACATAATTACTTATTGACAGTGACAAGTGCAACATTAAGGCTAAAATATTACATATTTAAACAAAATGAGTAATTGCTGTACACATGTATTTAGCAAGCATTCAACAACAAGGTGAATGAGAGGTCTCTTCATTCCTGCTAAAGAGTCTATTAGCCTAATTTACAATTACCCACACACTAGAAAAAAGCTGTCAGGGCACAGAAATGTCACTGGTGACAGTTTACATTACACCAGTGCTCAGATCACAATGGAACTGTTAGCAGCAAATTACACAGAAGTGCAAGAGTTGGAACAATGTAAATCAATCTTCCAGCGATTCCATTTTTTTTCCCAGATGTTTTATGTAAGCTCAAATAAAGTCATAGGATGCTAATCCATTCTGGTTTTAAAAATGAGTCTGAGAAAATTTAAACATTTTCTTGGTTTTTTAGTGCAAGAGTAAACACATTTATATAGGGTACTCTTGCACAGGAAATTACATACAAAGTCATTTTATAATTAAAGTTTCCAAGGAAATATTTTAAGAAATAATGTTACTGGCTTAGCCTGCAGAACCTATTGCAATTCTGCCTTTATAGAAATGCTCAATCTATCTAAATTAAATATCTATCTAAATGTACTGTAATCACATTTCCTGTTCCTTACCTTTCATCATTTGCTTCTTCTGGTTGAAACTAACAATCACCTTTCTTTCTTGAAAGCAGTGATGACTTCTTATTGCCTGTGGTGAGTTGTTTTTCATTTTATGTGATACTACTGTAAAATGACATTATCAGGTGTGCTTATACTTCTCACTAGATTTTCAAGAGGGCAAATAAAAGAAAAAAGCTTGCAACCACTCTTGTGAAAACTATAATGGAATTACAAAGGATCTCCTTGAAAAGCTGAAATCAGACAATATTCAAACCAGGCAGTCAATAAACAATATATTCCATTTCTAACCTGAGACCACTGTGCAGTTCACACCAAGGCTACTCCAAATTGATAACAAAGTGACCCCGAGGTTAAAAACTGAAAACTTTTAGCAAGTTTGCTAACACCCACAGTAAATCCCATTTTAAGAGTTTCTGAACAGTAAGGTCAAAGTCAACTGCCCAAATCAACCTCTCAGTGGAAAACTTCCAGCCAGGCTTATTTTTCCATATTAAAGCAACTTCTGAGTCCCAGCAGTGGAACTGCACAGCCAACAACCATTCCAGCCAGTAAAGAATTCAGCTGAGACATTTTGAACCAGAGAAGGAATGGTTAAAGATGCTGCTGTGTCAGTGACAGGCAATCAAAGGAAAGGTTTGCTCTGAAAGAGCTGGGTTTGGGGTGTGGGGGTGTGGCAGCTTTTGTAAGTCACAAAAGAGGAGTAGAACTTGAAATATTTTGAGAATAATTAGCCACAGTAAAAGAGTGAAGGGCTTGGTTCACAAGATAGGGAACAGAGGGAAGGATGGAAGTGACAGGTTTTATTAATTCCCAGCAGGGCAGAGAAACTGCTGTGACTTTTCTTTACTCAGCCAAAGCAACTGTACTTTCACCTTTCTGATCCTGAAAAACTTTTCATTTTGGGAAATCATGAGCATAAATAGATATTTATAAAGCACCTGCCACCAGTCTTACAATTCACATCTAATTGTAGGAACCAACACTGCCCCAGCAACTCTCTCAGTGACCCAAACCATGGAGGAGTTTGAGAGTTCTCAAATATGGACTTTGCTCAAGAAGTCACACAAAAACATCTGTTGTAAATAATTATAGATACTCCTTAGCATGAGGAGCACTTTCAGAGATTGCACAGGATGAACTCTGACAAATCTGGACAGGAGAGGGTCATACCCCAGCTATAACAACATCCAGCACTCAAGCACCTTTGCCAATTGCCTGTAGCTGTGTTATATTTTACAGCAGTCAATCTGTATTTCTTTGCTGTGAGGCCACGCTTGTGCCTAGAAAACATCACCATTTTTAATGATTGCTGGTGAAATCAGCTCCCCTAAATCTCAGCTGGAGGCAGCCCAGTGTGAAGGTATCTGCAGCCAGAGCCTGCAGCCCACAGCACCAGAACAGAACCTCAGGAACAAGCATGGCAATAAAGAGAATTAAGGAACTTGGTTTTCAAAATAGAAAACTGCAATAAAAGCAAATGGATTGAAAGTCTAATGGTGGAATGAGAATTATGTATTACAGCCCTGGGCATACAGATCAAGACAGTAACAGCTCACTAAGCTTCTTTATCTAGAAACAATCACTGCAAAGCATGTCTAAAATGGGATATTTGTGAGCCAGGCTGCTCCCAAGCCCTCTGCAGCACCATCCCTTCCCCAGGCTGCTCTGAGCTGACCACTGCTACATGCTCCCATTTTCCCTTCAGCTACTCCCACCTAATTTCTTTAAACTCATGGTTCATAGCTCCATATTAAATAATTTGCAATTATCACCTGCTCCATGTTGTCCATAAAACACTGCTACTCCACACCTGCCCAAATGGAACAAAAACCTAAGTTTGCACACATGAATTGCTGAAGGAGACCCAACAAAATTGCAGCTCTGGTGACTTTCACCATGTCCCTCATCCTCTGAAGCACACTGGCTGCTGGCTGGGAACAGCATTTCCAGCACACAGCTGCTGAGAGAAGCATTCAAAGATGTGACTCAGAGAAAGTTTTTACATAAGAAGTCGATAGGGATACACTGAACTATCATGGCTGCAAAAGCTGTGCAGGAATTCAGGTCTCAAACCATTCCACGAGTTACAGAATTAGAAACATTAGTGCAGAATGAGAAATAGAGGCTGATAAAAGATGCAGGGCTACAACAATGATGGCTTTTGCCAAACCCATTACAACTCACACACACAAGGGCAGGAGCAAGGCCAGACCTTTACTTTGTTATTTTAGTCCCCTTGTGCTCCACAATTAAGCTTTAATAGCCATGTGATATTTTTAGCAGTTTTGAATGGACTGCTGTTGCTATTTTTACAAGTACCACCATTAGCCTGCTCAAAGTGTTGGTATGTAAAATGCATTTTTGCTTCTATTACTTAGGGTAGACTCTTCAAATTACTTCAGGAAAATGAAGCATTAGAGATTAATATCTACTGCTGTTTTGGGATTTCTTTCCTTACATTGGATAATTTATGGATATAAAACTAAATACAAACAAAAGGAACATAATAACACCAGTGCTGGACTCCTCCTGGGAGGAGAGGGACAACACAGAAGTGATTATTTAATCCAGGGGGGAAAAATTTTCTTAGCCTAAAGAACTTATTCACCTTGAGATACCTACAAGAAATCAATTTTTATTGCAATTGTGGCTTAGTTAACAAATATTTACACTAAGTACTACCAGCCCAGAAGAAAAGATGATAGAAAAATCCCAAATGTTTCATCTATGATAATCTTGATTTGCTGTTTTTTTTTTAATACTGGTTTTAGAATGTTTATAGTGACTTTTTCCTTGTGCTGAGCAGCTGAAATGCCTGGCCTGCCCTGCAACCTGTCCAACTGCTTCAGTCCAGGGGCTGCCACTCCCCACTGCCCCTGCACCTCTCCATCCTCCTGCTGCAGTGCCACTGTTTGATGCTAATATTTACTAAACTACTTCCTTTGCTTATTATTTACATTTCCAGCTCAAAAATCTCTCATTGCTCTTAGCCTGGCTATGGGTGAATAATTCCAACACCCAGCAGCACAGTGCAGATTTCCTCTGCCCAGTTACCAACCTGGACAAGTTTTGTTTCAATTATAATTTATGGTTTCACACCAAGGCAGGGGTTTGAACAGCTGGAGTCAGCAGCCAGAGGGCTGGAATCCCATTAAAGTGTTTTTACAAAGGCTCCAGTCTGGGGTTTGACCAGGACAAAAACCTGATCCAGTTTATGGTCACACTGCTACACCTGTGTTATTACTCACCCCTCTCAGAGCATTTTGCAAGTCACAGCACAGCCCTACACAAAATATTCCTGATTCCCTGAGAACACCCCTCTATGTGCATTTCCCTCTACTTCCCATGGTTATCAGAGCCCAGGATTCCTCACTGCTGCCTCCACAATCCATCACAGCTCAGTGTTATGCCCTTGGTGTGCCTCTTCACCTGGCTGCTCCAGTTAAGAGTGTTTTTCACAGCCTACAATAATCACTTTCTCCTTTTCATGCACACTGACAAAGTAACTTGCCATGGCCTGTTCTGAATTCAGAATTGCACCAGGAATCACTGCTTGTGTTTCTACTGGTAGCACCTGAACACATGGAAGTTTTTGACCCTCTAAACACAAACAACACAAAGTTCCTGAATCCCACACATTAAATAAAGCAAAGCTTTGTCTTTCCCTTGATGCACAGTGAGTGTTTCCATGAACTGAACCTTCCTTTATGACTGATTCAAAACAACACTTCAGGTGCTCACCTCTGTAGAGTTTAAGTATGTGCTTTACAAAACAACCATCAGGGACATAACCCCAAAAGCAGAAATCTGCTGACACTCTACCCAGAACTTTGAGTTGATTCCATTAGTAGAGACTCTACTAGAAGCAAAATTTGCCAATCAGTGGTAGTTTCATACCTAGTGTACAGAAATACCTAATAACACAAAACTTTTAGGGAAAATGCTTAAACACTTTGGGTTTTAGTTCCATGAGAGCAATATTTACTGTTGTAAAATACAACCTGTACAGTGATCCAGCAAAAAGTCACCTCAGTTTTCCCTTCTGAAGAACACCTAATAATATTTGGACAAAATGAAAGGAATAAACTATTGCTGAGTTTCCCGAGATCACTCAGGTAAAAGATGTCAGGAATCCTCCAGAGAACAGGTGAGACTTCCAACTTGAATGATATATCTCACCTATTTTCTTGGGAAGGAAATAATAACAATTAAAAAATATCATTAGACAATCTAGTAGCAAAGTAAAAAAAAAAAACAAAAAAACAAGAAAACAAAACCTTCAGGGTTTGTTTTGTTTCAGAGCTGCTCTGTTACCAAGTTTCTGTACTTCAAATGTCTGCAGTGTTATGTAAGAGAAACTCTTCAGCACAGAGGCACCAGGTTGTCATCAGTGCAATTGGCAGTGAGGTCTGACAGACTGAATCCCTTCCCTGCAGTTATATTAATCATGCATTCTGTATCACACAATTGGGTGTTTCAGGGCCCAAGTGTGTTCACAGCACTGCTGACTTTCTAACACTTCACTTATTGGCAAGAATATTCAACCAAGTCTTGAATTACCAGCAAATGTTCCTGAAAAGAAATTGGGGAATTTGCACCTGCACCACAATCCTGATAGTGGGAGTTACACTCAGTCTGTCACCAGAACCTCTCATCAAAAACAACTATTGTTAACTGATGACAAGAATAACAAATTAGCACCCAAAAAGGCAGAAGCAGGGATTGTTTAATTTGCAACAATTAATATGTTTCCAGTGACAGTTTACAAATTAAAAAGCAAGCTAGCCAAAAGTTACCTAACACAATTTGGAACTCGTTTCAATCATTTATTCAGCTCTGACAAAGTTTAAGGCTTTGTTAATTAACAGTGATACATTCAATATATGCCATGGTTATAATTTTCCATGTGTTTTGTCTGCTAAGGAAACAATAAATAAACACACTAAACCCAAGTAAAATGTAATAATTGTAGAAACAGAACTCCTATACAACTATTATTTTCATGCTGACATATATCACAGTATTTTAGGACAATATCCCTCAAAGAGAGCAGCAGCCACTTTTCTCTGGAAGCAGATTCCTTGAGCAATGGAAACAGTAATTTCATGATTGCAGTTCTTGTTTTTCCATGTGTGAAGCTAAGTTAGAGATGTCAATATGAGCTCCAGATCCCTTTTTCCCCCCTAAAGCTTTTTCAGATGCAAAACTCCCCATTATCAGCTCTTTGGACAATCTCATCTCCCAGAATAAGTTTAAAACAAGATCCTCTGCAGTTTAAATAAAGCTGGAAATGGAAGCTCATGGAAAGAAAAAAAAAATAACCTTAATTTCTATTTCCAGGAACTGCTACAGGCAGAGCAGAAAGGTCAGGCAGGCTGCTCAGGGGAAGGCAAACTTCGGGAGAAAGGGAGAGATTAAAAACCAGGGGGAAGCAACAGCCCACCCAGGGAGACCTTCTAAAGCACCCAACTGATGCTGGAATGCAAATCCATTTTATTTCCCACTAAAACTGATGGAAATAACATCTCTATTCCCTGACTCCTGCAACAATAAAACTGGCTTTTATGAAGATAAGCTCAAAGAATTCTCATTGTGTTTTGTTTTGTTTTGTTTTTTTTTTTTAAAGTCTATTATAGATTATTTTCCCCTCATTAAAGTTCAATCCAGAAAACTGAAAAAGTTATTTCAAATGGACACAGCATGACAAAACTTCTTTCACAGAAACACAGATATGTTCAGGGAAGCTGGAAAGATGGCAGCAAAACCAAACATCATTACTGCTTTTCTTTATGCTCTTGTTTTCTGTTTAAGAATACATGCATTTTGAGATAGGAAAAAAAATAATCACACACCATTTACTTTTATATCTCTGTTTAATAAGAAGTGACAAAACAATGCAAGAAAGTAAAATAGAAGGTTAAAAGATGAATAGGATTCAAATATAAACTAAAAATTTAATATTTTTTTTATTAAGATTAGCATTTTTTATAATATTTTCTGCTAGAAAGTTTTACACTGGAACAGCTTTATCCCATCTATACATTTGCATGCCATTAAGATCCACTCAAAGGAATTCTAGAAGTCAGTAAACAGTCACAAGATACTTTATAATTTTATTATACTTGCTAACATTATAAGTGTGCTACTATTACAACATCCAACTGAATATAAAGCAAGATGTAGGTGAACCTTGGTCATTTTCACATGAAGTCCATAAGTCACCACCAGCTCACTACATTTTGTGGATATTCTGTTTTGCCACACAATCTCTCCTACTGCAATAGTTGCATTTCATAGAAATAAAAAGAAATATCTCTGAAATAAGGAGAAGATACCAGACAACCTTTAAACAAGGGTCTTCAGAGGCAGCATGAAGTGGTGTTTCTATTTAGGTATTTTTTTCTTCTACACAGTCTAAACATTACCAGTCCAGTTTACCCAATTAGTGTCAAAAATTAATTAACTAAAGTCTGCCACCTTTCAAGACAGTCACCCAGCTTAAAGCTTTCTTAGGTGGGTTACCTTCAGTTGTTCTGAGAAGAATGGTGCTACTTGATAGAAAATACATAAATATTCATTTCAGGGAGACCAGGAAATGTGTTTGGGATTGCTTGTTAGAGTATCTGCCCAGTCCTTTTAGATCGTTTCTGCTAATGAATAACCAAACAATTAGAGCTCAGAACACTAACACGTGGAATAACAATCAGAGTGAGGGCAAAGCACCTCACTCAGACAGCACTGCAAGGATATTTTATGTTCCCCTGATAGCAGCAAGCAGGTTTTCTGTCATTAGGGCAAAGCAACAGAAATCCAATTAAAGTTTCAGAACCACATTTGGTGTAAATTTGTTTACCCAAAGCTATCTTTTGGCTGGACTAATTGCTGTTAGTTTATATGTCCAGTTAGAACTGGCTCTGAACTGGTCCTGACTCTTCCAGAGCCATTCCTTCTCACTCTGGAGAAAGCAGAGCTGAAGCACAACTCAAAATATCAGCTCCAAGACATACATCAGTAATATTAAATATTAATTGCCCTTTTGCTCTCTAACTCTTTTAAGAAGGCTTCCTGTTCATAACTTTAGATAGGACAATTCACAATTTATTCATTTCCTTTCTTAAGGACCAGGATAAATGTACTTTTACTTTGTAGGAAATGGCTGGTTTTCCAGAAATGGAGATTTCCATCTCCATCATGACCCTAGTTCCACTGGGAACAGCCTGGCATTTCTTTATGGATACTTGGAAAAAGAGAAGCAATAAACCCCTCTAAATAGCGATTCATTTGCAGAAATAGCCTCACATGGCTCCCATGGGAGCACAGGGAGACAACATGGTTTGAGTAAATAAACTCTCCACCCAGCTGAGCCATTTGCTGCCCATTCTCCTTTTACCACAAATGTCTGCAGATTTATTCAGTTTGTGTCAAGCTGACACCAGCTCTGGCTATCTGTACTACTGTTTCCAGCCTTTTCTTCCCCCATCCTTGCCTCACAGTCTTATCTCCTATATGTTGTTTTTTCAGGTTTTCAGTGTTTAACTATGGCAAGTTTTGTTATCATCTACAGTTTTTACAAAAACCACATTGTAACAAAGGTAAACTAGCAATAGATTTTCATAAGTAACAAAAGTTATTTTCCCTCTCATGCTTCTTTTTTTCGGACAGGTAAGATAACAGAGCAGTTACAATAATTAAAAAAAAAATATATGGATATAACAAAGTTGACTGTGAAATAATGATGTGTCTAAAATGACACCCTAATTCCCATTTACAAAGGTGTTTTATACTTAAAGCAGTCTGAGTGCTCTGGAAGCCATTAAGATTATGGTTCCTCATATTCTGTCTATTCTAAGAACACCTTGTCAGCACAACAATCACAACTGCCCAAGCTGTCACCTACGAGGGCATTTCCTACTGACAGCCCTGCTGATATTTTAAATATTCAACAGAGCACCAAAAGTCATGGGTTTGATTAATTGGGGCCAAACTGCTTCCAGATTTCACCATTTGGATTGGAAACCATTGCCCATTACCACACAAATTCAGCAGCTACTAAAGTTAGCTGTAGCTGTGTATTTTTACATTCAAAATACGTGAATGACTGTTAATTAGTCATACAATATAAGCTTTCAAGTGATCTCTCATTTAATTTTATCTGAGTCCCTCTCCTACTGTCAGATAATGGTTCCATCACTCTTTTATTACTTTGGGAAAAGCAGGACTCAGGTGGGGTGAGAGCAGCAGTAAGTAGGTACAGACTCCCTGATGGCTCTGCTTGTCATTTTTCCTTGCCTCAGACACACCGTTACAACTGTGACACATTATCAAAAAATTAAATCAAAAATTAAAACTTCAGGGAGCCTGAATGTCTGGTTCTAGTGACACAACACCTAGTCAATATCTCTCTCTTCCATTTGCCAGCAGAGCTTGCATTTTACCCCAGCACATTTAAGAGCTTCGGTTTTAAATTACATCCCAGTGGAAAAGGCCAGAACAACAAGGCTCCTTTGTGAAGCAGAGTTTGCACCCCTGGATCCACACACAGGCCAGTGAAACCATCAGTAAATCATTAATAATATTTCTTTCTTCATGAGGATATTCTTTGGTTTTGAGGAGAGGAAGAATTTCAGATGGCATTGAAAAGCCTCATGGTGCCACAAAAATGTCAACACAAATGCAGATATAAAACAGATCCTTGATTGCCCGAGGTAAATTTAATCCCAGCAAGTGTAAAATTAATCCCATTCAGATTACAGGCACATTTCAGCTGTGCAGTGCTGTTCTTCTCAAGTGCTAAAAGCCAGGACAAGACACCCAGCTCATCATTCCTCCTCCTGGGGAGCTGCAGTTCCACGTGCACACACACAGTGGACAGTGGGGAAAATGCTCGTGTAAAGTCAACTTAAAAAGACTAATACAAAAATAAAACTACTATGCCAAGTTTAAATGGTAGTAATTGGCAACTTTTCCAGAGAGACAGACTGATTTTCTAACCCTGTGTTCAGTTCTTTCCACAGCAAAGAAACTCAACAGGGGTCTTTTATACCAAAGCCAAGGGAAGTTTAAAATCAGTAAATCAATAAAAATGCCTCTAATAGGCCACCTTCCTCTCTAACCTTTTTAACTTCTATTTTCAATTAATTCATGCTTTCTGCAGTATGTGCAATTATCTAACATGCTATTTTGCCATAACAAGATCTATGAGTTAGTTACCCAGCTCTGCTGTCTCACAACAAGCCTGGTGTGAGCTCTTAGCCAGGAGCTCAGCACCCCAGACAATGATTTAATGGCACAGGCACAGATTGCCCTGCTCTGAACAGCCAAGAGTTAATGTCTGGTCACACAGCCTTTGTGGAACTTGCTTTCTGCACAGGTTTGGAGGAGTTTGTTTTTGTTGTCCTTCAGTCTGTCATATGTGACAGGCAGCAAAGCAATCTGTATCCATCTGAGTGACACACTAATATCCAGGGATGAAAACATGACAGGAGAACAAGGTCTTGCTGTCCTCCTAACTGAGCTCTTTCCTGGCCACGGTGATAAACTGTTATGGAAGAAGGAAGATGAGAGACAGAGGTGGAAAAGCAAAGTGCTCCACTCAGCTTAGCCTGATTTATAGCTGACAAATGACTCAAATCACACTGAATCATCTCAAACAAACCAGCAAAAGAACCTCAAACCAAAACCCCAAAACACTATTAAGCATTTGTCCTGTACCACAGAATAAAATGAGGTTGCTTCCCCCCACCTCATAACTTCATTTCTTACTTTTGGTTATCATTTAAGGGCAGAAGGCTTTCACTTCATAAATGCAGAAGTTTTGTAAAATTCAAAGCAGTATTTCAACTAAAATTTCTAAATCATTATTTAAATGCTCACAGACACTTTTACCTTCAAATACTCTAAACATTTTGAAGTCCACAAATACATTGTTTTCTATAGTATGATGTCACACCACTTTAAAATTAAGCCTGTGAAGTGCAATAAAGTGACCTCACATGCCATTAAATGTGTAATTTTAGATATAAAGTGTAGAAGTTCTAAAGCAGTGCTTAAGTGTTAGATGCAAAAAACCCTTTTCCTTCAGCTCATGCAAATGAAGGAGCATTTCTCACAACTACATGAAATTAGAAATCACGTGGCATTTCTAGAGCCAACACCTTTTACACATTCCAGTCAGCATTTGTTCAGCATTGAAAACAGCCAGCTAAATACACATTATTTCCATGGCATTTTATTATGGTTCTGATTCTGCAAAGACTCCACCTGGCACAAAAGCAGGAGATGAAACCCAGACAAGCTTTTCATAATGCTGTATCACTTATGTTCCCTGGATTAACCACTTAGTTGGGGAATAATGGAATTAGGCTAATGGAACATAGTGTTTTCTGTAATTGTATATTGTGCAAGCACTTTGCACATTTCAAACACAGACTTCAGCTCTTCTATTCTCTTATTGTATCTGTAAAAACATCATTAAGGAGATGCCCTCTTTGCTGCTTACTCTGCATCACTCCAAAGAATGCAGCACTATGTCTGAGAGAGGCAGACAATCCTTTCACTTACTTTCTTCAAATTAGATTTCATCTCAGTAAAAACCTTACAACTTAAGTTACCTGGGCCACTGCAGTGGTGAACATCCAGGCTGGCTGTGTCTCTCCTCAGAGATTTCCAAGTCCTACTACTTTGGGATTTGCAGCACTTACAGAAGAAAAATAATATTTGTATGCAATATCAGATACTGCAATAATTGTTATGCATTTTGTTATCATTTAGAGAATACATTTCTGGGAAGGTTGGACAAGAGCAATGAGAAAAATGCAGGAGTAAATGCCATTAGAAATCGAATCCATGACAAACAGGGAATTTATTTTGTTTTTTTCTAATATTTGATCATTGCATTTGGCAATACCTTGCACAGCATGAACTGTCACTGCAATCAACACAATGACATTTACAGTGAGGGGAGCAGATCCACATTCTGGGGGCAAGTGAGGGCTGAAAAGGAGTTTCAGGAACTTCAACACTGAGCTCCAATCTTTTTTGTCTCCTCCACCCTCTCACTGCCTTAAGGTCGTGTCTGACTCTCATTAGTGTGTCTGGAAGTTATGAGCACCCACACTGAGATCACAAAATACCCCTAAATCCACAAATTCTTTAAGAAATGAACTATAAGGTGAACAAACAAAAAGAAAAGGTAGAATCTAGCAGAGATTGTACAGAAGTTTGCTGCAGCAGCCCCTGCTCAGCAAATTCTCTGCCAAGCAGTTTCTACCCACAGGAGGTGCATTCCATCCCCTCAGCCTCCAGTGCCTCTGCAAGTTAAAACTCCTGTCTTGCTGCAGTTTATGGCACATTTTTACTGTGGTACTAAGGAAGCAGGCAAGGCCAACTAAACAGATTTCCTCCCTGACCTTTACTACTGTCGGCTGAAAACAATTTAGTCCATTTTAAGTCATTTGAGAGCACTGTAAACATTATCCAAGGGGCTTAGGACTGACTGCCTAAAACATGACCTTTCAAGCTGACAGCTGACAAAAATCCTCCACTTTAAA
Organism: Erithacus rubecula; assembly: GCF_903797595.1. Classification (NCBI taxonomy): domain Eukaryota; kingdom Metazoa; phylum Chordata; class Aves; order Passeriformes; family Muscicapidae; genus Erithacus; species Erithacus rubecula. Next base: position 2,474,904 of record NC_136667.1, on the reverse strand, counting down.
CCATTTTAAAAGATATGATAAAGGTTCTTATCCTGCTGAAACAGAAAGGAATTTTCCTTTTACCACTTCAGAATAAAGATGCCTTTCATTCCATTTAAGAAATCTTGGGGGTTTTGTTTTGCTTTTTTTCTTTTGAGAGACATGGAAAAATGAGAGAAATAACCAGATACCTTCTCTCTTAAAAGTTCAAGTCACCCAATTAATATAAACCAAAAAGTGAAACAGAGGGTAAGCAAGCAATGAAGGAGAGACCATGCAGAAACAGAAAACCTTACATAGGGAAGAGTTGGACTGGAAATTAAAAGAGAAAGAAATAAATTATATGGTCCAGTTTTATTAACACTTGGTGTATATACACACCTGTTTAACTCATTCATACAGAAGGGAAGATAGACAGAACTTTCCATACAAGCAAATTGATGTGGGGAAAGCTACATTTTGATATTTTGGCTTCTTCAGAGCACAAGAATATAATGCTCATCAGCCCTGCTCTCTGACTTAACCAGAAGTACCCAGAGAAAGCAACATACATGATGGATTCCATATGGCAACAGAGATGATCCCACTCAAATTAAATTAAATGGATTTCAGGCTACATAACACAATGAAAAGTATTCCACAATTATTTGGCCTTGTCATCTGACAGGACTGAAATGGAAAAATTCTTATGAAGAACATATTCCATTACCAATTTTTAGAAAGTGTATAAATGCCATGACTACCAGTTTAGAATCATTCTGCCTTCCTCTTAACGCTAAAAAAAAAAAAAAAAAATCAACTGCAAACAGGCTGGAAATATACAATGAGATAGTACTTACTTCCTGTGTAATTGCAAAATTATTCTGAAAACAGCCAAAAATATTTCAAGATTCACTAGACATTCTGCTATGCAGATTTATTTGGCACTGAGGCACCAAGTAGTTTTACACAAAAACCCCTAACAGCAAGCTAAAAAAAAAAAAACAACAACCAAACAAAAAAACCCCCCTATTTAAATCATCTTATTCTTTTTAAAGTCACTTAGTTTGATACTGTACCAGTCTTTATAGCAGCACCCTGCTGTGTGTGCTGTCTAAAATACTCTACTGTAGCCTAATCAGCTAAACACTCTTTGTTTAAATCCTAATCTTCCCCAACTTTTCCCTGAACACCTGCCAAGAGCTCCCAGAGTTGTCCTTGTGACAGGAAATAGAAAGGATGGGACACATGACAGAAACCTCCAAGGATGGCCACCCTGCCTGGCTGGATTCTTCCTCTACCCATCTTCTGTGAAAATAAACTCAGAAGATGGCATTGAATTGTTTTATTGGAGTCAATAAAAACACATCTCCACTACCGAGATACTGAGTGTTAATTATTTATCAGGTAAAATGAATGTAAGGAAAGGAATATCAATCTGCATCTACCTGTCTTTCACTCATTACATACTGAATTTTCAGTGTGGCCCATTTTTTTCCAGGTTTTAATTCCATTACCTCTCTCACACTGGGCACTGTTTCTTCCTGTGGAGACACCCAGCCACTCAAATAGAAAGATTCTATACCCTAAAAGCAGAATGCTAACACACTTGTGCAGAAAAGCTTTATCAGCTCTCACATCCTCCACAGAACAGTGGGATTTAACCAACCACCTTGCTGCTACAAAACACTCAGTAGCTTCAGGGCTTTCCAGAGCTTGTTCTTGTCTCCTGTCATACCATTTTAAGCTACTTTGCTCCTCAGAAGCAGCACAAGGAACATCCTTTCTTCCCCCATTCCTCAGCTCTGCTGGACTGCCCCCCCTGCTCCCCTGAGCCTGCAGGATGAGCAGAGCCCTGAGCAGGGACAGACACAAACCACAGACACACAGAAATGCTGCAGAACAGCTCAGAGAACAAACAGCTCATCTTCTACAAAATAACTCACATTTCTCAGAAAGATTAAAATTGGGTTGAATTTTTGGTTCAGGAACCAAACCCACTAAAATAAGGTTCTTTCTCTAAAAATAGAGTCAGATTTTCCAGCTTAGTATTTATTCACATTCAATTCTTTAATTATTATTAACTTGAAGAAGAAATACTCTCATTCATAACGCTAATTTATTCAAAAGCAGATTCTTTATCCTAATTACAGTCCAAAAGAGATAGAGAGAAGATTGTTATCCCATGGTAGAATTTTTCACCAGGTCTTGTTGGACTTGCATGCAGAAATACCATTATGATTGATTTTCTTCCCTTCTCCTTTCTTGTTTTTTTGTCTAGGCATTTCAGGTCTCTAAACATATTATGTGAACCACAGAGACTTTCTCTTTATTCAAAATTCACAGGTTTTGAGAAATCAAATGAAATCTAGAGAAGTTCCAGATTACAGATGGCAACTGTCAATTTTGCTTATGCTTGTAAGATTACCTTTAAGGGAAACATTCCTTAATCAGATTTCATGTGCTTTGCCCATTACATCTCTGCAGTATTGCTGATGTGGGAACTCCACTGGCAGGAAAATTTTCTCCTTCAAATACAAAGTGGATTTTTTAGGTTTGTTTTTTTTGTTGTTGTTGGTTTTTGGGTTTTTTTTAACACACAAAGTTCCTCTGTGCAAGCTGTACAACAGAAACTTTTGAATTCACAATATTTTTGAGAAAACATTTCAAGAGATTGTAAAACGTGATGCTGCAAATAGATTGCTAGGGAATCAGAGAATGGTCTAATATAGAAAGGATGTTCAAGACCTTCTGATTCCAACCCCCTGCCATGTCAGGGACACTTCCCACCATCCCAGGCTGTTCCAAGCCCTTTCCAGCCTGGCCTTGGGCACTGCCAGGGATCCAGGGGCAGCCACAGCTGCTCTGGGCACCCTGTGCCAGGGCTTCACCACTCTCACAGGGAGGGATTTATTCACAATATCTAATTTCAACCCACTCTCAGTTTAAAAGAAAGAAGATGGGCTTCTCCAGCTGCAGAGATGCACCAGGTAAGAGCAGCCTCACCCAACAGGGGACACAGTCCTGCAGGATGAAACAGGACTGAGCTGGGAGAGGGAAAACCTTCCCCAGAGTGCAGACAGGGCAGGGCCAGAGACAGGACAGGGCTCAGCCACAAATTCCACCTTCTGCTGGAGACTGGAGCAGAGACAAACCTGGAGACAAGGAGCCCACAGGAGCTCTGAGGCTTTTCCAGAGACACAGTCCCTAAGCCAGGCCAGCAGGAGATGTGCTGGGTTCAGGTGTTTCTGTGGCACAGACCAAGAGCCCCTGGTTATTCTGGGCAGGGCAATTAAGGCTCATTAGTGCAGCCATGGTCTGACACAAACCAGCCATGCTGCAGCCTCCAGGGCACTATTTAACAAAAAGTGAACAGGGAGCAGGGACTGTTCCTGTTTCTCTGGCTCTCACACCAACATCTGTTTCAGTTTAAGGCTGTATCAGTTTCCATTACCAGGATTTTAACTTGGAGCTCTTTGGTAGGGTTCAAAAGGAGCATAAGGAAACTCTTAGCATACTTTTAAGAGCAGACACTTGATCAATCAGAAAACTAATATAAATTACATAACTGGACAGGAAAATAAATTCCAAGCATTATAATTCATCCTGCAAAGGATCTTTAACACACTCGTCATCATGAGCCAGGGGAAAGAGGAAAGCATGACTCACTCACCACTGATAATATCTCAAATTAGGATTGAGCCCAAGTAATCACTGAGGATGCAGAGCAGTCTGAAATTTTAAACAGAAATGCTGTTTTCAAATTATACAGTACCAAGTGCAGCTGACCAGCCATTAGCTTTTCTACAGTATTTTCTGTTAAATAATTTTCTACAGCAAGGAATGGGAACGACATTGAGTAGCACAGATGTGTAGCCTGCTAAAATATCATTAGGTATGCAAATCAATTAACTCATTAGGCAGAAAAAATATGTGACTCAATTATGATCATTTCAAAGTAAAACTGTTGTTGTAAGACAAGAGCAGGTCAGTAAAAGAAAGGCTTGTTGAGGATATTTGGTACCAAAAATATTTATAAATGAAGGAAAGCATGAAGCATCCATTATGGAATGGGCTCATATTTTTGTCTTACCAGTAGAGAAGGTGGTGACTAACAAAGTCCAAAAATCAAACAACAGAAAAGCATTTAAATTCTGTGGTTCCCAGGCAGAATCCTTTCATGCAGACATTTGTTCAGGTAACAGGCAATCCCTGTCTTCACACAAACCAACCTCTGAGCAGGAGAATTGGCCCAGCTGAAATCCAGCTGCCCACACAAAGCTTCTCCCCAGGCCTCCCTGTGGTTTCCCACCTCTACAGTCTGTGAGCTTGTTAAAACACAGTAAGCTCTCCTCTCAAATCCTTCAGTTGCCTCAGCCATTAATAAAGGGTATTAAAAAAGACATTTTGGAAACTTAAGGAAAAAGGGATGCTTTATAAGAAAGATGCTGGAGAAGTAATACAGTTTATCTACACTTCTGCAGAGCTTTAGAGGCAGCCTGTTATAAAGAGCAAATCTACAAAGTTACCTTAAAATATCTGAGTTACTGGAGTAGATTAATAAGAGCAGATTTCAAATCAAAGGAGACTTACAAGTGGGAATAGTTTTGAAGGAGTGCAGCAAGTACTGGAGTGCCACAAGAATCAATATTAATACTATTCCTTTTACTATCTCTTAAGATTTATACAATGCCACATGGACTGTAGTGACAATATTCACATAAAGTGCAAAGCAGGGGCAGTCAGCACCAAGCAAGGTTTATAATTCACATGCAGAGAGGGTTCACTCTGCTGCAAAGGGGACAGTGATGGAAAACAAAAAGGAATGTAACATTTTAATGAGTTATATCCTACAGAGATGTGCAGAAGAAAAGAGCTGCTCCAAAAAACAACTGCAGTATTCTTCTAACTTGACTATTTAGTGACCAAATTCTTACCAAAGGGAGAGAATATTTTGTGATACATTTGTGAACCTCAATATATATAACTAGTTTCTTTGTTTGAAATAAATAGATTAGAAGTCAGGAGAGCATAATGCAAGAATAACAAGTAGTACACCAATTTTCTAGGAGAGTGCCAAAGAATTAGTATATCTAGCAAGAATATTATTTATTTAGGAATCATGCTGGACAATACCACATGCCCTGCCTGAAATGCTAAAACTTGGATTTAATATGAGTTTGATGACACCTAGACAGGATTGTGGTGAAGATTCACAGTTTCTGGAAGCAATGAACTCATGGACAATGAGGATCCATATAAAAGCTTAATTACATGTTCAATGTAGAGTTTGATATGCACACAGAACATACAGAGGGATTAAATGTTGCAGTTATCTGAGCTCTCCCACCATTACCTACACTTCATTTTCCACCACCACACATTTTGTTTTACCCTCAATAGTCATAGCTCATGATGCTGGATAATCTCACCTGTTCAGCATACAGAAATGGTAATTACCAACACCATCAAGAAGCAGCTACCAAAACCATGCATTTGTAAAATTCACCAGAAACATGAAAACCCTCAACTTTAAGTTTTATTTTCTAGTCAGTAAATATTTCTTAGCTTCTCTTCCTTCAGACTGAGATTTCAGTGGCCAAAATCTTCAGCTTCACCATTAACACTGACCAAAACCCACAGACCAGACCAAAACAACCTCCTGGACAAAGGAAGGCACGTGTACCAGGCAGCAGCCAAAAACAACGTTTGTGAAATTCACCTGGAGCATGAAAACCATCAACTTTAAACCTTGTTTTCTAGTCAGCAAACCTTTTTTAAGCTTTTCCACCTTCTGACTGGGAATTCAATGGCCAAACTCTTCAGCTTGACCATTAGTATAGACCAAAACCCACAGCTCAACAAACCAGACCAAAACAAGTTCATGAACAAAGAAAGGCAGAGGCACCGAGCCTGGTCTCTGCAAATCCTTACCTTTCCTGTAGCCTCCGGAGGCACGGGACTGTGTGAGCACCGGGAATCCTCCTCCCAAAAACGGGAATTCTCCCAAAAACGGGAATCCTCCTCCCAAAACCGGGATTACTCCTCCCAAAACCGGGCAGGTCCCGTCCTGAGCAGGGACCATCAGCTCTGGCAAACCTGGCCCGTGGCTCACACCTGGTGGGGCAGGAGGCTCTTTGTCCCCTCCCAGCAGAGCCCCGGGGCTGTGCAGGTGTCCCCAGGATGTGCAGGTGGCCCTGCAGCTGTGCAGGTGTCCCCGGGGATGTGCAGGTGACCCCGGGGCTGTGCAGGTGTCCCCAGGATGTGCAGGTGGCCCTGCAGCTGTGCAGGTGTCCCCGGGGATGTGCAGGTGACCCTGGGGATGTGCAGGTGTCCCCAGGATGTGCAGGTGTCCCCAGGGATGTGCAGGTGTCCCCAGGATGTGCAGGTGACCCTGCAAATGTGCAGGTGTCCCCAGGATGTGCAGGTGACCCTGTGAATGTGCAGGTGGCCCCAGGATGTGCAGGTGTCCCCACGATGTGCAGGTGGCCCCGGAGATGTGCAGGTGACCCTGTGATTGTGCAGGTGGCCCCAGAGCTGTGCAGGTGACCCTGTGATTGTGCAGGTGGCCGTGGCCGTTGCGGGTCATTGTTTCTGATATTGGTTCCAGGTGTGCACATCATCTCATTCCTGCCCATCACCAGCCCCAGCTCAGCTGCAGCTGTTCCCACCAGCATCCCAACCATCTCTCTTTGCTTTAGCCTCTGAGTGCCACCTTTATTTTCACTCCTACATGCATGGGTTTTTTTTTTTTATTTTTATTTTTAACCTGGCTGTATTGAAATATATCATATTTGTCTGAATTCACTGCATCTGTCTGGATCAGTGGCCTGGCCTCTTCATTATCTGTCGTGGTGTAATCCACAGTAATTATCTTGGATGATTTCATGTTTTCTTCAAGCTCATTGATAATGTGTCAAGCAGTGAAGGACAAAGAACCAATTACATTAGCATCCTATCAGAAAGTTTTCAGTTGGATGACAATTTCCCTCTGACTTGCCAGTTATTAATCCCTTAAATGCATTGTTTTAATTTCTTCATACATCACCACCTAGAATATCATGATTCCTCATTAGAATATTTTTCTTTGAATTAAAAACTCTTGCTCATAAACTGCTAAAAAATAATTTTAATAATTATTTTTTAAAAATGTGATTTTTAAACTAATCCCATAACAGTGGCAAATAAAAGCTTCTGTTATGATGTTACTTACATTTTCTTTTTTATAGCTTGTTGCAATTGATCAGGAATTTCTTGCTAATTATGAGAAGCTTGTGATTTGTAACACACAATTGAATATTACTGTCTTCTACTTAGCATAATACTCAATTTTATTTTTTTTTTCTATTATAACTATATAGAAGTCTGGATCAGTTATTTTTTAACAGAAGACTGACTATGGAAGCTAATGAAAGAAATTTCCAACACTTTATGTAAGGAGTAAAATAAAAACATTATTTCCAATGAGTAGATAATCTGTTTAAACTGGGACTGAAATTACTTGATTTTTTTTTTTCTGAGGTTCCATGATAAAATATAGTTGTCCATAGAATGAGGGAATACTCATTATTTTAAATAAAATCAGACAACAAGGTAGGCCAAAATGTGGCCTAAGCAGTGCACTGGCCCAGATGCTAAATTTGAATAAAAATGCCCTCAAATTCATCATTTAAGGGTATTTCCAAGTTAGCAGTTTAATATTCCCCTTTCAAGTGTGTAACTCATTACAAAAACCAGGACACCCTGATGGACTTATGTAATTATTGAGTAGCTTCCACAAGGATGGAATCCTGTGTAGCTGAACAACAAGAGCAGGAACAACACCAGCACTGATTAATATCAGAAGTTTATAAGTTACATCCACACACACATAGTTCTTTTATTATATTCCAGTTCCTGCAACACAATAGACTGGCAAGTAATGAGATCTCAAGTGCAATAATAAATATATCCCTTTCTCTTTTATTTTAAATCAATCACATTTTAAGCATTTTGGGTTATTTCTTGTTACGTTATGCATAATTGCACATAATTGAAAATTAAAAAAAAATCAAAAGCAAATCATTTAAATTGATAACTAAAACATCCATGCCAAATATTGTAAGTATCAATTTTTGGCTGCTAATTTTTTCCTACCTTGTGTACAAATGTTGAGTGTAGCATCTGCAAGTGCCCCACAGGCTGTTTCCTCAACCACTTCCCCACAGAAACCACTTTGCAGATTTTCATTGACATCAGTAGATTTTTCTTCAGACCCAGAAAGCCTGAAGGACCAGACCTGTCATCTGCTCAGAAATACCATTTGGTTTTTCATTTACAGGGACAAAGTGTGATGTGAAATTTCTGGGAGACAAATCCATACCTCTGTGGCAGCCCTTCAGTTGCTCACTGCAGGCTCAAAGGACAGAGCCAAGGTTGGGCAACTCGTGTCTTTTCCACATTTCTTGGGCACAGAGCAAAGAGATGTGAGGATTTTGTTTTCTACACAAATGTGTCAGCTAACAGAGAAGGGAATGAATACAGATTTAATGTGCTTCTGGTCTAAACTCAGCACAGACCCTTATCCTCCTCTGCTGATTGACAAAACTGATCTTAGGTTCTCATCTCTAAAGAGAGAGAGAATAAAAATAAAAGCACAAATTCATGGTACCTGCAATAATCTTTAAATTGATTTCAGTGTCTTACTCACAGCATCATGTTTTAATTTGTTCCTGCACTTACTTTGAAATTAAGTTGTTAACCAAATTACTTGTAAAGAAACAGTGAATTTTGACAGAACATTCTCTTCAAAATCCATTGTAATTCAGTTTGTTCTTCATGAAGACCATAAATTAGCACTTACTTCATTTTTGGGCAGAAAAAGGAGCAATGCTTTTAATAATCAACGTGCTTTCCTTCACATTTTGAAGTGCAAAGATATACACAGTAACAGCCAGGGAGCAGCAGGAGCTTTATTTGGAATGGTGCTGGTGGTGGTGAACCAACTTACATTTGTTTCTTACAGTTCCAAGCAATGCAGATTGCAGGTGTTTGCACTGACATTTGCTTGATATGAAAATATACTTCCAAGCAAATATGCACTATCAAGCATCTTTAGCAGCCACTCTCACCATTTTCTTTCACATTTAAACACATGGGTGCAGGCAAAGAAAACGTAATTGAGCCATATTAGCAATCATTTTAAAAATGGCTTTAGATGATGAGGATGTTCTTTGACATTTTCTAGAAGAGCTCGTTCAGTAGCAGGAGAGAGAAGTGCTGTTCACAGCTGCTTCTCACTCTGCTCCCGTTCCCTTCTCCTTGCACACCTTCAGCTCAGCCCCTGGCAGATTCTTCACACCAGCCCAGCCAGCCAGAATCCTCTTTGTTTTCCAGCACTGTCACCTCGTTCCCACAGATGAGCTCCAGGTCTCCAGTGACACCAGAGCAAAGTGTTCCTGTCCCAGTTCCATGCACAGCACTCTGTTCAGACACACTGCCACGCAGAAAGCCAAAGAGCAAGTTAGCAGTTTATGACAAAATTTTACTGTTATTTCAAAGCAGTAACAAGTTGTGAGTTTTCACCCAGTTTTATGTTACATTTCATCATTAAAATGCAGTAGTATTTAGTGCAGTGATGCATTTTGTGAGTATTAGCCCATGCAGCCTTACAGTGAGAGCAAAGCTGATCACACAACTACCTGTGTGAGCAGAATTTTAAGTGCAGTGCTTTGCAAAACGTGTCCCTTGGCAGTGTAACCCTAGATTTTTCTTTATTGGAAGTTATTATGATAAAATTATTATTTTTTTTGCTCCATGCTGTACTTATTGTGCCTTACCATCTGTCTTGTCTTCCACATCTGTCTTGTATCCCAGTTCCTACTCCATTCATTTACTATCTGTCTTACTGGTCCCATTTGCCCTTACTCTACACTTTCATTCTCTTCATGCTGCTTGCATGCTTTTGCTTATGTTCAGCACAACCTCCTCCTCTTACTAAGAGGATCTCAAGTGTGTTTAAATCATTCTTGAGCATCCCTCTCTTTTTCTCTGAAATTGGGATTGTTTGTTTAGAAAATACTATCTTTGCTGTCCTGTAATTTACATTATTTTTCATAACTATGTTTAACATAGAGCACATTTTAAGGAATCAAATAGAAATCCAGCTTTTGATGCAATGGGAGGTTTTGTTTTTAATCTGTGCCTACAGGCATACATCTGCAAACCTCTCCTTCACAAAATCAACTGGCAGAAGCAAACAGCTCTCCTCAGTGCTATAGCTTTTAAGATCCTTTTCCATAATGGAGTTGTAGCAGAAATTTTTTTCACAGAAAGTGAGAGAGACAGCAGCATTTCTGCTATAAAGAGACCTTTATTAGATTGGGGGGAAGAGAAACTTTGGCTGGTACACGATTTGGAGATCTCAGTGCTCCTTTCACAAGAATGGAAGATGATAACTGATGAAGGGAGCTTAGAGGGACTCCAGAACTGTGTACACCTCTTATTTTATGTTAGTCTAATAAAAGCATTGCTGCTTCTGCATTCAGCTGCAGAGTTCAGTTGACAAGAGCTACATTTTCCAATAAATCATTTTCTAACCTCTTTTGATATCAATTCCCTTGTGTCAATGATAGGTTTCTGAAAAAGCAAAAGCAAAGAACTCTCCTGGGCAGTTTCAGTGGCAAGTACCAGACACAATGGATCCCAAATGCTGCTGGGCACTTACCTGTACCTGTCACTGTACTATTCTCATAGTAACAGACCTGCCAGTACTGTGTTGACTAAGAACAAATTGTACAAACTAGAAGTTAGAGTTGCACATCTACCACTTTTCAATGCCCAGCTTCCTGAGCTGTTCATTCCAAAGTGATGCCAAAGGGTGGCAATTACAGTGGCATTTGGGACATTTGTCACCACTGCTAACATTTCACCTTTGTGTACTACCAGTGATCACAGAACTCCAGTATGAGGGTGTTTTTTATGACTCTGAACACAGTTTTTCTCCTAAATTTGGAATGAGAAGTGAGATTTCTTTAATTTGTAGTGCCATTTGTTTGGTTTGTATGCTTTTATCATGGCTCATACTTGGGAGTATTACCCAAGTTTACAGAGGGAGACTTTCTGTAAGGGTGTGGAGTGCCAGGGCAGGAGGGAACAGCTTCAAACTGGCAGACAGAAGGTTTAGATTGGATATTAGGAAACCAGTTATTCCCAGTGAGGTGATGAGGCCCTGGCACAGGGTGCCCAGAGAAGCTGTGGCTGCCTCATCCCTGGAAGTGCCCAAGGACAGCTCTTCCAGCCTGGCATAGTGGAAGGTGTTCCTCCCCCTGGCAGAAATCAGATGATCTTTAAGGCTCCTTCCAACCCAAACCATTCTGTGATTCTGTGATTCTCTAAGGTTCAACCATAAAGCTCTTGATCAGGTTACTTCAGCCTTCTTCATCTGCCTAAGTATAAAAAAGCTATCACATTAGGGCTCATTCAAGGGCATTGCAAGGCTTAGCACATCACAAATTTAAATAAAAATTATCTGGAATTGTCATTATTGCTGATTACTTTACTTGGTCTTGTAATGCCACTCATGCAGTCCATTCACGGCATGTCCATTTACTTGACCCAAACTCAAGGCTGTTAAATGGAATGACTTTGTCAAAAAGAGCCTGTAAATGAAAGTATATAGTGTTTTATATTTAGAACAACATAAACATGCTGTCATCTCATCAGTCAGCTCAGTGTAAATATGCTTTTCACATAAGGTTTAATGTTTGGCATTGTGCTGCCTCCCTTGCTGACCAAGGAGTTCTTTTACATGCATTACGTGCCACATTCATTGCAAGCTAATGCATTATACAAAAATAATTTTTTTTAAAAAATTAAATATTTACATTCCTTTGAAGGTTTAATACCAGATATCCCTAATGGCTGCATTTTCTCATTTCTGCATTTTATAGTAATTGCTTCTCTCACCATGTACTCTTTGGTGATTTTCCAATTAATTGCCAACCCGTCTGACCACCTTTACTCTGTGTTTTATTCCTGGCTTATAAAAGAAATTTAGCAGCTGTTAAGAACATCATGGTAATGTTTTTGACTGCTTATGAATCTGAAAATGCTAGGCAGACATTAATTAAGTCACATAATGGTATTTAACAGACACCACTATGATTGATGGGATTACTCTGTGCACTGTATATGTGTAGGCAATTCAAAGCACAGTTTCATAGGGATTCCCAAGCCTGGGTTTCACTGCTAAAGTCCACTTAGGGATTAATAGGAAATTTAACTCCTAACACCAACAATATGACACAGTACCCAAAACCTCTGGCAGAAAATAAATGGCAGCCTGACAAACGTTAAATGGTACATAAAGCTACAAACATTAAATGGAACAAAAAGCTACATATTCCACTGAGTCTTCATATGCTTTGTATGTACAGACTTTACTGTGTGGAGGGTTTAAAGCTATTTTTCTCTTCAAAAACCAGGAATTAAGATAAGGAAGGGAGTCATGCTGCAATGCCTTCCTGAAGCAAATAAAAGAAATCACTGAAAAGAAGAGAAAATGTTACAAAGCTCAGCTGTATTGGCTCTGTTTGGTAGGTTTTCATTTGAGGCCCTAATCGCAGGAACAAGATTTGTTCTAAATTGTTTGCATTTTCTTCTGAATATCTGGAAATTTGCTTGTTAAGTGTTCAGGTGGAGGAAAAAAACCTTCTCAGGTGCAGAAAAAAAGTAATGCTGTGCAGTCAGTGGAAAGAAACATTCAAACAATTATCCACCCTACTGCTCCAAGTCATATTAAAACAATCTATAAGCTAATTCAATGCTAACACAATGTCTCATAAATGGCAAACGAACATCCCAGCTGAGCAGGCTGGATGAACAACCTTCCAAGACAGGAAATGCAGCATCATTGCAATGTTCAACAAGGCTTTAACTGCCAGGGACACTTTATACCTGCTGCAGTTAATCTGTGTTGCCAGCACAGATTTGTTTCCAGAGTGTGTGAAGGCACACCAATAACTAGCAAGCAAGATTCTGAAATCTGATGATCTCTTACTTTCATAAATTCATTTCCATATTTTCTCATACAAGCTGGTCAATAGAAGATAATCAAAGTGATTAAAATGGAGGTTTAAGACAGTTCCAGGATGAGTCTAACCCCTGCTCCCTTCTCTCCAACTCCACAAGTTCCTCCCACAATTCATGGATTCTTCAAGGTGAATAAGCATAAATGGGTATTTTTGAACTCCCTAACTTTTTTCTGTTGTTTTTCTACCACTTTCCTGTGAGGTAAAATTGTTGGATCTAATCATCATAAGCACTTATCCACTTTTAGAATAAACACAGGAATTTTACTGCAATTCTCGCAAAGAACTGATGAAAAACTTAAATTTGAAGATGATGCTTAATGCCACCTTGCTGGCTTAGTAATGAGCACTTACAGATCATCTGATTGAAAATTCAGCTGGCTGCCTAGTCCCTGAGATAACTTTAAATTAATAAAACTTCCAAATACTTTTTTCTTCTTAATTTTTCATGATGTTTCTATTTGATGAAAAAGTAAAGCAAAGCAAACTGTGAAGATAAAGCAAACATGAGAATCCTGAATGCTGTAAACCCAAGGAACATCACTAAGGGGTCTCCAGTTTGCAGATGAGATGACAGCTTCAACTTTCATAGCCTGGAATATCAGTAGGATCACCTGCAAGATACCTCAGCTGGGATATATGAAAAGAAGTACCCCCAGTAATGCTCCTGGTGATTCTTACATTACATTCATATCTTTGCTGTCTTTAAAATTGGAGGCTACTTTAGATCGGACAACCTACAGATCTGATAAATATTTCAAAATATTTAAAAAAAAAAAAAGTAATTTTGGAGGAATGTTTGAATAGTAGAAGAAACTTTCAACTTTTTCTCGTTTTTCTCCCCCTCCCAAAAAGAATTATTTTAGGTCTGGAATATGTCTTAAAAAGTCAAGACAAGAAAAGACTGCCCAAAAAGACAAGGTGGCACATACCATCTGTCATGCATCCCCAAATGTTAATTACTTATGACTAAGATTTAAGATCAAAATGGAAATGAAAATGATCTTCAAAGTGTAACTGAAGAGCCATGGCTGCAATTCAGCTCTCTGTACGTCTTGATCCTCTTTTTCTCACACTTCAATTGAAGTATGATATTTCCACTTCTCACAGAATCTGTATTGCAGCACACGTTGCTAATCTGGTACAAATTTCTGCAGCACTAAAGGGCAATATCTATTTGGAATGGTTGTTACAGGAAGTTTTGTATTTTTAGAAAATTCAGATTGTAATTAGAGATCTTTAAATAGGCTTTCCCCCCTCCCCCTCCCCCAGCACACACACTTTTGGTACTTTGCATAAAGAAAGAACAGTGAATTTCTTTATATTCCATTGATATGATTAAACCTACAGAATGGTGAGGGTAGAGGAAAGGAAGACAAAACTATTGATCTGATTTTGAACCCCTAGATGTGAAAAGTTGGATACAAAGCAGCTCAGCAATTTTGATTCCAAGCTACATCCAAAACTGAACAAAGTCTATTATTTTACCCTTAAGATATAAAATAATTTTTTTGTAATAACTTCTGTTCACTGAAGATTTTGCCCTGAGAGGAACAAAAGCAGCACAAAAATACCTAATCTTCAGGGGTTTCTATACCTTAGAAGGGAAAATTCCTGCACAGAGAATAATCACTTGAAAAGAACTTATTTACTTAGCCCTCAGGTAGAAAAGAGTTTATGCACACACAGAAAATCCAGATAGTGTCTTCAACAGAGCCTCGGATATCTCACACACAACCTCTATTCATCGCTTTAAAACTGAGTAACAGCTTCAAAATCGCTGTTTGCCAGCATCTCTGGGGGAGGAGCTGAAGCTAAGCACAGCCACAAAATGCTTCCAAAAAAGACTAATAACGTTTTGCAATGTAAGAATGGAAATCCTAATGTTCGCCTTTCCTTCGAAGAACAGTTTCTTTGTGTCCTTTGCTCAGAGAAGACGAAGTGGCTGTTCAAAGCCCCTTGTTTTGCTGAGGAATGTTTTTGTTGTTACTGCCCCGCAGTGGCTCATTGGAATATGTATGCAGGGTGGTTGTTTTTTTCTGCCTGAGCAGGCATTTGGAGACGGCGTGGGTTGCCAGGGAATCTTTTATTTTCACTCAGCCTGCCTTGCAAATGATCTACAGTTATAGGCAAATACAGCTATAATCCAAGAGCACGTTTTCTTTCACATCCTCATTACAGAGCTAATGTATTCCTCGCCTCAATGTATGGATTACATTTTGTACTTAGTGATAGTTCTTTAGATTGGATGAAATGGAAAGATTTAGTAGATAAACGGGGGACTGATTCGGAGAACAGGCATTTCATTGAGTGCTCCCAGTGACAGCGAATCCTGCAGTATGCCATGAATGGTAAAAACCTCAATGAGTGTAAATACACATCCGTGTGTGTAAATACTCTTTTCTCACACACTGATCCTCTGTACACACTTTCATTTAACATGACTCATTCTGAGAACAAGACCAAAACTACCTTACAATGTCAATAAAAGTTGTTCTGTATATTTAAGACGTGAATTTAGCAACCAGGAACTCCTTTTTAGGTTAGTGGTCTGAGCATTTCACTGCTGTAATGATCTGGCACAGTGAGCACATTGCACAGTGACCCAGATTCTCCCTGTGCTCTGTGGCTTTGGACTGCTCTGCCAGTGTCATCCATCTCCCAGAGCAAAGGGGAGCTCCAGTCACACATTCACAGCCCAGTGCAATTCTTTGCTGGGACTGTAATCAGAAAAAGGAAGGGTTGCACTGGAGAGCTCCAGTGCCAGCTCAGCCTCATGGCTCCCTTAGCCATGGACGTGGTATCTCAATTCTGACACTGGCCTTTGTGCACAGCAGCAGCAGCAGCACTGTGATAGTGTAAGAATAAAATTACTTTTCTTCGACTGTTTTTTCTAGTAGCTCTTGCCTCTTTGAGTTTAGATATACTTAGTTCTGTAGTCAAACACATTTTCAAATTACTACCAGATTAAAAGAGCAAAAAGCATTCTGGAATTCATGATTGCTTTCAGTCAGTGAAGCAAGGAGAATGTTACAAAATACGAAGTCACCCTTCAGCCTGACCTTGATTTGCAATCTACAATTTAGTGAATCTCACATCACATCAGATGTTCACTGGGTTAAAAAGATCAGTGAGCTTACCTGCCAGTACATATGTAGCTTATCTCTTTGTTTGGAGTTCAGCTTGTCAGCACACTAGTGATCTGTGCTCCATCTGCACATGGAAGCAGAAATATTCTGGTCTCATAACATACAGGCTAGCACTGCCCTGTAGTTCTTGTTTCAGCTGAGGAATGTTTATGGGGCTGAGCATACTGGTGCTGTCATCCTAATTTTTCTACGTTGTTATTGTAGCAGCACAAAGTTCTTGCAGTGTGGTTTAAAATGCTGGCTGCTCAGCAAATGAGCTAGTGCATGCAGCATTGTAATAACACAGAAATCTGCATGTTGAATTCCAATTATGCTTTAGAGCTTTCGAAACAGAATGCTTACACTTTTTTTTTTTCAATATGCAATGAAATGTTAGGTGTTTTGTTTTGTTTTGTTTTGTTTTTTTTTCTCTACAAGAATCAGCAGGCAGGGCACTAGAGAGTTTCCTTCTATGTAAGTGATTGTTTATTTGAGCTCCTATGCCCTGTGGAAAGCCTGTCTAGTGAGTGACCATGTTAGAAAAGGGGCTCACTCTGTTTTTAAATCAGTTAATGCATTATGTCCCTCTCATGAAAGAGAGGAAATTAATTCTGTGAGATGCTTTTTACCTTCCCGTGTTTAACTAGCCAGTGCAGTAATGCATTTGGGGGTTGGTGCAAAGTAGAAGGATATCCAATGATGAGATTTATTTGCAGGAATTAGTCACTGATGCCTGCAGTCAGCACATGTAAGGGACTGACTGCTTAGGACAGGAAAGAAGAATCATTATTTCTTCAAAGTGAGGTTTGCAACTCACTAGCAATCACCTTTATTCCAGGAAGTGTTTGGATTCACCATCCTCTGGTAGGGTAGATTCATGGTCACTCTCATAGTGCCAAAAGAACATCTTTAATGACTAACAGAACATAAAGTGGAAATAGTGCAAGGCTGGACTCAGCCCTGATGGCAGGGAGGAACTGGGAAGAGTTTCTACTGTAGCAGAGCATTCTCATTGTCACAAAACATGGTCACTGTGAATTTAACCCTGGAAGGTTTCAAGGGATTTCTCACAGCCTAAGAAATGTCACCAAGCAGGCAGGTCTGCACACCTTAATGGCAGCAGTGTCCAGAAACACAGCAGTACAACCTAAAAACAATACAATCATCCTAGAGTGGCTGAATACAATTGTATCAGCCCACTTTGAAAGGCAGAGCTAATCCACCCAGCTGCACATTTTTCTGATGAAGCCACACGGCTTGAGGGAACTCTGCACTCTGCTGCGCTGGTCTGTGGGGACAAGTCCATGATCTGACAGGTCAAGATAAGTTGGGTTAAGGTAATGGCATCTCTCTCACTGTGAGCAAATTACAGGATGGAATAGGAAAACATTTTTAAAGTTAGTGATAATTGAGAAGAACAATTCCATGTTCGAAGAAGGTGTAAAATAAGAAATATTAGATGCTCATTTCCCTTATGTAAGAGTCTGATACTTTAGGTTCTTCAAGGTAATGGACAAAAACCAAGGAGAAACAAATTACTCATTAACAATAATCAAAGAGAAGAATGAAGTTGTAAACTCTGAATAACTACTTCATAAACCTCATTTATAGAGGGGTGCAATTTAAAGCCAATACTGGTTTACAGAACAACATAGGCTCAAGCTGAAGCTCCAGAATCTAAAAATCTTGTTGCACATAGTTTTAAGAAAATAGAAAGAAGTGCCATGTACCCATGGTATATTGTATATTGGTCATGGTACCCATAGTTGGTCTCCATGGTGACAGTGAAAGAAGAGGTGGGGGAAAAAGCAAAGGAAGTAAGTTTTTAACTTTCTTCTTGTGCAACATAAATTAAAAATGTGAGTGCTATACTATGAGAAAGGTTCAAAGTACATTTAAGGGGCCCTAGTGACAGAACTAACCACTCTAGCTCTGTTTTTCAGTTTAGTACAATGTCACTGAAGTCCCTCGGGGTGAACAGCTTCACAGAGAAAATTCCAACTCTAATTCTCGATTTATGCATGCATGCACTCTGCTTTTAGAAAGCAAGAAAACCAAGAGTAGAAATTCTGATCTTTCATAACTAATGAAAATTAACACTGAATTGTGATAAAGCCTCTTCTTTCAGCCAAGAAGGCAATCACAATGCAGAGATCACAACCACAATGATTTGAATTATTATCCCATATTTTCAAGTAGAACTTGGCTCCTCGATCAACATGGGTGTTATAACAAATGACAGAAGGAGCTGTTTGGTAGCAGCCAGATTTTAAGATGAAGTGACAATGGAGAAGACTCCAAAATAAAAATCCCAGTCTAGCCAGTAGCAGGAGGGGAAGAACAGGACCTGGCCCCCTCTGAATACACTGTGGCAACAGAGATGCTTACAGCAAAGGGCAAGAGGACATCGCTGCTCCTTTCCTCTGTAAGCTTCTCACTTCTCTAACTCTGCACTTCCAGAGAGATTTCTTTGCTATTAATGCCAAAGCAAAGGAAAATAAGCCTCAAAGAGGAACAGATATTAAAGATGCAGCATTGTATTTTTTATTCTTCACTCACACGGTAATTTTTGTTGATCTCATTCAAGTATAACTTCCAGCAACACTCCAATGAGAAACTTTACACTTTACCTTTCTTTTGTCAGAGATAATATTGACTCCAGTAGTACTTTTTTTGTGTCCTTGCAATTCTAGCAACATGAAGCTGCTTGAAATTTGCTCCCTGCCGAGGCAAATGTAGCTCTGTAGAACAAGAGGAAGCAGCTAGAGCTGGTGACCCTGATCTGAAGTTTTCTTCTGAGGCATAGCTCTGGTTCTGCACATGTGTGAGCAATATGGACAAACATCTTCCAACCCAATATTTAAAATTACTAAAGCTAAGATAACTGTCTGTGAGGACATGGTATTTGTATGGCTAGTTCTTACATGTTCCACCAGCAGGAGATATGTTAGAACAAATGGGAATGCCTGAACAAGAGTGATCCAGGCTCATTTGTTTGTTTCACTCACACATGTGTGTGTCAGTGGTTAGTGACACATTTTTTAGGAAATGACTGGTAAATACCAGTCCAAATCACTGGAGGAAGCAGTAGATAGAGGGGAAGACAGCAATTTCTCATGTATTACAGGCTTGTAAAAGCAAGTTAATGTTAGGGGGATTTTGAGTGCTGGAACACAGAATGTCACAAATGGGGTAATATTTGGTTTTGTCTTATTAATAGGCAAATACTGAAAATGTTCCAGAAATCTATCAAATAACTCTACAGGAAACTTAAAACTAGTCTGAAAAAAACACTCAGCTTTGCTTTCATTTCCTATTAGTCATTGTGAGAAGTGTCTTCCGAGATACTGAAGGTATTATCATGGTTGACTACGTTACACTTAAAACCCTCAGGGCAGCACTACACTTACCTGTGCATAACCTGCAATCAAGTATGAAAAATAAATATTAAGGCACATTTTGGAATCCCTGAGGCCTTGTTTGAGTGGCTTATGCTGTCGACTTTGGTTTATATCATGCTTTAAATTTGGCAGACATATCCAACAGCAACGGATACTTTATTTTCAGTTCAGACAAACCATTTTGTTTAACTATGGCTGGAAAAAGCCCTGAACTGCATGGCAGTACAGATTGCAGGTTGAGCTTTATTTCTTCACAGAGCAATGTGAATTTTTTTTTTTTTTTTTTTCAGGTCTAACATAGACCACAGACTCTGCTCTTCATTTACAATGTGGTACCAGCAAGTGATTAGAAGCAGAAGTGGAGAAAGACTGCAGTAAATTGCTTTTGCCTTTTTATATAGTGACCCATGGCTGTGGTCAGGAGAAAACAATATTCTCTAAAGAAATCTGCAGTCTATTTCTCTGTTTTACATACTGAAACAGTGCAGAGCACTGTGGGAATTGTAAAACAAGGCGATGTGGAGTTAAATAAAGTTAGGCAGTGCCATAATGTACATGCTCAGGTGGTAATCATCAATCTGGCATTTACTGCTGCCTTGCCTGTGTGGGTTTTCATTAGGACACCACTGCCCACAGTGGAGCTGGAAGCCTGGATAGCTCTGGCTTGTATTAAAGGATAACTCTGAGAACCTGAGGGAGCTTTTATCGAGATCAGCTCCTGGCCTTACTCTCCTCTTACGCCCAGTAAGTCTGACACATAACAGACATTCCTGTTATCAGTGGAGGATAAGATTTAGGCTTGATCTCATTTAAATTTTATCAGCATGGCTGTTGATCAGCTGTTGTTATTCACACATCTCTCCCAGTCCTAGAGTTATCTCTTTAACTGCTGTTGTACTGATGCCAGGGTATGCCACTAGAAACATTTTATACCTGTGTAATTGGATCCACACTAAAGTGATTGAAATAATGATAAAACCAAAAGCTGGTCTTGTCTGTGCAGGGAACTTTATGACAGAAATCTGTCTCTATAGGCAGGGGCTCAGGCTACAAGTGACTACAAGAGCAAAGCATGGAGGCACAGCATCAGCTAGCCCATGGCAGCTCCCGGGGACACAGGACAG
Organism: Erithacus rubecula; assembly: GCF_903797595.1. Lineage (NCBI taxonomy): Eukaryota > Metazoa > Chordata > Aves > Passeriformes > Muscicapidae > Erithacus > Erithacus rubecula. The sequence continues at coordinate 2,454,223 of NC_136667.1, read as the reverse complement.
GACAGTGTGGCCAAGTTGGAGGTGATGGAGTCACCACGGGCACAGGGCACTGACTTGGCCACCTGCTCGGGTCAGGTGATGGATTAACTTGTTAAGATTCAATAACTTGTAGTGACTCTGAGTCCCCTCTTTGTGTTCCCATCAATTCCAGTCAATGTGTGGAAATGCTGTGAAGGAAGAGCAGCATTTTTCTAGTTGGCCTTACCCTGCCTTTTCATTTAATTGAGGCACACAAAGAAAACTTATCAAAACCATGGCAGTGACTTCTGTTCAGTGTCTCTCTCCTCTACAAAATTAATGTAAAGAACACAAACATAACAATTACAAAGAATCCAAAATAAGTGTTCAAGATATCAAAAGTTCAGTAAGTGAAATAGTGGTGCTCAGAACAAATACAGTAATAAAGATCCCAGCTACCTGGAGGAGACCTGCACCCTAACCCCTAAACCTAACCTTGAGTTCTTTATTTTTATCTTTATTTATTTCTCTTGAGAAAGATAATGATGATAATGAGGAGGATGAGGATAAATATCTCTGGATTATTGGTAAAATTTTATTCATGAAGATTAACTTTGGAACTGAAGCAGAAACAATTTTTTGGGGTTGTGCCCAAGATTCCTTCTTGATTTGGACACAGAGCCCCATTTCTGCCTTGTCAGACAATAAAATTATTTTTCCTCTCAAGTTATGACCCAATATATTACATATATATCTTATATATTATTTGATACTATTGGATCAAATTATGTTCCCTCAATAATATAAAACTAATATACTCATAAACATACATAAAATTGTAAATATTCTGGTATATTTAGATTAATCAAGCTTCACAGTATATCACAAAGGATTAGTTTGGTTCATGAGTTTACATGCTATAGAAAAATAAAAATATCTTCAAAAATGTTAATAACCTAATTGGTGGTCATACTCTGAAATATGTGGCCTTGAAAACTCATTTGTTCCTAAATGACTTAAAAATGTTTCCAGAGAACACAAGTAAGAATATTAGCAAAAAAACCCCCAAAAACCTAGCAGTGTGCAATGCAAAATGTCTAGGATTGTATGCTTTAAATGCATAAAGATTTGTTGAATTTGGAGCATGTGTGAGATTAATACTTTTTTTGCCAGTCTCTTGATTTCTAAATTCTTTGCCAAACAATTTTGAACAACGGTGATGATTGATCCTGGCCCTGTGTAATTCTGTTTTCCTTTTTTAGTTCAGTTACAGAGGAAGTCCATGAAATTTAGGGTGCTTTCATGCCCAAGTATTGCAATTTATACCAATACAGTTAAAATGTCAAAACATAATATTAATTGATTAATATTAGTTTAAAAACAGTTATAAGAGTTCAAGAGGGTGAAATCTCACTCACATAAATCCTCCTTGCACCAGCTCAACTACAGCTTTTATTACCATGACCAAAGACATAACTGCCATAGTAGTGCAACCAATTATATCTATTTTTAAATTCAATATCTAAGACACTTAAGAAAATGTCACCTGTAATTTTTGGTCCCATTCTCTTTTCAAATAACAGACATGAGTAACCATCTTTTGAAGCAAACTTTGCCTCACCACTAAGTACCACAAGGATAAAGTTGCTTGTTTCTTTAAATTTTATTTATTGTGACACTCTGGAATGAAGTACACACTAATTTCATTGGATAAATGGAAATTTGAGACCTCTAGGCTGCATTCATAGCTACGAGTTATGAAAAATAATGACCATGCATTGCAAAAAACCAATAAAATATTTTGTTGTCAATTGTCTTGCTATACCTCAAATGCATTATCTGCAAACTGTCACGGTCCAGTTTTATGTATTATTTCATTGTGTTTCAATATTACTAGGAGCAAGCATAAGAACAATATTTAATCTGTTTTGGTTTTCCCTTCAAATTCCTCAATTTGAGAAATAATGTGAGCTAACAACTTGGTTTCATCATGGAAATGGTTTAGGACAGCAATTTTTTTTTTTTTTTTTTTTTTTTTTTTTTTTTTTTTTTTTTTTTTTTTTTTTCCCAACAGGGATTTTCTTTCTTTAGCAACAAGAAGGATGTTGTATAAAACTTGAATACAATGAATTATCTCCTGCTGCACTGAAATCTAGATTTTAAACCCAAAAGCAAAGGAAACCTAGTCAAAGCTGAATTAGACACCGGTGCGTTAAACCTTGACAAAACTGACTGTATTTTAATGCATTTTAAGCGGGTTTTTGACTTTTTTCTGCCGCTGTTTGCTCTAAAATCGCTGTGAGTACATAACCAGCATTGCTTTTTTTTGCTTTTTTGACACTAATTGAGAGATATCTTAATTTGAATCCTTCTGAGGGCCGTTTCCCTGGGCGCTTCGCTGAGGTCGTTACGCGAGATCACCGCTTGAGCCAGGCAAGGTTAAAGCAGCCTCCCAAATAACCAGCGCTAGGCAGCGAAATTAATTTGTAGAGATGAAAAACAGCGGGTGGATTTGTTTTTGGGGGTTTATTTTAAGCGTTGAACGCTACAAAGAGCCTTTTCTCGGCGGTTTGTAAGGCGCGGAGCCGCCGAGGCCGTGAGGGAGAAGCGCTGCCTGGGGCGCCCTCTAGCGGCGCTGCTGTGGGAAATGCAGCCAGGCCCGGAGCAGGCGGAAACGCGGCCAACAAAATAAAGAAAATTAAGGTTTTACAACGCACGCGGGATTGTCAGCGCATTTGGTGAGTTGTGGGGTAAGATACTGTTTAGTGAAATAGATAAAACATCTGATTCGAGGTGCCTTCCTTCCTTCGGTTTCATTGCGCTGACGAGTCATGGTCATGAGCATTAACAACAGGTGTAACTGATGGAAAAAAACAACACCTACACGCAATACTAGACTTCAATTGACAAAAAAACCAAAAAAAAACAAAAAACCCACAACTTTTTCAGGAAGCAGATTTAAGAGTCCACACACAACAGCCAAAGTTGAACTGAGTGAATATAATGAATATAACTGAGTGAATATAACCCAAAGCCCAGGTAAGACTGACACTGGTCTGTGCCCAGACCTTGGTGCTCCTGTCAACAAACATTCCGTGACCCCGCTGTGGAATGAAGGTCTGGAATGTTGTATAATCCTGTGGAAACCTAAATACTGAACATTCTGGTGTCTAAATTGAAGGAAAGGAATCCACATCCCAGCACGCATTTCTGAATAACTCTTCCAAAACAATCCCAAGCATTTTTAAATGAATGATTCCACTGGCTACTGAGATACAGCAATCCCTGGAATGGGAATTACTGAGCCCTTGGCAACATTACACTGCTAGAAGCATCCATGCCCATTCTCTGCTATTTACTGTGCCCCTGCTGCAGATGTTTGTTCAGCAAGTCCTGCCCTGTACTTGAATTGAATGAATAAAGTCCTTGATGGGGTCCAGGTAAGTGTTCTGTCTCAGAAACTCTGTTTTTGCAAAGCAATTCTTTCATTCTCTACCCATGAGGGAGTCAGTTCTTCAAAGTTAGGGTCAAAGAATTGTGAGACTATGGATATGAGCTCCTCTGTTTCTCTGGTGAGGAGTTTTGGTACTTGGATTACAGAGTATGGAAAGACAGGGAACATAATTTCCTGCAAATCACACATCAGACTCATCTCTCTTTGGTATTATATGGTCACCAATACCATTGGTATTAAGATGTCTAATGTCTAAAATTAGCCTAATGTCAAAAAGGATCCTAAGACTCCTAAAGAGCAAAGTTCTTCCCTTTTGCAGAACGCAACATACTCAATATGTTAAGAAATCCAGGTCTGATGATGGTTTAAAAGCACTTTATTTCAACAGGTCTTTCCTCTCTCAGCAAGACAATACAAGGAGATCTAGGCATGCAACATACTCATAAAATCAATTCCATTTTTGAATGTGAAAATGTTGAGCTATATCAAACAACATCTGCATATGTTTTTATTCGAACATAATTTGAGCAATATTTAAAATATTTCTATTACTGATATTTTAACTTTCCCATTAAGAACCTGACAGGCATAGAATTAAAAGACTTGCCAAAAGCCAGATTGAAGAGAGAAGCCTGGTAGAAGAGAAAGATGGATCTTCCAACATCCAGATCAGTGCCTGATTTACTGCATCCCGTTGTTCTCCAGCTCCAGGTATGGTCAGTGTAGGTATCTACCTGCTCTGTTATTGCCCTGCACAGTCACAAGGAGAAAAATTCTGTTCCTTGGCATGAGAACTTCTGTCACTTCTCCAGAACAAACAGCTCCTTTCTACCCTGGTGGTCATAAATTCAAAATCTCAGTCATGACTTTAGATGATTATTCTTCAACTGCACACACAATTCAGCTGAAAGAAGAATAAATAAAGACGTATTTATTTAAGACCAACCAATATTTGGAGCCCCATAATGAATATTAAATAGTATTTAATAATCTTTATATGTTAAAATGGGTTAAACAAGCCACTAAAGTAAGGAGGGGGAGAAAAAAAAAAGATTTTACTGTTCTTGCTAGTAAGTAAAATATCCTGCAAAATATCCTGAAGGTTTATTTTTTCTTTTAGAGGAAATCACTTGTAATTGCATTAAGTTGGAAGGAAATTTATTTTTATTGTGGCAGGTAACAGAATAGCCTTTTAGTATCTTTTGTTTAGAATATTTGAATAGATATGCAATCCTGTTAGTGTGCATCATTCTGAAATTTATAGCTTTCCAGTGGAAGCTAATTTAAAATAATGAAAAAAATATTGTTTATTCTAGCATTTTTGCATGTCTAGACTGCTTCTTAAACACAAGCTGTGCTGTAAAGTACAGCTAAAGACACAATATATTTCAGCTTTCTTAGTTTGTTTCTATTTTGCAAGACATAAATCCCCAGACACTCTTAAAGATGCAGAGAACAGCACAGTGCAACTTGTTACGTTTACAAAATGTATTTAAATGAACAGTTTCTGCAGATTCCTATTACTCAGTTTGCTGTTATCAAGGACAGGTATTTCATTAATTCCTAGCTGGAAGACTCAGTCTGATTTTGATCTTATTTGAGTCATTTTAAGCTGCCACCTGTATTGTCATGGATATTATTGCTGTTGGCTCCAGCAGGGAGCTGGGAGCACGAGTTCCCCCTGTCCTGCCTGGCACAGCCCCTGCCAAAGCCCTGCCCTTTGAGTGTGCATGCAGCAACTCTCAAAGCAGAGCATAAAAATTAATGTATTTTATACATAATTCATGGCATTTAAAAAACATTGTCACTTGACAGCTGAGTTGATAATAAAATTAGTTTGTTCTACCTCCCGCTGTTAAGTACGAGACTTCCAGAGCTCTGTGTTTTCATGGTTCTGGCAACACCTCTGTGAGATGATAGCCACCACTGGTGCCTGGCTCTGCCTCAAAAATCTGTGTATTTAGAAAGCAAGACCCTTCTAAAAATAATGCAGTCTAAACTTCCTCCCTATCAGCAATAGGTGCATAAGGTCTCCAGTCCTGGAATGAAAGGAGAAGGGTGCATATGTGACAATTGTTCAGCTTGATTTGTGGCTGTAGGGTCTTTTTTTATACATCTGTGTCATTTCTAGTTATTGTTGTACATGACATAAAGTGATTTGACCTGATGTTATGCCAGTTTCTTGGCCAAAAAATAATATTTCCACAAAAAAAAAATTAGAAAAAAAAAGACCACTGTAATTCTAGAGCACTGCAAAGGGTTGGACTCTGAGAGACCCAGAGCCACAGTTTGTGTTATTAGCAAATCCAAATACAGGATCAACTGGCATTGGTGCAATGGTGATCAACATCTCTCCCAGAAAAGGTAAAACTTGGGAATTTCCATTATTGAGAAGTAGAATTAAAACCTGATGGGACTTATTTTACATTTTCTCTAAATGGGGATGAGGTAAAAAGGAGAGAAAGAAACTGTTGCTCACATATATGGAGAATAAAAATCATATTTGAGACAGAGGCAAAATCCCAGCAAAAGATGTGGTATGATGTGGCTGCAATTTGTTCTCTGAGTTTTTCTGTTGTTCTGACAGCAAAGAAGAAACAAAGCAGAACTCTGTGAGGCCTTCAGCAGAGAAAGACCTCCAACCTTATCTGTCAGACTGGTGAAAGTAGCTCCTTTTTGTTCCCTGCACCAATCTCCACACAGCCCCCATCCCCAGCACCAAAGGGAAGGCTTGTGTCTCTTCTTTTCTTGCATAGAGACATAAAAGTGAATTACAATCTTCCTCTGCAGCTGTCATCATGTGGCCTCTCAATGACTTATCTGGTGACCAAAGTAAGGCTACTCAAGCAATATATTTTATGTGACCTTTGCAAAAATGCTGAGAATTCGTCCTACAGGCAGTGCATTTTTATTAACAGGTTTTTCCATAACTGTAAAGCCAAGAGTTGTATAATATCCATAAGACTCTTACATTTTGAGAAGTTAATAAAAAAAACCCTGGCATCTGTGGGAAGAAGCAGCACAATAATTGCAATCAGGGGAAGGCAGGGGCAGCCACTGCTCTGCAAGGCACCTGGCCCCAAAGTCTCAGGGACCTGCTAGGACACAAATTGCTCTTAATCAACCACAGGGCTTCCAGCATCCTGAGGAATGAGCTGAAGGTGCTCTATGGAAACCATAGTTCTGAGAGTTTGTCTGCTAAGTGCAAGCTTTAGAAAGGAAGCAAGCTTGACCTTCACAGTATGCAAAACTTTGGCTCTGGTCCTAGCTCTTTTCACATGTGAATAGTTCCTGTGGGGCCTCTTCATGTGCTCAGAGTAACAAACAATTTCAGGATTTAGACCTTGATCTGAATCAAGGGTAGCAGCAATTCCTTCTGATGAACAGAAGTATTTTGTCCATAATATTTTCTGCATGGACAGAGTTAGTCTGACGGGAACTCTTCAGTTTTGTGATGTAGCTGCTCTGGTTTGTAAAGGGTTCTTGCCCTTTTCCAAGGTTTCTCCCCACTATCTGTTAAATAAGCCACCTACTTCTTACTTTTTATTCTTTTAAGTGAAATATTTTTTTTTACTAAATTTGGCTTCTGGCTGTGTAATTCAAACACAGTTGAGACAAAATGCTGGATCCATTGTAGCTTAGACACCCCTTGGAAAGCCAGACAGGTCATCATCCCCCCAAGACATGGTCCTTGCTTTCCTTTCTGGACTGGCTGATGCTATCACAGTTGATTGCTCTTGTACAGGACAAACCATCCTGAAGGTCATTTGTGTCCAAGCAATTCACAGAAATTCCTTCCCCTCTTCTTAGGTGCAAAATGCAGTTGTCCATTATGGACTTTGCTGCTTTAGAAGTCCCCTGTAACAGCAGCTGGGTGAAATGGATATTAACAGGATTGATAGCCAGTCCTCATCTGTATGCCACCATCATAATGTAAACCAAACACACAGAGCTGCACTCTGCTTTTTATTTTTTGCCCTTTTGTGGTTTCCATATATCCCATTTTATTACAAAAAAGTTCAGGAATGTTGATTAAGTATCCCTGACTGGTAGGTGTTACTCTCTGCAGCATGGTGCACAGGAGCCAGGACACAAACTGTAATTTGTGGGTAATGTTCTGTTTGTACATAACAAGGCACCTCTGCCATCTGTATGTATGTGGGGCAAAAATAATGAACTCATAACTTCACTAAATTCAGAGAATTTAGCACTCAGTAGAGTAAAATACAATGGGCGTTTGGTTAGAGTCAGGCAACTGAAATACGATATGGAAATATGACCTAGAAGAAAAGGCATTACATCTGTTCTGGAGTATCTCAGCATGGTTAATGGCCATGCAATTGTTCATTCTGAGTCCATATTCAAAGAATCTCATTGAATATATGAGTTAATAGGTAAGATGGAGACAATTCACTGAATGACTGGGGATTTTCAGAAGCTGGTTTTAGAACTTGCTCATTCTCTCACTTATATGCCTTTATTTCAGAGAAATTCTGGCATTTTAACTATATTTAGCAATAAAAGTGAGGCATCACCTACATCTTGCTACAGCGAAGAAGGTAAAATAAGGCTTTCACAGACATTTTCGTACTGTTTTTAAAGAACACATGAAAAATGTGTGCTGTTAGCATAAGTGCAATGTCTTCTCTTCATCAGAAGAGTTTAAAACTGTCTTGTCACCCAGTCACAGTACAGAAAAAATGCTCAATTATTTATAAATAATTATTGTGTTCACTGAGAAGTGCCTACTGCAGGCATCAGGCAAAATACTGCAAATAATACAAGATACTCAAATTATTAAAATCAACACCACAAATTAACTATTAATTGAACTGTATTTCCACGCAAGCTGAACTCACCACCACAACCTGCCTGTGCCATCACTGATCCCTGATCACGTCTCAGACTGAAGTGACTTCACACGGCCACCCCGGGGGACCCCCGACCCCAGCGCTGCCCCTCCCGGGGAGCGGGGTCCGGCTGGGACACCGGAGGCCGCCCGGGGCCACCCGAGGCCGGGGCTGCTCCCCTCGGCAGTGGGTCCCCGCCGGAGGCTGCGGAACCCCCCCCCCGGCTCCGCGTGGTCTCCCGCACCCCCGAGCTCCGGCCCCAAAGAGGAGCCGCCGAAACGTGCGGGACGCCCACCCCACCCCGCACTCTGGAGCGGGCGAGCCCCCCGAGCCCGGGCACCCAACACACCCGAGCCCGGGGACAGAGCATCCTCCGAACCCGGGCGGCCAGCATCCCCTGAACCTGGGCACCCAACACCCCCGAGCCCGGGGACAGAGCATCCTCCGAACCCGGGCGGCCAGCATCCCCTGAACCTGGGCACCCAACACCCCCGAGCCCGGGGACAGAGCATCCGCCGAGCTCGGGCATCCAGGATCCTCCGAACCCGGGCACCCGACACCCCCGAGCCCGGGGACAGAGCATCCTCCGAACCCGGGCGGCCAGCATCCTCTGGACCCGGGCACCCGACACTCCCGAGCCCGGGGACAGAGCATCCTCCGAAGCCGTGCACCCAACACCCCCGAGCCCAGGCACCCAGCCCCGCCGCCGGGAAAATTCCGCTCAGCCCCGTGCGCTGCCCCCCGCGCCCGTTCCGCGCCGCCGGCGGCGGCTCCGCTGCCATCCCGGGCTGCGGCGGGGGCGCTCGGAGCGAGCACCGCCGCACTGACGGGCTTGGAGGGCGGGCGGCGGAGCCGGGGGTGGCAGCTCTTCCGCGGGCACTGTCGCTCTCCCAGCCGGGGCGAGGCCGAGGGGCGATCCCTCACATCCCCCGGCTCCCCCGCCGCGGCGCTGCTGCAGGCGGGGAGCCCGGCGGAGGGAGGCAGGAACGCACCGCCGGCCGCCCCGGGCTGCGAGCGCCGCGCCCCGCTCCGGTCCCGTTCCGGCCCCGAGCGCCGGTTCTCCCCGCTTCTCCCGTGTCTGGGAGCCGCCCGCAGGGCAGTACCGGAGGGCGGGGGGCGCCGGCGGGGACTGGGGCCGCCCCCCGGCGCGGCGGCGGAGCGGCCACGCCGCCGCTTTCGGGGGATTCTCCGAGAGGAGCGGGCAGGGCGGCTCCGGGAGGGGGAACCCCCCTCGGCCCGGCTATTCGCGTCCCCGGCGTCGCTCCTCCTCCTGGCGCTGATGTCAGCCGCGGGGAGGGCCGGCTGGCAGCGGCAGAGCGGGGCGCGGGCGGCCGCGGCACAGCCGAGCCGGAGCCGCCGCCGCCGCCGCCGGGACAGCGCGGGCTCCGGGGCGCCGCCGGCAGCGCAGCCCGCGCCCCCAGGGCCAGCCGGGCCAGCACCGGGCCAGCACCGGGCCAGCCCCGCCGGGGGCCGGGCGAGCGCCCAGCGGCGGCGGCTGCCCCGCGGGGGGACCCGGCGCTCCGGTGTCCGCAGCCGCCGGGCGAGGGAAGGGCTGCCGGGCTGCGCCGCGGAGCCGCACCGAGTTCAGAGTCTCTCCGCGCAACTTGGGTTACGCGGCCGGACCTCTGCGGGCTGGTGCGGGGCTTCCAGGGCGCGATTGCCTTTCCATCGCCTCGCGGCTGCTAAAGCAGATAATTGACTAAACCCAACAGAAATAAAACAAACTCAGGCTACCTAAAAGTTAGGATACATTTTTTCCCCCCCGTTTCTTTTGCAATTTCATTCCCTATGTGGAAGTCGCGTGTGATTCGTGCTCGGCACACTGCATGGGAAGAAGCGGCTGGTGCTTTGGATCGAGGATTTGCTGTTGCAAAGCGGTCTAACTTCCATGCAGTGGGGCAGCCTTCACTACTCTAAACGCCTTGATGATGTGCTGAGGAGCCCATGTAGATTGGCATCTTGTGCAGAGAAGGCACTTAAGGTAAGAAGGGGGCTTGGGGAAAAGGGGGATTTTTGTATCCTTTTATATGATATCTTTTGTCCAGCAATGCCCCCCCATCCTTAGTAGCAGAGCCTCGGCGGTTCAGCCAGAACAGTATGGATAGGCTGGAACCGATCAAGTAAAATGAAAGTCCGCTCCTGTGAAAAGTGCACGGAGCTCACAAGTGATTGCAAACGCTGTATTTATTTTTAGTGTATAGCACAGCACAGTGAGGATGTGTGCTCACGGCGCGGACAGTGAGCGACTCGCCTAGCTCAGGAATGAGGAAATCCACGGGCTCAGTCTCTGATGGGCAGTTTGCATTGGCTGCTGCATTTTGTTGAATGTGTACCCCCTGCTACCTCCCTAGAGCATCCCATCAGCCTGTTTGATTTGCTGTTTTTTTGCAGATATAGTGCCTAGTATTAATGGGAGGGGGTGAGGGATAGATTAAAAAAAAAAAAAAAAAAGACAAAACAAAACAACAACAAAAAAAACCCCCAAACATATGGAACATTTTATTGATGTGATCACAGTCCTGTAATGGAGATTGCATTAAATGAGGATTGCATCAAAATGCCAGGCTGCTGTGAGAGCAGAGAAAGCAAAAACTATGCTGGATTGTAAATGAAGTTCTTTGATGGAAGGATTTTCTTGTACAATGAAGGGATGTCTGTAAGCTTAAAGTTGCTATGTATGTGGAGTAGTGGAATGGGATGAAAACCAGATGAAGCTGAAATGTGTTTTAATCGACTCAAGCTCTGGATGCAGTTAGAATTGGTTAGAGGCATTGCAGTGATGCCCAGTGAATTCTTGGTTTCAGCTATGGAGACCACAGAAAGGCGAGGAGAGAGCAGAGCACAGAAAGACAAGGAGAGAATGTGATCGTGTGGGGAAGGGAAGGATGGTTCGTCTGTGACTTTTGCCATCGTGGTGCAGATCTCGCAGCCTGCTGGCTACAGGCAGAAGCCTTGCAGGCGATGTGGAAGGCAAAGGATTTCTCTCACTCTCCCTTTGCAGCCTGGGTGTAGTTGCCTGTAAAGTAGCTGCGGGGTGCATGGCAAGAGGCAATCAGGGACCTGTTTGCCCTTCTCGGACACTGAAGGAAACTGAGGCTGGGAGAGATGCAGCCGGCTCAGCTGATCCTGCCTTTTGAGCTCGAATTGATAATACATTTTGAGTAATTGTTGCTGCTTATCTCAATCGGCAGAGGAGGGGAGAAGATGTTCAAGTTTATTGAACCAAAGCAGAGCTGAAGACAGTAGATACTATCAGCTCACCCTTGCATTCCTTTTGTGCTCGGCTGTATTCTGGCATAGAGAACTGAGCCACAGAGAGCACCTTCTTCACGCCTTACTGCAAGGAACCTAAAGACAACAAAAAGATTAAGTGAAAGATAAATTGTAACTTTTTGCTTGTCTGCAGTGGAAGTAGCATTGATCTGCCAGATTGCACAGGTCATAAGAGGTAAGATAAGGAACAAAGTTATTTATTTATTTATTTATTTACTAACATTCCCACACACGCACAAACAAAGTTGGCGTGCAGAGAAACGTCCCAGAGCGCGGATGCACCATGGCTGAGCACCACCTAAGAAACAACTCATGTAAACAGCAGAGGAATTCATTTGAGAATTTAACTGCAAAAGGGTTGGTTAAAGGCTAATTTACAAGCCAACCCTGAATAGCTGATGTTCTCAGAAGGTGAATTTGGAATTTTTCCCATTTGCGTATAGAATCTCAGGTAACATCTCCAGAACTCAGTCTCTCTCTTGCCGTGTATTTGGCATAAAGTTGAGCTGGAAACACTTAATTTAAATAAAATGAAGAAGAGCTGTAGAAGCATATTGAATTCCTCTTAAGCATTTTATTTTGGCAAAAGACAACTTTTTGTGGATTGTAAGAGATAGGCTTAGAATATTCATGGCTTGACTCCAGGGAGCTTAGTGTTAGCTCAGTAGGCAGAAGGTTCTTCCTCTAAAGAGGTATCTGGAAAAGACATGTTTAAATTTCAAGCCATATTCAGTAGAGACTGTTGGTTTCCACATTTTAAAATCATTTTTTTATGCCTCTTAGGGGAATGATGCTTAATCTGGGCAATAAAGCAAGTATTCCTAGTTCACTTTTTTAATGAAAAGAGCAAGCAGTGTGCTCCAACTGTACTTCTGCATGTCCAACACTCCAGACTTTACTCTATTTTTTCTCAAATAACAGCTGTGGAAGAAATTTTGTCCTTTGAAACTATGGTTATCCATGCAGATCTTGGTGTGTATTTTTGCTACAGAAGAACTCTACTTCATGGCTGCATTGTTCAGTCTTGCAGCATTTCTTTAAATGTGAGCCTCGCTATAGTTAAAGGATAATTTATATTCAGTGTAGTACTGTCTGCACAGTGGAATTGGCTTTATACATCACAGCCTCTGAAAAAAAAAAAAAAAAAAAAAAAAAAAAAGATCAAAGATCTGAACCTGTGGTCCTGTATTGCATTTGTATTCTATGTGGATTTGAGTAATCTCATAGTGGAGCCATTCACGCTCCCACACTTAGGAGTATGTCAGCCTTTCCATTAAAACACCCATTTGCTTAGGAATTTAACAGCTAGTTTGAAAGGACCGGCTCCAAGTTTAAATTGGATACATTCATACAGTGAAAAGAAAAAACAGATATCTTAAACAATGAAGTCTAATAGCATTTGGCACTATTAAGTTGAGGTTATAGAAAGCTTAGTAGAAAACAACACCTGTATGAAAAATTGAGAGGTTAAAAGGGGAAAAAAAACCCCATCAAACTTTTCAAAAGACCCTTGTGGATCCAGGTGAGCGTTTCTACCTGGGTTTTAAAGGTCCCTGGGGTTGTTAAGCAGGCAGGAGGACTTTTCTTGAAGGAGTGCAGCACTGGCTCCAAGCAGGAATTAGTCAGATCTCAGTTCAGTTTCACACCACACCAGAATAATACCTTTGGCACTGTTCCAGGTAGTTCTTTTGGGGGTTAAGTTGCAAGAACAATAAACCCCAAACCTTGTATTGTAACCCGTGTAGTTTTCCTTTCAATGAGCCAAAGAAAACCATTCACTTTTGAATAGTGCTGATTGTCTGACCCAGGTGCTGGAAGTGTTTGGGGGATGCTGCTGCTGACTCTCACTTGCCAGGCTGTCCACCTGAAACTGCCAGCCAGGTAATCCTGCTTCCCATCAGCAGACTGCCAGCGGGGACAACAGCAGAACCCTTTTGTCTAAAACATCCCAGAGCCTTTTCCTGGAGTTACAAATCCATGAGGATCCAAGAGTACAGTTGCACATGCTGGGTAATGCCAATATTCAAGGAGCACGTTCAAGATGTTCCTTTATTCCAAGTATTTCGGAGTGGATGAAATAAATGAGTATTGTTTGCCATTTACATAAAAATTCTTCAGGGAGATTAATATTCTTCTGTCCCAGTTACCTCTTTCTGCAGTGGGCTGCTGAGGAATTTTGTAGCAGTTTTCTTTCACCAGTGTGGTGAAGTAGCAGTGATCACATCTGTGTCGGGTCTGTGGAAACTCATCCACCTTGCAGATACACAGACAGTATGATGTCAGGAGAAGTTAATGCGAAAATTAGAATACAGATGAAAAACACTGTGGGGTTTAGTCTGTGGACACAATCAAATCGTGGTAGTTTTGACAGTGAGTAAGAAACTGTGCCACAATTAAGTATTCTTTTCCTTTGAAGTCTGTTGTCATTGTGTTTAATGAAATCCCATTGGAAATTATTTCTGACACACTTCAAAAATATATGATTTCCCATAGACTGTGCAATATTTAGCCTTCTTGATCCATCACAGCCTGAGCCAAATTTTCCTGCAATATGTGAAAAAATTCCTAGTAGAACAGAGTCTTCCATAACTGCTTTTTGCCTTACATTACGTCCATACTTTAACTTCTGTCACTCCTTCAGGAGTTCTATATGTTCATGTGGTGTTGAAGGCATTGCTGTAGAGGAGTTTTGCTTGCAGGGGTGGCAGAACCCAGCCAGCTTAACAGCAAATGCTTTACTAACTTTTCAAGGAATCTCTTTTTAAGTTGTTGTTGTTTTCCTTAATTTAAGTTGCAAAGGAAACCTATATAACCAGATCATCAAAGAACCAAATACATTGTTAGATGACAGTTGAAGTCACGGGAGACTTCCAAATTCAGTAGTGAAATTGCAATCAGAGGTGCCCATGTCTTTAAAAGCCATCACTGGGGGGTTTAACATGGCAGCTCCTTGTGCTCAGAAACTTCTGCTGTATCTTCCTGCCAAGGGAACATCTTGCCTTGTGTTCTACTTTGATGTGATAGGGTTGTTTTGGGGAAGATTTTCTTCCTCCAAGCCGGTCTAGAAATGAGATGTCACTGGTGATGTAGTCTATTTGCATATCAGTGTTTATCTGTTACATCCTTAAGGACATAGTTTTTTTATTGTTGTAGGAATTTAATTAGTAATTATGTACGCTTGATGCTGTCTACTGAAGTAGCAGGAAATGCATGCTAAAGGGGAAAAAAATCAAGTATAAGTTTATAATGCTTATGCACAGCATATTTCATTTAACCAACTGTGCTATCTTGTTAAATAAATAAATGCATATGTATGGAAATCCATGATACGTGTTCTCACACGTGGGCACACTGCAGCCACATGCACTCATGTTTCCAGCTGTAGTCCCTGGCACAAGGCACAGGCATGCCCACCCCAAGGAAAGTATGGAATGCTTGGGGGATGACTGAACTGCAGCTTCCATAAAATGGAGCATAGGGAACAGTTATAAAAAAGCCAACTGTCTCCCTCCAGCCTGTAACTCAGATTTCATTAGGTCACATTTTTTTAATAACCCTCCCGAGATATGAGGTTTCATGGCTGAGTTTTATCTCTGCTAATGGAAGTAATAATTTAAACCCATGTTTAGTCATTTCTGCAGGTTCTGTGATTGCTTTTGTAGTTATAAAAGTTTGTGTCTCCCTGTCGAGTGTGGAGCTGTGTGTCCTGACAGGCACACAGTTACCTGGATCCTTGGTTTGCCTTAGGTGTGATGGTGTTTTTCTCCCTGAAATGGAGTGTACCTTCAACAGGAGGCATCATCTCAAGGTGCAGGTTGGATTCACCAACTGGAAAGAGATTTTCTAGAACTTGTGTGATGTTTCTGATGAAAGATCTAGACTTGTTAAATAGCCAGAGAGAGTGCCATAGCATTCTCCAAGGAAAAGTGCAGAGTGTTTGGAAATTCCATTAAAAAGAACTGTAACATGCATTTATAACTCTGAACTCAAATGATTTAGGGCCTCAGTGTAGTAGTTTGTTTAGATTATAGTTGCTGTCAGTAACTTATAAATATATGGAGGATATAAGGAGGAAACTAAAGCTATCATTAAATGGAGTAATGGCTTCACTATGTCAGTCATTTAATTGACCCTTGGAAAATGTACGTGGCAGTGTGTTGTAAATCAAAATCAGGAATGCAGTGCAACACAGTGATAATTTTGGGGATGAAAATTGGGAAAAGAATATGTAAAATTCATTTTCTGTTAATCTCCCTACCTCATCCTCATTTGAGGTTTTCCAGAAGAAATGGATTCCAGTGAAGGGTTTAGAAATATTTTCTGGTAATCGGGGTTCTCATCCAGGAGATCAGTTCAGTGCTTGTCATCTGAGTGTACATCCAGAGATCTCTGTTCAAAGTTCATGTTCAGGAGATCTGTTATTTTATTACTTACTAAAGAAAATGTGATATATAAAGTGAATCAAGAGCTTTGCTGTCCTAGTTTGTTACAGAACCCTCATTCTCTGACCAAGGGGCAGCTGAATTGGCAGTTATTACGTCTTTATCTTCTATGATTCCACCAGAAACTTCAGGAAAAAATCCCCATATACATGTACATGTTCAATTGTTTATGGAATTAGTGAAATCTGAGGAGTGAAAGTTACAGAAGGGTCTTTAGATACTGGGAAAATTTTAATTGTATGTAATCAATCTGGAAAAATTATGACTAGAAAAGTAGAACTATCATGAGATTTTTGGTATTCACATATTCCCACAACCTTTTTCATATATAAGCCCTTTAAATATATCCAGGAGAACACCATAAACCACATTTTCTTAGCAAGAAACTCCTTTAAAATGCCTCTTTAAACACTTACAGAATGGGCGGCCATCGGTTACACTTATTTGTCTTTTGGCAACATGCTCATTCAAATATCAGCTTGTATCTTGCACAATTTAGATTTATCCACATAGAGAGAGAAAACCATTTTCATGAACTGCACTGGGAGTACCCTAAAGCAGAATGCAAAGTATGTTTGAGATCAGTTCACAGAACATTAACTTAAGGTGTTTCGAGCTAGAAAGAGGGAGAAAAAAGACACTTGGCATATCATTAAAAAAAAAAAAGTTAAAAAAAATCAAAGACTTTAATGCTTTTAAAGAAATGTCTCACCCGTGTGTCTGGTCAGAAACTGTTGTGTTCTGGCTGAGGAATGAGGTGGGATGTGTTGGGGTTGGCAGCCCTGTGAGCAGAGAGCCATTGGCAGCACGGAGCAACCTGAGCTTGTGTGCAGAAGGAAGAGCCATTGCTGGTGCCTAAATACCAGTGACTCCCTCAAGAGCTTTGAGTGTTCCAATGGAAGAGCTTAAAAGTTCCTGCTGTCTTCCATCCCTGAAAACAAAGTAAATTGAATTTACTCGTGCTCGCTCTTCCTCACTTTTTAAATTTGACTCAACTGTCTTTGAAATAAGTTTGTTAACTGAAGCTGAATAGTTGATGGTTTGATGGTTGAGTTTGGGGCCAATTACTTCTTATTTAACATTCTGTGTTTTGTGGCTCCTCACATGGTTAAGCATCAGTCTGTCCAGGTAACTGAGTGGAACCTTCAGCACTGAAAACAGACATGGTTATATTTTAGGATGATCACACTAAACAAGAAATACAGTCAGTCAAAAATGTTATTTCTACTTTCCATTAATCTAAGCTTAGACAACAAACAGAAGTTAAAACAATGAAGGAAGTTTATAAATGAGAAGAGAACTGGCTGAAATTTACCTGAATTTTTGACGAAATTTGCTTTTATTCATAGAAACCATAGAAAACAAATTCCTTGTTGAGTCATGGGTTGGATCTGAAATCCATTCTATTGTTCATTAGGTTGAAGAAAAAGGTAAATGTACTGGTAATTTTTTTTTTTTTTTTTTTTTTTTTTGGTGCTAGGACAATCTTTTTGTGATTGTTTTGCCTTCCACAGCTTTCATTCTGTAGGAGGTTTCTGACTATTTGAATGGAATTTGGCTCCAATTTCATGTTTGAGTGGTGCTTTTTGGAATCACTGGGTAGGGTACTTTTAAAACACGAAAAAAATCTTAATTAACAAAGTGTTATTGTTGTTTAGGGCTGCTTAGAATCATATACTGGGTCAATTGTCCTGTAGCTGCTTCTGTGGCTAATTTGTTTTATCTTGCTAACTTAAAGCAGATTTCAGGTTTTGGTCATTGTTCAACATGAGTGGGAAAACACAAAACACCACAAAACTGTTAAGTTTGATGAAAACTTTATCTGTTTTAATAAAAATGCCATTTGCTATGAGTCCCTTAATGTCAGTGTTTGTACTTTTGTTGTAGTGCACTTAACAAGAAAAGAGGATTTAAAAAGTAATGTCTGAATCAAAAATTGTGCAACATGCCTCTGCAAAAAATGTGGAGAGTCTCAGTCCCTTACATGTAATTCACTTTGGCAGTTACAGTACTTTTAAGCTCTATTGTATTATGAATGCTAAAAAAGCTTGAAAGAAATCATTGGAAAAAGGTTTAGAGTAAGTGATTTAGAAGAGGCTGGCAGGTGGTAGTGTGGCTACTGCAGGATTAACTAAATTCTGGAAATGCAGTCACTTCAGAGTATTGGATGCGTGTCTTGATTTAGTCATTACAGAAGCAGAAATCACTTTGCTGATCTGCTGAACTGCAAGACAGTGGTTGATAGAGATATTAATCAACCAACAGAAATTGCTTTCTGAAAGATTTGGGATGTCCCAGTGATTAAAGGGATAACTTGGTCAGGACACCTCTTTAACTGCTGTGTATATGGTTACATGTACATAGGATATTTATATAAAACCGTGGCACTACAAATAGGTCTGTTGGAAACCTCTAAGGGGAAGTGAAGTGGAAATGATGAAATTTCAAGATACTCTTGGAAACAACTTCTGTGTGTTACTATGGTAGTAAAATACCCGTTGATGAGCCTCACAAAAGTTAGATGTCATCGGATATTTCTTAGTCTGATGGCTGAGGGAATTAACATTTTTAACAGACTGCTTTGTGATCCATAAGACCAGTTTTAGGATAACATCCATCACTTTGTGAGCCACATTTATGACAGATTTTCCTCCTTTCCTTTTCTTTAATACTCTTTGACTGATGCAGTCTTTACAACCCCAGCCATAACTGTTGTGGAGGGAGAAATATCAAATCTCTTGTGGGCTGGCTACAGCCATTTTCTTGCTCAGTTTTTGAAGGACCCTGGGAATGGCAGCCCTGTTTGGAGTCACACATTTCTGTCAAAATTAAGAGTTTCCTGCTGTCCTTGATATCAGAGTGATTCTAGGCTGAGTTCTACATGCTAATTGCACTAGATCCTCTGCCATTTTATGTTTCCTGACTGTAAAAACTCTGTATTCACTGAGTTTCCTAGTGGGTCGAAGTGCTGCAAGCACCTTAGATAATCTTGGTAGTAAACCCAGAGAAATACTTGAAGTGGATTCTCCTTTCTGCACACTACAAAAACGTTCACTTAATATACAGGAGTATCCTTGGAAATTTTCAAAGCTTGACCTAAGGCCCTAAGCAGCCTAATGTAACAGAAGCTTGGAGCAGGTTTGGCTAGACTGACTCTCTAGAGGTCTCCCAGTCTGAACTTCCCTGTGGTGCTATAAAAAGACATTGACTCCTCTATGTAGGTCACTGCTTTTTGCCTTGTCTCAACTGTGATTTTCACTCAAATTCAGGAGCTTGCTCTGTCCTTGCTGTTCTGGTTGTTCAGGTGGTGAAGAGGAGAGGAGCAGGACAGGGAGAGGAACCTGGCAGTGAGCAGAAGAGAGCTGTTATTTCTGTGCTGGATCTCAGCACTGGTTGCTGTTGCTATTCCTGTCTCACAATGTGCTATTTGGTGTAATTTTGGAGGCCTCCTTCAGCTGAGGTTATAGAGATGAGGCTGCCACTTCAACAAGTCGTCTCTTCACTTTGTGCAGGGCCCTTCTGAATGCAGGTTGAAGCACTGCTTTTGATCTGTAAAATTCTTTTTAGTTTCCTTTCTCTTTCCGAGGAAACCCTGCTGTTCATTTTTGTTCTTCTTTAAAGGCCAACTGGAAAGCAGAAGCCTCAGCTTTATTAAGAGAGCTGAGGGCAAGAGAACCTGAGACTGATTCTTTTCCTTTAGTCCTACAAAACCTAAGTTAGTTGACATTCATAGCTGTAAGACAAACTTGTTAATTCAGTTTTTTCCTGAGGGTTTTCTGGGGTGGACACATTAGCTGGAGTGTAATTTTGTTTGTATTTATGAAGAGTGTTCTGCTGATGCTTCATGTTGATGGTTTATTGCTCTTGACTACAAGAGTGACTGGAGGTTGATTGACAGATTCCCTACAGAAAAATGCAAGAAATGCAGTTTCTAAAGAGGGACTTAACAGTGTATGACTTTGAGGATGCAGGAATAAAATCAGTTGGAGAAGAGACAGTTTTTTATGGGCAGAAATTTAAGTACTCTTATTAAATATATTAAAATATCCCAAGAAATAAAACCAAGGATCATAACAATTCTCTAAAAAGTATATTTATGGTTACAGAACTTCGAATTTATTCAGTGTTTCATCATGGAATTATTTGTCAAACAAAAATTGTTCACTGGAAAACAATGATGAAGGTGCCTGAATGTGAACAAGCATTTCATAATTTTTGTTCTTGTTGAAGCTTCATTTCTGGTAGTTTCACTTACTTTCCATGCTGTCTGTCTAACATGATGTCATTGGTACTTTTTTATACATCTGAAAGGATCATAATACTGCCTGTGCTAAATTTAGCTGAAATTTAGATTAAAAATTACATCCGTGGGTTTGTGTTGGGTTATTTGGGCCAATTTTAACTGAAAGCTCAGCAGAATACTGCAAGTACTCATTCAGTATTTTCCATCCTTGACTCTTACTGCACCATTTTGTTTCTGCTGTCTGCAAAAGAACATTTTCCCTTAAAAAATATTTGGGTGTTATTAAATACTTCAATAAATGTCTGCTGCATGCAATTTGTTGGACGTTAAATGTAGCTGTTCCACAGTTATGGACTGTTTCCTTCAGATTCCATTGATGAAAGCTTCTTATCCTAATTATCTGTTTATCTTAATGAATGTGTGGTAAAGGCTGTATTGCATTTGTACCATTAGACACTCTCAGTCTGATATTTTCAGAACCCTGCAGATGTGGATTTTAAATAAACGAAAAGAGCAGATGGCGTACAAGGAAATCTTTGGTAGGCCAAGAAGCTAAATCAAAGTTTCCCAGACTTCCAGGAGTTACCTTATGTAGAGACTGCTTTTCCATCACTAGCAATTTTAATAATAAACTGTTGCTCTACAGTATGTTGTAGAATCTCCTAAATATGCAGAACATTCTTTAGAAAAAACCTGAGCCATAGGAAGAGATCTGCATTGTGTACTCTTCTTTCTAGAATGTATTTTAATGTGAGGCTTAGGCTTGCTTTAAGACAATCAACCCTGATGGTGCTGAATATAAAAAATGTCAATATAATTAGTCATCTCCAGCAGAAAATAATTTTTGCCATTTTTTTCTCTGTGTGGAGGAGAGGATGAACTGGTTTTCAGTTACTCTTCATCGTTTCGGTTTCTATTTTTGCCGCCGACTGGGAACATTTACCAATTACTTTTTTTCCATCTTGTATTTAGAGATGGGCTATCTCATGAGATAAAGATTTACAACTGAAATGCCCTGGTGAACCAGAGTGAACTGGTGGTAATTCAGCAAAAGCTACTCCTTGTCTGGTGGTCAGGAATAGGACACAGAACTGTCCATGATCAGCTCTGGGTATAAAGTGAGTTACATACACCACTCTAGTCCTAATCCATGCTCTCTTAATTAAAACACTGCAAGTGTTAATTTTAGAAACTTTATATTAAATGTTCTGGTCAAGGCACTTATATATGAACTGTTTCTGCTTTGTTTTGCATTGGTGCAACTGCAGTAAAAGTTATGCAAATAAAAGATGGTACTCAGAAAGTCAAAACACAGATAGTTGTTCTGACCCTTCCCTGATTTGAATTACCCTAAAAGAATCTCAAATATCCTTCATTTCAAGCATATCTAGGCAAGGGAGTGCAATGTGAATATATAGTTACCATCACAGATAACATGTAGGGGCTCTATAACCACAGGGAAATCACAGATTTTCAATTTCCCTTGGAATGTGTTCATTATTAGAAAATGTTACCAGAGTACTGTTTGTTGTAGGAGAAGAAAATCCTGTTCAAGTTTTTAATGAATCTCTTGAGAGATTCGTCAGATTTACAGGTTAAAAAAGCTGTAAACATTCTACTGGGAGCAGTCATTAAAGGGAAGATGAATGTGAGTTATCTTCACACTTCTTCTGAAACAGAAGCCCTGAAGATGATTTACAAACCAAAAAGCTGTTTCTCTTTAAATGATCTGTGTTGCTGCATTGTGCAATGAAGTACAAAGCACGATTAAAGTAAGTCTGTTTGCAAAATGAGAACCAGATTCAGTGTTTGGAGAATGATCTGAGTTTGAAGGGAAGAAGCCTGAGACAAACATTTCCTCCATTTCTAGATTGCAAAAAGCAGTAGAGTGTCAGAAAAACCCCTTCCTTTGTAGACAATCAACTTGGAGGGCCTTTGATTTTGATTTCCTAAATGAAATCAGAATGAATTGATGAAAGATTTGTAGATTAAATAAATAAATTTTAAAAAAGGAAAAAGAAAAAACAACAGAAAACTCAATCTTCTGATGAGTTCCTTTTTTTGGTAAAGCTGGAAGTGACAGCAGAAGCCTGCTAAAAGGTTTGCCTTTCCACAAGGCACTTCATACCCTTGACTACTCACTCAAGCTTGAGTGACCCAGCAGCAATGCTGTTAAAAACTCAGAACTTGGGATGAAACTGCTTAATCATTTTTTCTTATCTGGAGTATAACAGATGCAACAAAGGGAACAGTTTTGAATATACCACTAAAAGATAAAAGGCAGATAAGTATTTCTAAATTAATTTGTTGAAAAACTGATCCTTGAAAGATTTTAATTGGTCACCTAAGACTCCGCTGAAGGTGTTTTCATAGCCAAATATCTCCTGTTTCTTCAGAGAACGCCAGGAAAAGAATGGGAAAGACAGTTTTGATGTATTTGGGGTGAATTCTGGCATTAATTTTGTTTGGTTGATGTGGCTCCTCAGTGAAGCACAAACGCTCTGAAACTTGGAAAATACCGAAACGTGAACTGTGTCCCAACCGCATCTGTCGAACACAACAACAGTGGTTTCAGTCACTCAGCTTTCCAAGAGGTCAGCCCCTCTGCAAATCATATGCATAACAAACTGCTGTATTCACAGAGCCTCATCATTATGAACAGGGTGTATTTCAGCTGACACTGCCTTTCACAACATCATGTTACCAGTTTAGTACACGACTGCCAATCTGATCTTATTGTCAGACTGGAAATCATCAGGGCTCCGAGTTAAATCACCATCACACCAAGAGGATTGATGCTTCACACCAAGAGGATTGATGCTTCTGCTGCATTTTCTTAAAATTTTGTAAAGATTATCTGCTCCTGAGCAATTTTTTCAAGATGTGTGTATGTGCTTTTTATTTATTTATTTATTTATTTCTGTTGAAAGCCTGTGTGGGTATATATATATATGCATGGGTGTGCTGTGGCCATAAAAGACCTGGTTTATATCCTTGGTCTAAGCTGGACATTAAACTTTAAGGCTTGGGCAAGCTTCTTCATGAGGCAGAGCCAGTGAAAGTCCATCTCTGAGCTGGCTCATGTGCAGAATCCTCTTGAGCAGCCTTCAGCCATTGCATTTGTAACAGCGTGGCTGACAATAAAAGTAAATCAAGAAAAGAACAAAGACTTCAGGTCTGCTCTTGCTTAAGAGTGGAATATCACAAAATGTAAAGGAATGCACTCATTCATGCAGAGTCATTTTTGTGATGATGCAGCCTGTTGGTGGGAGGTTAATGAGGAAACCTTGTGACGTGCTTAGTTCTGACGTTGTGTTTGGCTCTATCTTAAATACCAGTGGTGCAATGTTACATCTTATGTTCCTTACATTTCTTACAGTTTTGCAAGAATTTACTTGTGCACTGTCATTTCACTACATGACTGGAAAGCATTTTGCCAGTTTTCATTTTCCACTGCCACCTTTCTGTGCTTGCTTGTCTCCCACTGACTCCTGCTTTTCCACAGACATGGGGCCTAAGAGGAACATTTCTTGCTAGGAAAGCTGGAGGTGCCAGAAGATGACTTGCACTCCTAGGACTATGTGCTTCCCAAAAGCTTGGAAGATTTTAGGAAAGGTGCCAGCTAGTGCACAGACAGTTTGGCTCTCCAAGCCCAGCATTAAGGTTAACAAGTTGTAAATAGCTGCATGTTGCCATTATCTCCAAACCCTGCTGCTTTCAGGACACCATGAGGGCCATAATAACAATGTTGTTCATTGCTTGTTGCATTTTTTCCCTTCTCTTGCCCAGCACTTACTGAAGAAGAAGGTTTAAAAAGTTGGACAGCTTGTGATGGGGTTTTGTGATTCATTTTGCTGACCAGTAAGTTACTGGTGGAACTCTAACAAAGGGATCAATGAGATGAGGCAAAAGAGCTGAACCCAAACCTTCCACTCTTTTTTTTTTTAAAAGTTATTTATAGGAAGGAATCTGAGAATTTAAAAAATCTAGATTTTTTTAATACAAAAATAAATACAGTGTTAAGAAAGCTGAATATATTTACAGCATCTCGTGTAAGCTTTCATATATGTATCAGGCTTTCTTGCAGCTATATAAATCTGCACATCTTGATTGATGTCTTTTGAGCTGTGCTGACTTATAAAAAACATGGATTGTATCTAACATATGCCACTCAAAGTTACAGTATCTCCTTTTTCAGACATGTATAAAAATTCAACTTGGTGCATTTAATGAAAAAATATTTTCAGTGTTTAGGAGATGCTGGCTTTGCATTGAGAATATCTAATGTATTAACTGTTGCATGAATGCTCAATGAAGCGGCCAACTTAGAAAAAAAATTTGCTTAATTAATCTTGATTAGTATATTTTTTTCATGCAACAATCATTTCCTGACCCAGGAAGAGTTGTTTTGTCAAAATGTGGAATTCTATGTGACTATTTCTTTCCAACACTGATCACTGAGACACATTAGTGTCAGAAATAAAGCCTGATGTCATTCTCCTGTCTGGAAACACAGAAAAACATTACATGATTTGACCTGAAGAGTGAAACTGCTCCATGTAGACATAAATAATGACAGTAGTAACAAGAGTAACACCAGTAGTATTGGTGATAGCACCACTGAACAGGTGACTCAACCAGGAGCAACAAAATTCCCAAGGCATTGTTGAAGTATCAGAATAACAGAGAACAAGCTGGGCAGACCTCAGTGCATGAACTTTCTGTGTCAGGAGCTGATGATCATTCATTCATTCATTCATTCATTCAATTTTGCCCATTTGTTTTTGAGAGGTGGGGGATGGAGGAGAACACATTGCATTACCTGGGAGCACTGTGTGGAGTCTCTGGCTGAGCTGTGCCTGCCCTAAGCCTTTATTTACAGAGGAGCTGGAAAGAGCCTCCTGTGCAGGAAAGGATTAGAGCAGAGTCTTGGAGGAAATTTCATCGATGTGATGACTTGGCTGTAGAAGTGCATGGCTGGAAATGCACAGCACTGAGATGAATGTGCTGCAATGTGAAGGCAGAGTGCCAGGGTGAAGGGAGTGTGCTCAGAGAAAGTGTGGCATTGGAGCTTCACAATGAAGAGAAGCTTGGAGGCAAGACACTGAAGTACTGAGGAAAAAAATCAAAAATCCTCAGCCATTTTGCCAAGCTATCAGGGAACACAAACCAAGATGAAAAATTAAATTCTCATAGAGAAGCATCGAAGTGCTGAAGAAAAATGCTAAAATGTGCAGATGAAATTGATAGTTCCTAATGCAGAGTGCTTAAGAGGCAAAAGCACAAGTGCAGAGTTAAATAATGTTGAGCAGAGGATGCATGGAAGCTGACAAATTAATTTTTTTCTTTGGAACTAAATTTTTGGGGAAGCTGATGTTTTGATGCAGTCTGGCTTTGATTGACAGCCTTTTGGCAACATCAAAGGTTTTATTGGGTTTTTAGTACAAATGGGACACTTTAACCAAAGCATAAGACAGAATTACAGAATTGTAGTACAGAGGACTACTGGATTTTTATTACAAAGTTATATGAGGAATGCAGAAATATGTTCCTCTTTATAAAGATCCAAAGGGGGAAATTGTTTTGGTAAGAATTCCCCTTAGGAGGCTTAAATTCTACAGAATCCTACCCAATGACATTGACATACCTGAAGATCAAAGGCTGACATGTTTGCAGGTTTATCATGTACGAATCCCCCTGTTAAAGATCTTCATGAAAGGTTATTCTAGCCTACCCCATTTCATTTTATTTCTGTAAAGTCAGTGCATAGCAGTTCAAGAAAAGGGACTTGTTTTTAATATGTCAGAAACGTACAGTTTCTTCAATATTCAGCTCATGAATATTCATGTATTTTTGTCAGTATGTCTTCATTCCAGAAGTAGTAAAGGGACTGTAAGATAGATGGTGTCCTGTGAGTGGTGTGGAAATGTGCTGAAGGGAAATGAGATGCAGGTTTTAGCAGGATGGGAGACACAGCCCCTTCTAGCTTATTTTCAGGCAAAATGTGATGAAACTGCAGAAAGGGGGAGACAGGCTTAGAATTCATGAGACTCAACTCAGCCCTGAGTAAACTTGTCCCACTGTAATAATGGCTGAGGAACCAGAGTGATGGCAATTTGTGTGTGAAATTGTATCTCTGTAAAATAATGCACGTTTGTCATGGTTCAGTGCAGCTTGTAAGGGAACGCTGCATGTACCACACACGTGGTGCTGCCCATGGAGTTGGTTAGAGGCCATTTCACTCTGTGCTTTTCCTTTCATTAGAAATTGCTCTGTCTGCACTTGTATAAACTAGTGCTGTATGCAGGCATTGCCAGCAATGCTCTTTCCATTGTTGCAGAGCTTTTCTGTAGAGATAAGGCTTTTAGTTTGATGTTAAGAGAGAGTTTATTCTTTTATTTTTCTTTAGTTTAAGGGTTTCATGGTTCTGGTTAGTGTGCCAATTATGAGGATGACAGAAATATTGCCTCACCTGAGTTGTTTCACTTTTCCTGTTTATTCAGATAGCAAATGACATGCACTCCTAGAGGACATGGTATCTCGTGTTCTGTGCACACTCTGACAGATTGATTGGACAAAACATAGAGTTGATATGAAATATGGAAAATATATGTTGATTGCCATCTCCCATAATGTCCTTTTCATGCAATAAGAGAGGAGCTGCCTGGTGCAAGGTTTTCAAATATTCAGAGGCTGAATCACACAGATGTGTATGGAAGGATCCCTCAGAATGGAAAAGAATTATTTTGGAACAGCCAAATTTTTCCTTTTTCCTTCGAGTGTTTGCAATGTTGGTGTGTAGCATTGAACACATTGTGACTCCATAAGCACTGGAAATTTGTGGAAGAATTTTTGGAGATTCAGAACAAAATTTGTACATGATCCAAGTCTCTCTTGGGCAAATGCAGCGTGTTGGAAACTTGGGAAGAGTGTATGTTATGTAACCAGGCTCAGTTTCACAGCTGATTTAGAAAAAAGGGCATTTTGCTTCCCAGAATGAGATCTGGGGAAAGAAATTTTGTCTTGATCAAATGCAGCAGCTGCTGCTGCAGTTTATATTCAAGTGTGATGCAAATCAAGCCCCCTTTTCTGCCCTGTTCCGTTCTGCCCAAAGAGGGAACCATTGTTGGTTTCTTCTTTGCATAGAGCTGGTCTGTGGTTTGACCCCAGCAATTACAGATGATTAAAAAAAATTAGAGACACAAGTTCTGGAATATTGTAATGAAACATATAAACAGTTTAAAAATACTTAAGTGATGAATCTGTGTTGTAAGAGCCAGCTGCAGAGTACTTATAACTGGAGTATGTTAAACCATTTAAATATTCCAAACATTAAGTACAACAGATCTTGTACTAATTCATTATGAAAACAGCAATTTCATTTAATCATTTATTAGCTATTTATAAGGTGTCTGCATATCAAGTATGCATACAGATTGTTGTTCTACCTGACGACCAGTATAATGCTTGCATGTGCAATCACTGATGATTATTTTTGGGGATCATTGTTCTCAATTCTCCTCACCAGCACAGTGTGGTTCTGAGATGAGAGTGTTTAACAGAGTAAATGAGTCTTTGTCCCCCCAAGAGGGTAAAAACCCAGCAAATTGTTCAGAACAATGCTCAGACTTGAATGTAAGTCATTTATTCCTCATTTCTGTTCACTTCTGGAATGTGCCTTTGCCACTGTCACCACAAAGACAGTGAATCAAGCTGCCCAGAAGCACTGTGTTATAATCTCTGTCCCCAGAGGTTTGCAAGATCCAGCTGGCCAGAAGCTGGAGCAGTCTGGTGTGAATGGGGTACTGCCACCTCTCTGTGCAGGAGGTTGGATGTGGCCCCTCCAGGGCAGCTCCAGGGGAAGGAGGCACAGACTGCCCAGGGGTCACAGTGTGGGCTAAGCAGAGTGACATTAGTTACTGCTGTGTTCACACAGTCTGACTGTAGCACACAGTCTTGGACTCTGGTGAAAAAACAACCACATCCAGAGGAAGCAAGCTGTGCCATACTCAATGTGTGCTGATCCTTGGGATTTTCCTCACCCTGCTGCAGTGCTTTGGGATTTTTTCATGACTGGCATGTGAGTTCCAGCTTTCCCCTTGTGATAATTAGCTTCTTTAATGGGTCTTGCTGTACTGTACTGTACTGTAGGTGCCACAGGACCCAACTCTTACTATCAGGATACTGTTTGTTATTTTTCTAACATCCCCACTTGAATCTTTTCATTATCTGATCATTAAAGCCTTGAGAACCTTAACCAAGAATTTGCCACCAAAGTTAAAATAAATCTAAGACTCCCAAATCCATGACTCTTATCAATGCCCCATAAATATTTACTGTTGTGGAAAGAGCAGTGTATTTAACATCATGTAATGCCAACAATCAATGTACAATGTGCCAAAGGAACATGGAGCCACCTTGCTGAAATGCAAATGCACCTGATGAAGTTCAGAGAATTCTTGTTCATGCCTGGCCATGACTCTGCCTGCTGCATAAACCAGGATGGGCACTAAGTGAGGTGTAGATTGAACATGACTGGTGAAATTCTTAGAAACTGGTCAAGTTCTCACTAATGGGATTGTTTATCACATCTGGTCTTACTCCTGAAATGAGTATGTGAAGACTGGAAGAGAATTTGTAGGTCATCCCAACATGTAGCCCTTTTCATGAATGTACTTACAGACCATTTAATTTTATAAAGAGTATGGAAAAGGGACAAAATTTTATAGCAAAAAATCATTTTCTCACACACCTCATAAATTTCATTTTTTATTTTCCCCTTCCCAAGTAAATAAATGTAAAAATTTCTCCTGCCAGCAAAGAATTGATAAATTACTGAAGAACTTCAAAACTCCAGCTGACTCCCAAAGTTGATACACTGCTTTTTCTTGTTGGTGTTAAAATCCTGGATACAAGTTTTTAGCACTGAGTTATTTGAGGACATCTATACTGTGCATTTCTTGTGAGATGGTTCTCACAGACAATGAAAATATGAATTATTCACAGAGACTTGGCATTGTTTGTGATGCTCTATGCCAGTGCACCTGTATTAGTTTCACTCTTTTTAATACTTGTGTTGATGCCACTTTTAAAACCAAGTTTACATTTTTTGGCCATGCCTGTATTCATGGCTCCAATTGCCTTTTCTGATCTACAGATACATAGTTACACACAAAATGTCAGCAGTTGATAGAATTCAATGGCAGATAAGGAAAGCTGTGGAAGTCCTGAATCTCAAGTCACACATCAGTACCTGGGGGCCTTTTAGAGGGTGGCACAATATGGCATTCAATCAAAATTAATATTGTTACAGCAACAGCGATCGAGCATAAAGCATTCCAGGGATTATTGACAGGCTGAAAGGAGCTGCTGCTTGCACTGATCAACAAAACTCATCTGGTTATTAATCACCAGCAATACCTGCAATGAAATCTTCATTGCTGTTATGGCTTGAAATTGATGGATACAATGGTATAGATTCTTTTTGCATAACAAACATGCATTCGCTGTTTATTCATTTTTTTCAGTGTTTCTTCCTGCCACCTAAATATATTTCCTAAAATAGCATAGAGGAAGGAAATTATCTGAAATTGTCTACAAGGGCTTGTATAAAGTGCTGCTTTTGCTGCTGCCTAGGAGAAATATGCCAGTCAGTAACTGACTCCCAAACCTGGCCTAAAATCAACAAGAATGCAGCAGTGATGATACCAAACAAAGCACAGCAAATAAAAAAATCAAGGTTAATAAAAATATTTGTGTATCCATTTGCCTGGCACCCTGAAGAGAGTTTTCCTGGAGAAGTAGCATCGTTTAATGCATATTTTGGTGCTCAGAGTTTGATAAATTCTTTCATTTTTGCTCTTTTTCCACCAGTGCACTTACAGTGACTTAAATGAAAACTGTCTTTAGTGTTACTTTGTGTAACATTAACTTCCAGAAGCCCATTACCTGAATTCAGAATGAACTGTTCCTTGGATGTGTGAGTGCCATGAATTGGTAATACTTTGTTGTGGAAATTATGGAAGGAAAGCCACAGAATGCTGAGCACTGAGATCCTACAAGTGGAATCCATTTCCAAGCAGTGGGACTGGCTGCCAGGGTGAAATCCAGTCAGCAGGAAAGCCAAAGCTGAGTTATTATTTTGTATTCCTTACAAAGCAAACCAGAGGGAAGAAAAATCACATTTGTTACTTGAACAGACCTTGGAAAACTCTTCCTTCCACAGTGTAGCCTGATTCTGTGTTATCACCTGGATATCTTTTTATGTGCCTTTCCAAAGTAATCTCTCTAAATTCCTTTTCAGTTTATGCTTAACCAGGCTGATTTGCATGCATGTAGAAAAGGAAATGAGAAAGTTTGAAACCAAAAATCTATATTCTTACAATTTGATATTCATGCACATTTTTATGCATGGAATTCCCATTAAGATTACTGCAAGATTTACCTACAAATCTTCCATTCTGGAAGAATGATTAAATTCCCAAAGTTTTATGGGAAATAATGTATCTTGCTTTTCAGTTATCAGTTAATGCTAATGAGGGTATGAGCAACTTCACTCTTGTATGTTTAAATTGGCCAAAAGCTTTGTGTGGAGCTGGTTTGAAATTCAGAGCTGGATAAGAATCCATGAGTTATCCATGTCTCAGAGGAGATAATTTTTTGGGTTGACTTTTGTTACAGCAGCCAAATTATTTTTGTTTTGTTTTTCTGCAGGAAATACATCCTTAATAGTAATGTAAATATATGTAGATGTGTGTAAAATAGATTATTGCATGACATCAACTAAAATTAGCATCAAGTTTCCCAAATAAAATGTAACAATTTAGATAGCAAGCCTTTGTTTTTTTAAGGCTACTTTTCAATTTAAGGAGTTTTCTGGTCTGCTAAAACTAACAGTTTTTCAGAATGTGGTGTGTTGTGTGTGATGTAGCAAAAATTCCCATTCCTATTTAAATTAAAATACATTTCAACTTCAACTCATCCAACTGCAAAATGTCCCAGAACCTCACTTCATTTTCTGTTCCTAAGGAAGCAGCACAGAATAAATTATTCCAGGTTTCACTGCTGCTCTCCAACTTGTGGGAAACATTTGGTCCATC
This sequence comes from Erithacus rubecula, assembly GCF_903797595.1. Lineage (NCBI taxonomy): Eukaryota > Metazoa > Chordata > Aves > Passeriformes > Muscicapidae > Erithacus > Erithacus rubecula. Next base: position 2,422,904 of record NC_136667.1, on the reverse strand, counting down.
ATTTTGCCAGACACATTATACCAGAAAACTTGAATTAATAGAGGCATCCTAGTCTGGTAGCAATGAAAAGCCCCAAGAAAGATCTGCTGATTTAGTCTGAGCTGTTAGACAGTGATGTACTGTGCACTATACACTGTGCAGCTGTTGGAATCTATATGGTGAATTCAAGCAAGTGCAGAAGGAATAAAACTGGAAAAGCTCTGAGAAGCAGTACCAGGATTGCAGTGCTGGAGCATGAATGGCTGCATTTTTTAACTGGGAAGATGGGAAGAATCTTCATTGTTCTGCATGGTCTTCTCTTTGTGTTATTTCTAAGTAAGTGGGAAAAAAAAAATCTAAATATCATATTGCATTCTAGGGCAAATCTGTCCTTTCTACCTATAGGTATCTCCAAGTCCAGGGAAAATATTGCCAAAACAGAGGTTTGATTTTATTGCTTACTTTCATACTGACAACACAAAAGTCATAAATTACCTGAAATCCATCCAATTAATCCCAGAAATTTGTATGAAAGGTGTGAATTCAGGTAGCACCAATGCTTCCATTCTAATTGCAGGCTCTGCATGGAAGAGAGTTTTCTGGTTTAGAGAAAGCCATGTAGTTCTTTCCAGTATTCAGATTCCTAGAGTATCTTCTTTGATACTGTTATATGTATATATCATATAATAAAATATTATATTTTTGTTGAGGTCCAAGTGGATATTGTGGATGGCAGCAACATCCAGGGATTGTCTTGTCTGTTACTCCTGTATTTCATATTCCTGATTTCCATAGTTCTGATTCTTAGGAGTGTCATCAAAAATTCCAGAATTATTGGCAGAGAGGAGAATTTAATCATTCCAAGCATCTTTATTTGTACTTTTTCATTTTATGCCTCCTGCTTGCATTTTCTTGCCTTCCTAATTATTTTTAGTATTTTTTTTAACCTATAAATGAGGGATTAAGCCATAAAAATTTACAGCAAAAGCAAAAGCAGACCAGATTAAAAGGGAAAAGCGAAAATGTAATTGGAATAGCAGTTGTATAAATGAAATTTCCTATTATTTTTCTTTAAATAGTGAATCATTTGGAATTTGGGTGTTAATAATTTAACAGAACCCGGAGTAAGATATCAGCAGGACGTGTGTGGGATGGGTGGTAGCTCAAGTTTGATCTAAAAGCCTTGCCTTTGTATTGAAGTTGGGCTGAAGCTTTGATCTATTTATAATGAGTATTCTAAGGGTTTACTAATTATTTTAAACCTGAAGAGAATCTCAGAGTCCGTTTTTCTGTTGGAAAGGAACCAAAAATAAACCTTGCTGGAAGGTAAAGGCAGAAAGTCATAAGTTTGGGCATGTTTTTTAAAGTTAAAGCATGACCGCCTACTGGCTATAATTTCTGAAAAGTTTTGGGGGGAAAATGTATTTTCTGTCTCCTTTTTACATTCTGTAGCATTAAGAATCTTCTGAAGTACTTCTGACTAGAGATAAGGCATCCTTTATATATTCCATCCATTTAAAAAAGTTTGCAGCTGTGAAGTTGAAATGCAGAATTTTTTTGTTTCTTTTGACTTATATTTAGATTTTATAATATATTTCTGTTACTTATACCATTTATTCTATTAACAAACTAAATTACCATACATATTTATGAAATTCTGGGATGCTAATATATATATCAGGGGAAACTTTATAAACCATTCATGATGATACACAAGTACAACTTTAAAAATAAATCTGAATTTATATCTGCTTAGAACATTTTTTTATAAAACCATACTTGTGTCTGATCCATGCTTAATTCCATCTTTAAAGGCAAGATCCTTATTCCACTGTGTTACAATTGCTTCTTATAATAATTTTGTCAAATTACAGAGACCTACACATTGTGAAATCAAGTGCTATTTACATCATGTGAGAAATTTTCCCCTCAGTTTTCTAGGAATTTTTCCAGTTTCCAAAGGATGCTGACTAGTTTAATGAATCTATGCCTGCAAAACAGTTTCTTTCTTATTTTTTTTTTTCTCCATTGAAACAGTATTTGGGATTAAAGGTGAACCTCTTTTCATGGTTCAAATCATTTTCATTAGCAGGAAGGAAAAACATGCCCAATAAGCCTGGCACTGCAAAAGAATTACCTAAAGTAGTTCTGAGGAGCAATTTTTGCCTTTTCAATTATGCAAATGCTCATCAAGTTTTTGTCTTTGGTAATCTTTGGCTCATACTAAAAAACTGACACAGACTTTTTGACCTGACACAAATGTAATTGCTGTGAAGTTTTTCTCTTGCCTTTGCCTTGGCAAAAGATTAAAGAAATGCAAGTGCTGTGTTCCACAATCGAGCTCATACTTATACCTGTATCTGATCCTTGTGATTAAATTTTTATGGAATCACAGCATAATTCACATAGGAAGGAACCTTGGGAGTTTCTAGTCCAGAACTCAGCGTGCTCAGAGCAATGTCAGGAGTGAGTTCAGATCTCATTGCTTTAGGCTTTGTCCAGTTAGGTGTTAACCTGCACACAACCTGCTCCAAGGCTGAATTATCCCAGCTGGTTGTTTCTGGCCATAATAAGCAGTCAGAGCCTTCCTCATTTCAGTTTTTGAGCCTGTCCCTTGTCCTCTCACAGTGCACCTCAGTAAAAGGCAGAGCTTTTCCCTCCTGGGATGTTTCCATGTTTGTAGCTCCTTCCCTCTTGAGCCTTGCCTTTAGACTCAAAGGGCTTTATCTAAAAGACTGAGGCAAAGTGTAATTTCTCTTGTCTTTTTTTACTTTCATGTCCTGTCTATGGATGAGTTCCCTGTGTAACCAAGGCCTCCTGGTATTTCTGATTTTCCTGGGCATGGAGTGCTGTGCTTGCAGGAGATTGTCCTTGCAAGGCTATCTCTCTTGAGATCCTTTTCTTTTCAGATTTCTTCCCACAGGATCTCACCCACCTGAAAAAATCCCCTCCTAAACTGAAGGAAATTCCAGGGTCTGTACTTGGTTACTTGCTGGGACAATTTTTTTTTCAAAGAAATGGAGGATATCACAGTAAAAATAAGTAGACTGAAAATATTTCAATAGCTGACTAATTACATTTATCATTTAGTTTTTACCTATAACTAGACATCTAGAGTGCTATAACTCAACAAATAATATATGGCAATCTCTTAATTAACATACTCTTATAACTGGAGACATTTTGCCAAATTCAGTGAGGTGCAGATACTTTTTGTTAATTAATTACTGAGTGATCATTTCAGAATCTGTCACTGGGACCTACAAGGAATGGGTAATGAGGTTGCTTGTTACAAAGTTAAATGAATCTAGATGGGAAGTACAAAAAAAAGAATAATTCAATTACACCAACTGATCACTGATAAAAAAAAAAAAAAAAAAAAAAAAAAAAAAAAAGCTGATAAAGGAAAAGGGAAAAGGCCTTTATCAGTTCACTCTCAGAATTTCACTTCCACAATGCTGTGCTTTAAGGTAAATATCACACATGTCCATGACTAGAGACTGCACTGAGAGTTCTTGCTCATTGCCATCAAATAAAGCATTTAAGGGGCAAAATTTGTAATGCCACAATGTGAGAGACAATTGATGCCTTTTAAAGAATAGAATTTTTGCTGTGCAAAAGTTTGTGACTGATATAAGATCTGAAGTTCTGTAACAGTGAAACTTTCACAGAGTCAAAATTAACACTGGCTCCAATCAAACTGGGGCAAAGGAAGTCTTGTCCAAGTCAATGGAAGGTCAATGCAGATCCAAATAATATAATACATGAGTGTACTGTTCTTTTATATTCATTATATCTCTATGTTATTTGCTTTATTAGGATTATACTGGGATAGAGTTTGGCTTGGTTTGAAGTATTTTGGAATTTAAAATATTTTTGAGTTTATAATATTTTTGTATTTAAAGAGGAAGGTCATTGGAAGAATGGAGGTCATGTGGAAAAATGTTTATTTTCTTTCATTCAGTTTTTTGCATCTTTTCTGTTTTACTAAAGTTGGTGGAAGAGAAGATTTTTAAAGCTCATGGAATCCCATCTGACATGGAGACCATATATGACAAACCCCAATGCTGAGCAGCCATTGTGTCAAATGAATAATTAATTCTAATTTATTGTGTTTAATTCTAGAATTTACTGGGTAATCCACATATGATGTAATAATCAGCTAAGTAATACACAGTAAACCTGATTTTTTTTCTTCTCTGCTCCTTATTTTGCTGACATAGGTGATGTAGAGAGGAATACATCACTTGGTGCTTGTACTCATTTGCCTTGGGGTTGTAATTGGAGTCTGAAGAATGACTAAATACACAATATATAGAAAATACCAATAGCTAGAGCATATGCAAAAGCCTTATTCAAAACACATTGAGTTGTACTAAATGTTTTAATTTGATCTTTTAAGCCTTGTTTATATCTGTTATTATAGAGTGTGCAGTGACACAACAGCAATTTTTGCATAATAACATATAAAATATTTATGTGTTTATTCTTTGTCTCAGTACAAGAACACATTTGCTCATATGAGAAGAAAAATAAATTACATTTTTTCACCATGCTTTACATATATTGTTGAGAAACATGAGATTTCTTGTGTTCATTCAGTGAACATGAGAATATTCTCTGAGTACAAAAAAGAAACCTTTTAAAACTTTTTAAAAGCAGGAAATTCAGAAAGAATTTTGGCTTATTTCTCATTATTTAACATAAATAAAAATGCTTCAACAACAATTTTGTTGTACAACAACAAAATAAAAGGAAAAAAGAAAAGGAAAGAGGGATGCTTGCATGCCACCAAGGACTAGAAGTGTAAGCAATGTACACAAATAACTTTCAAAAGCCCAGGCTGCTTTCTCTCAGTATTTACCATGTTTAAGCTCCCTGAAGACTGCCATAATTAGTTTTCTCCCTTACAACTAATTATGAGCACCTGTAATTTAAAATAAAATAAAAAAAATATTTGTGTCTGAGATCCAATCCCACGGGTATTTTTCTTTTAGATCCTTCCTCATTTGCTCTTAGAAGTTCTTTTCCACTAACTTCTACTCTTGGGATACTTTAAATGGGATGAATTGTTCCTCTTCAATTACTTTTAAAACCAGGCAAGGGCTGAAAAAAACCCCCACTTTCTCAAAATAGCAGTGCATCCCTCTTGAGGGAATTCTGCAGCACCACACAGCAGGAGATCCTTTGGAGATTGAAAACTCCAGCTTTACGTTCCTCTCCCCTTCTTTCTGCTTGGAGGTTTCACAGGTCAAACTCTGCAGAAATTAATCTTCCATACCTGAATGTTGGCATTAGCTTTAAGCCAGAAGATTTCCTCAGAAAGAATTATTTAAGAGTAATTTTGCCTAATGCAAGGAACTGACAGGATAAGCCATGAAGTCTACAAAGAATTGCCCTTAATTTGACAAACCTAAACCGCCGACTATCTGGGAAAAGAATTTGATTCAGTTTTTATTCTAATACTCTATTGATCTTTGAATGTTCTTGTCATTCTTTTCAGGGCAGTCGACCACTGATTAAATTTTGTGTGTTTTCCTTTTCATAAGATATTTTGCAATTTCTCTGTGCACTGCATCATCAATACAGTAAGGGAACTGCTACTTCATATTAGCAAATTCTTAGTGATGGGTGAAAAATCACTGACCATGATTTGGTTTCAAAAAGCACTTAGGTTTCAATGAAGTTCACATCCCTCCACACATAGGAGGGTAGACATGTGGAGACTAAGATTTTTAATCTGTGGATAAATTTTAAAGCACAGAGTTATAAAGACTTCACAGATTCTGGATAAAACATCCATTATGGGAAGTTTCTCAGTCTGTGCTGATAAGGAATTCAGCCCTTTCTGCTTTTGTATCCTCCTTTTGTAGAAAGAAATGCCAGTTGTACAAGTTTAAGGGTGACACATACTGAGGCTGCCTGGGAGACCAGGAGCTCTGTTGTACAGCTCAGGGAAAGCCTAACTGGCTCTAATTTTCATCCCTTCTTTAATCCCTCTTAAAGACCATGGAGACAGCATGTTCTTGGAGGGCAAAAACATGCACTGTCTTTCAGCTGTATCAGTTTCAGAATTTCTCTGCCTTTCTAACACATTAGTATCAAACTAAGAAAAGGTTAATTAATACAGAACCCAGAAGTACAGTGTGCTCCAGAACACCTTCTTTTATCCTGTCATACAAATACTTTACAAGAATGGTATAAAGTTATTTATGTGAGCCCTATGCTTGGCTCAGAAATTACCTATAGAAGGTATTTTCAAGGAGCAGCGCCCATTCCCTTTAAGGCCCCTGAATGTTTTTTGGGAACCAGCTCCACTTGGTTACATTCGACCTTTTGAAAGGACTGCATTCAAACAAAGGGGAGCTAATCCAGGTTTCTCAACAAGACTAAAAAGGAAAGCAATCACTGGCTTTTCAAAACTTGCAATGGTCTTGGCTGGCTGTGCTCACCTTGTAATTGTATTTTCCTCAAGAGCCTTTCTCCCAAATAAGAGGTTGGGGTGCTATTGTAATGTCAAATCTGACTCACTGTTACAGTTGCTATTAAAAGTTAGCAGCTGTAATTAGGGAAGAATTTTGAAGCTGCAGTGTTGTATTGTCAGTTGTAACAGCTTTTAATTATCTTATATTTTTCCTTAAAGTGATCAGCTTTGCTGAAGTTGAATGTGCTTTTATCATTTTTGCTCTGGAAATGAGCTGACACATTTAATATAATTTAGATAGAAATACTGTTGCTGCAGAAAACAATTGGAATCTATGAACTTTTTAGAGGATTTTGAGCACAGGAGACAGCCATAGTGCTTAGAGGGATTTTGCCATCATCCAATTAAAATAGTCCTCCATTCTTTCTAATACCATTCTATCTGGTCTTAAAATGCGTACGACTAATTACATTAGCCTACAGAGGCTTGCATGGCTAATACTATTGGCCATTTCCTCAAATAGAAGAATTATAAATGATTAAACACTTTGCAAATAGTGGCAGTTTTGCTGCAGGACTCGATGGATCCACAGATACTCTGCATTTCCCCCCTTGCTCTCATCACCCTTTGCTGCTCAGCCTTGGAGCAGATGCCAGTGCTGGAATTCCAGCAGCCAGTTCCATTGTCCCCCCAGCTTACTGGAGTCCAGGAGGAAACCAAACCCTTTTGTTTCTATTTCTACTCTGGACTTATGCTGAGGATAGAGAGAATAAAGACAGAGCCTTATAGATTAGTCTGGTAATAGGACATGCCTTGTTATGCACAACTTCGCTCCCTTTAAAAGCTTTCAGTTGTACTGGGGAAAAAAATTAGGATCTTGAATCTTAAGGACATGGAAGAATGCAGCTGGTGGAGGAGCTGCAGAAGAATCTGGGTGAGCAGACTGTCCTGTGGCAGTGTGCAGCAGCCTAGAAGGCAAGATACAGCTAAAGAAATGCTGCTCTGTATTGTCATTTTTGGCAGGCAGCATCCTTGTCAATATGCATGAGCACTCAGCAGAGTGAAGAACCTGTCACCCAGGGGATGTTGCACACTGATGACAACAACCAGGCACAGGTCCTCTAACATGTGCTTAGATTAAGTTCATTTACAGTTGTCACTCTGAGAGAAGGAAAGCTGCTAGGCAGGAAAGGACAAGCAGCATTGGTGGTGCAGACATTCTTCCAGCCAGCATTTCCACTTTTTGCATCCTGCTTCATAATTGATTCTTCAAGACTGGGAAAAAGTAAAAATTCTGTCTGCTTCAGCAGCTCCAACAAACCTGAAAATTAATGCTTCTAATCCTTATATTATGATATTCCCATGAGACACCAATTTTTCTCATGAGCATAGTGGGAATGCTCTCTCACTCCAGCATGTTGGGATTGGATTGTATTATTTTGATAAATGTTTTGATTTCATATATAACATTCATATCCAGCTAAAAATGCACCTGGGAAGGGGTTCCTGATCATGCCATGATCTTGTTCATGTACTCTTTTAAATTATCCCAGACATTCCTGGCTCTGCCACACAGTCATCAGATTCTTTGAGGCAGGGGTTAAATATTTGCTCAACTTGTTTTGGTTTGTTTTTTCCTGCTATTAATGTTTGAAAACATGTGATGCTTTTCAGATCAAAAAAAAGAGAAGTTATCCAAGGGGTGTGGATGGGTGTTCTTTGTCCTTTTAAAACCTGACTAGTAGATATCAACAGATGGGTAATAAAACTATAATTTCAGAAAGGATAAGACCTTCTCCCTGTGAAACTCCAAAAAGCTCAAAAATGCTACAGGGGAATTTTGTTGTGAATCTACCTATTAGAATTGAAATTTGGCATGTGGGAGTATTAATTTATCACAGAGGAGAAGATTATTTTCTTTGAAACACATTCAGAATTTAATTCCTGTTCTAGGCAGATGCAACACCTTGGCCTGGATTTTTGTTTGTGTGTTTGTTTTGTAAATATAAATGCCCATCAAAGTAAATCTCATCAGTAAGAAGTGCAGTGCAGTATAAACCATTCTGGAGAGTTCTGGGCAGTTCTGTGGTCACAGTTCCCTACAGAGTTCATTATCTGGGGGAAAGAAAATCTCTATTACCTTGAGCAGTTTTGTAAATAGTGGACATGTTCTATTAAACTTTGCTTTAATGCTCAAAAGAAGTTTATTCCACCGAATGATTTTCGTTATTTCTTTTCCATATAAGCACTGCATGTATACACACATATCTGTGGACACATAAATCCTAAATAAGTTTATAAATTGAACCAGGAGATTCAGAGTATTGTGCTTTCCAGAGTAAATAGGTTTTTGAAAAAAATGTTTCACTTTGGCTTTCAGAGCATGGGATGCACATTTCCCATTGCTGGGGGAGCCCAAATTCCACTGAATTTCAGGGGGACCAAACCACTGATTCTGATTAAACTATTTGTGATCTGACTTACTTTCATGGGCACATCTCATATGAGGATATTTAAAAATCAGTCTGTAGAATCTGAATAAGAAAATATTTCCAGTATCATCTGATTCTTTTGAACACAGCCTTTCCATGGGCTTAAAATCTCCCTGTTCTGAGGGAAGCACTGAGGGTAATTTAAGTTTGAGTAAAGAAAGAAGCAGTCTTTTTCACTTTGAGGGACTATTGCCTGCTTCTTGAGATTATTGAATTTTCATTCCAGTATAGAGAGAAGCAGTATATCGCCGAGATGAAACAGAAAGCGTAATAGGCACTATATCTCTTGATGTTTATAGAAACTTAGCCAACAATCTTAAAAGACACCAAATTGGATTCTAAAATACTGACACGAATTAGGAGGAAATAGCTCTTGCAATAGTACTGCCACATGTGCCATTCACGCTATTAAAATATGACATTAGTCTTAATTTTGTGACATTAAATTAGAAATTACATGTGTTGGAGAATAATGGGAAATCATAGAATCACAGGATAAGCTGAGTGGGAAGGAACCCACAAGGATTATTGAGTCCAGCTCCTGGCCCTGCACATCCAACAATCCCAGACTGCATCCCTGGGAGCAGTGCCCAAACATTCCTGGAGCTCTGGCAGCTCTGGGGCTGTGACCATTCCCTGGGGAGCCTGAGCAGTGCCCAGCACCCTTTGGGGGAAGCATCTTTTCAGAAAAAAACACTGGCATTTAATTTTTCAACAAGATATTGCAATAATCAAAATCTTCTAAGTAGCTATACTACCTACAAAATTAATTCTCAAAGAAAATAAGTGTAATTTTCCTAACATAACTAAGATCTATCCCTCATTTAAAATTATTAAAGGAAACTCACAATTCTGCTTGGGGGATTTTTCTACTTTTTTTTTCAGAGTTTAGCTTGGCAGCATGATTTTGCTGTCCAGGTGAATGAGTGTTGTTACTCCTTGTGAACACTTCAGGTTGTTGCAGAGTACTTGTTATTGTCAGGCACTAGGTGGCCTGCTTGCTAAAACATCACAATGAAGCCTTCTGCAGACAATTAGCAAAAGCACTGCGTGAAAAATGAGTAAATAAAAATGCATCTTTAATTTCTAATAGAGGCTGGGGCATTTAAACTCACCTCAGCAAAGTTCCAAACACGTGGGAGTCTTCAGGTACTGGAACCTACCTGAAACCAGCTCAGCACACAATTTTTTTGTTCTTGTCTTGCAGACAATATTTAGACAAAAGATCAAAGTTTCCCACTAAAGATGGGATGCTGATCTGTATATTCTCTAAATCATAAGCTCCTAGTTCCTTTGAGGGAAAGTAAAAGCTGACAAGTGCAGTAGAGTGCAGCATTTGTTTTAGCACCCTGATGGTGTTGTGTGTTATGCCCAGAGACATGAAAAGGATCAGTATTTATGGTTTAAAGGGCAAATGTAACACTCCAGGAGCTGGCAGTACTCAATCCTGTACTCTACAGAAAACTAAAATTAAGAGTAGTAAGCAAAACAAGACTTCACTGTCTTTTCCTTGTTAGTTTGGTTTGGTTTGGTTTGGTTTGGTTTGGTTTGGTTTGGTTTGGTTTGGTTTGGTTTGGTTAGGTTTGATTGAGTTTGGTTTGGTTACTTTCAATAACAAGCCTTCATTAAAATAGTTTCGCTGTAGAGTTGAATGGCTAAAGTGATTAACCACAGAATTATTTCCATATGAGATTATTGAGCTTCTTTATTTCAGGTTAAAAACAAGACTAATGAGATGGCTGGAGTTGGAAAGATCATTTTATCCACCCTTGGTAGAATTCTAGAATATTAGTGGGCAAGAAAGGTGCAAATTTTTGCTATTCTGCAGAGACCATGTGTCTGAACCAAGGGATGAACATTATCTGCATTCCACACAACACTATTGTGGTCATCAGCTTGGAAATTTATCTTGCACACATTTTTCAACTGAATTCCCCCAATGTCTCTGTTCTAAACCAGATAAATGAACGAACAAGTGGAAACCCCATTGCACTGATTTCTAATTGTACAGGAAAGGGCATTGTGTGGATTGTGTAATTGCATGTTTTGTTTTCTCCTGAAATCATACTAATTTAAACAATGGACTCATGTAATTGATGATATTTTACTAGGACAAGAAAGATGCTTCAACCTGATATTTGTGTCCTTTATTCTGAGTAAGAGTAGAACACACCAGCAAATGCATGGCAGAATATGGTGTGTTCCAAGAAAAAATATCTAATTGTTTTTTTTAACTCCAAGAAAATATTGCATCTCAATAGAAGAGGAACTATAAGAACTTGTTGTTTTGTGATTTGATCAAAAAGTGTATTCCAGCCAAGTCTGAGCATGAATCTCTTGAACTGATTTCAAAGAAAGCAGACTTGGCAGGATCCCTCAGGTTACAGAGGACAATTCTCCTTTTAAAGCAGTGCAGCTTCCATCCACTGTGCACTGAGAAATACAGAGCTCTCCAAAAAGAGACAGAAAATCTGTGATATGTGGCACACACTCTCACACACACAAATGTCCTGTCACTAAAGCTTGTAGGAGAAGCAGTGAATAAATTACTGCATAGAGGAATATCAGTGTGAGATGGGAATCCATCATGCCTGGTATCAGAACATAGGTGTGAGGTACTGCAGCACATAAAACACAGCAGAATTTTATTAGGAAAATAGATCTGCAAGCTTTGATATACTCTTTATGTACTGGTATATTTGAAAAAAATCAATATATCTTATAATACTTTATACATGGGAGCAGCACCATGAAGTTGCAATAGGAATTTTGTGTCTGCTTTTCAACACCACAACACTTTCATACTTCCAGTTCCTACACCTGAATAGAACTTTGTCTTAGGGAGTTTTGCTGTGGATTTAATAGATATCCTATATTCTACACAATTAACACATCTTAGTAACAAAACACCAACTTTTCTTTATTACACAGTGAATTTTGTAAGTTCTGAGCTATTATTTTACTGGAAATCCTTAGGACTGACTGACACATCATCAGATGTTAAAGATTTCAAATGTTATTATTTTCTTTATTCATTTAATCACAAATCAATATTTCTGCTCCTTATACCAGTAATTGGTGGAGCAGTTAATCTTGTCACTGTTGTTCTTCCATCTTGTGAGGCAACATATAATTATGTCCTTGTGCCACTTGTGTTGATCTTGTTTAAGAGATTCAAAACAACCTCTGCATAGAAAGGAAAACATCAATTTTCTTGGCAGGTCGTGGATTTAGAGGCATAATTAGCTGATGTAAAGGAACAATCTATCAGTTGTATTTGCATGACATTTCTATTACAACTCTAATACAAATATCTAATTTCCACAAATAACCAAAATATCTTTGGTCATTTTTAGTTTTTTGAAACAAACTAAATATCCAAAATGTGAGACATGATAAACCTTACAAATTATGCAGTGTTTTGTACTATCTCATGTTATTCAAAAATTCTCTGTGTTGTAATTTTTTCAGCTAATAGACTGGTTTGTGTTTTGTGGTATTTTTTGTACCCTTTTCTGACTTACAGGAGTGAAGAAGTCACTCCATTTATAGCAAAATTAGTTTTTTCATTTGGTTTTGTGAAGTAGGAACATGAGTTTTCCATATAAGAGAGGAAGAAAGATATTTATCTATTTGAAACTTGAATCATCATTCACACTACTCCTTTAAATTTCTCCTCATGTAATTTCTGCTTTCAAGAACTAATATGTGATTTTCTTACAAAATGTTCTGTGTGGTGTGCCAGTAAGGACAGAATGCAGCCAGGCCCCATGTTATTGGGTGGGGAAACAAGCTTCAAGTGGACTTTTAAAAACTCTTCCATGAGCATCAGGACTCTGATACACACTGCACACTGCTCTCATTATTAAATACACCTTTTGAAGCTGTTTATCCTCTGCTCTATGTCAAAAGGAGGATGGATGGGAAACAGCATCCCAAATATTCCCAATCTCTCTGTTTTTCATTACAAGCCTGAGTCTCTGCATATCACTTGTGTCTGGAGGTCACTGACAGTAATCTGGACACACCAAGTCAATGGAAATGCAGATCTCCACCCAGAAATGTTTTGTCCACCTTGCAGTTTAATTGTTGGCAGTATTCAGTGGGGAGGCAGGGAAGAAATGAAAAAAAAAAAAATTATATTTCCCACTATTTGAGTACAGTCTATGAAGGCGCTGCAGTGTCCTTATGAACTTTATGGCTCAGGGCAAAATGTTAAAAATCAGATTTTCTGGGCTTGTTAAGCAGCAGCTTTACCATGACAGGCTTCAAGAGCGTGGCCTGACCTTTGTAATACAATCTAAAATTAAGCATTTAATGCTGACACATAACAGTCTATGCAAATATTTAATAAAGGTCTGTTGTTTGAGGTCTGTCCTTAACTTTTTGCTTAAGTTAAGGAATTTTATTTCCAGAACTATAGTTCCAGCAAACTTTGTAAAGCCTGGAGAAGACACCACTGGTTTCAGTGGGCTTTGAATCAATTTAATTGTTGACCAGAACCTCCACTTCTTAAACCATATTTACTATACAGGTAAAACAAAATTTAAAGAATCAGACCCTGAACATGAAATTGCTGTAACACATTTTAAAGTGTCCTTATAATTCTGTTTTATCCAATTGTCTGACTCTTCTTGCTGAGTACTTTTTGTGCAAGTTGTTTGACTGGGTTATGGTAGCTGCTTTCTCCTAAATGGAAACAGCTCTGCTCCATCATCTCCATGGGGTGATTGAGTTTTCAATCCCCTTTCCAGAATCACATCAATGTAGAATTCTCTCTGGTACAGAATTTGCTTTGAGAAGCAATCCTTTTTTTTTTTTTTATCTCTGTTTTATCTCTGTTTTATCTCTGCAGAACTTTGGGGTGTGTCAGGACAGGAGGTGTTTCACCAGAACAGAGGAATGATTCCAGTGTAATTTTGGTTTTTAAGATAACAGAGGAAAAGAATTTACATTTTTGTGAATGTAAACTATAAAATTAAAGAAGTATTTTTGTTGTTTAAATGAGCATTTATTGTTATTTTGTTATCAGGCCACCAGCTGAGGAGCTGCCACTCCAGGCAGCAATTCCCATCACAGGGTTTCCATGGCTAAAGATGATGATTTGTCTTTGTGCTCATGGAACAAAAAATAAAAGTTTTTTCTTAGGAACTGCCTGAAGGTCCTGGAGGGGATGAGAATCCCCTGACCATGGCAGGGCAGGTGGGGAAGAACCAGGAAGGGGAGAGGCATTTTTGGTTGGGGTTCTGATATAACTCTGATATAACCCAAAAACTCTGATATAAACTCAGTTCTGCTATTGTTCTGACCTTGGAAAAGCCTTCCTCTCCAATCACCTTCTCTTAGGAGTTTTCTGTTGCACACTGCCTTGTTTTATTCATGTGCTGTGTTTAGATAGGGCCAGTTAGCTAAAAAATGTGTTGATTGCTTCCCTGCTTGGGGCCCATCCATAAATGATGAGAAAATTCCTTCCAAGATGTGCAATTAGTTCTCAAGTTCATGGTACTCTTGGAGCTTCCAGAGTTGAGTTTATGATTTATAAAGATTAATTCTCAGGTATGGTATGCATATCTTGCATGTGGCACCTTTGGGCAGATGTGGAGATTGGGCTGTTAATTGGTGAGAGAGATGTAAGCTATAGAATATACAATTTATGATATATTTGATATTTGAAACTCTTGACTAGAACCTTATAGCTTGATTCTAATTTGCATTCAAGATATCTTTGATAAGAACAAAAAATCCCATATGAAAATGAGCAGCTATGCTGCTAGTGGGTAAAACAACCTGATTTATTTTGGATATATTCCACTGAGGCAAAGAGAAACTGATAAAAAAAAAGTTCAGACATCCTTTTGGAGTCCTATGTATATATTCTGGCACCCAGCAGAACTTTTTTCTCCCTCAGGAATTGGGTGCAGCTAGTGCAAAATTCCAGATATCCTGAGTTCAACAAGAGTTACAGAATATAAAGAGAATATTTTTATTTTTTTTTTTCTCATTTTAAGTCCTGACTTTTTAAAAAAGAAGGGTAGCAATATATTCAGTTTTTGTGCTTCTTTTTAGAAATTTTGGGGAGAGTGCTGTTTGCTCTCACAAATGGTCAAATGAGAAGTGAATTACTGTGTGTGGAGCTCAAGGGTGAGTGCTGCTCCTCTGGAATTGATGGAATGTGCCTGCCTGGGCTCTTGGCAGAATTTAGTTTGGAAGAAGCAGGACAATAAGACAATATTAACAATATAACTGGAACTGTTGAGCAGACACTCTGAAATGTGGATTTTCCCAGTGAGAAATGAAAATTATTAACTGGCAGTGAGGCAGGAAAGCAAAATGCATTATGTATGGAACAGGTGATCACGACAACTGCCATTCCAAAGGATTTGACACAAATGACTGGAATCAGGTTGACTTCCCTTTTTAAATAACTAAAAATGTGTTTTACCTTGGAGTGCATCCAACAGCCACATATGTATCTTCACATTGTTTCTTACTGTGGTCCCAGATTCTCTTGCCAGTGGTTCATGGATGATTTTCCTTTTGTTTGTTTTAGCAGAGATTTAATTTTCAGATTTGAGGCATGAACAGATTTTCAAGTACCAAAACCAGAGCAATTTCCACTTGATTGGTAAAATGGATTCATGTAGTACAAACACACAAATAAAATGCAAGGAAAATGACATTATGAATCATACCATTAACAACTTGATTTCTTTGTAATGTTTTTAGAAGCCAACCATTGAATTATAGTGAATAGATATTTGAATTTTCAGAGCAGTGTTGTGTTCACTTTGGAGTTGTAATGGTCTGCAGCTTTGTAAGGGGTTTGATGTTGGGGTTGGTTTGATTTTTTGGGTGTTTTTTACTCTTTTTAAAATTATTTTTTTATTTATTCTATTTGTTCAGGCATCCCACTATTTCTTTCTAAGAAAAATGAAAATAGCCATCAGAGAGATCTTCAGCTTTTTTTTCCCAAGATTTCTGTTCTCAACCTTTAGCTTTTATGCAGCTCCAATGCAAAAATTTTCCCCTGCTAAAAGCAGGACCATTTCCTAGTGTCACTGGTATATAAATAAATTTGACACTGCATATTCTCACAGGTCTCTGAAATAAGTTATAGGATATTTTTAAAGTATTTCCTGAGTGGCTGCTAGATGCAGTTTCCCAATTGTGGACTGTACTTACACTTCTAGTAAAAAAGGGACTTCAGCTTTAAAGGGATTAATTTGCAACAATTAAAATAAATTACTCCTGATGCCATATATCAATGTGATTGAGTTTAATTTGTTCAGCATGCTCCCTGCCTGTTGTGTATTTGTAATTCTGTTCACTGTTTCCAGCATTTTGATACAAGTTTTAATCAACACTCTTCCTATTAATTGCAGATTACTATCAGGAACAAAGAATTCTCTCTAAGAATTTATCAGTTGCTTGTTTTCCACACCTTGGCTGCTTCTTCATGTGGCTTGGTCATTAACTTTTTATTTCTTCAAGTGAAGAGCATTTCTTACCCCCCTATGATTAAAAAGTAATAAAAAGAACCAGAAATATTCTAAATTTAAAGCAGTGAAGAGCCTGAATCAGGAGAGCAACTGTAAGCAAGCTGTGCCTCTCACTTACTTAATTCTTTTGTTGACTTAAATGGATGTGGGGTGATGTTTTCTCCTGGTGATAAGAATTTCCAGTTTCATTTTGTTCATCACTGAAGAAAAATCAAATTAAAGAAACCTCATTGAAGTCAGTACCATCACGCTCATAAAAAATAGATCAAAGAATGAATCAGTCCCGTAGTGGATTTAGAGTAAAATAGTATGAGGGAATGAATTTGAAAGCCCTGATAATATAACAAATTGTCTGTTTCTCTTTGAGGTAGGTCTTTTTCTTTCAATATGATAATGAAATATCCTGTGTAGGGAGTGGATCCTGTGGATAAATATTGATGGCTGCAAATAATTTATGTTTGGAACCCTGTGGAGCGTGGCAGTGAGTTCAGGTTGGTTGGTGGCATTGGTGCCTTCAAAAAATGAGGGGGATTTCTGTCAGAGAACAGCTTTGTGGTGTTTCTTATTGCCATAAAAACCTGTAAAATACCTGTAAATTCTGTCCTTTTTTAAAAATCAGTCCCATCAAACCCAGCCAGGTCCTTAAATGACACCTGGGCTGTGTGGTGGCAAAGGGGAGCAGCCAGGCCAGTGGCTAATGGCCAACAACAAAAAAAAAAAAAAAAAATCAAAAACCAACAACCAAAACCCCAAACACTAAAAACTTACAGTTCCCACTTTGGAATAAAGCTGAAATCCATATCAGCATGGTCCAGGAATTCCAAACCTGTGCAGAGCTGCCTGATTGTCAGTGGGCACTTTGGAGGGAGCCCCAGTGAAGTGGAAGAATTGCAAATAGCTGGCTCATAACGTAATAATCAGGGTATTGACTGACAGATGGAGCTGTGTCATGGGGATCCTCTGCTCTGAGAAACACCATTTTAATACAGAGATTTAAATACTCCTATTTAAGGAGCCCACGGTGGATTAGCAGCAAATGAAAAGGATATGATATTGAAAAAGTGTGGAGTGCTGGCTAAATTTGTCCAAGTAATTAAAATAGGTTTGAGAATATAAAGATAAGAATTGAAGTGATGTTTTCAGGATTTATTCTCTACTATGATTTTAATAATTGGATATTGATGTAGCTTTGGACTTCAATATTCCTAATTTTTAAAAATATGACCCTTTTTTCTTTGTACTTGATATGGCAGTTACAAAATATCACCACAGCTTGTTTGTTGTACTTTAATTCAAACATGAATCCAAGGATCAACAAATGGTGTTGTTTTTTTAATCTGAAGTGGACACCTGAACTCTTCTACACTTTTTACTACTTTTCTGAGATCCTTTTAAGGAAGAAATATCAAGTTCTCTAATAAGGTAAAGGAATTCTTGCTCAGGTGGGACCAGATGGAGCCTTGTGTATAAAGAACAGATTTAGAATCTGCCTTCACCTGCTCCATTAGGTGGTCACAGTTTTTATACTCTCTCTACTTCTCAAGGTATGATTTGACAGTTGCTAAATGAAGGTGATAATGAACAGTGCTAATATTTAAATGACACCATTAATATTTGGTGTATTGGGTAAAAAAAATCAGGTATATTGGAGTGCACAGACAGGCAGAAGAAGAAAAACAAGTTTAAACTTTTTTTACCCCTCCTCCCCTCCATCTTGTCCATCTGGGCCATTCCCAGTTGGGAAGTCAGCAGCACAGACAGCAATGCATCCTCTTGAAAGCTGGGAAAATGGCTTGGCAAGCTTCATGTTACCTTCTGTTAAACAATTTGATTTGTATTTCATTTTTGTTTGGTTTTTTTTTTATTTTTTATTTTTTTATCTGCTTTAAAAGCGTGAGCAAGTGCTGGAACCCATGGAAGGTCCTTTAGGCTTGGGCTGTTTTTTCTGCCTTCTGTACTCTTGTGCTTCCTCAGTGTTCCAGGCTGGAACACTCTGATTTCATAAATGTCTTTGCTTGCTAGAAAGTGCCTCTTGCTGCTGTTCTTTGCATTGCTGTTGCCATAGTATCCCTATCAGTGCTATGGCACAAATGACAGGCAACGTACAGCTAGGACTTTATAAATAGGATTCTGGAAGAACAGCACTTTCCTCACAACATAAGTTATTCTACTCCATATCCAAGCAGCAAACTTGTGCCATGTTGGGATTTTTTTTCTCCATAAAGGCCTACAGCTCTAGAGTAGAGCTTCAGAACTGTTACTATAAGTATTTTGAAAGAAAAGGAAAAAAAAAAAAAATTACGAAATAGTGTATTGTGCAGAAGTTCAAGCATTGTAAACCACTGCTGGTTGTTTTTACCTGCTAAACTAACACTGCCTATTACAAGTCTATACCTTTTAGTCACTCAGGAAAGTCTGTGACAGCAAAAGACACCACAAAAAGTCATGTTAGCATTTATCTGATGTGGTTTATAATCTGCTCTGCTGTTTTGTTCATGCTTTGAAGTATTTTCTTTACTATGGCACAAAAAGAATTTCAGTAGAGTGGTTCAAACTTGGTTTCAAGTAAATAAAAATTGAGAATGTAATGCCAAGTTCCACCCTGCAGTGTTCCTTACAAAGCTCTTTGTGTCCTGCTGTTGTTATTTTATAATCCCTGGAAACTTCATTGCAGATGAAACTGGGGTTAAAGACTTACAATTTAGTTTGAATATAAAGTATCTCCTGGTATGATCTCAACTTTCAGAACTGATTCAGGAATATTGTGGATGAACTCCTTAGATTTGTGTACTCATCCTCATATTGCTTTGTAAAAAAAAAATGATGCATTTATTTGGAAGATTTATATATTTGTTTATGTAATATTTTTATATAATTATAATTTATAAGTAATACTTGCATCAGTATTGCCATAGGAGAATCTGGGATAGGGGCTAGAATTTGTTTTATATTTATGATTAGTGTTGGGTTTTTTTTTTCATTTCCTCCCCTCAGAAAAGTAAATTTAAGATATTACTCTATAAACATCAGGATTTGAAGGGTTTTTTACCCTTGTTGTTTTATTTTTCATTTTAATTTGCAATAGTTCCTTCTAGTATGCACAAAACATGCACCATTCTGATTTTTCTGTCTTTTTTTTTTTTTTAGGGTTAGCATTTAAATATCAACTTTTCACTGTAACCCATACATTTTTTATTTGTTTTTTCCATAGGAAACAATGTAAATGTATTTACTTCAGTAATAATGGATACAAAGATGTGTTTTTTCTGAAATTAGGGCTCTCTGCAGGCTGAATATTTGTGGGCAATTGCTTCAGTGGGGTGACAATTGCTGGAGCTGGATTTAAAGAGATATAAGACAATAAATAAAATGATAACAGCCAAACTTGTACCCTTGTACAGTCTCACCAAGTTATTGACTTCCTTATTTGCATATTTAGAATATAATATTGTAATGGTTTATAAAAGGCTCTGGATGCTCCACTCTGGATCCTGGTTGGTTCTGCTTTGGGTGTTGTGAATCCCTGAAGTCCAGTGATAAACCAGGGAATTCCTGAAATGCCATCCCCTTCTCCCCCATGTCAGAATTCCCTCCATTAGATTACTCAGGGAGCAAAACCTTTTTCCATAAGTGGGGACCTGCAGCACTGGATTTTTATTTCATGTAGAATCATGGAAATTGTACAATTTCCTGCTTTTGTATAACCATGAATCCAGAAAGTGCTGTCCACTTAAGTGGTGCTGACATGAGGATCCACCTTGCAGAGGAGTTGGAATGTTCTTTATCTGCCACTGGCTTCCAACCCAAAGCACTTTGCAGTGTTTAAATGGAATAGCAATATTAATTGTTGCTAATGTGCTTCTCTGCAAAATCAAAGGGTTTGGTCTGAATTCCCCTGCAAGAGGCACTGCTGAAAGGCAGCAGCTGAGGGCTGAAGGCAATTACTGGCATCAGTAATTTCGTCAACCACTGCAACTTGATCTGCAGAAGTAAATCAATCTATGCTATGACAGGGAGAAGAAAATGAGAAGAGACAGGAAACAAAATCACACTTTTACCTGCACAGTGAAAAGAATGTAGATGTGTTAGCACAGGTATATTTGAAACAGATGGGAGTTAAGATTTCATTTACAAGAAAAATCACTTTACATGGAACTCTGGAGCATTTACCTTAGAGAAATGCTATCCTAGCAGATCCTAAATTTTGGAATGGCAAACTTAGGTAGAGATTAGGGAAATATTCTATACATGGAGTTCAAGAGAGTGATTTATGCCTTAAAAATTCTTGGCTGTGTAGCTGTGAGCAGCTACACAGATACCTGTGTGTGCCTGTAAATCCTCCTATTCCACTTCCATCTTTCTTGAGGTTGTTAACAACCCCAAGGAGGGAGTATATTGTTATTTAGAAACCAACTTGGAAAATACAGATTTTTCTCCTGTGCAGAACAAGTTTGTATCTCCCTTTAAAGACATTGGTGTTCCAGAGTATTATGAACAGGCATCACCAAATTTAAAATTACATTCAATTTCTTACAATTCACTAGACAGATTTCCACACATTATTGGCTGAAATTCACCAGACTCCATTTAGATAATAGCATTTTCTTGCCAGTTTAAGTTCTTAAATTAAAAATATCCAGATTTCTTTGTTGTTGTTAACAAACATTACACAATTTTATCAGTGCAAAACTTGGGGGGAGAATTAAGATAAGTGTTCTTCTATTCCCATATCTAAGCAAGAGGTATAAAAAGATCTGGTTCTCAGCAGATGGCTGCTTGCAAACTTCTTGCCTACTTTCTTCTTAGGGGGAAAAAAGAAAAAAAAGAAAGAAAGAAAAAAAAAAAGGACAATGTGACAAAGAGATCAAAGGAAGAGATTTTCCTAAGGAGCAGAGGAAAATCTCGTGCTGGAAATAGGGAATTCCTGTACTTATTACTTCATTCAATATGATCCAGCTCTAAAATTCTTACTTCAGTATTTAGTTAAAAGTTTCAAGTAAAAACCTGTGCAAGGAATTTTATACATATTTGGGAAGGATTGTGTCAAATATGACATTACTGATGAGGCTCTCACACTGTTCACATGGTTGTCGTAGGAAAGGAGCTCTCTACAGCTTTTGGAACAATATTCTGTGACTTTTAAAGGATTTTCCTTTTCTTTTCCCAGCTACTCCTGGCATTCTACACAAATACTCATTAGTCATTCTGGAGATGGACTTGCTGTCTGGAACCTACCTCTTGGCAGTCTTGTTGGCCTGCATCGTGTTCCAATCTGGCGCACAGGAGAAGAATTACACCGTGCGGGAAGAACTGCCTGAAAATGTCCTCATTGGCAACCTGCTCAAGGATCTCAACCTAACCCTGGACCCAGAGGTGCCCCTCTCCTCCCCCCTGCAGTTCAAGCTGGTGTACAAGACCGGGGACGTGCCCCTGGTGCGGGTGGAGGAGAACACTGGGGAGATCTTCACGGCCGCCAACCGCATCGACCGCGAGAAGCTGTGCGCCGGCATCCTGAGCGACAGCCGCTGCTTCTACGAGGTGGAGGTGGCTGTGCTGCCTGATGAGGTCTTCAGGCTGGTCAAGATCAGGTTCCTAATCGAGGATATAAATGACAACGCCCCCCTTTTCCCTTCTACAGTAATTAACATCTCGATCCCTGAGAACACAGCCATTAATTCCCGCTACTCTGTCCCGTCTGCCATCGACCCGGACATCGGGGTGAACGGCATCCAGCATTATGAGCTCCTCAAGGTGGGCTTCTCTCATCCTTCTCTCTTGTTGTCTGTCTTGCTGTCCTCCCATGAGTGTTGCCAGTACTCACCAACCCATCAGAAACCCAAAGCTGTGTGCTGAAACCCCAAACTGTGAGCTGCAGTTGTGGTGCAGTGCGGGTCTGTGTGCGAGTGTGAATCTGTAACTCTGAGCATTCCAGTGCATCTGATCCTCACTGTGTGGGAAGCTGTCTGTGTGCATGTTGGACTGTGTAACAGTGTGATGGAACATCCCCTTGTCCCTCAGCTCTGCAGCAGCATCCAAAGTGTTTGTGCCCTTTGGCAGACAGTGCTCTTGGACCATTGGAAATGTGTCCTGATTGCCACTGACATGGCAGTGCTGAGTGCAGAAGTGTTTTGTGCTGGGTTTATGGCTCCCATTTTTATGGAGACAGTATTTTTTATGCCTTTCTTGCACAACTGTGGGACTTGAGCAGTAGAAGTTGGCCCAGAAGTGGATGTGATGCTCATCTGTGTATTGATGAGCTGCTCCAGAGGGAAAGAGTCTGTGTTTGTGATGTCTGGGCAGGAGCAGCTCCAAGATGTGCAGGAATGCAAGGAGAGCAGTGCCTGTGACCTTGTAAGAGCAGATATTTCATATTCTTCATTTATTCTTTCTAGCAAGTAACAGGGGAACTGGGATTAGTGAACAGAAGAATAACATAAACATGTGATGTTTATATAAACAAGAGTGTGGGATTGCTAAAGAAATAATCACTTTTGTTTGAGTTACTGAAACAGCTTGAGATCAGGAAAGAAACTTAACCTGAAATGCTAAGATTACCTTAACTGGTGTGAACTGGAAGTTCTGAAATCTTGTGCTGCGTGTGCTGCAAACAAAATAATTTGTGAGATCACAGCCTTGTTGACAGATCATCTGAAAGAATTAATTGCATTTTTCTCTTGAGTGCCTGTTGGTCAGGTGTTTTTTGAGTTATGGATCTACTGCCTTTAAATGAGCCAGCAATTTCACACACCTTGGAAATGATCTGTAAAAAAACAAAAAGAACTTTCTGACAACCAGATACCATTTGGAACAACGTGTTCAGATGTTATTCTACTGGTAATTTTCAGAATGTTAATATCAAAAGTAATCATCAAATGGATTTTAAAAGCAGTAGAAATAAAGATAATCAGGGGGATTAAGGACCTATGAGGAAAGGCTGAAAGAATTGGGATTCTTCAGCCTGGAGAAAAGAAGGCTCCAGAGTGACCTTGCTGAGGCTTTCCAGTACCTGAAGGGGCTTTGGACAAGGGCTGGAGATACAGGGCAAGGGGGAAATTTGGCAAATTGTGTAATGGAGAGAAAGATTTTCAGTTGTAGTTACATTTGAAACAAATTTAGCCAAGATTTTCTTATTGCCTGTATGAAGCCAGGCCTGTTTTGCCCAAAAATAGCTAGAAAGAGTCTCTGTCCATAACAAATTCTAAAAAAAGAGGGGATTTCTCTCTAGGAGCTCAGCTGAGTCATTTATAGGTATTTAACACATTTTCAGCATTTCTGTATCTCCTTGGGAAGGTAACAGCCATGTGTTACAATATTTCCTCACTTTCTCACACTTACCTTACTGCCCCTCTCACAGGGTGTGGAAAAAGTTGCAAATAATTTGTGTATTCAGTTTCTTTTGCAAGCTAGATAAGCAATGGTCAAGGCTTTAAACTAAGAGATTTTTATTTTTTAAATTTTTTTAGTATACATCCTACCTTTCATAAAACCTCTTAAAACAGTAGAAAACAAAACTTTGTAAAGAAATGCAGTCTCGTGTTTTGGATTCAGTGGAAGCTTTGCAAAGCAGGATTTGATTTATTTAAAGCAAGACAGTGCTTTAATTACCACACTGATTAACACTCCAGTATTTTTTGCCTGCATTTTATCAAGGTGTACCTGAATAGAAAATAACTTCTGTATATGGAACTGATTCGTGGCCCTGCATCCTCAAAACTTTCTGGGTCTCTGACTTTCTGGACCCTGTTTGAAATACATGAACTCTAAAAAAGGCAAGAGTTTTACTGTTAATAGAAAAGAGGAGACAATCACACCCAGCTTCTTGCTGCTGTGCATGGCATTATAAAAATTGTGTTTCTCTGCTGAGATGCCCCAAGGTGACCATAGAGGGAGTGACATTAAGGTTTCCCATGATAAACAGTGTTTGCTGTGAACGAGGGGAGGAGGGAGAACTTGGATATTATTTAACAATAGGAGTAAATTCATTTAGGATGAGAAATAGCTGGATTGGGGGAGAGGATGGCATAACACTGATGGTGGGAGCTGGTAGGTGTAGCTAAGACACAAAATAAATGGCCAGATGGAAACTCAACCATTTTTGCCTCAGCTGAGATAACTACTTGAAGTACAAATGGGAAATGATAGGGAAAAAGAGCTGGGTATTCATAAATAGAAGTAGTAGGTGAAAACAGTAGGATGCAAGAGCAAATTGTGCATTGAAACCTTAATAAACAGTGATTTCTGATTGGGGATGAATCTACAAACACAAATGCTCTGGTTTAACCCGGGGCAGCCCAGCCTGCAGGGCTTTGTTCACCTCTTCAGGGCAGTGCCATTGTTTACAGACTGACAGAAAATGTGCATTGTGTCAGGCAGGGCCACCACGGTGCCATAAATACCTGCTTGCTGCTGCTGATTACACTGTTCCAGCACACTTACATTTCAGCTCAAAGCAAGCTGATATTTAGTGTAACCTGATTAATACACTTAATATTTATAGGTGTCACAGGCCTCTGCTTTGGCTGCAAAGGTTTTAGTGTGAAGCATTTCTTTGTTCTCTTGTTAAAAAAGGTGAGCTGGTTCAGATCAGGTTTTGAATAGGAAAGGATTCACACAAGTGTAAGTTTTAAATAATATTTTTAAAATTGATTGCTTAGCATTTCTCATCAGCTAGGTACACCATGTACCCTGAGGTGGCAGAGGTGCAACAGGAACAGAGCATTTTCTTCTGTGTGCTGATAATTTGTTCCTTTAATCCTTTGCAGTTTGGGGGAAATTAGATTGGTGTTACTGTTACAGTTCCATTACTCTTACCTGGTACAGTAATTTGGCTGTATTTACCTATCAGAAGCAACTGGTGCATTCCTAGAATAATGCAATAATCTCTTTGTAGCTGTCAATTCACACCTCTGTAATCTGACAAAAGAGATTCCTGCTCAGTCTCACAACATGTCAGCCTTGCCTCTGATGAGGAGAGTTTCATTTCCCTGCTCTAGATCATCTTTGTGATGCCTTTCAATAGAAGATATCCCCTTCTTTCTGATACAGTTTGTCAATTCCATGACCCATGGAAGATGGAAATCACAGTTCTTCATCATACTTCAAGCATCATATTTCATGTTTGCTGCTGGTTATTTCTGAGTCTCACAGCAGTCTTGGATCAAGTAACTCATATCACTGTCAAGATCAAGAGTGGAAGATGTGTTTTATGTAGAAATAAATCTAGGAAGGTAGTTAGAATTATAGACTGAGACTAGATTTGTAGATCAATGTGTATCAGAAAGTCATTTTAATGAAATCTTTGTTGATAGTCCTGTGGTGAGCAGGGGTACAAATGTGAACAACAAAAAATGCCAACAACCTTGCTCTGTTTGTTTTTAGTGCTGCTTGTGGGGCTCAGCACACAGAGAAAAAACAAGATAGAATGGTTCATGTCCCTGCAAACCCAGTGCACAGTGACACTTTGATTTTTTATCTCAGTGCTCACCAGATCAACCTCATTGTCCCAAACATGAGCTGCTTGTACCTCCCATTCCTGCCTCCCTTTTACTGTCAAACCTTGTCCCATAGCTCATCACACTGCAATTGATATGGATTAAACTAAATTAAATGTAAATTAACGTGGGTGATTCTTTGTGTGAGCTTCAGCATGGGAGGACAGTGAGGGGGTTTATTGGCCCAGGGCACAGGGTGATTGTTATCAGCACCTGCATTCTGTGGAAAAACTGCCAGCACAGAGATTTTCTTCTGCTTATAAACTCATATATTTATTAATATTATCAGGTCTTACTGAATATTGTAGTTAGACACTAACACAATTAACACATTTCAACTTATTTTTTTCTAGAAATCAAAAATTATTTGTGAATTTATTACAGTCCTCTAATAGTGAAATATTCTTGCATTTTCTGATTTTTTTTTTTTTTTTTTTTATTGGCAACCATTTCTATCAATTGTGTAAGGGAAATATAGCTGATAGGAAGATGGCTATTAAAGATTCTGAGAATTTTGGTTTTACAGACTTATACATACTCAGGACAATATATGATCCAGATAGGAAATTTCTCAACTTCCTCATAGACAAGATCTTTTCAGTACTTCTCTCTTCTCATTGAGGAAAAACTAGTTTTTCAGTGGTGTTTCAAGACTAATTGCCATAAAAATAAAATTACACTCATATTGATGGTACAGGTAACAATAGTACTTAGGTGCCTAAAACTGAGAAATTATGTAAAACCAGATCCTGGATCTGGTGGTGCCTACAGACAAGGTGGAAATAAGTTAAGAAAGCATTTGAGGGTTAGTTTGTTTTCTTTTTTTTTTTTTTTCTTTTTTTTATTTTTTTTTTAATTATTATGAGTTTTTTTCCTTTCTCACTGCCATCTAGTTTAGATTAAAATTTCAAATTTCTGCTTGGAGAGGGGGATGGTTTGTTTTTCTTACTTCACAATCCTCTGGAAAAAGTCAAATCCCACCTGGATGAGATGATGTGCAGCTGCTTTAGCAGAGGGGCTGGAGCAAGGGATCTCCAGAGGTCCCACCCCACCCACTCTGTGACTCCTGCTCAGTCTGCACAATCTGCACAATCTGCTAAATCTGCTCAATCTGCACAATCTGCACAATCAGCACAATCTGCTCAATCTGCACAATCAGCACAATCAACACAATCTGCACAATCAGCACAATCTGCACAATCTGCACAATCTGCTCAATCTGCACAATCTGCACAATCTGCACAATCTGCTCAATCTGCTCAATCTGCACAATCAGCACAATCAACACAATCTGCACAATCAGCACAATCTGCACAATCTGCTCAATCTGCTCAATCTGCACAATCTGCACAATCTGCTCAATCTGCTCAATCTGCACAATTTGCTCAATCTGCTCAATCTGCACAATCTGCACAATCTGCACAATCTGCACAATCTACACAATCTGCTCAATCTGCACAATCTACTCAATCTGCTCAATCTGCACAATCTGCACAATCTGCACAATCAGCACAATCTGCTCAATCTGCACAATCAGCACAATCAACACAATCTGCACAATCTGCACAATCTGCTCAATCAGCACAATCTGCTCAATCTGCACAATCTGCTCAATCTGCTCAATCTGCACAATTTGCTCAATCTGCTCAATCTGCACAATCTGCACAATCTGCACAATCTGCACAATCTACACAATCTGCTCAATCTGCACAATCTACTCAATCTGCTCAATCTGCACAATCTGCACAATCTGCACAATCAGCACAATCTGCTCAATCTGCACAATCTGCACAATCTGCACAATCTGCTCAATCTGCACTATCTGCACAATCTGCTCAATTTGCTCAATCTGCACAATCTGCTCAATCAGCACAATCTGCTCAATCTGCACAATTTGCTTAATCTGCAGACCAGCCTGGCTCCTCACTGGGATGGATTAAACTGCAGACATTTGTGGGTCAGTACGGTTCCTTCTCTCCTATTTTGTGTGCCAGCATAGAAAAGGAAGTTAATGGATTCAGGGAGATCAGAAATAGGTTTAGGAAGTTTTTTTGCTTTGGAGTTGACTCCAGTCAAGCTCTAAGGTCACTCTCTAGTGCTTGTAATTTAATAAATAGGGAGAGCTGGACATGTTGTCTTTCTAAGGTAATTTTTAGCTGCCCTTTAAAAGAGAGGCTTTTTTTAGGGCAGACAGGCTGTCTTTTGAGTGGTGCTGAGTCCACAATGGGGGAGTAGGTCAGACCCAAAACATCTTCCCCTTTTTCATCTGCTGAAAGAAGTTCTGTGTTTTGGTTAAAGTTAACACATCTGCAGGTTTGTTTTTTTTTTCACATGGATGATTCCCCCTGTGATGTGCTTAATTACCGTCTGAAGTTTTTACATTACCTTTACAAAATAAGTCTATTTTCATTATTTTGTGCTGTAGCTGAAAATCCTCTTTCTTCTAAATCCTCCACCCCAAAATACCAAAGTTTACGATTCTGTGGAGAAGCTTTTGTGCTAGAATAAAACTATTGCTCAGTAGTGATTTGTCTGGAGAGATCTGGACAGACAAGTGGTCATCTGTGAACACTATTTTGAAAAAGTCACAGTGCCTGAGCTTTAAAAGGGAAAACCAGCTGATTTGCATCCCTGCAGCTGTGGCTTGGTGTCTGTGAGGAGATGAAACTCAGCTCCTGACTGGTGCTGGTGAGTCAGGAGTCAAGGTAATTGCCTCTTGTTGGTTGATCCAAGGCTCCTTTAGGGGGGTTTATGGCACAATTGCTGTAGAGCTGTCAGCTCCCCTTATCCTGACATCCCCTGGGGGACTGAGCCAGGGCTGCAGGACAAAGTCTTGCTTCAGGCACAGCAAGTTCAGGGAGATAGGGCAGGGGACAAGTTGGTGTCTCTGTCTGCAGCCAGGCTCTGATTTTCACAGGAGCTGTCAGGGAACAATAATCTATAGCTGAGCATGGCTCTGGGAGGGGAGGATGATGGACTGGAGCTGCAGGCAGGGATCTGTCACACAGGGAGCTCCACTCCATCTGTCTCAGCTGAGCATTAGCTTTTGCTGATGTCCAGACACATCAGGTCTAGCACAGATGTGGGGATGTTTTCTGAGCACTCTGGCTCAGGATTTGTTTACACAGCCCATGTGTATGGCAGCACAGGGAAAGGAACATTTTTCCTGGAGAAAACCATTGTGTCATTTATAAGAAATTGCCAGTTACAGGATCAATCATGCTCTCTATTGATAACCCCAGTAAAAGCACTAAAATTCCCTTTCTGAGTGAAATTATATTTTGGTTTGCATAGGTGCATGGTACTGGAACTGCAAACATGCAGTGAAGTTACAAAAGGTGATAAAAGTGCACTCAGGACAGGTTATTCCCTTAATTTCTCCTACTGCCTCAAACTCTACCATATTTTAAAGATGTCATATTTTTGTACATCACAAAAGGAGGAGGTAGAAGCCTTTTTCAAATGCCATAACAGTACTACCATGGCATTGGGCCATTATTTTTGCATATTCAGTGTATTATCTGTGAATAGAGATGCCTCTCTTTGGCCCTTATTTTATCCTTAAAGAATAACCTGACACAAGTGTCTGAATTTCCGAACATTTATTTATAAATTATGTTAATGTATCTGCTTGATATACTGATCATCTGATATTCAATAATATTTTAAATTTTTTGGTTTTTTTTTTAGTTAAAAGTCAGCCATAAATGTCACCATCCAGGCATGAAACATTTTAAAGACCATTTTTTCAATCAAATTTAAAAACAACTATCACAAGTTCATTTTTCTAAGACCCACTTCATCCTATCTAGGGGAGATGAAGATTTGAAGATTTCCAATTTTTAGGATGTGTTTTGAACATAGGAGAAGTAGTTTCAGTTTTTCCTGGTTTAAGTTGTTGTAAAATGCACAATTAAAATATTAAAGTAGTTTTATAATAATAATATGTTCTTGCTTTTAATTTTACTTTTAGCTTTCTAATATTGGATTTTAATCGTAAAGATTGAAATATCCTAGCTACTTTTCCCCAAAATATATTGTATAGAATATTTTCCTTCCATTTAAGAAGAAAGAGCTATCAAAGATTATATTTAAATCAAGTGTCAGCTACGGTTCATGGCACTTGACTGCATTAGTGCAGTTATTTTTATTCCTGAAAGAAAGGTGTATTGCAAAATAATTTATATTCTCTAACCCAGAAACATAATTGGTCTGAACACTTAAGTCCTGTAGAGCTTTTGAAGCTGGGACATGTAGCAAAGACTATTTCAGACAATTCTGAAGAAACAAAAAGAAACATTGCTAAAAGAAATGAGCTCTGAGTCATCAGCTCTCAGTATTGAAATACATTTTTCTCTCATTGTGCTGTAATTGCTGGCTCTATTAATGTGATGTATTCTTGCTTTGGTTATTGCTGATGTTCCAAAGTCGAATAATTGTAGTTTTTTTTTCCTCTGCTTTTTCAAGCAAATTGACGTTTTCTGGGTTTTTTTTCTTTTCTTTTCTTTTGAGTCAGGATATTCCTCTGTGCTTTTCAGGCTGGGATATTATACAGCTTTTTCACTGGGAGAATGCATTTTCCTCTCCTTCTTAGCCCCAGCCATATAACTTTCATCCTCATTTCCATTAGGGATTTTTCAAGATAATTTTTTTTCAGCAGATTTAAAGGTATAAACAAAGGAGGAACTTCTATTTTGTTCCTCATCTTCTTTTCCATCTAATATCAAAAATAGTGCTCTGGCACTTATCACTTTTTTGTGAATTGGCATTTGTTGGGAAAGCCAAGAAATATTGTGAATGCCATAATTTGAAAGTCAGTGTTAAAAACAGAGCACTGTTAGAACTTCCTATCGTCTTTTATTGTTTTTACAATAAATGGTTTCACACTTTTTATTGTTTCACACAAATGAAGTATTTGTTTCTGATGAATATCCAAGATACTTACTCTGCTTGTAGAATATCAGAACTTGAATGAGTTCCTTGAAGATTACCTGCCTCTTTGAGAGATTCTGTATTAATGCTCATTTTAAAATTCTGAAATAGCCCAGTCCCTCTCTCATAAAATATTTTCACTTGAATAATTCAAACCTTCAACCAGCATCATCCTGAGCTCTTGGCAACAAAGTTCAGTGTCTAAGGGGACCTTTGGCAAAGCTGAAAAGAAAAACCTGTTTTTCTCAAAAACCACACAAGAAAAACCACACACACAAAAAAAAGTGCGTGTTTTAATGTCTGTTTTAATATCTGCTTCTGATATTTTTATTTTTTGGGTTTTGAAGTGCATTATGTAAGACATTCTGACCTTTGCTGGACACCTTCATTTATCATCTGAGCTGGGCTTTGTTGTTCCCAGTCTTTGCAGCTTCTCCCAAGGGGAGGAGGAGAGGCAGGCACTGATTCCTGGGCTGACCTGAGGGTGGCCTTGCAGGATGAAAACAAGTTTCCTCTGATCTTCTATCTGTCTCTAACATTTGATATCAGATGCTTGGGAATCACCAGAATATTTTCCCAAGCTGTTCCTGAACTTCTGCCAGTTTGAGGCTCACAGATTTCTTGCCCAGCAGTAGTGATTCCAATTTTTTTTTTTTTTCCATATGTACAGTTTTTCCAGTGACATTTTGTGTCAATTTTGTAAAAATTCTAAATTTTAAAATTTGAATGTTCAGAATATTGGCAGAGTTTTGGACATTCCATTGTGTGATATCACTTATTTTAATTTCTGCTTACACCAGCCCACTGGTGGCATTCTTGTACTATGGAAACAGCCCTGTCTTTGAAATGTGTTTTGGATGCAGTGATAAAAAGAATTAAATTTTGTTGTTTAACTTAAAACACAGTTCTATGGGCTCATGGAGGAGATGAGAAACTGTGCAATGATGTTTTTCACAAGTATCCATGCCCATTGTATTACAATAGGTAGAAATAAAATTAATGTGGTTCATATTTAAAATGTGTATATGCTTGAGCTATGGTGGGAAGTAAAGACCAGAGATACAACCAGAACTTTTTCTATTACCCAGTAGCAGAAAACTTTGAAATATAGAAATAAGGTTTTCTCCTAAGCTTTCCCATGTCCAGGAAATGGAAGAACAGTTAAGCCTTGTTCAGAAGTGAATTTACCTTTGTGGAATTAAAACCTGTGTATTTTTTACAGACTAACTTTAATCATAACTTCAGAATTATTTGATGATGGAGTGTGTGATTCAGGTCCAAAGCTTGAAACCTTTCAGTCAGTGCTGGGCTGTTGAAATCCTATCTTCACATCCAGGGCACTGGAATATTCAGATAATACTACAGGAGTTGCTGCAAACAGGAGTGAAGAATCTATTCTATATCTTTCAGAATCTATTTTGGATCTTGTTTTAAAGTTCAGTTGCACATTTGTCACAGCACAGCATATGCTTCAGGCTACTGAGTTTGACAAGCAAGGTAGCAAAGAAAATTCCTTTTTTGTTACTCATTGCCTCTAACAAAGACTGGAGTAACATTTATGCACAGTGGATTCCCACTCCCCCTTTTTTTTCCCTTTGCATGTTGCAGATGGAACAAGTTTATCCATCAGGAAAGGTTTTAGTAGCTTATATTATGCTGATCAGGGGCTGCTGCCATGATTTGCATTTGAAATACTGAGCATCACTGTAAATCAGGAGACAAGAATTCATGCTGCAGTGCTGTGTGCTACCTGGATCTGGCATCACTGAAAGCTAAAGGTGCTTTATTTGAATATTCCTGTGGAATGATGGGTTGGCTTTTCCTGCTGGGCAGCTGTTGGAACTAATCAGATTGTGCCTAAGAGCATAATAAGGAAAAACTTTAATAATGCTTAGACCTCTTGGAAGCTCCATGGCTTCAGCTGTCATACTCATTTTCACTAATTTAGGGTGGGTTTGTTGTTTTGTTAAAAGCCATAACGCTGGATTTCAAAACAGATTTCACTTAATTTTACATTTCACAATGGGTGCTTCCACATATAACCACAGTAGGCCTCTTCTTATGTTACCAGTAAAGTTAATTGAGTGTGGAAGCAGAGCTTTGACTCTGTAGGTAGAATGCATAAAAAATTGAGTTTTATAGTGTCACCCTAGGATTTGAAGATTTTGAATCCGTGTAACAACTGAAACCTGTTTTATTGTAGAGAGCAGTCCTGGAGATTTCTGTGAGCAAATTGACTCAATCCTGTCTTGGAGAGTATTTGTTTTGTGTTCTTCCAGTACCTGATGAATAATGACAGATGTAGTATTTGGTAGAACAACCTAGGCATGTTTTAAAAATAGTAACATGCCCAACTAAATCTTAGAATTCAGCATCAACTGTTTGTTTAGCTGACTGCCTCATCAACATAATAAATTGAATTATTGTTCACAGTTTAATACCTTAATATGCAAAAATCCTAACAATACTCTAAACCTTCTAAGATAAAGAAAAGAAACTAAGGGGACAAATCACAGCATAGATGAAGTCTTTGTGTCTAAGTTGAAAATTGTTTAAAGACTATTTAAGTTAAATTGTTTGACCTGTGCTTTAATTTCCATGCTAATGGTCATTTTCCCAGGTGATGGACACAACATACCTTTGCTGGATTTAAAGCCGAAATATTTTATTGGTTTTGGTCTGGTAGAATTGCTTGTTTAGTGTCTCAGAGCAGGGTGGGTTCCCTGGCTCTGTGCTGGGCTCACTGGGGGTTATGGTCAGACTGGGGCAGGGGCTGGGGGAAGTTTTCAGTTCTGCTTTGCCATCCTGGCACCTTCCTGGCTGGAATTGTGGCAGCTGCCCCAAAGCTGCTCAAGTTTTCAATGAGGAAGAGGCCTCAGCTCCAATTTCTGTGTGTGACTGGCACAGAGCTTTATTGTAGCACAGGCAATATGTGAGCTGTTATTTGGGAGCAGCTGTTTCAGGACAGTGGCTGAATTAACCTGAGGAAAGTGCTTTGTGTGGCCCCAGAGCTGGGAAAACTTGGATTCCCCTTTGCTTGGTTAGGAGCTGCTACTGGGCAGAAATGGCTCCACCTGCCTTTGTTTAATTTGCTTTTCCTGGAGTAGCACACTTTGTGAGAGGGCAGTCATGCTGCTAAATAACTCCTGTGTCATTTATTCTGGCCTGAACCTTGCTGAGGAGATCCACCCCATCACTCACTTCCTCCTCACATTCACCACTCTGCTTTTTGCTTTTTTTTTCCCCATGAGCTGTGGGAGGGTTTGTCTCAGTTTGCAGTTTACTGGAGGATTCACATCACCTGCTGAGATTAATCTAGATCTCTGCACCAGGAGATGGATATTGTATTTACCTTCTGAAACTGCTGGTCCTCATGCTTAAATATTGACTTATTGTGTTCTATGGTCTCATGGTTTTCTTTGATTTTTTTTTTCCCTTTTGGAGGAAAATCCCTGTCCATTAGCCATAATTTTTAGTGTATATTCATGGCTGAACTGATATTAGGGAATATAAACAGTGAACAAAAACTGAGCAGGAAAGCTGGAATGGAATGATGAGTTTGTGGTGTTTCCCTTGTAAACATGCCAATCTAATATTTTAAAATTTGTTTGCTTTCTTACAAATCAGTTACATCAATTCCATCTCTGATTTTAAGACAAGAAATAGCTCAAGTGCATTCAATTAGAGTGGAATTGGAGTTTTATTTTTATTTTTAGAAAGGAATATATTCTTGAGTAAAACTGTATATTGAAGTATAAATCAAATACACTTATAAGATTTTTTGATCCCAAACTCACAGGAAAGCATTTTCTCAGAATATAACTCATTAACTGGAAAGTCAGGACAATTTATTTGCTAGAACTTTCAATGCACACAGGTAGCAAAAGATTTCTTTTCAAAATTGACTTTCAGACTCAAGTTGCTGCCTTACAGTAAAGAAATGTTTCTTCTTTTTTTATCTTGCTCTTGTTCTAGTGAGTCAGATAAATAGGAGTCAGTAACACTGGAGGAGGAAGTCAAGTTCCTGAGAAATCCAGCACCAGAAAATACATTTTTGGTTTATGCCCTACACTCCTTGATCAGTATGGTGAAAAGACTTCTATTTGTTGAATTTTAGAATTCAGTGTCTCTGTATTTCTTCTCAGCCTGTCTCTCATTTATTGCTCTGAAATTGCAGTATTATTTATTATCTCCCCATGTGCAGTGAAGTGGCATCTTGCACTTGCACACGTCACACACTTTTACAGTTTAATATGGGAGTCTCACTCTTATTTTCTGAGAGTAATAAAGAAAGGATAAGTTTTCATTCCTTGAAAAAGTATAGCTTCATTTCTTTCAAAAGCAAAACTGATCCTGTGGCAGTGAAATGTCACACGCACATTCTCTTTCTTATTTTGATTTTTACAAAACCTGCAGAGAGGAGGCCTTGAGAGAGGCTTATGATCAGGTCATTTCTGCAGTGGTTGTGACAGCTCTGGAATTCCTAAAGCCTGCTTGTGGAACTGGGGGAAATCTGTTCAAAGTGGAGGATATAAACTCTTTTCTGCTAGAATTTTTTTTTTTCTCATCCTGTTACATTTTTACCCACATGGGTTGTGAATTTTCTGCATTAAAGCTGTGGATTTTTTAATCAACATTCATAAAACAGTGACACATGCACATTAAAGTGCTGGCCCTGCACATGAAAAAAATTTCCTTGTGTTTCTGGGAGTGTGGGGGATTCTCTGTGTGTGAGAGATGCTCCTGCTATTCAGATGGAAGTTTTGTCAGCATATTTTCCTGGAAGTGTAAGCAGAAAGGGAAGATACAGTGATTTTTCTTCCAGCTGAACTTGAGCTTTAGAGGGATGTTAGATCAAAGAAAACAATCTTGCTAAACAACTTGTTGGAGAACCTGCAGCATCAGAGGTTATAATATGGATTTCTATTAACAAAGGTGCCATGAGTTTAGAAATACCATGCACACCAAATTTGTGTGTGCATGTATGTATGGGAGGGAGATAATAACTACACCTACTTCATGGATGGTGATTTGGTGAGGTTCACCCCTCACCAACACCTGGCAGAGCTCACCCCAAACTCCAAATGTGCCCCAGGGAGCTCAGACACTGCCTTTGGCTGTCCAGGAAAATGAACTTGTGATTTAGGAGCAGTTCTGAGCAGCTGTACACAATTGTTAGTGCTCCCCTGCACAGGCTGCACTGGAGGCTTGTACTCATTTATTTCTCTTTCTCACACACCCTCAGTTCTGTGCCTGTTCTCAGCTAGGAAATGGAGCAAATATGTAACTGTCACATTGTATAATGCAAATATCAGAATGCACTTGTTGGGTGTATTGTTGCCTGATATAAATCCTTTTTTTTTTTTCCCTTAGTTATATATCTATAGTGAAACTCCAAAGGCAGAAACATGCTGAAAGGCAAGTCAGGTGTCTGGAGCTTTATCATGGGAATTCAGAGCAAAGCTCAAACATGTTTAATACCTTAATCTGAATATCCTCAGGGTGTTGAAAATGTAGCTTTTTGTTCAGTAGGATGTCTGTGAATATTTCTGAACACTATAATGGAGGAGATTAAGAGGGGAGGTTGCCTCCCTGGCTGTTACCTGCAGCTGTTGATCTCCCTTGTTTTGGTCAAAGTGTCTCTAAATGAAAGAACTTTGCTTGAAGTTTAAAGGTTAGCTCCTAAAGTTGCATTCTAATGGCCAGTTTAAAATGCTAAAGTTTAAGTAGTAGACTTGAAATCAATGGAAACAGTGCATGCCACTGACAGAAAACCATAAATTGAACAAAAGTCTTTAGAATCTTGGCCTACAAATTAAAAGGCTGCATTGCTTTAACAGAGTGTTTCAAATCTGTAAGCAATTCTGCTGAAGTCTACATTATAAAAAATTCTTACCTTTGTCATGTTACTTTTCTCCTTTGAAGTTCTGCCACTCAGTTTGTAAGGTAACTGCTGGTGCTAATGACACTTATTTCCAGTAACTTTGGGTTGTAAGCTGTGGGATGGCATGAGAGGAGTGGCTGTGGAGTCTTTAAGCAGGACAGCTGTCCAACAAATGGTAATTTTCTAGAATGCCTGGACAGCAAATTGCACACTGGGTGAGTAATAGCAGACAAGGGACCTTTATTAGAGCTACACCACTTAGGGTAGTTTGGATCTGAGTGCATTCATATGCACCCATTATAAACACATAGATCCTTTATTGCCTGCCATGTTGATTATTTTGTGTTTAAGGCTTTAACTTGGCTTTGGCAATTCACAATTTCACAGCCAAAGTATCTCCTTTGAAAGAAAAATATAAGTTTAATTTTCAGCTTTTTGAGAAAAAATTGTCCATTGTGTAACTGTATAATGTTTTTGAGAACTTTGAGAACATTGGCAACTGAAGTTGTGCTGCTGTATTTTCTTCCCTGCTGATAGCACAGACACAGAGCAGGTCCATATGTCTTGGCAAAATCAGGCAAGAAAAAAGTGTCTGGGACCTGTCCTGCAAAGAAAACCTGCAAAGATTTTTTTCTGTGTTGTTCCATGTGAAATAACCAGCATTTAGCAAACGTTATTTTCTGGACTTTCTGAAAAGATTTTGGGTCCATTGGACTCAAATCTACATTTCAGCCAAAAGTTTTTATTTAAGTAACTACTTAATGAATTACTGATTCAGTATTTCATGAATTACTGATTTACTTTCTGAAGAGAAGCCAACCTTTTAATATTTTTCTCCTTTGTTTTTCATTTCAAGGTGATTGTTAAGATGTGATAAACGTGCACAGCTTGCTGCAGTAGCCATTGAACTGAGTTACTGCAGAATATGAGTAAAAGTTTGAGCTGTGCATGGCCCTTGACTTCTGTTTCAGATTCAGCTGAACCAAGGGCACCATGTGATGTGTTTGTCATTTACAGTGCCTGAAGTGTTGGCAATAAGTGTAGGGTGAAGCTGCAGCCACAAAACAATGAGCTATCTTTGCTCCTGTGGCTTTCTCTGGAGGTTCAGAATGGCTTTTCAATGAAGGCTGAGGACAGCCTTGATCTGCCCTTTGTCAGCTAACAATGGATACTTGTTACACACAATTACATAATTTGTGTTTTTAGGAATAATCACTGGTAGCCTCTTTCGGTTTGAGTACTTTGTATTGCAAGCAGTTGGGTTTGTAGCATTATTTAGCAGAAAATTCTTTCCTTTCCCCACTCCTCTGAGAAATTCCTCTTTCTGCCAACTTACTGCTCTGCAAGTGTAAGCCCATTGAATGTTTTGAGCACAGTAGACCTTGTCTCTGTTATCAGCATTAGCCAGAAGTTGATATATTTTCCCATTCTTCCCATCAGTGTCCAGGCAGCAGTACCCCACAGATTTAACAAAATCCTGTTGTGAAATGCTGTGATACTGCAATATCTGTGTGAGATTTCTGGTGCACTTTGTCACATCCAGTCCTGTCTGTGGTACTTAAGCTGTTCTAGCTCACCACACTATGTGTCCATCTGTCATTGATGATGTATTTATGAAACCACCTAAATGTTGCAATTTTTAAAATACTCTCTAATTTTTTTGTTCACATGGCAGCCCAAAACAGCTCCGAAAAGGACATTTGGATCCATTACAAATGACCAGGTAAATATACACTGTAGGGAGTGTTAACAAGAAAGTTTCATTATTTGAGAGACTGTGTGTGTAAATCCATGGAAAAGGCTGTTATGAAAATTGGATAAGCTAACAGAGTTCCTCATTTTCCCTGAGAAATCCCAAAAGGGTCTTGTGAGCAGGCTCAGAACCTCTTTGTCCTAATCCAGGCTCTGCTGATGGGCATAACTTTGGTTTGCCTCCAATAGTTAGTGCTTGAGTTGTATTTTTAAATTTTAAAAGTCAATCTCTGGTATTTCTCACTCCCATCCTTCTGTAGGGATGGAGATATCAATGGAGCAGATTATTTCTACCAGTCCTTTAAATGGGCAAAGGTATTTTATAATTGTGAATTATCTATTGTGCTTTTCCAATGGCCCCTTGCCCTTCCCAGTGTGAGCAAATCCTTCAGACCCCTGGGATATTGTGGTGACTGAGGTGCAGTTCTGTCCAAATAGAAATCTGACCCTAATGGAAATTTTTACTTTACTGAACTTTTAATGATGATAGAGAATTAGTCCTATTCAGGTTTCTCATTTTAGCTCTCAATTTCTTTGTTTATAGTGGAGAGAATTTGATATTTATAATCTTAAAAATAAATTTCCTGAATGTTTCATCAATTTTTTGAGTGTTTAGAATGTGAGAACTATCTGTTCCTAGAAAATGTATTTATTAATTTGCAGCATGTCACACCTAACCTCATGTCTTAAACAATATGAAATAGTCTTGCTAGAATTAACAGGGACTCTACTTCTCTGTAGTGGTTTTTCTGTGGTTTAAAAAGATATCTAAACCTGTAATGAATAGGAAGAAATATAGAAAGAATATTTCTGGGGAGCTAAAGCACCATATTTTATATCAAACTCATCTGCTGTGATGAAAAACCCCTGTGCCACACTGGATCAGAAAAGCAGAGATGGGCACACACATGTACAGCCACGTGAATTCAAAGTCTGCACGAAGCTCTTGTTGTAGTTGTGGGATCCAGTGACAGAATAATCAGTGCCCATCTGTCAGCCTGTGTACAAATAAAGAAGTAAAGAGAGCTGACAGGTTGCTTTTACTCTGGCTTCTGTTATTTTCTTTCCTCTGGAATCTATGTTAAAGCATAGAATATATAATTTATAATTTCTCAGTAATTATGAAATTTATTGCAAGTAACTGATAGCCAGATTGAATATGAAGAGGAGACTCATGCTCAGCTTCCTATCAGCATAGAATTACCATTCTAAAATTGACTCTAATTGGTTCAAAATGTATATCTTGATTTAGAAACAATTTGCAGGGCTTATATGTTCATGCCTTCTGCTAAAGAAGCCAAATCTGTATTTGTTTTATTACTTCAAAATGTGCTGCAGCTTACTTTATACTGTCCCCAGTTGCAAGTTAGTGCTGCCACAAATGCTGTGTAAGTGGCACAGTAATTTAGGATATGTGGATGAATAGTTCTGTCCCATGAAATAAAGGATGGTTTATGCAGGGTCAAAATCTGGCTTTGAGAAAACAAATCAGTGAGTGCCCAGCCTCACTCAGAAGCTGTAAGTGCACTCACTTAGTCATGGGTAGCATGATACAGGGAACACAAATCTATTGCAATTAATGAGAAATAAAGAACCTTGAACATTGGCAATATTTTCTTTTGCTTTGTTCTGGGGTGTCTCAAACCAGCTCAGAACTGGAGCTGGTCCAGTGGAAGGTGTCCCTGCCTGTGGCAAAGGGATGGAATGAGAGGATCTTTAAGGTCCCTTCCAAACCATCTATGATTCTGTGGCAGTTACCTGAGTGAGGGTGAAAGATGAGAAGAATAAGCAGAGAAAGAACAGTTTTCATTATTACCAATATTACACATAAGAAGAAACTCCTATTTAGTCCACAATTTGTTTATGGCTTCTTTTTTTCTGGTTGTCCCATGCATTCAGCATTAGCCATCTACATTCTAGCCCTGCCCTTATGGAAGATGTGGCTGGAAAATCCTTTTCATCATTCCTCTAAGTGGTGGGATATAAGAAAAGAGGATAATTCCACTATTCTTAATTCCTCTTTGTCTGAAGAGGCAGAAGAAAAGAGAGAGAGAGTTTAGTTCTAGATTCCAATATTTATTTTAGCAAATTTGTCAGCACTACTGTTTTTTAAAAAGCTGTGTTTGTGCAATATATGTAGTATTTTGGTGCAGTTCCAGAAATGTTC
This sequence comes from Erithacus rubecula, assembly GCF_903797595.1. NCBI lineage: Eukaryota > Metazoa > Chordata > Aves > Passeriformes > Muscicapidae > Erithacus > Erithacus rubecula. Next base: position 2,382,284 of record NC_136667.1, on the reverse strand, counting down.
AACAAACCCCATGAAAAATATTGATCATTTTCAAATTGATCTGGCAGTTCTGTGATTTTTTTGAAATGAAAATAGGTCTTCTTTTTTCACTTGGATTGTGAGTTTCACTGCAAATAGAAAGCATACAGTGATGAATACAGGAATAGTTTTAATGAGTTTTAAAATATATTTCTGATTGACTGTTAGGACTTTCTTTTGTCTGTATCATCTGATATCTGAATTATGTAGTAAGCAGTTTATCAGTGATGGTGTTGGTTGGTTTTTGGGTTTGTTTTTTTTTATGCTGATGGTTTCAGATCATGTCCAGAGTTGCTTCCCAAACAGAGAAATAATCCCTTTATCTTTTTTGGTTTCCTTGAAATTGAATATTGGAATAGGTCCTCCAGTAACTGAACTTTGGCTTCATTCCTCATTTCCACACTCACTCACACTACAGAGAAACTGAATTATATCTGTCCAGGAATTTAATAACTTTTCTTTAGAAACAGAGGATCTGGACAAAGATCACCATCACTCCCACATTTCCCCTTTTTCTAGAGTATCTGTTTATTGCCATGTTTGCCTGAAGCTTTCTCAAGGCTCTTGAGCTTAAAGCAAAACTAGATAGGAATAATAAAGATAAATATAAAAATGTATATTCCTGTATAGAGTATATGCATAAATATATATTCCATGTTAATTTCAGAAAAAATGATGTGATATTTTTCTGTTTAAATGCACTGTCAAGCTAAAGCGTGTCCTTTCTGTGTCTTGCAGGGTCAAAATGTATTTGGTCTTGACATAACTGAGACACCTGAGGGAGACAAGTGGCCTCAACTGATTGTCCAGCAGATCCTGGATAGGGAGCAGAAGGACACCTATGTGATGAAAATCAAAGTAGAAGATGGTGGGAGCCCCCCAAGGTCCAGCACTGCCATCCTGCAGGTGACAGTGACCGATGTCAACGACAACCGCCCGGTGTTCAAGGAGAACGACATCGAGGTCAGCGTGCCCGAAAACGCCCCCGTGGGCACCTCCGTGTCCCAGCTGCACGCCACCGACGCTGACCTGGGCTCCAATGCACAGATCCACTTCTACTTCAGCAACCAGATCTCCAGTCTGGCCAAAAGGCTCTTTGCCATCGACAACACCACTGGCCTCATCACCATCAGGGAGCCGCTGGACAGGGAGGAATCTCCTGTGCACAAATTGACCGTTCTGGCAAGCGACGGCAGCTCGACTCCCTCGAGAGCCACAGTGACTGTTAATGTCACAGACATCAATGACAATGTCCCGTCCATAGACACGAGGTACATCATCAACCCTGTGAATGGGACAGTGCTTTTGTCTGAGAAGGCTCCCCTTAATACAAAAATTGCTTTGATAACAGTGATGGACAAGGACGCGGATCAGAATGGGAAAGTGACCTGTTTTACAGATCACGATGTCCCTTTCAGGCTAAAACCAGTGTTTGATAATCAGTTTCTCCTGGAGACAGCCACGTTTCTAGACTATGAAGCTACCCGGGAATATGCCATCAAAATAGTGGCTTCAGATTCAGGGAAGCCTCCCTTAAACCAGTCTGCAATGCTCCTGATCAAAATTAAAGATGAAAACGACAACGCCCCAGTTTTCACACAGCCTGTCATAGGCCTGTCCATCCCGGAAAACAACGCCCCTGGTACTCAGCTGACCAAGATCAGTGCCACAGATGCTGACAGCGGGCGCAATGCCGAGATCAGCTACATCCTGGGTTCTGATGCACCCCCAATTTTCAACCTGGACCGCCGCACAGGCATCCTGACAGCGGTGAGAAAGCTGGACAGAGAAAAGCAAGACAGGTACTCCTTCACTGTGCTGGCTAAGGATAACGGGATGCCACCTTTGCAGACCAATGCTACCGTGACGGTGTCAGTGCTGGACCAGAATGATAACAGCCCTGCTTTCACACATAGTGAATACAATTTCTACGTGCCAGAAAACCTGCCCATGTATGGCACAGTGGGGCTTATCACAGTTACGGACGCTGACGCGGGAGACAACGCTGCGGTCACCCTCTCTATCTTAAATGGTAGAGATAATTTCATTATAGATCCACTTACTGGTGTGATAAGACCTAATATTACCTTTGATAGGGAGCAGCAGGGGTCATACACTTTCCAGGTGAAAGCAGTGGATGGAGGAAGACTGCAGCGTTCCTCGACTGCCAAAGTGACCATCAATGTTGTTGATGTAAATGATAACAGGCCTGTTTTTGTTATTCCCTCATCTAATTATTCCTATGAGTTGGTCCCAACGTCAGCCAGCCCAGGGTCTGTAGTCACTAAAGTCTTTGCAGTTGATAATGACACGGGAATGAACGCAGAGCTCCGCTATAGCATCATAGGTGGGAACTCCAGGGGCTTGTTTACCATTGACCAGTTAACAGGCAATATTACTTTGAAAGAGAAGGTGATTGGATCAGATCATGGCTTGCACAGACTGGTGATCAAGGTGAATGACCTGGGACAGCCAGAGTCTCTTTACACGATAGCTCTTGTGCACTTGTTTGTGAACGAGACCGTCACCAACAGCTCCTACGTGCAAGAGCTGGTGCGTAGGAATATGGAAACTCCAGTGGGCCAGAACATTGGGGATGGTGAGATAACCCCACAGACCAATGATTATGTCAAGATCATCATTGCCATTATTGCAGGCACCATGACAGTTATTCTGGTAATTTTTGTTACCGCTTTAGTCCGGTGCCGCCAGACGCCCAGGCACAAGGTTGTCCAAAAAAATAAGCAGAGTGGTGAATGGGTTTCCCCCAACCAAGAGAACAGGCAGATCAAGAAAAAGAAGAAGAAGAAGAAGCGCTCTCCAAAGAGTCTCCTCCTCAACTTTGTGACTATTGAAGAGTCTAAGCCTGATGATCCTGGCCACGAGCACATAAATGGCACTTTAGACATTCCCGTAGAGCTGGAAGAACAGACTATGGGAAAATATAACTGGGCCACCACACCAACCACATTTAAACCTGACAGCCCAGACTTAGCAAAGCACTACAAGTCTGCTTCTCCACAGCCTACCTTTCAAATTAAACCCGAGACTCCTGTACCCCCCAAGAAGCACCATGTCATTCAGGAATTGCCTCTAGATAACACCTTTGTGGTGGGCTGTGACTCACTTTCCAAGTGCTCATCCAGCAGCTCGGACCCTTACAGTGTTTCTGAATGCAGCTGTCAAGGAGGCTTCAAGACCCCAGGCCCCATACACACCAGACAGGTAATGGAATTTTAAGGTTTTAAAGTTTTAAGGTGCTTTCTTCTTCCTCCTCTCCTTACCTTGCCAATCGTATAACTCCAGTTCGAAGCGCTGCAAGGAGTAAAACTCTGAAAGCTCATATTCGGTCGAGGTGTTGTCAAACAAACAATTCAAGCTTCCTGAGTGGTGAGGGAGAAAATGAGGATGGAAAGGAGCATTGTGTGTGAGGAGAGGGATCCCTGTGGTGGTGTCCTGACTGCAGATGGCAGCATGGCACTTCCCACTCACCGCGGGACCTGGAGCAGCTCGGCAGGCTCGGAGTGGGACCGTCCCCTCCAGCCTGGTGTGCTCGAGCATCCAGGCAATCCAGGCCAGGTGGAAAGCAATAAAGCTTTGCAGGAGCTCCTAAGTGGTTCTTAATATTAATGGAGTCTGGAATTGCAGCCTTCATTTGGGCGTAGCTTTGCTTCAAGGTCTCTCAGGAGCAGGCGAGGATTTTCCCCCAAGAGCTCCAGTGCCATTTTCAGACTGGAAGGAGCCTTAAATCTGGTGGAATGGCACAGCTGACAGGCAAAGTTAGGGAAAAATTAAAAGCTTCAGCATAATTGCCCTCACTTATTTGCTGCTCTGCCTGATAAACCAGGCATTAGCTTCTTAAAAATGCAGTGCAACAAAGGAAATGTCTAAAGAATCCTCAGCATAAAATTAAAAATAAATTGAGAACTCAAGTACCCCTTATTCTTCAAGACCCTACAGAAAAGCTTTAAATATAATCTAATATTTATCCATATTTTAACAGTTCAATAAAACTTTTCTGTTTATTTCTCTTTCTTTCCAAGTATCACAGTTTTCAGTGGGGATAGTTTACTAGTTGGTCAAGGAATTAATCATTGAAGTAACACTTACTTCAGGAGTGTTTAATTTATTACTGATAATATCTTTTAATTTGATAATATATTTAACTTAATATATTGCTTGGGAACAAATCCTCTGATAAATTTCTTTCTCCAGCTGATTTTTTGTTTTTTTTTCTGCGAACTTTATTACAACTGTAATGATAGCCTGCATAAAAAATGCTTCTCATTCAGAGCAGTCATCATATCTTTGAAATTTTGGGATATGTTTTTTTATTTTATTCTATTTTATTCCCTTTACCAGCACGAATTTTTATGGCAATCTACATCACTATGGACAGCATTTTTAAGAGATGTATTTAAGTGTGTTAAGTTACATTACATACCAGAAAAGCCTCTTGCCAGTGTGTTCATCTGTTTGAACTCCCCTAACTCTGAGGAGAGGGCAGTGCTGTTTTCAGCATTTCTGTAGGCCTGATCTAAGTGCTTTTTTTTTTTTTTTTCAATGGAGTTCTGGTACAGTTCCTGTGAGTCAAAAAGGTTCTGCCATTGTCTGCTGAAACACACTTTGTCGTGCACTAATGCTGCCAACAAAGAAAGCAAGCTCGTGACTCTCAAAGTCCCTTCTGTGCCAGTGAAAACCTAGAAAGTGGCATGGGAAGCAATTCTCTTCTGCAGAAGTTGGTTGGGGGAAAGAGCATTTCCTTTTATCTGTGCCTTAAATGTCTGTGACAGGGGGTTTCTATCTGAAAAGCAGAATAGAACTGTGAGGTTTTTTTAATGCTCACTAGCAGATATCAGCTCATCTTCACAGAGCTGCACCTAACATTGTTAGGATGATATGCTGAATAGATAAGAAAAGAGATTATTGTCACTGTTTGTACTGATTTTGTTAAAATTGTGCAGCTGTCTTTTTAGGGATATTGTTCTGCATGAAGGTGAGCACCTTTGGAGGAAGGGTAACTAATCACCACAATGGCCCTTTACACTAATTTGGAAACAGCATTCACCTTTAAACACACAAATTCACATTTTTTAAAAAATGTAAATTTGTCATATCATTGATGCATTATTTCCATAAGTTGGGCCATTAGAGGAAATCCTTTGTGTTGTGTTGGACTGTGACTAAATTAAAATTGTATTTCTTGGTAAGTAAAAACGAGTAAAGAATTTCCTAAGCTCAACAGATCTTTTAAAAGTCAGCGTCACTCCTGGCTCTGTATTTGTACTCTGGGTAGTTTTTTCTCCTGTAGACTCTGGAATGTCTCTCAGGATGGGCTCTGTTGGCCAGCAAAAAGAGAAATAAATATAACTAGAAATAATCCTGAGGCACAGTGCCTCCAGCTGCTGTCCCACCCCCTCAGCCTCAGACACCAACAGGGTCCCTGTGGTTCAGGGGGATTTTGTGTCAGGCACTCTCTGGATCTGCAGAAAACTGTAGGACAAGCTGGAGACCTGAAAGTCAGTTCAGTTAAAAAGAGATGTGCTAGTTTGAGAAGTGAAAATGAGATGCCTGATGTGAGGGGGAAATATCATCATTTATCCCTTTTACCATAGTGCAGGTCTTTTACAAGCCAAAAGTCCTGAAGGAGCCTGAAGAAGATTCTGTTCACTGTGAAGTGTCTCTTCAGTTTGTGATGGGGACTGATATTATTATAGGCTGCACATCTCAACTATTGTTAGTTTTGTCTATGCAAGACTTTCTAGTCAGATATTTGAAATAATATTGTGTTACAGCTAAAAATATGTGTTTTCTTTGGAAGCTCTAAATTTTGTGTCTGTCTGAATGGTATCGATTCAGGTCTTTAAAGAAAGGAAATTATGCCTTTGCTTTACTGCTAAATTTGTCTAAGTGATCTATAAAATGACAGAAAGTCATTATAGCAGTTGTACTCAAAAAGCATGCAAGCAACGATGGAAAGGTTTTTCTACTAAAAAAACCCAAAATATCTCTTTAGTGGTCATGTGGACAAATAAATACAGCAGTGCCATGGCTGAAATTATTATGGGGAAACAACTGGAGACTCCTGAAGCAACTGAGGACACTTTGAATCATAAACTACAGGAAACTGAAGAGGGAAAGTGTGGTGTTAATGTAAGAGAAAAGTGAAATTTTGCTCTATTTGTATGTGATAAAGAGTAAGGGGCAGAGGTACTGATATTATTCTGAAGTTACTAAGAGGAGTTAATCAACAGTGACAATGGTCCTTCAGATTGGAATGCTTTTTTGGGGGATGTAGTAGAGATAGTTCTTTTATTAAAGGAGTTTTTCCGAGTGATGAATTATGAAGGAGCTTATTCATAATAAGGTTTTTCAAACTAGGATATCTGGAGTGTTCTAAAAATCACACTGACTTTCCATGTCATCAGATTTCCATTGTTTTGGCAGTTGTGGGCCTCACAGAAGTTTTCTTTGGTGCAGAAACATACAGCATCTTTAAAGTTTATTTGTCTGCAAGCTTTGTAAAAACTCAGTTATTTGTGACATTACCTCAGTGGGAGCAAACTGTGTGAAGTGTTCCACACTGACAAAAATCTTCTAATTCTCTTTGCATGGGAATGATGAGAAGAAGGGAGAGGAGTTTTCTTCAGTCTCATTTTCATGTAACACAATTTCAAAATCTGAAATCTTTGCTCATGCACTTTAAACTAACATTCAGACATTTCAAATGTCTGTCTAGGTATCAGCCTGTCTAGTCAAAACATGCACAATTATAGAGCACAGTTTGATGTGTGGCAGCTTGATTCAAAGAAGGCAAAGCTGCAAAGATTCATCAGGACTTGCCATGCATTCTCCTTTTTGTCCCTTTCTTTTACTGAGTGCTATTTCAGATGTGCCTTTTGTTTGAGAACAGTGGAGTGCACACTCTAGGGACGGGGGAAATATTGGAAAATTTACACCTGGTCACTCAGGAAGGGTCCTGTGATCTTTTAGGTTGTCATCTTTAACTTCAGAACAGGATTTTTCTGATTTGGGGCTACTGAGGAGTTGTAGTGCCCTTTGCAGGGGGGGTAGAAGGTGCAGTGTGCTCTGCATCTGTGATTTTCTGTTTTTTGGGGGGCTCTCCCTGCATCCCTCTGGTCTCTGCTCTGTCAGTGGATGCAGCTGCACTGCCTGGGTACCATGCTGGGGAAGCTGCTGAAGGGGAGGAGGTGTGGAGATGGATTTTTGTCATGCTTGCTGATGCAAATCTTCATTAGTGGAGTTCAGCTGGCAGGATTCTCTCATCTGTGAACTTACCCACACTTAAGAACAGAAATTTCAGCTGCCACAGTGATCTCTGCTGGTTTGTTAGGAGCTGATGGAGATAGACATTGCACTCCTTACAGAAATGTGGAAGGGAAGGAGCCCTCATTTCTAATACATTGCATTTTGTGACCTCACTGTCTCAATCCTGTGATTCTATCACTGCCTGCTCAGACCTGCTTAGAGTTATGGGATATTTGGGTTTCTGATTCCACATGTGGTGAAATGTCATTACAGCTTCCCACTCACTATGAGAACAGTGTGCTCAGGATGTGAATGGAGGGGATATTGCAAATGTTCCTGAAAAGAACAGCTCTGAAACTCACCTGTTCTGTGAATCTTTAGCTGCAGGATTTTTTGTTTTGTGTCATAACAGTGAGTTTAATTTAGAATCCTGTAATCATCAGTGCTGATGCTGCAAGGTGTAAAATAGATATAGCAGTGGTGTTTGTATTGACAGATACAGAGTAAATTACACTCAAAGAACATTTTCTCCAAAATTTTAGCTTAAATAACTCTTGGTATAAGACCTTCCTAAAAGCCATTTCAAAATTTGTTGCTATGATTCTAAGTATTCTCCTTATTTTATCTTAATTTTCTAACTGTTAATTTTGCTTGTGGTTCTGATGTGCTGCCATCTACATACATTTCAAAAAAAAAAAAAAAAAAAGAAACTTGGATTTGGAGATTTCTAACTGAAATATCAGTCAGAAGTTAATAAGCAATTATTTAAATGTGCATCACTATTGAAGTAAAGCTGGTCAAGGAAATACTTTTCCTCTGTGCAACACTGGTAGAAAATCTTCAGTGATTTCTTTTCATACTTTTCACTAGAAAATCATGGGGAATGTATCTGGAAAGTGCCCCCTTTGCCTCACAGTAGAAGGCAAAAACAGCGATGAAGAGGAATGGAAAAGAAATCTGTGTTTGTGTCAGGAAATAATGAAATATTTTGAATATGACAAAGAAACCCCAGACTAATTCAGAGCAAGCAAAGGCACTTGTTCTTCCACTTTTTCCTCAGCAAGAGCTCACTGACTGTGTTGATACTGAAGTTGGTAAATGAGGTTCCAGCATTAATAACTGAGTGATTTTTGTGCAAGCCAGAATGACACACAACTCCCTTGCCAATAGCCACTTGCCTTGGGGTAGAAACAATGTGATTTTTCAAACATTAAGTGCATTTCACTTCATTTTTTTCAGTGGGATAACTGAAAAGTTTGCTCTTTTCTCCTCGTGACCCAACTGTGCTATTTCAAATGTCTTACTTAACTATAAATTATTGCTAACAGTGAAGTCTGACTTTAACTCTGGTTTAATTTTCACACTTGTTTATTTTCCTGTTTTCTCCCAGAAGGAATTGCACTCAATAACCTACAGCTGATAGCAATTTCCTGACCAGTGAGTGGCTGGTGACTGTGCTATTGATAGTGCTTTCTTTTCTGTGAAATAATTGATCAGAATGGCTTCATTTCTGTGAATCTTTGGGATAATCCTGCTGATGATAAATTTAGATTAAAGATGTAAAATAATTCTTCAAAAGGAAAAAAATAACATCTGTTATGCTTTCAGTCCACAAAACCCCTGTAGAACCTGTTCTAGGTAGTGCGGCCTACTGACAGCTCTGACCTTGCACCAGCACTTTGGGTTTGAGTGGATAAAGCAAAAAAAAGGAGTAAGAAAAGTAGAGTAATATCCATAGAATCTATTTCTGTGGCTCCTTCTGTTGTGCTCTGTGTGTAGAGATCTGGGAACACACACAGAATATTTGCTGACTTAGAGCATCTCAGACCTCACAGCGCTTGAGATCTGGTAGAAATTCGGAAGCGAACGCGACAATTTATGGTGCGAATGCTGCAGGAAAGGGCTTTTCTCATGCTGTTTCTCTGTTTGCCAGCTCTGAACGCCATCGCAGCTGATGTTATTTCTGAAGTCAGTGAAGTTAAGCCAGCAAATAAGAGAACAAGGAAATAGCACGAGAAAGCCCTTTGTCCTGTCTCTGGGTGCCGAAGAGAGTTATCGCCTCATCACCACAGGGGCTTGGAAGTGACGATGAACTGTTCAAGCTGCCCTGCTGAAAGGTATCAAGGGCAAGGATTTTTGTTTTTTTTTTAAAAAAAATAAAAGGAAAAGACAAAGAAATTTTAGTACGTTGTGCTATAGTGTTCTATAACGTAGTTTTGCTAAGAAAAAAAAGGAAGAAAAGTAACGCGACCCATCCTTCTTCACGGTTGGTGATGATGGTGAATTTGTTTTGCTTGTAATCATCTTCTTGTCCCAGATTTTTTTTTTTTTTGTTTTCCCCTCCTTATTTATTTTAGTTGAAACAATTAGGAATTTTCGTTTCTATGAATATATTAAAAGGGAGCAATAAATTTTATTCATGTGTTTAAGAGAGAATGTAAAGTTCTTTATACTCCCTGCATTTAAAAGAAAAACAAATGAGTTGTTATCACTTAGAGCACCATTATACATGTTAAGAATTAAGTGTTATTTATATCTATTCCATAATATTTTTAATGATGATATTGCTGCTATGGATCATAAATAAAAATGATCAAGTCACTGCTTTCTCATTTTCTAGGCACAATAGTAGTAGTGAAAAACTAGTACTTCCTGCTTTCTTATCCACAACATTTTGTAATAAATGGTCACCTTTTCAATAACTGGAAAGCATTCACATCACTTTTAAAAAGAAAATTTGATTTGCATTTTGCTTGCTGAAGTCTAGATAATGTCTATTTAACAGGTGCCAAACATTTAACCTTTTGAAGTATTTTTATTTAAAAAGAAAAAGTCGTAACTCCAGTGGCTTGGTTTTCAGTGTAATAAAATAGGAAAGAGTACACATAATTTTTTTCACTGTTAGCCAGCCCATGGGGGAAAATGGCCTTCTGTTGTTTTGTTTGTTTTTTTCCCCCTGATTATTCTTCTATAAAGTTTTTTTTGAGGGCTTTTTTTTTTTTTTTTTTTTTTTTGGTGGGTTTTATTTTGTTTTTTTTGGGATTTTTTGGTTAGTTGGCTTTTTTGTTTGTTGTTTCTATTTTTTTTTTAAGTAAAGTTTTTTTTTAATATTATCATTTGTTGTTTAGCACAGCTCATTTAAAAAATGAAACTTGAGTATCATAGCTTTGTTTGAAGGTTGGTTGCAAATTCTTGTATATTGCCTCACATTTTAGGGAGTAATGCTTAATATGTATCATCTATAATATTAGAATTTCATATGCAATGCAAAATCTCTTAGGAAGCAAAGGAGTATAAAGAACCCTGTTTTCTGCACTTATATGGAGACATGTAATATTAGTTTGCTAGAATAAAATGAAATACAGACACTGCTTTTAACTGGGATGTATACAGTATATAGAACTTTCTTTAAAAAAAAAAGTTATTAATGATTCATGGATTAGACTACAACTTGGAATTCTTACACATTACTGTATGTTTGATGTAAAGATATTTATAGGCTTGTACTTAATAATCACGTTGCCTCAGTTCTTGGACTGCAGAATGTCTACCATGACTGTTGCCTATAGTTTGCTCCACATTTGCTATCTGGCTCTTTAAAAAAAAAAAAAAAAAAAAAAGATGTGTATTTGGCTATTTGATCTGTAAAATAAATTCTATTAATAATGAAGTACGTATTGTAATTCAGCATATTGTATTGCATAATTATAGCTATGACTGTTACAGAGAGTTTTTCATTTCCAATGATGGGATCATTTCCTTGGGAAGAAGTTCATGTACCTGTCAGACAGTTTTGCTGTTCCTATTTTAGCAGCCTTGCAGCATTTCTGCTTCAAACTAAACCCCCCCAACACTCCCAAGTGGTCAGATGGGAAAATTCAGTGATTTTTGGGCAGCAGCCCTTGGCCTCACTCAGAGTTCTTTGTCAGGCAGGCAGGATGGCTTCACAGCCTCTGAGTTTCTCTTTTTAATTTGGATTTCTGTTCTTAGAGAATTAGGTTGGATTTCCTTTTTGAGACAACACCTATAAGTAAACTGAATGTTTCATGAAGAGAAGCACCAAATAATTTAAATGCTTACATTCAAACTTTTTTTTTTTTAAATTGAGGGGTACTGAGTGGAGATAATGTAATTTAGTCCTCTCAAGTGAACATGTAGTTGCCCTCAGATTTTTTCTCTGGTGGTGACAAGGCATAGATAGACTGTAGCAGGTTATTTTGATTTTAGGACTGCACACCCTCTAGAAGTGCCTACTTTCTTGCACTGAGTATGAAGAGAACCTGTGTTGAGTACTTTGATTGTACCAGATGTGCCAGTTATGTGCTTTCAGAGAAAAATACACTTTATTTTGAGTTTCTTTGCTTTAAACTTAGCTGAAACTCTATTTTTTTCTTAGTATTATGCTGGTCCTATAATTCTAATTTACCAATAAAAGCATCTAGGATGATTTTAAAGCTTCCAAAATTCACATAAATGAAATAAAAGGTACATCACATGGTTTAATTACTGGTTTCAATCAGTAATTTCCCTCCTCTGGTTCTCTCATTAGTCAGCCCAGCCAAATATGATAACCTTCCAAATGCACTAAAGGAAAGCCAGAAACCTCTTAAGTGGCTCAGTTTCATGTCTTTTATCTGTTTCAATTTTTATTTTTGTTTTCTTACATCTAAGTATCACTTCTTAAAAAGTTGTTTATTCATAGATTGGTATAAAATTTGTTCAGAGCTTATTTCCTCCTGATAATTGAATAGGTTCATGAAAATCTCATGAAAACCTAATGTTTAATGACCAAATATGTGTGTGTGCTGGATATCAATTTCTACACTTTTCTGTCATGAAGGCCAGTCAAAAAATTATATGATTTTTGTTTAAAATAGTATTAGCATCCTGAGTCAAAGCTAGATACATGTGTTTCAAAACCAACTCTGTTTCTCAAATGTTTTCACCTACAGAATTTTATTTTTTTTTTTTCTAACTGCTTAGAAGTCAGAGTCAATTATGAGCAAAAAATCACTGAGCTGACCAAATGTTACCTTTGAACTTGACAACTCATTATATTTTCTTTGGAATATCAATATATTCATCACACTCTCACCTCAGTATAAACTTCCCAAGAAATTCCTCCTTGTCTCTGGTGCTCATTTCTCATCTCCAGAGCAGCCAGGCTGTGTCTGTAGGGAAAGCCCCACAGCTTTGGGTGGCTTCAGTGCAAGGTGGGGCTGAACAAAAAAGAAAATTTCTTGATTTATTGCCAGTTTGAGATGTAAGTGATCCCATGGCTGCTAGGGCTGGCTCTCAGATGAGCTATTTGGCAATTATTATGGAATTCTTCTGGGTTTGTGTGTCTACCAAAGCTCCCTCCCACCCGACCTCAAGCACCCCTGAGAGCAAGACAGGCACTGCAGGAACTTTGGGGGATTTAAATCCTCCTGAGCTCCAGTGAGTGAGGAACTTCTGAAGGGCAGTAGGGGGCTGTCAGGAACAAAGCTGGTTTGTGATGTAAATAGAATTCTATTTTTAACATGAACTGTAATGCTGCAGGGTTTTTTTGTGTTACACTTTTTCTGGTGATTTCCCATTTTACCATAAAACATATATTTATGGTGTATCCTGGTCTTACGTATTATTTGTAAAATCTTTTTAACAAATGATTTGAATATATATTTTTGCTTTCATATTGAATTACTGAGCACTGTTCCTTTTATGTCTTATTTATCTATTTCTAAAATAAATTTGGTTTGATGATTATATTTGTGTACCTTCTGGAGAAGCACTGTTCTTAAATACACCCCTGCTCTGTTTGCTTAATGCATGCACTCTGCAGAGACTGGTAGTTTTCAGTGTTTAGGAACCATGATTATTAAATCACTTAACCACATGTCAGATTTACAAGAAGAAATAAGAAGGAATATGCCTCATATTCTTTAGAAGCACATTTCTTTTGTCTACAATTTTTCCCAAGAAATCCAAGCAGGAATTTCAAGAGTTGCACATTTCCCAATGATGTTTCCATGCAGATGTGAGTGTTTATATTTGTCTCTGTGTGTATTTTGTCTGCCTGTGAATATGAGGGTGTGTACACACATTTTTCACACATTCAATTAGCAAAGATTATAGGCAGTAAATATTGCACAGGCTGGAACTGCAGAGATGTGCCCATCCCAATATCTCTTGCTGTGAAAGATAGCCAGGCTCTAAGGATTTCAATCTGCCACATTATTTGATTTTTGGGAAGATTTGTCTTCTCTTCTGAGAATGTACTGGGTTCTCAATATGTGAGAAAATGACTCTTGGTGATTTGGAGGTTAGGAGACAAATATGAAAAGTGCAGGTTTGAGTTTCAGTGCTATGATTCCTTCACTAGCCTATTTTACTCAGTCCAATACTGTCTCTCAGTATTATAAAAAACATTTTTTTCTACTTAGTAGATCATATTCTTAAATTTTACCACTGAAAATGCAGCAAAATTACTTTTTTTTGTATCTCCTCCATATTGTGAACTTCTGTTATTTCATAAATAGACACATGTAAATCAAATTCAGTAATTTATATGAATAGAGATGGATATTAAGTGTGATATCAGGAATTTTTTAGGGGCATTATTGACTCTTTGCAATCTTTTAAGGAGGTTTTATTCATTTGTGTTCTCATTTCCAAGGGAGGTGTTCATTCAAGCCGAAATCACTTCTTTCCAATAAAAGCTGAATGAGGATATCAGAGGTATGAGGTTTGATTTCTCATCATTGAATTCCAGCTATGAATTATGAGCTGAATTTTGCTCTGTTCTTCTCAGCATTGTTTTCATTTTTTCCTAAGAGAATTTCCTTGGCTGTTGGATGGATGAAGTGCCCTCTGCTCCTGCTCTCTGTTTTATTCTGGCTGTGATCTGAAAGTCTCCAATCATAGGTTTCCCCACACAAAAAAATACTTTTCCTAGGTCTGGATCTAAACCATCCATGGCTGATGGTTTTTCTCTCCCTCTCTTGTATCAAAAAGAACCAACAAGGAACAAATTCTGGTCTTTTCCAGATATTTGGACACAAGTGTTTCAGACAAGCAAATGAACTTCAAAAGGGTGACTGGAATTTGAAAAGTCCATTCCTTTGAATGTTTAGAGCATTTAAGTAATTGGAAATTACACCAAATTTTGTGATTTTCTGACAAATTTGGCCAGTGTCTGCTCAGACAAGGTCATGACCACGAGCAGGACTCAGGAGGAGTTAGGATGGAAAGGGATGAGGGGAAAGACAGATCTTTTCAGTCTATAATTGCTGTTGTGGTGAGAAATGGAATCAAAATCCTAAGTGCCACATCAAAGATCTTTGCAGATGCAGTTTTAAGTCACATTTGAGTCACATTTAAGTCACATATTTTATTAATTGCATTAGTATCTATCCATTATGGATAAAAGCAACAGAATTCTGATTCTAACTCTGTATCTGAACACTTGGCTGTGTGTTCATATCTGGGCTGAAAAGTGGTTCAGATCAGGTTTATTTGGATTGAAAGGTAAGGTGAATTTATTGTATTGTTGGCTGAATTTTGTAGATTGCCAAAGATTGTTTCCCTCCCTTTAAAAAAGAATGTGTTTGGAGCTGGAAGTGAAGAAGAAAATTAACTCAGACTTGGAAAAATACGTGGTACAGTTTTCTTTGCTATTTAACTCAAAGAAACTATTTTAATTCTTAAAGATGGTACTGAAAGATTGATAATTAAAAAAAAAAACTGATGTAAAATTACAGTTTTTGTAGAACAATAAACTGCCTTCTAGCTTTGTTGCATTTTATTTCTTGCAATGCATTAAAATAAATTGAAGAGCAAGTGCTTTTGCTTGCCAGTACCTGATTATTATAACTACCCAAACACATAGAGATATTTTAAATTATACACTATGGAAGCCTATTTTCTACCTTCTGCCTTCTCTTTTCCAAAGTCTCTGTTTTTGAAGGTTTTTAGCATGAAACTATCTGTAGCCAGCACACCAAGGAATCAAACTGAAGGTGGAAAAGGGCTTTTCTGTTTAAATAAGTCTATTTGTAAACAAAACTTCAAGAGGGGAGGAAAACATTGGATTATGTTCTCAAGCTTAGCAGAAGGGAAGCAACAACTTCTCCAGCCTGCTGAGATTTTGATTGCTATTGATTTCAAAGTTAGGAGCCCAAACAAGTGCAATTTCTACAAGAAGTGTTTCTGCCGAGCCGTGTTGAGCTCCGAGCTCAGCCAGAGCTGGGCTGAGAGCTGCTGCACTTGGCAGGTTTGTTATTAGGGAGTGATCAGCTCTGCTGCATCCCCTGCTCACAGACCTGGAATATTTCCTACACCTGAGTGGGAACAAGGGATTTACCAAAAATCCTACAACAAAATCTTGGTTTTTTGGGTTTTTTTCCTCCTTCAAACAGCAGGAAGTTAAAGTTATTCTACCCAAATACAGATCTCTAAAACTTTGCAGAATTGTCTCATTAGACACATTGCATGCTTATCTTTTTAATTCTTATTTTATGCATTGTAGAAGCTTATACAGATATATGGATATATATATACAAACAAAAAAGATGAGGTAATTTTCTAAAATTTTTCTTGTTCTTTTTATAAGCCAGTGTTCAAAGACATTTCCTGCTGTTTAGAAGGATGAGGCTGAATGGATTTTTCAACAGCCTGCAGTAGATTTTCAATCTAGCAAAATGACACTGTGACTAATTTTAAAAAACATGGATAAACAGATTGGTGTTTGCTTACACATGGGGGAATCATCAAACCTACTGATTTAGCAAACAAGAGGCTGAAGGATTTGATGAATGCATTTTAAGAAACTCGTATGACCAAAGTTGTAAATCAGTCCCTGCTAAATTGCCTTCCCTGATTCATTCCCCTTCTTCATCAGGTTTATTGTAAGAGCACTTCTGTGCATTATCACTTGGGCCAAATTTCCATCCAAGTTACTTCATTTCTTGTCCATCAAATATTGTCTTTGTCCTTCTGTGTTGGAAAATAATACATGTATGGTCTAACACTCTGAGATCCTTGTTTTCTTGTCTTTAATGGATAGTTTTTCTTATTGCTATGTTTTCCTATTTTTATATTAATATATTGAAACTATGGTGGGGGTGTGTAAGAATCCAGACATTTGTAAGGTCTTGCACTTGGTGTTGTGTCAATTTGACATAACCAAATTAATTAGTACCACATGGATAAACCTTGGACAGTATAAATATTTTGGATGTGTTGATGGGTCACTCAATATATATCTATTTCTTACATCTTAAAGATCATACAATGAATAATTCAGGTTTCAGAGCATCTGTGAAAGTCACCTGCTCCAATCATGGGACTCAAAACCAGGTTCTTTCAGATCTGTTTTCTCTGGGTCCTGTTCAGAGAACTTCTAATATTTTAGGATCCACCAGAATATAGAGGTGCATGAGTGGAAATCAGAATCTTGACTGTCTTTATGAATCCACTACCCACATAAATATCCAATGAATTCAAATTTCTTACAGCTGTAAATAATTTAAATATTTCTGTTTGCATGCATTTTTGGGCTGAAAGCCCAAGTACACTGTTTGCTGCTCACTTGTACGGTTCATCAGCTTTTGTATTCATCTTTATTTCATAAATATGCTGTGAGTTTTTTATTTTAATTTCCTCTAGTTGCAGTGAAATCCCTGAGAAGTTGACACAATCTTGATTGTTTTATGAGTGCCTCAAACCTCTTCAGCAACTTATCTCAAAGGTTGGATATTAAAAGCAGACAGGAATAATCCTGTCAGGAACAATTAAACCAAGGAAAATGTAATTGAAGGCTTTTGATGCTTCCTGTATACAAGATATACAATTATCTGCTTTCAGCTCCCAAGCATGATTTATTAGTTACAGCAGTTTGGCTTTGAAACCCTGAGCATGGCTGTGCTCAGCTCTGTGAGGGCTCCAACATCTGTCCTACAATCCTCTTACAGGCTGTGAGGAATTAGGAGATGGCAACACCACTTGTGAAAGGGATATCAAACAAGCAGAGTGAGGAGAGGGGGGCTGGAACAGGATATTTCATTTATTTCATTGCCCCTTTTTAACACAATAACTCCTTGAACTGTTTGTTTTTATTATTCCAGATGGGAGCAAGATGCATTTAAAATGAATAAACTGAAATGGAACAAATCAAATGCTTGGCTGCTGTTCAAGAGCTGCTAAGGCTGAGCTTTATTAAATTCACTTGAGGATATGATAACTGTGGAATTTCACACAATGAACTGCACTAATCTCACTCGTGAAGAACATAATTTTTCTTGAGATAGATGAGAGAATCTGATATTTTTTCATGGAAAAAAACAAAGCCCCTTTGGAGCTTTATTTTCTGAGGGCATTCAGTGCTTGAGTGAAATCTGTCCCACAAACAGAATCTTCATGCACAATCCATTTTTTACACATCAAAAGTTCCAAGGGTTTGCTCTTTCTCTTGGCAAAGTGGAGAATACTTCAAAGTGAGCGACTGTGTTCAAACTCTTCCCTGTGTCATCCACAGTCCCTTTAGGAATAAGCATATGTTTTATGTTTTAAAAGGGAGCAAAATTATTAAAATTTAAAATTATATAAGATACATTGAATTTTTATTTAAATAGGAATAAAAGAAAGCAGAGCAAACTAAATATTTTTAGTGATTATTTGCAGGATATAATTCACAATTATTAGTGTGGGCATCACAAAGGCTGAGGTGCCACAAGAGCCAGAGAACCTGCTCTGCTTGTGCAACCAGCCCAAATAAAACTCACATTTAATCAGAACTGCTTGCCTCTCCCTATGTCAATCAAACATTTTCTATTGATAATCTGAGGAGAACAAGGTTGAGAACACAAAGTCTGCTTTTGTATTATTGAGATGAAAAGATTCTGCTGGGGTTTGATAACACTGGAGATGCAGAGACATAATGAATATCAAATATATCTGCAGAAAGGACTTTTTATCAAGATGAAATCCAGATGAAAAATGCCACTTATTCTTTATTTTCCACCAGACAGGTTTAAAGACTGCAAGTCAAGAATGTAGATCTGTATTTAATGGAGGTATTTAGTTTAGAATACTTTGTGCTGAAATATGAACCTTGAATTCAGTTGCTTCTCATCTGATCTTAAAAAAAAAAAAAAAAAAAAAAAAAATAGACTCATTTCTTTCATATTCAAAAACAGAATACTCCATTAATAAATTAGAATTTATCAGTGAATGTCACAACCTTATAAATCTGTATAAGTTGTCACTCTAAATGAATTCTGTAGCATTTGAACTCATTTCAGTGGAACTAATTTTGTTTGCTGTTTGTTTTTAAATTATTTCCAGAAGAGAAAGTGTCTGACTAGTCACTTTTAATTTATAAATCTCAGAAGTCCTGGGTTCCATGAGAGACAAAATCAGATTTGGTACAATGAAGCAAAAGTTGGCATGTGTTAATTTTATATTATGGGTCAATGATTTTTTTATTTTTTTTTTTTAAGGTAGGGTGAGATTATTAATTTGGTGTTAATTTTTTAATTGCTTTCTGTTTAGGGTGTTATTTAGGAAGGAGAATGAGGAGGTGGAACAGAATGTTTCACTTCTGATCAAAAAAAAAAAATGTTCTGTGATGGGAATTCTCAAGTCAATGTGTTGTAATCTTTGACAGGGATTGTGGAAGGTTGGTTTACACTCTTTGTGTTCCATGACTTGTGTGTGGCTGTAAGATTTGTATGGATTTTCTTTTTTGTAATTGTTTTTCCTTTAGCCATCCTGTGGCCTGAGATTGGAAGAAAAAGATAAAAGGTCAGAAAGGCTTAATAGCAATTTTGTTTTTTGAAAGGGAGAGGCTGGTTGATCCAGCTTAAATCTTTACAGCTGGATCAACCAAAAACTGTTGAACTGCAGGGAAAAATGACACTTCAACCTCATGGGTCAGCACAGAACAGCTGTAACCAGGAGAGGGAGAAGGAAAGGTGAATAATTGGATATATGGTCATCATATTTTGAGAGGATTTCCAAAAACAGATAGGTGGGAGTGGAAAACCACTTCTTTACAATGGGAAAGGAAAAGGAAAGGAAAAGGAAAAGGAAAGGAAAGGAAAGGAAAGGAAAGGAAAGGAAAGGAAAGGAAAAGGAAAGGAAAGGAAAGGAAAGGAAAGGAAAGGAAAGGAAAGGAAAGGAAAGGAAAGGAAAGGAAAGGAAAGGAAAGGAAAGGAAAGGAAAGGAAAGGAAAGGAAAGGAAAGGAAAGGAAAGGAAAGGAAAGGAAAGGAAAGGAAAGGAAAGGAAAAGGTAAAGGAAAGGAAAAAAGAAACCTGAATTTTGTCACCTTGCTGTTTGGTGTGGGGGTGAGGATGGCGTTGGCTGTACCCGTGGGGATTGTGGAGCCGTGCCCAGGGCTTGGGGTGATCTCACCAGAGCAATGGTCACACCAAACCCCTCTCTCATGCCAGCATTGGGTGAATATTTTAGTAGGAAATATGAAAATTTAGTGTGAACATATTTTAGTAGAAAAAGCTGAGAAGTGCTGGGGTGATGTTTTGCTGGTTACAATCCTGGGGTTCCTTTTATTGCCTTTTGCACATTTAGAGCAGAATGGCTGGTGGGGGCTCAGGGAAGGTGCTGTGGGAATCTCCTGTCAGAGCTCTGGGGCTTGGGCAGGGAGGACAGGCAGAGCACCTGCAGCCCCTCCATTCACTTGGGATTATGCAATGCTGGGTGTGGAAAACATTCACAGTGACTTCTTCCAAGTGAAAATAGTTTCTTTTTGAATGACTGCAAAGGTAACAGAAATATATATATTTTTTAATGAAAGACTTAGGTTGGAATTTATTTGTTCTGTAGGAGGTGGAGGCCACACAGAGAATCACTGCTGCAGCTCACACAGGCTGAGTGAGTCACTAACTCTCCTCTAGCGCCTGGGGGAGGTAACTGTGTGAACACTTGGCTTTTAGATAGCTGAGCTGAGTAAGATGGTTTCTGAAATCCAACACAGAAATAATTTAAAAAACTAAGGCTCACAAAGCTGGGAACATTTTGAAGCTGTGACCTTCATCCCTATAGGCAGATTGCTCTTGGTTAGAGAGAGTTGAGGCAATTAAAAGATTGATAACACACAGAGGAGTTTTCAAAGTAAGTGAGAGTATTGTACTCAGAAATTTTCACCTCCATTGACTCTAATGTTAGTTACTTGTCCCATGTATGTTGTTCAAAGTTGTTTGAAATATTAGTCAATTTTACTGTGTAGAGAGATTTAATCCTGAATAGTCCTGATAGTCCCATGCAAGACTGGAGGAGTAGAGAAAATCCAACCTCAACACAAACCATACTTTAATCTAGTTTCTATTAAGATAATTGGACCAAAAAATTACTTTTGATGGCTGCATGTTGGTAAACTGAAAAAAAAAAAGTTTCTATTATTATTTCTTATTTGGCTGCTTTCTTCAAGGCTACATCTTGAAGCTATTTTAATGGAAAACCAAAGTTGCAGCTGTTATCTGATGCTTCATCTAATTTGCTTTCTTCTAGTTTGGAGAAATAGTAGGCTGTTACTGTAGGGAAAAAGAGCAAGATAAAAGTATAATGAAGAAGTAGAATGATTTTCTATAAAGACCTCTGCAATACTGTACACCATATTGCATTTTATTTATTCACAGCTTTGCACTTGAAGAAAAGTACCAGGAGATGAAACCTCGAGAGGAAAAGCCCTATGAAATGAGAACAAACAATATCAGAGCACAAGGTGTCCTGCTAACCTTTAAAAATGCAATTCAGTCCCACACAATTTTCCTCAATCAGAAGCAAATCTGCAGCTCTTGAGCAGCAAACCAATCAGTTGGGTTCTCACTCACTTTGATGTGGGAGTTGAAATTTAACACACAAAAAAAAGAAGAAAAGACCTTTTGGGAAATCATATTAATGGAGGTTCATTTTCATTATGTCCAGTTTTCTTTCATTATTGGGTACTTGTGGGGATAGGTCTTTTCCCCAGAGTGCCCTTCTCTGGATTATTGTGTTGTGTGTGTGCTTCTTCCTGTGCCTTGAAATCACTGTGATATTCTGCTTGCTGCATTCATTTTAGCTGTGAAATTTCATAGGTTAAAATTTTAGAGTCATTTGTCCCTCACTGTGCTTTAACACATTTTATTTTTCTGTTCAGTGGCAAAAGCTTGCCATTGCTTTCTAGGATAGGATTCATTTGGAGCTTTATATGCAACCAAGGATCTTTGCATGATCTCAAGTGCTGAACAACAACCAAAGAGTGAAGTATTTTAGCAAATTGCTGGAGTTAATGACCCTTATGATGATCGAGGGTCATTATCTGCTTTTAGCTCACTCTATTACCTACTTCTACTGACTCAAAGCACTGGAAGTTGATTATCACAGAGAATGAGGGCTCCTGCTTTGCAGTGGAATCAGAGGCAGCTGCACTTGCTCAGGAGCTGGAGCTGCCCAGTGCCTCTGGGAGAGCAGGAGGTCACTCCTGTTTTTCAGAAATTCTCACTCTGGACATGCCTGGGATGGGCTTCCCAAACTGCAAATTCTGCTGAAACCAACCACTGACTTCTGGGGAAGCTCCACAAAACCCCATTATCTGGTTTTCATTCCAGGTTGTCATTAAGGAGGCAGCCAGTATGAAACAGGGAGTTCAACTGAATGCACGTGGAGCTCCAGATAACACCATTACTGTCACTCTTTTATCTAAGGCCATATTGATTTATTTTCAAATTACTTAATTTTTCAGTGTTCTGTACAGGTTAGAGATCCATCTTTTCAGCCACATGCCAAACTGGTGCTGGCTACACTGAGAATTATGCCTTTTATGACATTATATCAAATCAGGTAATTCTGTGTGTCTGTATAATGAAGTGTTACATTAAGCTAAACTGAGCATTATGTCAAATTAAACTGTAGTTTAATTCTCATATTTGAAGCAGAAGTTACTTTGGGTTTGAGTAATCAGAGGAATGTGTGTACACATGTTTATTTCACTAGTTGTCTACAGAAGAAAAAATGTTTAAACATAATTTTGTAGATAAATATAGAGCCACATTCACTTGTAGCACAATTTGTTGAGTGTCATCCCAAAATTCACTGGAAAAAAACAATTTTTTTAATCGAGAAAGTTAATCAGCCTATTCATTTTAGAACCTAATGACAGTTTGTTTGGAATCCCTGCAGTCAGATAAACATAGTCCAAGATTTTCATATTTCAGAGGACATAGAAACTCACCATTTGGAAATCATCTCTGTTATTTTGACTATTTCTGGGACACAAGATGAGGATTTCTAGTCTTCAGTCTCTGTTAGCTACATTCCCATAACAAGGGCGTGGCAAGATTTTTGGAAAAAAAAAAAAATCAGAGTAATTACTATTGTGAATTATTGACCACTTGTTCCACATATTAGGGACTATTAACCTTGCTATCCATTATTTAAAGGAACTATATCATTTCACAAAACTGAGTATTCTTAGGTGGCCAGCAAAAAAGATTTTATTAAGTTGAAACAATTTTCTTTAATTATCCTTCAACAATTCACAGTCTAAGAACAATTGCCCTTTTAGCAAAGTGAATATAATGAACCACTCCAGAGAACTCAGGGTTTGTGCTGTGTAGGAATCTCTGTGTGTTGGTATCAAGTAGTGGAGAATTTTCACAGCAGATGGGACCCATAAATTAGAGGAGAACCAAGATCAGGACCCAGAAATGATCTGGACTGGGTTAGGGATGTCCTGATTCAACCAAAAAAGAAACTTCTGAATTGTGCAGTGTGAATGATGCTCCATTAAAGGGATTTCACTGAGGATTTTTCTGGTCTGGTTTGCCTTGGAAGTAGAAATGGTAACTGGAGAATGGACAAGATCTCCTTGAGTTGGATGTTTCCTGGTGCAGACATTCAAAACAGACTTTATCTGCCTGGGAAGAAAGGATTATAAAGTTAAAATAAAAGTTATTTGTTATATAATGGCATTCTGCACTAGGCAGAGGCAGCTGGAGCCTCTTTGGTGAATAGAGTGAGGAAAACAACTCCATATGACTGGGGAAGTAAGGATGAATTTTAATTTTAAGTTTTGAAGAATATATGATAAATTCTATTTTTAAAAAAGGGACAGAATACTGAGATCTCATATTCATAAATCTCACTGAAATCCAACTGAATATTTAAAATAAAAATTCCCACAAATGTTTAGGCTTGGTATTTTTAAAATTATCATTGTGGGGGTTATTGTAACAATCATTTAGAATGAAATAGGAAAAAAAAAAAAAGACAGAATCTGAATCTGCTTGCCTCCTGTTCTCTAAAGATTTCACACTCTTACAGACAATAGGAATACCTGTGAAGCAGTAACATGGCCACTCAGCTCTGAAAGATGCCAGATAAAAGTCTAATTCTTCATTCAGAGAAGTCCATCACTTTCATTTCCTCTCTTACTTGCACTTATTGTCAGATAGTGTCTGTCATATTTTCATAATTAAGATAAATCTGTGGGGTTCACTCTCCCTGAGTGATGCTCTAAGTTCTGGTTCTCTCTAGCTGCTTATAAAATAAAGATGATGAATAGACACCATCCATGTATTTATAAGATGTACACCGTGGCAACTGGATAGATTTATCTTTGTCTTTGTTTTTATTTCATGAGGTTTATCCTCTCCTATTCTGGTACCATGAGTAGCATCTGTGCAGTTCAGTTTGAGATTTTAAAATCTAGGGAAACTGTAGCTATAGGTGGGATTAAGAACCTTAATTAAAAGTAGGGGCAAAAAACCAAACTAAAACAAAACAACCTTTTTGTGTATTTATGTACAAATAGTCACACAAAATCAAGAATATCAGATCTTTTAAAGTCACACCTCAGTGATGTCACACTAATTTCTGAGTACATTGTCAGATGTTGGTTGTGACCTTTCAGCCAGGAGACATTGATTGTGACACCAGACACCTTTACCTTCCCTAATCCCCACCCTTTCACCCAGCTCAGTGCCTGCAGCAGAGCCAAACTCGTGTTTTGGCCAAAGTGAAGAATGGTCTGGCATTTTGGCAGATCACTTAAAGTGCTGGAGTTTCCTTCTTTTATATTCTTTAGTCTCATAGGTAAGGAGTTTTGTTGTTATTCCATATCTTATAACATGCTGAATTTAGAAAAAAAAACTAAATGTAAAAACACATCCAGTTCTGTATAGAATTGAACAGGCTACAACATCACAGCCACTCCTAAAGAGAGATGAAAAAAAAATCAATCTGATGTGGCTGTACAATGGTTACTGCAAGTTTCTGTCACTGCACTCAGCAGAACATGGGAGTGCATGCTTGGAATGAAGGCTTGAAGTGATCCCTCAGCATAAATTAACTCAGCTGAACAGCTCTTTTAATTCAAAGTGAGCAGCAGTGGAGTGACATTACACAGTGATTACAAAAGTGAGAACATCTCTAAGACTTGGCCTTATGTCCTGCCAAGCCAGGAAAATACATCTCAGCCACTCCAGTGAGAAATCTCTACATCACTTTTTGTTTCAGCTGAAAAAAAAAGAACCACGAGCAAATCCCCCCTGTCCCTCCCTGGCTCTCATGCAGGTGCTGACAGATGTTCAGGGTCTCTCATGGAGCCTTTTGGTGCTTGCAAAAGTGTTTGCTGGCTTTGGAGACCTCAGAAATTCTTTGCCAGCTCAGGTTCTCCAAAATCAATCAGTGCTGAGTGTGAGGATGCTGGGCTGGGACTGTCCTTGCCCAAATTCCCATGGGCTTTTGTTAATGCAGCATTTAAAGATGAGTCACGATAGCTATCATCATCTATTATTGTCATTCATGTGAGGAAATATGTTCTGCTGCATGTATTTCCTTCCACTAAAATCATTTGAAAAGTCTCAAAAGGCTGAAGAAATATAAGTTATGGAAACACAGATCTGACTTGGCATGATGTCAACAAAACCAAATGTTACTAATATAACCCTGGGGTCTGGCTGCATTCAGAGATGAGTAACGTGCTTGGTCATGGTATCTGTAACCCAGAAAATATCCTTTGGAATGTAGCCCTGATAGCAGGAAAATAATAAATGAAGTGATTGGATTCTGTAGCAAGGTTAAAAGTAAACTAATGGTGTTTTAATGATCCTACTAAAACTAGAAAACTGCTGTTTTTTCTGTCTAAGGGGTCACTCAACTAAATCTTGACTGGGCAAAGGAATTAACCATTTATTTTCTGACTTTGGAACCATGTCTGTGTAAGTTTTAGCTTGTATTTTTGTTTAGACATCAGATGTCTGAATTTTGTGAATACATTTTCCCATAACAATTGTAATGACATCCTTAATTAAGCATACAATGTAAGTGCATGTCATCCAGTGGTCGAGAAAGAAAAGAAGAAAGAATTTTTTTGGTGGCCATAAATCAATATATTCAAAGATATTGACACTATATTCTGTTGCAAATTTGCTTTCCTGTTTCCACTGCTTAGACAATGGACAGATCCCAGCTCACAGCATGAAGGAAATGCAAAATGCTTTTCTGGTGCTGTTTGTTCCAAAGCAGGAGGCAGAATCCCCCCTGCAAGCTTTCTTCATGGCCAGAAATGAAGACTGTACAGTCTGGTTTCACTTTTCAGCAGTGGCAAACACACCTTGCAATTGATTTAAGTTAGATGCATAAAAAAATGGGAATGACACAGCCACCCACAGGAGTGATAGGGAAGGTGAATTAGGGAGAAGCTTTTGTTGATAGAAATAAAGCACATTTTCACTCAAACATGCAGTGCATTATGCTGCTCATACAGAATAAGATTTCTCTCCTGTAAGCACTGACTGTAGTATGGCACAATTCTGTGCATTTCTACCACTTTTTAGAACAGTGCAACTACATTCTAAGTTTAATTTAACTGCAGAATTTCTCCCTTAGCACAACTACACTGCCTCAATCTCTCTCAGACTATTTCATGCTTTGTTCCTGTCAGAAGAATTTCCTTCAGAACATAATGCTCCAGCACAGTATACATGTAAAACTTGCTTTAAATGCTAAGACAAAAAACAAACAAAAAAAAGGGTTCTTTTTGTATTTTCCCAATAATGGATTGCAGAAATCACCTTGGCTTACCCTGCATTCCTTCCTCAGGCTAAGTTCCCATGGAAGTGTGACTTTGAGGGAAGTCATGAAAAAGGAGTGCTGAACATTGTGGTTAGACATGTATTTTGAAAAAAGCTTTAGGAATGATAAACTGCACAGTTCCAGTGCTGCTATTTTATTTTATATTTAAGAAAGACTGATGACATTTGGGATGTTCTAGAAGAGTAAAATGGGTAAAAGAAATATGTTCTTTCAGTTTCCATGAAGGCACTTTCTTGTCACTGTCTGTCATGCTCCAAAAAGTGTAAAATGCTTTGTTAGAAACTAAATGAAAATTTCTATAAGGAGCAGCTTTTTTGTCAGTGTAATGTAAGATGAAGTCTTCAGAGAATTCCCAGGAATTCTCAGTGGTTTAAAGATTAAAAAGCCAGCAACATTACAAACAAGTGAAAGGTCAGAGGGGGCCATCACACACAGACATTGAATAATTCAGTGTTTTGCTGTGTGTGTCACCTGCAGAGTTCAAATACTTGAACAAAGTGCACAATCATGGCTTGCTGAACTCAGGTAATAGCCCAGATCACGACAGGCCAGCATTAATGATAATTAACTCCCAGCTAAGGGCTCTTGTGAAGAGTTCAGCTGTGGAGGGAAGGATGAGCTCTGTGCTCAGTGCCTCACTCAGCAGCCCAGCCTGAGCTCTGCATCCTGCACAGGGCTGATCAGCCTGTAAACCCAAAACAGACAATACTTTTTTTCCCTTTGTATGATAATTGGCTTTGTCCAGGCAGCATGAGCAGTAATTAGCAGCTGGGAGTGAGCCTGGGCTCCTGGATGAGTTGTCAGTGAGTCTCTCTGGGAATCTTGGGTGCCACTGCTGGCTGCAGCACAAAGGACTCCACAAGGAGCCTGGTAGGAAATGAAAAATGTGCAATTAGGAGATACAAAAAGAGAAAATGACTTTGAAACTCAGTAGGGTTTTCCTGCTGCTCAGAAGCAGATGAAAACTCCCTTGGCCAGAGTGGAGAGTCCAAGCTGCACTGAGGGTAATGAGAGCATCAGCCACTGGCAGTGCAAAGCCAGCACTGGAAGTGTCAGAGCTTGACTCAGCTGATGACAGGGCTGAACCCATGGCACTTAGAGGCAATCAACAAATTAAGTTTGAAATCTTCAAAAGATTACCTCAATTTAAAGGCGATGTGAATCAATAGGCTTTTGGATCTTCTAGGAAAAGAGGGATGTGGGCTGGTTCAAGTTTACAAGCTTTAGACAATGGTCTGTTAAAGCAATTATAGTCTCACACCAGGCTGGGTGGAAATCAATATCTGCAAATGTGAGATATTTGCATCTCTTTTTTTTTTTTTTTCTTTCTTTTTTTGTCTGCCACAAGCCTATTTGAAATAAACTAATCATTTTCCCTCTCCAGGCTTTGAGTTACTGCTGTTTAAAATCCACTTTATATTCTACATTCAGGATTCTTAGAATCAGATAATGATATTACAAATAGTCTGGGAAAGAAATGAATACCAGAGCTTGTTTAAAATTACCATCATGCCCACCATTTGAAAGAACTTGAATGCTCTGTGAAATGAACTTGATTTACTGTCACTTGTCTCTCCTTTGCTTTCAGGTAGGTTTGAAGTGCATCAGTGCTGCAATGCCAGCTTTTTGTAGATTTACTTAGCCACCCTTTCAAGAAGCTTGATGGACTATTTTGATTCTTTTAGTCCTTTCTCTGAGTAATTTTAAAGAAACACTAATTAAAGCTTTTCTGTTGAATAATACATGTGCTTCACCCTCCAAAGTTTAGCTTAAGGGACTCACTTTGACAAAAATACATTATATTCCTTGCACTTAATTTCATTAGGGGGACTTCTTTGACTTTTTGGGAACATACAGATTTTTCTGCAGAGCATGTTAGAGCACAGAACGATTAGCAGAGCATTAGGAGTAAGCACAGCCCAGGAATAATGTCAGTGAGCCCTTTGGCAGTGTGTGAGTTCCAGGACAATTTGTAGATGTTCTGTCCAATGGTGTATAAAATAGGGATGCACTGTGTTGTACTTGAGGCATTTTCTCTAGAACTCCAGCCAAGCCTGATACACTAAATAATCCAGACTTTAATTTTCCCAATTTACCAAGCAATGCACTTAATGCACTGTGCTGATAACACAAGTCCACTTAAAATCAATGTTTTCTTTTGGAATGCATACCCAGGAAAGGTTGTGTTTATGCTGCTAAAAATCAAAAGGAACTCTTCTGCAATCAAGAGGGGTTTGCTGGTGTAAAAACAGGCTCAGGAAGGGAAGGATCCTGGCCTGGGAGGTGAGTGGAAAGCATTGATATTCTGCTGTGAGGAGAAGTTCCTGCAATAACGAGAGGAGAGCAGAGCACTGGGGTTCAGCACCACATCCACCCTCTGTGGGCAACAAAGGAGATGGGAGCAGTGATTCAAATAGATCTTGTTATCTTTTTATTTCCTCATTGCTTTCTCTCCCTTCCTGTCAGATATCAGTGATCATCATTTTAGAACCACTTGTAGTTCTGGGAACAGTTCATACTCCTTTGTTGAAGCATTTATGATTGTCAGTAAAACTTTCCAGGCTATTATTTTATTTAATATAAGGCAGTCTCATTCTCTTTCAGGCTACCAGATGCATTTTTCTTTTTCATCAGCTAGTCAAGTTGCATGGCCATGCTGTTTGTGTGTAAAGTTTTGAATTAATGCTCTGAATTAAATTGCACTTATTCTCATTTTAGGGCAGCCCTTGCTCAGCCTTGGTGGTGCATGTCTATTCTTATGTAGGCAATTTGCTAACACTGATAGAAATTGATAGATATGTGTTACTATAAATGCAATTAATTATTTTAAGTGCCAAGTCAAATAAAGGGAGCAAATGCAAAAAAACATCCGGACTACCAGTTTCAATGTTTGTTCTATAAAAATTCACATTACATGAACTAACTAATAATGCAGGTGGGTGCATTAAATATCTTATCAATCAGTCTCCCTGAAATATACCTATTTTAAACTCTCTTTAATCAGTCTTTTCATTATAGTGTTGTAGTAAACTGAAGTAAATGTCTTTATTTAGTTGCCACAAAATAACTTTTAGATAAAACATGCTGGTCATTGTAAACATAGCACCTAAAAAGAGCTTTTTTTAATGGATTCCTGCCCTTTCTTTTCATTTTCACCAAAATCCATTCTCCTCTAGGATTAAAAACCAAAAGACCAACTGCAAAGCAGATGTCTCAGGATTAGAATGCTAAGTTTTTTTGCTTTATTTCTTGGTTTAAGGGGGAAAAAAAGAAAAAGGACAGTAGATTATAATCAACATTGTTTATTTCACTGCTTGACTTCCTAAATACAAGGGACTGGATTATGAGTTTGTCTGTGGATAATCAGAAAAGGCCAAGAATTGCCTGTTTTGAAAATCCTTTCCAAGCAGGGGCAGGAATCTGCATCTAGCAAAGCTGATGGCAGCTCCTAATTCCTGATTAGTGCCAGAAGAAAAGCTGCAGAAATTAACTGACCAGACAGCAATCAGAAAGCAGGGAGAGACAGAAACTTGGGATGCCTAATGGATAAACTGCTGATTAGCCTGAGAGTGCAGAGCTTGTTGAAATACTCAGAGGGAACAAAACAGGAGCACAACTGGAAAACAGTCAAAGCAACTTGTATATAATGATAAGAAGAATTTTTGTGCTTCTCATGTAATTAAATGTAAGCTGTGATAGCACTGGAATTGCCAGTTCTCACTTCTAGAATATTCACCTTAAGCAAGCTTTTAGCTGAGTCTCAGATTGACACCAATGTGGTGCCTTGTGTTGTTTGCTCTGCTCACCCCCAGTGGAGAAAGCAGAGGGATCCTTAAACCAGAACTGAGATTTTTTTCTGCCTTTCTTCAGGACTGGCTCCTGTTAATAAACTGCAGGGGGTAACAAGTTATTTTGATTATTTTCTCTTTGCTTTTTCTGTGTTTGGCTATTCTTCCATGTGCCTCTCAGGTTCTCAGCAGGCTGAATTTCCTGACTAACTGTGCTATGGATAAGCCTTTAATGCTGGCATCCCTGGTCTATCAATCATGTCTGGAAAAAACAATTCATGGCATCCTCAGAGATGTATCAAAATACGATTTTTTAATCCTCAGACTGGAAAAAAAAAAAAAAAAAAAAAACATTTGAGAACATCTCTAAAGAATGCATAGCATTTTAAGAAGAGGTCTGGTAACTGCTGGGTGAGGTTTGGGTGGATTTGTTCAGTCAAGTTCCACCTGCTCACAATGTGCAGGAATGAAGGGAGTCCCAGCTAGGAAGCTTAGAGGTTTTGCAGGAATTAGTTTGCAATATCACAGGATTGAGGATGGTTCAGTCAATCCCAAATGCCACAAGTCACCACAGCTCCTTCAGTCTGCAGGGTACTGGACTGACCTTAATGTGCAATCTTTGTGTTTTGGTGTCTCTGAGACACAGAAACCCAGTGGGTATCCTGAGCTGAGAGATGCAGTGAAACAACTGAATTGTGACCCACATTCTTAAGAAACTTCAATATCTTTAATTGTCCCAAGCTACAGAATTTCAGATGTTTTGCTGACTTGTGCCTGCACTTTTCCCACTTTTTAATTTCTTGATCTAGTTTTGAAAAGATTCTGTTTTATTCCCCTTATTTTTTTTTGGTGAGTCACAGTGACCCAGTCTAACATTTATCTTCTTATGATGTGAAAGGAATGGTCATCAATGTGACCTTTCTCTTTTGAATAATCTTTAACATTAATAGAAAATAATGCAGAATGAGTTCTCTGAAATTCTTCCTTGTGAGTGTCATGTCCTCCACAGGAGTGTTCTCACAGTCAGACTAATTTTTTGTAATGGCTCTGGGGGTATATTTAGCTCTCTGTAATGTGACACTCCTTCCTCTCCTTCAAAGCTGCATCATTTTCTTGAAACTCAATATGACACAGTGCAGATCTTCCCTGGAATGCTAATACAACTCCTGGGTGTGTGAGTCTATCACTCTATAATTATTGTTTCTTCAATATATGTTAGTGGAAGTAATTGGGCTTTTTTGTGCATTACTTGACCAACTACATCACCTCCCCAGAGTGTGAATTCAAATTCATTTCTGGTCTCTGCAATTCCAAGAGTAAGATCTTAGTCAGTCTAATTTGTCTCCTTTCTGTGCTCGGTTATGACCATTTAAATCCCTTTTTTCCTCTCTTTCTGTACTTTGTGAAAGTACTGCAGAAGTGTATTGCTTAGCAAAAATGATTCAACAGCCCAAGGTGTCAGAGAGACCTGGTGAACAAATGTGTCTGTTGGCCTAGGAAAATGAGTGGGCTGCTAGAAATGAAATAATGCCTCTTGTTCCTGTGGTTGTCAGTGATTTGGTACAGAATCCCAGCATCTGAAACATTTCTAGCAGATGCAACTCAGCAAGTTGTAAATTAATGGCATGCAGAGACTCAGAAGAGAGGGAAATGATATTTTGGAATATCTATCAATTGCAGGAGTGGTTTTGTGGGATGCATGATTAAAAATGCATATTCTGTCCAAAACTCCAAATGTGAAGAAAACAGTCAAATAAAAGCACCAAAAATTCTCAGATCTCTATTTTCATTTCACTGCTGGGACAGAGATGAAAAAACTTCCAGGAGCCAAAAGCCAATAGGAATTTGTGTGTCATCCCAAATGAACATGGGATGCTAAACATCAAAAGCACTCAGAGCTGATAGCACTGAAGTGTGGGTGCAAATAAATAAATATATGGTGCATGGAGGGGAGAAATAGAGAGCGACAGGCTCGAGGCTTAATAAGGCTGGAGAAAAAGACAAAACAGAAGAGTGAAACATTGTGTGGAATATAATGAGGGGAATCAACAGGAGAGGCTGCAGAGGAGAGGGAGATGTGAGAAGTCATGGCACTGTTGAGTTAGAGGAGATGTCAAGGTGCAGAAGCAATGGGCAGATTAGTGGTGCAGCTGCAGGCAGAACAAGAATTAGTTACAGGGAATTATGTGAGCTCTACTCATTGGGAATTAATTTAAGCTAATGAGCATTTCACTTTTTTACAAAGAGTTGGTGCCTGTTTGGAAAACAAGGAGAAAAGGAATAGTTGAAATTGAAGGCACTGCCAAAAACAGAGTCAGGGATATCTCCATGGAACCTGAGATTTATGTTACACTCCATGAAACAATTCAGATTTTGTATCTGGCTTTGCAAAAGCTTTCCCTTAATAGTGAGGATCTTGTCAGAGTTTGAGTCTCTCTGGAAAATATCCAAATGACGAGAGATCCAAAGCAGGTGGTCTTCTCAGATGTTTGTGATGCAGAGTTAGAAACTTTTAAGAGTTAAAGAATGAAGATCTTTCAGCACTAGAGCTGTGAATTGTGCTAAAATAGCCATGGCTTTATGAATGCTAGCAAGTAAATAAACTTTAACAAATTAATTAATGAAGAAACACTTTTAAGAAATGGCCCATTTTGATAAAATTGAGGCATTTTGTAAGGCTGCAGCTGGAAACAACACATGGGATGATCAGAGGACTTTGAGGTATTTCAGCTTTCTCTTGTTAAGCGGTTGGTCATTCTTGGTGCCTTTAAGGGACAGAGGCTGATGGTTTTCATTAATGGTCCATCCCTCTGCAAGCCAAGAGATAAGAGGATCACAGAAATAACTTTAATATCTATCAAACTCTAAGGGGTTTGCTTTTCTTTTCCTTCTCCCTTTGAATGGGGAGTGGTATATTTCTGTGGTAGATTTTTTTTCTCATTAGTATGAGAGGATTTTCTTATTGTTAACAAGTAAATTAAATAAATAATTGGCGAGATTTGATCACTTGCAGCCTAATTTTCCTGTGCAATTAAGGCCATGGATGTGTCCAGGGTAAAGCATAATTTGTCCACTGGCTCAGTGCATAAGTACTGATATTAATATGGTCATGGAGGGATTTGTTCAATGTGCAAAGTGAATTTGTTATAAGCTTGGTGTGAAATCACTGAAGATTGATTAATGCAGTTCCATTTGAGAAGTTGGCAAACAGGCTTCTGATAGAATTTTTAGTAATTTTGGTTTGCATTGTTTTCCAAAGGGCTCGAAAAGGAAAATGGAAAAATAAAACAAACCTTGTTTATGGTGTATGAAAACACAACCTTGTTCCTAATAGGAACTTTGGACAGTTACCCCAAAAGTGAAAACAAATAATTGCACTTGAGGTATCTTTAGCTGCTGTTTATGGGAATGTTTTGAAAAGCAAAAACTCCATTTCCTGTCCTACCTGGAGGTTTTGGGTGCAATTGTAGTGGTTTATTTTTCCTGATGGCTCATCTCACCTAAGTGTTTTCTCATGCAAATATGACCTTTCTCTCATTTCATTGAATTAAATTAAATTATGATCTTGTCAGGATTTGCAAATACTTTAGGAGAGGCAGAAAGGTTATCTGAGGAGAATTTGACCTGTGGACTCCTCTACTGTTTGTTCCTTGGCTATTTCAAGAAAACAAATAATGTTTTACTTCTTGCTAACTTCTCATCTCTTCATTTTGATGATGATACCCCTCTAATGTCCAAAAGTAGATTGGGAAAGTGCCTCCAGCCATTCTGGAGCTTGCAGTCCATTTGCAATGTCCTGAGTAAACAGAAGACTGCACTGGGTTCCTACATTTTTTGATTAAAATTTAATACATTTTCAGTAATAACTGATAGACATTCTGGGATTGATACACTCCAGACTTTTATTAAAAGAATGACAACTGAGCTGCTTTTCCCCACCAGAATTCTCTTCCTTGCCCCTCATTCCATGCACTCCCTTTTCCCAAATTCCCATCCTGGCAGCCTTGTGCTGTTTAGCATGGTCACTCTTGCTAGCACAATAAACAAATGCAAATAAAGACAAAGCAACTGAAGCAGACAGGAGCAGGAACAACAAAAAGGGAGGAAGCAGAAGTTCATTTTTTATTCAGTAAAAGATATCTTACATGATGTCTTTTTCTTCAATTTCCTTGGAAGCCAAATAGAAAAGGACATTAATAATAACATTTATGTTTCTGAGTGTTATTTTTTTGTGGGAAAGGGAATTAAATAAGTCATTGTAGTTGCAATATCTGTAGTTTTATTTCCCTTCCCTTTTTATTTTAATGCAAACTCAGATTTTTATCTATGCAATGCTGTAGGATATGATGAAGCAGTAGACTAGATGTGATTTCTGTTTTATTTTGTGCCATCACTTTGGATTAAATTATTATGATTTTTTTAAGCTCCTTACTTGTAAAATAAAGATCAAAGCTGTTTGCTTTATCCATCACTTTTTGGTTTTTTTATTTTTATTCCAAAGCCAGATAAATCAAAGAAGTTCAAGTCCCTCAAAACAACTTAATACAAGTCTATTCATGGCTGGATTGAGAACTAAGAATAGGCTTTGTAATTTTTAAAAAAGTAAGAATTGCAAAGTTTAAATATTGGATTATTTAATACATTGTGGAGGATTTGGGAGTCGAGGGGGGTGTTCTGGCCCTGGGTTCTTTCCTGAATACATTTGATCTCAAAACTTGGGTTTGCACTGGAACCCTCTCAGTTTTTCACAGACACAACTGTGGAAATGAATTTCTACCTTTGTTTTTGCAGCTGTTGTGTGCAGGATGGAGCTGCAGGTCCCCAGGGTGCAGAATTTGCTTTTTCTGGCTGCACTGGGGCTGTTCCATTGCAATTTAACAATTTCTCTGCTGAGGAGCAGTGGAGGGGGGTCTGTGCTGGGCTCTGCTTGCTGAGCTTCAGTCACTGCAGTGAGCAGCTCTCCATGCTGATGCACACTTTGGAAAGGTTTGAAAACTCCCTCAATAATCTGCTGCTGCCTCATCATTTATCTGCATTTAGCATTGATGTCCTGCTAATCTGATTTAATGTGTGAGGGCACAAAGCTCTGCCTGATGCTTTCTGTGTGAAAGTTCCTTTGTTTTTTATTTTGGTTTTTTTGGTTTTTTTTTTTTGTTTGTTTGTTTGTTTGGTTTTTTTTTGTGTTAGAAGTAGACAGCTCAGATTAGTGCCTGCACAACTCACAGCATTCTGCAGGAGTTTGTGCAATTGCCTTGATTGCTGATGCATTTTGTCAGTGCAGTTGGAATCTGGCACTGCCTGGAGCAGTTTCCTGGCCAGATTAACACGTGAGGATTTGATATTTTTTAATTGCAAATATAGTGTTCATTAGCTTTTAAACCTACCCCTATCCTCTGTCTAGAAATAACTCCAGAAGGGACCTTAATTTACATCTCTGTGTTTTTTCTTAGGGGGGCATCTATAGGAAAGAAATATCTCTGTGGAAATACATTCAGAGCACTGATTTAAGTATTTAGAAATTTAAAAAAAAAAAAAAAAATCATTTGAGAAATTAATGTGCAAAACTGTCAGCAAGGTACCAAAAACTACTTATGTCTTTTGCCAAGCCTTGGTGCCACCCTTTCCATGACAGGAAATAAAATTTCCAAAATTTTGGAATAAAAGAATGGAATGAAAATCTCTCCTGCTCTTCCCTGTGCATGTGCACTCTGTCACTGCTCTGACTTGTGGCTGCAGTGTGCACTGGGTGCATTCCTGCTCTGCTGCTGGAATTATCAGTTCCAAGTTACACTCCCCCAAAGAAAATTAATCATTGGCAGGTTGGTTGAGGAAAAAACCCTGGGCAGATGGCAAAGGAAACTAATATATGATGTTTTATTTTACAAATTGTGATTAATTTCAGTTTCATTTTATAACTCTTGAGGAGTAAATCTTTTCAAGTCCCAGAAGGTGATATGAAGGAAGAGTTTTATGACTTAGTGGAAATTAGACTATAATTTTCAGACTTTCAGTCTGGATTTAGGTCTTAAGGATGCAGCTGAAAGCCAGCATTGGTTCCCAATCTTGAAACACTCATCCATTTCTGTCAGGAATGAGAATTCTGTTGGTAATTCTCAGGTTCTTTTTCCTGGTTCTTTGATCTTTCACAAGTAGAGGAAATCATCACAGCAGGAGACTGAAGGTGCTGCAGGACCTGGGGGATCCCCAGTGTGGGAGATTTGATCTCCCCATCCTTTCCCCAAGGAAGGGCAGCCTCAGTGGATCCCATCCTTCAACAATTCCATTTGGATTTGCTCTGCAAAGGTTTTTATCTGTCCTTTAAAAGTGAGGGACCCTGTATGGATTGCTGGATAGATCCAGGATTGATCTGCAGTCTGAATGTGCAAAATTTTGTATAAACTTTCCTTTTTGTAAATGTAAAACAAAGATGGGGTTGGTAGGGGATGATAACAGAAAAAAATTCTTGTGGAATCTGCTGTTGGGCTATGCAATAACGTGTGCATGGTGGAAGTAACACATGCAAAGCCTTTGCTAGAAAAAGAACTGAGATCTAAGTTAAATTAAGTCACTTTTATTCTGTGACAATCTGGCAGGAAGCTGCTTTACCATTTCTTTCAAGTCATTTTTTTGTTAGTGGATATTGGTGGCTGTGGTGAGTGCTGACTTTTTTTCTTTTTAAAAATAATTATTATTTTCAATTCTTTTTATAATTTGACTGCTTCTCTTACAAATTCTCAGGATAGCTATGCTATCTTATTCTCAGCCTTTCTTACTTAATTTTTTACCTTGCATGAAAATCCCACCACTTAATCAAAAGAAAATTAAATTTCCTTGGATCACAAAACTCAAGAACTTTGATAAATGGTTTCTTTCATTGCACTTTCCTGTAAGTCTTGTTTTTCCTTTTGTGTGGAACATTTCTACAACTTCCATGAATAACTCACTTGGATTATTACTTGCTATGAAAGCTTTTACTGTAACCTTGAAAATTTCATTTCATTTCTGAACTGTGGGAAGATGTCTTTGCTCATATGACATTGTTTTTTGAATGAAAACTGAAATTAAGCACATGCTTGCAGAGAAATCTCAATTTTTTTTAGGGAATTAAAAAAAAAAAGTTTACATCAGGTTTAATGTTATATTATATATATGTATATGTGTGAATATTATATTAAATACTGTATAGTGATCCAAGAGACCAGCCTTGAGGAAAAAGAATCCCCAAAGAAACTGTCATTATTTTACATCAGTCTTTCAACTTTTTCAGTGTTTACCCCATTCCCTGGAGCAGTGAGAGGAACTTTTTCACCTGTGGCAGCTGAGGGAGTGTGAGCTCTGCTCACTCTGAGCCTGTCAGTCAATGTGAGCCAGGTGCCACTCAATTTATCAGAGACAAAGGAGCCTCCTCTCCATCACAGAATTACTGGGGTAGTCACTGTTCTTGGTGTATCTTGGTGTTTCTTGGTGTTTCCTTGCTGACAGTCTCTCTCTGCTTTGCATTTTCCCCCTGAAGTAGCAATAGAAATATTGAAGATTTTTTTTTTTTAATAATAGTTCAATACACTTATTACAGCAATCAATAGGAATTACAGGATTTCAAGCACACCCAGGCATGAAATAGTAACTTGGCAGGGTTTATGGGTGTTGAATAAAAGGACAGAATTGTCAATTACAAAAAAAAAAAAAAAAAACAACTCATATATATTTTGTGTATCAGTAGTAACGGGGTCTCTGTAATGTAAGAAATTCTGTGTCTTTCTTAAGTGACATTTTATGTAAAATCCTGGTGAAGTATATTAAATAGCAGTCATTTAAATGAAAGGGAATGCTGAAAAAACTGTCATGAGGGTACTTAGTTTTATTAGGAAATGCCTTCAAAGTTAACTTTACCACGTTAATCACTTAAATCACTGAAATAATTATCAGCCTTATTCACTGGGGCTGAGCATTTAGCAGGGTTTAACAGCAATGAAGTGCTTTGCAAAGTTAGCAGAGCTTTTAAATAATATTTATTGAGAGAATCCCATAGAATATTCACTGTGAGCTCTGGACACAGAGTTTAAAATCTCTTTGGAAGAGCAGCAGGGGGGCACTTGTGCCTGAATCCCAGTGGGTCAGGCTGGGTCACCCCAGCCCTGGATGTCCTGAGCAGCCAAACAGCACAAATTGAAGCAGTGCTGGGATTTGCAAACCCCTCCTGCCTGCCAACACTCCTGTTTGGTGGTGTGGTTATGTAAAATTAACATCAGTCCCTGCATTAATCAAGATATAAACACAGAAGCCCAGTAAAAACCAGTTTGTCCCATTGCAAATGCCTGCAGAGCTGCTGAGATTTGTGTGCTGGCAGCCTCTGCTCCAGTGCCTGCATTAATGGATAGAGTGATGGCAACACAGTGATGGCAATTTGTCCCTGAGAATGCAGGATGAGGGCTGACACTCGAGGGAAATAAAATTTTTCAGGAGTGTTGGGAGTTTTTGGTTTCCCTAAATCATCCCTGTCACTTTTAACACAACCTGAATTATGAATGCATGTGATCCTGCCACTGTGAGATTTGATTCTTCTGAGAGTGCCACTCTGGAGGAGACTTATTCCAACAGCTAGGGCTGGATTATTGGTGTTAAAAATTATTAACTGCAAATTTAATTGATTATTTGGTTTAGGTATTATCCTTTTAAAATTCAATAGGCACCATTATGGGAGTAATATTCAGAAAGTACTCTGAGAGAAGTCTGAGGATGAAATACCATTGATGTCTTGTGGTGTCTGTGCCTTTCTGTGCCTCTCTTTTGTGAGCCTGCATGGGAGTGTGGGAATAATTCTGTCTGAGATGTGACTTCTTCTGAATTTTGAGGACGATGGAAAAAAAGGAAATGGCTGATAAATCTATGTTTTGGCTCCTTCTTGCTAAAATGTGCATATTCCAGGTCTGCAGGACAGAGGTTCACTCTTTTCCAAGAGCTGCTATCAACACATCAAAGGGCTTTTGACTCATTAGAAACTTGGAACCAAGACAAGGATGCTGCATTTTGAAGATGCCATCCCCTCCTCTTCATTTGATTCCTCACTGGAGCAGAATAGGTTTCTAGAGAGATAAATGCCAAGTGTCTCTCACTACAGTCCTGCAGAACTGTTGTCTCTCCCACTCTGTGATCCACAGCCATTAATTGCTTACTTTGTTGGCCCATTTTATCTCCTAATTAGTTTGTGTTTGGAACACCATTTGGTGATAAAAAACCCAATCTGCTTTGCCATTTGGCTCTTCATTTTTTTTCACTTCCAATGGTTTGTTTTACAGAAGGGGGGAAGGAAAAAGAAAAGTTTTTAATATAAAGTTTTTTTTGCCACAAGGTATCCACCACATGAGCAAATGTCATGCTGAAGAATGCACACAGGTTTTTGGTAGATCTCTAAATTTCTCTTGGATTTCAACTTTAGTGCAGTTTCAGCTTGGGAGGACTGACACATCTGTATTAAAAGCTGCAGGGGAAGCTTGGTAGGCAGTGAAGACAAGCCCCAAGTGCATTTTTATTGGATTTTCTGCTTTTACCCATCCCAAGCTCCTTGTCCATGTGCTGCTGCTCTCACATGGCATCACTTTGTCCTTTTAACTCTGTGCCAAGACTTCTCACCCCAAGCTTTTGGAATAGCAGATATTTTCAATATGTGATTGTCCCTGAAATAATGTTTGATATCTGAAGATCCTCTCCCATGAAAGGAACTGCCTCCTTCAGCCATTTGTTTTCCAAAACTGGTTGCCTGTGGCATGGTTGTTTTACCTGTGTCTGAACAAGAGAATACATAATTTACTTTAAATCAGGGAAACATCCTTGAGTGAAGAATTAAATGTTGTCCTTGCTCCCAAAGCAGTATTTTGGATATGACTATGTGATAATGTAAATTTAGCACCTATAAACTTCCTTGTAGATAGAAAACATGCAATGACACTTCATTTTCTCTAGAGTGTAGCTAAATGAGGAATTGTTGTAGGCAGAGGACAAAGAACTCCCAACACCCCTGTAGAATGATAGGCAGTGGATAGAGAGAAGGAAATTCCTGATTCTTTTACTGTATAATAATATATTTAAAAAAATAAAAAATCTACTGTAGCATGAAAACAATTAAGCCAGAAAAACAGAACCTTGGTAATGAGCTGTCTCTTCAATGAAGTGATTTTGTTATCCACTGTTAGTAATGGCAAGTGAAAAGTCATGGTTCTTTGAATAACTCAGTATTTCTCACCCCCCACCCCACACACCCCCAAGACATATTTGTCACCAACTGTTTGGGTCTGAAAACTAGACTGATTAATAGTGGGAAAGGAAAGTGTAAATCAGCTCTAGCTGGTGTATTCCAGGCACTGCAAACTGGAAGTTACAAACTTCTAGTCTGAACTTGTTTGGCTTTTCTCATGTTTATTTTCTACACCAGCATCTTCCTTCTAGAGAAGACAAAAAGTGGGAAAGGTGCAAGCAGTTATTCTCAGTGTATGATAGTCTGTGCCT
This sequence comes from Erithacus rubecula, assembly GCF_903797595.1. NCBI lineage: Eukaryota > Metazoa > Chordata > Aves > Passeriformes > Muscicapidae > Erithacus > Erithacus rubecula. Next base: position 2,341,628 of record NC_136667.1, on the reverse strand, counting down.
TTGCTGTACCTTTGATTCTTTGATACAGTTAATATATTTTACCTTTACTAATTAGTCCAGCTTCTTGTGAGCCCTCAGCCTTCAGAACATTCTGCCCCAATGAATTACCCAGTTTAACTACAGGGTGTCTGCAAAAGCAACTAGTTTTGATTTTTTTATTTTTTTTTACTACTTTCTTGCTAGCTTTCCTTGATGCCTCCCAGAAGTTCTACTCTTATACAGAATGAACAATTTTTGCCTGCTCTGTGCCAGTCAGTGTGAAAGAGTCATGAAGTCAACCCTTCTGACAGGAGAAGAGTTGTTTGTTCACTGTCTCTGCTACACAAATCCTTCCTTATATTTGATTATGCTGCCTCTATTGTTTTGGTTTTTTTTATTTTTTTTTTAATCCCTTGCATATTTTTTGATGAGTGAAGCCAGGCTTACACACAGTATTGAAATATCTGCTTTAGAAGGTGTTTCATGCTTAACTGCCAGAAAATTACAGCTACAATCTGTGACCAAGCAGTCAAGGTATCTTTAATATTTAGACTGATATTACCTGACACCTAGATGGATCTGGGGTGGATGTTTGGATGTCACTTGACATGTTTTTCAAACATTTGACTTGAGGTGTGAAATAGCCAGATTTGTTCTTGCTCTCAAGTACTCACATCTCAGATTTGAAATCAGGATGTCAATAGCACAGTTAAGGACCCTGGTATCTCCATCATCAGATCAATGTGGTTATTGTGACATGTGTGAGTCAGGACTGCCAGCAGCTCTGTGATCTATCAGGAGGGTTTAATGGCAATTTAAGAGAATTTAATGAGAGTTACACACCTGCTTATTTTCTGTAGTCATAGCAGCAGTGATAATGACACTCCTGAAGAGAGTTTCTCTAACTTTTTGGAGGAATTTTGGTTCTGTAGTCAGGATAATCTTGTTCACCGTCCAGGCAGGAACAGGGAGGAACCATCTGTGCTTTGTGTCCTTCCTGCTGGATTGGCTCTCACTGGGAGGATCAGAAAACTCCCAGCAAAACCAGCTGGAACAAAAAGGATCTGGCAGGAGCAAAGTGCAGCAGCTCTTTCCCATGCATTCTTGCAATCAGATTAAAACAGCAGGGCAGCAGTTGTACTCAGAGCACCAATATCTGTCAGGATGATTTTTCATCAGGCATGGGCAAGGAAGTCTTTGTGCTTTCATCTGTGCCCATATCTGAGATGAAAACATTTTTGCCATCCTAGACAAGGTGAATACTAAGAAAATGAAAATGAAGTCCAAGTATCTTATTATTAATCTTAATCTTACTTTTAAAATATATTTAGAAAGTTTCTATTGTGACTGCTAAGGTGAAATTTTCCTGCATGGAACTGACACATCTCCAGCTTTGCAGGAATTGCAGACAGTGGTCCTGGTTTCCTGGTTTTAGTAGTTTCAACTACTAAATATAGTTGAATTTGATATATGGAGGGTAATGAAAAACAGTAATTGTTCTGAGGAAATCACCTGAAATTTTTATTAATCTGTGGTTAGGTATCCATAACTTATTTACCTTGAACAGACCAGTATTAACCTCTCCCTTCACGCATGGATAGTCAAATGGATTTTCTATTTTTTTCCAGCTCTTCATTCTTTTGGGACCTGAAAGGTGACCACTAGTGACAATCCATTAATTTAAACAACTTCTGTATTTCAGAGCAAAAGGTGGAGGCTGAGGTCTGTGTGCTCTCCATCCATGGGAGTGTCCTCACATCCATCCTTGTCAGTAGGACTAAACAAGAAAATGATTAAAACTTCCTGAAACAGGATGGATTGAACACTTCAAAGTAATGAGGCTTGAGTTTTGCAATCTGTATTGCAGCCCTGCTGCTCCCACAGTGATTTATCCAGCAGGGACTTGCTTTGGGAGGGAGTTTTACACTTTTTACAAGTCAGCATCTGATAAAGGAAAGTTTGGGGTTTAGTTTGTTTGGTGTGTTTTGCTTGTCCTGTTTCGGGCTTCATTCTTCTCCATGATACTTTCATGCAAATTTATCTTCATGCAAATGTATATAATTTGTTCTGGAGAGGAAAAGCCCAGGTACCTGTGATCAAATGTTCCAGGCTGTAAAAACAGATTCCTTTATTGAGATCTGAATTTACAGAAAGTGATCATTGAAAGCACATCCTGTAATTAATTTGTAGAAGTCCTTCACAATACTCAGAAGTGGGGAAAAATCTTTTTTCTTTCTTTCTTTCTAATCATTCTTCATTCCCACAAGCTGATCAAACACACAGGCACAATTTGCTAAATTTGAAGGTTGTTGATTTTGCCAGAAGGCATTTTAGCATTTGTCCACCTTGAAGTGTTTTTACATCACCATAAAAGCAAATACAAATTGTGTTTGTCTTCTGAACTGTGCTTTTGGGGTGTTCTGTAGCAGTCCTGGTACAGATATGAAAAACTAAATGAAAACAAAATACAAATAAACCATTTCTCCATAATCAACATATACAGAAACAAATCACAGTGTGCACTAATGAGATGGGGTGAAAACTGATTTGTGAGAGTAGAGAAATCTTTGTACTTGTGAGATTCTGCATGTGTGTGTGCTTGCACTCAACACTGACTAATGAGAAAAGCTGAAATATAAATGATAATTGCTTTTTTATCCTGGAGTTTATGAAACATGCAAGAATGTTGCTTTGTGTCAACACTAGAGTATTTCCCAAATAAATCTACATATGGAGAATGAAAAAAAAAAACCAAAAAAACAAAACCAAAACCCAACACATTCTATAAACATAACAGCTGAAAAGCATGCTTGTCTGAAATAGAGAGAAATTAGGGAATAACAGCCATAGGGGATTTCCAGCATCCACTCTGTACACTGCAGATTTATCTGAATATTTGGAGTTCTAGGAATACTTGGGTGCTGCTTCCTATGAAATACATGTCTGTGCTTTCTCTTCCTTCTCAGAAGAAATCATAGAATCACAGAATGGTTTGGGTTGGAAGGGACCTTACAGATCATTTATTTCTACCCCCTGCCATGGGCTGGAAAACTTTTCACTATGTCAGGTTGCTCCAAGAGTTTTAACTGAGAATTGTTAATTAATACCAAATAACTAACTGCAAATAGTAACTTTGCTATTGATTGAAATGTTAATAGTAATTGTTTACATAATAGTACAGATGAGTATGAACTCTAAAATAAGACTGTGCTCAATAATACACAGGTCTAAAGCAATAAACTTATTACATATTTATTGATTATTGATACTTCCTCTCACTGTACAAAGCAGATATTCTTCCCAAGTGAACATTTTCATTCTTCAATGTCCAAAAAAGATGTATTTAATAAATGTAATGCAAGAAGTAGCCAACAGTTTGTTTGTTATTTGTGGATTGACACAAAGTCATCAAAATTCCTGCAAACAGTTTATTTATTTATAGAAACGTCGAGCAAATTTAGTATTGCAAATTATATCAATTAGAGTCATATCAAGCTATATTAACCAGCATAATTTATTTTTGTATTAGAAACCTTTAAATGGGTGCACCAACACTAATTAAAAATGTGCAGAAATCCTTTTTTATCACCAGGTTGCCTGCCTGGTATCAAGCAATGCAAATGGATACAAAACAGAATTTAGAAAAACAACTAAAATCACTAACAATACTAAAATACTAAAATTGTTTCCTGCAGGTTTTTGAATGTGATGTCAGATATTGAGCTCAAAATGGGACAAGAATTTTCTGAGCTTTGCTTTTAAAATATGCAAAAAAACCCCCATAAATTGAGTGAGCTTCTAGGTGGAGTAAATCAAAGTTCTCGCATCTGATTCTAAGAAAATATTAAGATATTGCAAAGACTGGAAAATGACAAGTTACTGCTTGTGGTAGATAATGGTTTATATCTCTTCTGATGTGTAATCTGCACAGTTTAACACTGTGACTCCACTCATATATATATATATATATATTTAGAATTTTTATTTTTCCTCTAATTGATGGTCACTGTTTTTGTTTATGCCTTTTAATTGCCTTCATTAGTATCATTGTGTCATTAGCCCAGGATGGGAAAACTTCATGTTTTATAAAGGGAAAACTTTTCCCAGGTTGTTTTCTATGATCCACTCAGACTTTCAGTAGATTTAAAATCCTTCAGATCATCTCACTACAGCCCACATTTTCTTGCAGGCCTTTGCTGAGGTTTCCAACATTGCTTGTTTCAGATGCATTCAGAGATTCTCAAGTCTAAACAATAACATTTGTTCTCTGAACAAAAGCACAGAAGCATTCTTCCTATTAAATAAATAAATAAAAATCTAGCCCTGAGTTTTGCAGTATTGAAGTTAACTTCCTTAATTACTGAACTTCACCTCTTAGCTTGGAAGTTATCAGATCTCTTATTATAACCTAAAGGAATATATGTTCTTGTTTTTTCCCAGATGGGTTGTGGGGGGAGCTCTGATGGTGTGGGGGTGTTTAGGATTGATTAGAGAGTGACTGCTATTAAAAAAAAAAAAAAAAAAAAAAAAAAAAAAGCTATTTTTTTGCCTGAGATTTAGTTAGCTCTGGAGAGGAGCTCTCTGGGTGATTGTGGGCATTTTTTTATTCTAAATGTTTCCAAATGTCAGGGCAGTCTGAGTGGTTGGAGCAGCTTGGAGCTGCAGAATGAGTGACTGAGAGCAGGGACCTGGTTTGGTCCTCAGTGTTTGTCTTAAATAATGACACGTTGGCAATTTAAAAATCATTCTTCATTAGTTTCAACCCAATGGCAGCCAGACTGCACAGCTGAAGAAAAAAGAGCCCAGAATCAACAAACTAACCACAGGAGGCTCTTGCTTCATAGGGATGCTCAAAAATGTGTTAAAATGTTAGCAGAGAGTGGGAAGGCAGAGAAGAAACCTGAATTTTGTCTGATCTGACACATAAATAAGTGGATTGATCTGATGTAAACAAGTGGATTAATGGGAGTTACAATGGTTTGCAGTCATCAATATGTTTTTGTAATAATCTGGTGGTTGTAGGAGAGGAAGGAAAAAAAAAAAAAACCTTTACCTGCCCTTCACTGATTCTTATCATAAAAGAGAACATTAAAGGAAAAGCAGGACAAGATGTATATTTCAAGCAAACCAGAAGAGGCTTTCTTCTCTGCTTGATTTTGCACTTGGGGAATTTTACTTCATCTCTCCCTTCAAAGGTAGCAGAGAATTCATTTACTGTAGCCCGAGGTTATAATAGCAAAACAAAGGCTTGCAACTTAACATACTTACAGAAAAAAAAAAAAAAAAAATACAGGAAAAACAAAGTAATTCAATTAGACCAACTCACTCGGTTGTTCTTGGGCATTTGTGAACTTGGGAAGGACAAGCAACTTCTGCTTTTAAAGGAGATAGTCTGTCAGCTGGAAAAAAAGGGTCTGGGAGAAGAAAAAGAAGATTGAAAGGGAGCCCTTGGACTAAAGTCACTCAGCTTTCACTTCTCCAGGTGAGCAGGGATTAAAGGAAAAGAACAAGAGGTCAGACCAAGAGGACTGGTCAGTTGTGAAGATGAGGAATTTAGTCTGGAAGATAAAATGTTGATTGAAGCTGAGCTAGCTGAAGATTTTGTACAGAGACCATAAAATGAGAACTTTGTCCTGGTGATAATCCAGCTCTTCTCTGAAGCAAGTTACCTAACCCTGAGTAATTTGTCTTAAAGACTCGATGCATTATCCTTCCAAATGACTTTTGTCATGTTTTCTGATGTTCTGAGATTTAATTTGCTGAATTCAGAAATCAAACACCTTTATTCTAGGTGTTCTCTAGAAATCAAACACCAAAATATTCTGATATTTTGGTTTGTTGTAGTGGAGAAACATAAAGTCTTGATATGGTTCAAGGGCTAATGTAAATTCCATCATTTTCCTGAAGTCAGTGCCTCAAACCTTTTGACCTACACAATATCATAAATTATGTAAATTATTTTTGGGAGGTTAAAAAAAAAAAAAAATAAAAAAAAGAAAGAAAAAAAGAAAGAAATCTGGTAGATTTTTATGAAAAAACTGCCAGTGGATCTTGCAGTAAAATGAGTCTGTCCAGACCTGGATAATTTCTCTTTTAAGGACCTTAAACTTGTAAAGGAATATTTCCCTTATTAGGGAAGTTGCCAAAGCAATTAGTAATTAGTGATTGCACGTTGTCCAAGCTGAGCTGCACAGAGAATGAGATTTTAGTACAGCAGGTAGAGATCAGTTTTTAATCTCCCCAGTTAAAAATAGGTTTGAGTTCAATAAACAACAATATAAAATGTATTTTTTTCCCTCTGGGACAGGTATGTATGTTCCTCCCTAATTTTCTATATATTCAATCCCTTTCCAAATCCTCAGAAGTAATCCTGCTTTTACAAACATATTTAGCTTCCTTTCTGGAGATGAGATTTACAGATGGTGAGATTTTTATAAAAATATTTAATCTGGAAATAAAATAAAGAGGATTTATAACTATGATGGAAAAAAAAAATAACAACAGCTGAAGAGAAGAATCTTGAAGTGATCCAGGAAGTTCAAACCCAGTATATTCAGTGTGTCAGTGCATATTTGCATTTTATTATTCTGTTGTACAAAGTTTCAAGCATAAAATTCAGAAAATCTTGCCATGAGAGTACATTCTCTGCTTGTATGAACCTTAAACATTTGTAAGAAGTTGTTTCTAACATGCTGACCCAGTAATCTGGAATAAACAGAATAAGAACTTTCTGAGCTTTGCTTTTAACATAGACAAAAAAGACCATTTAGTTGAGTGGATTTCTAGGTTGAGTAAATCAATTCAAATAAATTTGAAGGTTTCTGACCATCTTTATGCAGGTCCAAAACTTGTATTTTCATTTGTCTTTAGTGGATGAATGTCTTTAATATGTTACATTTCAATGAGGGGAGAAAAAAAGATTGTAAGAATATGAACCAAAAGGTTTCAAACAAATAGATGAAAGAAGAACCTGGTGGGAAATACCTCTGAGAATTCCTGCAGCTGAAGGGCTAAAACAAACATCACTTACCCTGCAGAATGAGCAACTGAGGCATCCCTGGCACTGCAGGGCTGAAATGCAGGGCAGGGACACTGCTGGGTTGATGACAAGAAAAGAAAGAATTGAGTTTTGTCCCACCTGTGGAAGAAATCCAGGACTTGTAGAGAGAGAGAAATATATGCTTGTCTGTCAAATGTTAACAATCAGTAAATCACCATTGCTCAGTGAATATTGTCTTGGGAAAGGAACTTTTAGGAGACCTCCTCTAGAAAGGCTGAGACGTGAGTGTTTTATGTAAATAAATGGAGAGCCCGGAGGAGATCGTTCATTACTTCTGCAAAATCAACTTTGGAGGTATGTGGCAGCTGGGAAAAATGCATCTTCTTTAAGAAGTGATTCCTTTTCACATTTTATTTAAGTATCTGACCAGAGGGAGGGATATGGATCACAGTTAGAGGATTATAAAGTTATGTATATCACTTATTATTTCATTCTCCAAGGCAGTGTTCTGTTTAAGGAGGGAATTGAGAGAAAAATGGACTTATGTTTGGTTTTGGTTTTGTGCTAATTTATTGGCTTCTGTTATAAGCTACTAAGAAGAAAGATTTATGAAGTGATCGTGTCATGCCACGGTAATTTTTTCTTTTGTCCCCCCAACATTGCAGCAATTTCAAAATTACTTTTGTCTTAGAATGCTGACCCCTTCTGTGAGAGTCTGAAGCTGTCCTAAGTCTAAATTTAGATAACTCTCAATATAATGTAAACAACTGCAGAACACTCACGGTGTTTTTGCTAGTTTTTTGCTAAAAAGCCATGCCATTTAGGAAATTTGTATTCCCATGCTGCAGTTCCCTTAGAAGGCAGCAAGTCCTGCTCAGAGCTGGGGAAGCAGCTCTGCTCCCCAGGACATTGCTATTGCTGATGCCTCAGTTTTAGGTTTCATATTTTCCAGACTTTGTACTGCCTTAGTGTATAACTCTGAACTTCATATAAAGTGTTCCAAGTTCTCCTCCCAGCTCAGGCACACCAAACAATCCTTGTCCAGCCCAGAACCAAGGGCAGCTCCAGCCCCAAAAAGTGCAAACAGAGAGAATGGAGGAGAGAATCTGGGAGGGTGGGACTGCAGAGCCTGGAGCTGGGATGGGACAATGAACCCAGAAAGGAAATGGAACAAAACTGATAAAAGTGTGAAACTTGTGGCTCAGGGTCCATTTTAGGTGGAGCCCTGGCCTCCTGCACTGCCCAAGGTGAATCCTTTAAAACCTTTTAATAAATCCCTGCTTTATTCATGCAAACCCATGGCACAGTGCCTTTCCCTGATGGACTAAACCTACTGAGATCATGTTTGTGCCTTGACCAGGCATGGGAGCCCTGCTCTGGGTCAGGTTGCTGTTAATGAAAGTAAATGTTCATAGCCTGGTCAGTACCAGCTTCTTACATAGCAAGAAATACAGATGAACTTTTAATTCAACTGTTATCTTGTCTTATGATTTACCTTCTCTACAGTTTCTTAGATAAGTTTTTGAGTTGGGCTGTGGTCAGGTATGTGCTTTAGATGCTTCTACAAATATAAATATGATAAAACAAAGCCAAATTTCAAACCAATTTTTCTTTCTGTTGCCTGGACATGTATTTGGAATTGCACTGGCTGCTGTTTTTGCACTGTGGAGCTGATGAATGTGGATGAACACTGCCAGTGGAAAGGGAAGGGATCCCTTGCAGGGTGGGATGTGTAATTCAGGGCTGGAGATCCCTGCATTCATTAAAGGTAATGAACATCCCAAACATGCAGCCCTGTCAACTGCAATGGTAATGAATTGGGAGAGCTGAGTTTTCCATAGATCTGAATGTATTATTGTGAAAACAGCTTTAATGACTTCCTGACAAAATTTACAATGAAAACATCGTTCAGCTAATTAGTTCTGCTGATATTCCTTTGACAAGAGGGCTCTGGCATGTGCTTGTAATTCCCTTTGGAGTACAGTGTTAGATTTTAATATGTACACTTTCTTTTCCAACATATAGTTTATAAAATAAGAACAAGCTTTCTGCTTTAGTCCCTGCTCTCTCTGCTATCAACTGTACTAAACAGACACACAACAAATAGAGATTCTTAGAAAATGGTAGTATTTTCCTCAGAAAATTTGCAGCTGTTTCCTGGATATTTTTCTTTATTGTCTGCATGTTTGCCTTCCCCCTTTAGGTTAATCACCATTCCATTGAAATAAAATATGTTTTCCTGTAAGATCATACATCTTGTCTTTTGTACAGAGGAATAACTAAACAAGAGAGAAGAGGAGGAAATGCTTCTTCTTTCTTGTATATTGATTTAGAAATGTAGGACTATAATGGAAACAATAACACAACTTTATCCAAAGCTGAAGTGAAACTTCATAGCCATGAGTGAGCAGATTAAGGATCATTTTCTTCAAGAACATTTTTCATTCTTTACAGGAGTTGCAATGTTCTGTTCCTGTTCTGAGGGTGGAGAACAGCACCTCAATTGAGTGGAAATCTTCACACTTTTTAGGCTGCTGTGCTCTTATCCATATTTTCACCCTTCTCCTTCTGTGAGAATAGAGAAAGTAGAAAAGTTCCAGACACTAAAGGCAAGTTTACTGGGAGGGGAAGAAAAAAAAAAATAAAAAATCTTTGGTTGAAGTGCTCTGTCCTCTAAAAGTAGAACTTAGACTGTAAAGTTAAAGAAAACATCTAAACTCCTGGGAGATTTATGTCCTTGCTATATTATTCAGTCAATATCTTCAGTTATTTGGAAACATTTGGTAACTCTCTAATATTATTAGAAGTATGTTAATATTTCATTGTTTTTTTTCCTAATGTTTCCTGCTAATCACTTATAGAAATGACCATTAAAAATTCAAGGACTGGAACAGTTCCACTTGATTTGGTACAAAGTTGTATCCTCCAGCTCTTGGTGCTGTACTTGAAAACACAGTTAACAGCACAGTTGGGTTTAAATAAAAAAAACAAACAAAAAAATATTTTCAATTCCTATTCTGATACAGTATTTTAAAAAAAATTCAGTGCAGTGAAATCTCTTTTCCTGCTGCCATTTTTCACAGTTCTCTGCTGAGTTTGTTGTTTGATGAATTGCATGGGATTATAAACCCAGTGTATAAAATGCTTATGGGACACTGGTTTGTCCTCTGGGCATCTGTGGGAGTGTGTCCCAAGCAAATCTCTTTTATGTCCCATTCCATTTTTCATGTAATATGTTGTGGAAAATTTCATCATTCAGATTCTTGGTGCTGATCCTTCAGTAGTAACATCTAAAAATATCCCATGGCTCTCTCTGAGTAGCAAGGTGTAACACAATTGAAGATGCTTGGGGTTTATCCAAGACATTAAAACAGAATATACAGGAGGAGTGATTTAAGAAATAATATCTGTTGGAATAGAAGAGGAAAATTTATGCCAGTAATTTAGAAAGATGTCTCATTCAATATCATTCATGGGGAAGGTGTGTATAGAACATTTTCTTCTCTTTCTTGGATATTTTATTCCTAACAGCATGTTACTTCTTTAGAAAAGAATAATTTAACTTTGTGCAGACAGTAGAATTTCTTGCCATAATTTAATATAGGATTGTATAATTGCAACAACAATTTGTTGTTACTGTTTTTCCTTAAAACCTGCAAGGCAATTTACTTTTCCTTTTAATACAAACAAACACATCCTAATTATAGTAATCAGTTCACATGCAATAATCGTATTAGCTCTGGTAATTATTATTTGCATCACCTGGACCTCTACTGGGCTTGAGAGACAAAATCAATAATTCTCAAGCAGGCAGAAGGGTGAGGCTGATTATGTGTTCAAGTGATCAGAGACCAGATTGCATTTGATTAAATGAACTGGTGAGAGATTTTATAATTAATGTTCTTTGTTAACAGACAAAAAGCTAAACAAATGCATATGCTTTCCCCTGGCTGAGAAATGGCCATTTTCCCCCTCCAGAATGTTAGAGCAGGAATGTGTTTGCAGCCCTGCTGATTGCTCATCTAACCAGCAGCTCCAGTGAAACATTACTTAGTGTTTGATGTTTCAAGATAAAACCTTCCATGGGTGATGATAATTCAGATTAGAGGACAAGAGTCTGAGCATTGCTGTAAACCCAGTGCATAGCACAATAATTGTGAGCATGTATTTGTCAGGAGAACTCCTTTTGCTGTAGGTAAGGTGGGTTGTTTTATCAAGTTCTGTATTAAAAGAATATAAAATGGGTTAATTTTGAAATGAGATTATGGCTGCAAACGTGAGCTCCCCCTCCAGGATTCACAGTATCCCTAAATTGAATCTGAATGATGAGTTAGGGAGATCTGAAGCCCAAAGAGCTAAAGCACCCTGAAAATATTTTCCTATCAGTTTGTTTCCAAATAGGTCCAAAAAGCATTAACTTAAAATGTAAATGTAATTAATAAAGTTCTGCATTCAGATCTCAATTATGAAAGAAGCTCATGCTGTGATATTCTTCTTTGGCCACTCAGCATGGAAACCCAGCTTCCTCCTCAGTGTCCAAGTCATTCCCTTTTGGAAAAACTTTTGAAGAAGCTCTTTAGCTTAATTAAGCTAAAATATAAAATACTCTGACAAAGCTACTTCTTATTCTGAACATTATACAACAGATTGCTGAAAATTGTCTTGAGTTTCCACATTTTTACCTGCAAATAACATCTCTTTATAGAAAACTTTGATGAATCTCAAAAATATCCTTGGTCTGAGTGGTCTCTCCTGGCCAGTCAGCAGCTGGATGGGGAAGGGGCCACCTCTGCTTTGGGACAAACTGGGACTGAGCTCGAGTTTGTTACTCCCTTGTCCCCTTTCCCCCCTTCCCTGCAGATTTTATCCCTTTCTGTATCAGTGTTTTTCCTCTTCTACCCCTGAGCCTGCTGTATTACCATCTCACTCTGCTTTTCTCTCCTTTTCCTGACTTCTTTTATCCCACTTTCTTCCTAACATCTCAATTTCCTCAGAAACTTGAGCCAAGGTCACCTGGCCAAGCTGCATCCAAGCTAAGCCTTGGGTCCCAGCTGAACCCCAGGGCTGAGAGAGTTACATCTCCAGGATAACTGAAGGGAAACTGCTTTGGGAAATGCATTTCCTGGCTGGATCAGCCTGGATTTGTGATTGGCACTGGAGTGGATGTTTAAACCCTTCCTTTGGCTTTACAAAATAGTCACAGAATTGGCATAATCTTGAGGTTTTCTTAAATGGAGGTATTAGTTAAAGAGTTTGAGGAATACTTAAAGTTTGAAATTTGAAGTTATCTTTCCAACAGACAGATCTTTAATACCCTAAATAAGTCTCCTTGCATCAAACAGCATTAAAGCTTAGTAGGGGATTTCTTGTGGAAAAATTTTCCAAAAGACTCTATTTTCCAGAAAACTATATTACAGCAATATACTGCTGAAGCTATCTCACACAATGTAACAACCAAACACCCTGCATCTGAATAACTCAATGGATGGACCTAATTTTTGTACAAACTCAGATACTGGATGCTAGAAGATCTTTGGAGAGATTTTGATTTCAGTGGCTAATGAAAATAAAAACTCTGTTTCTATTGTCATTGTCCCTATTCAGGGAAATGTTAGGTATTAAATATTTGGAGGTAAGATTTTGAAACTATTGTAAATCAGTGGGAATTGACTTCCTTCTAAATTCCTCTGCATTGTGCAAAGTTGGCTGGATGAATTTTAAAAGTTTCAGGAAGATTTTTTAGGGTTTGGGGTTTTCTCAGTCTGATTTAGTGAGTCTGTTCTTACAGGTGATCCCACTGATCTGCAGAAAGCTGAGGGGAGGAGTGAGCCCTGAGCAGGAATCACTTCAGTGGTGTTTCTGTTCAAAATAGTTTATTCTCCTCCCCTCCCCTCCTCTCCTCTTCCCTCATTTCATTTAGCACTCACATCCTTGTGAATCAACAGCTTGACTTCCATGATTTATCCCAGATAATGTGAAACAATCACTGATTTTTTTGGCTTTTATTAATACATTTCATTGCAATTTTCAGCCATTCACTGGCTGAATATGAACACTGAGCCTGCAGTAGGGATCTGTTATGGAAGTTACAGGTTTAGCCCTCCCCAGCTGTAAAACAGGGTCCAATAATGCTTCAAACCAGCCCTGTTGGTCATGCAGTGAGTTCAGAGCTCTTTCCTAATCATTGCCTGGCTGGTCCTGGCTGAGAAATGTGACCTAGTCCTTGACCAGAACAAAATGACATCCTGTTGAGGCTGCCATGAACGATGGCAGCAGAGAGATGCAATCAAATATAGTCACTTTTTTATGCAAGTATCTCCTTGCTTCTATTATTATAAATGGTCAGAGTCCATGGAAGTGCTAAAGCATCAGCTCCTCATTTTCACTGTGGAATTACACTCAGCATTCTCTGCTTATCTGAAAGTGATAGTTCTTCCTTTCCATTTGATCTATTTTTTTTTTCCCCTCCAGCATAATGAAGAATGATGATACTTTTAGATGTTGACATTTTAGAAAGCTGAGATGGTCTGTAGTAGACTAGAAATGATGAAAGCTTAATGAAAGTTATTTTCTCATAATAGCCCTAAATTGGCTATTTTCACAGAGTGGAGTGGGTCTGCTGGATTGAGCTTGAACTTTTTACCCCTCTGTGATCCTGTGCTTACCAAAAGTAGTGTGGAATGGCTTTAACTGTTTAGCTTTTTAAAATCCAGAGTTAAGAGAACTGATGCAAGTGTAATTTTTACATTGAGGGATTGAGGGATTTCTGTTTCCTGACTTCCTCCATCCCAAACCTGGCACACAGACACAGACACCGTGCTGCAGGAACAGCAAAGATCCTAATGGGAAACTATAGAAAATGAGGATATTAAACTTCTCTACTGAGATTAACTTCTTGTTCTATCAAAACTGGGAGGCAAAATATGAAAATTTTAAGCAAATCTGCCTGTAATAATTTTTTATGTGTAGAGCTGGAGATGTCCTAAACTCATTTCTAGTTAGAGTTTTGAGTTAGAATTGTTCCAAATACATAATACAGTGAGAATTTCCCCAGATTTCCTCTTAAAAATAGAAATATCTAATTGTTTTCAATACCTAAAATTATTGGCAATTTTGTTGTTCATGAAGACACCCTGAGGGTGCAGTTATTTCTCTTATTCATGTTCCAGTGAGTCAAAGATCCAAGATAATAAACCTAAGATGTGTTTATACAATTCTAGGAAGAAGCTATCGTTGTTTTTCTGTCCTCAAATAGAATTTTTTTAAATACCAGTCTCTCTCTTAGCTATTATATTAGCAGTTTTTCAGGACATATGTGTTTATGAGAAAGGTTGACTTCAATTCTTGTAGTTGTCTCAAGCTAAAGACAGGTTTGCAAAACACTCTTAAAATGCCATCAACATCCTGGGCACACACATTTATCAGAAATACAAATGATTTCAGATAGAATGTGATTTAATCAATTTATTAAGCATAACCCTCTATTTATGAGTATTTATTGAAAGAATTAATGAGGAAAACACCACTTTGGTAAATCTTCATTTTATAAGCCTGAAGTTCCCAGTAAACTATTTGTTCACCCTACCAATTTAATCAAAGTATGTTGCTGAACTTCCTTAGGATATGTTCTAGTTGCTTGGCAATGGATTGTGGAACAATTTGTTTAAAGTTCAATGAACACAGAACTGGAGTAATTTATTCAAATCCACCACTTATTAAATCAGGATTTGACTTATGTTTTTTCCCTGACTAATAAAATGGACTTGAAAAGAATTAGCTAAACCTCTATGGAATTGTCACAAAATAATTCTGATGACTGTGTTGCCTACGAGTTTTCACTGCCAGTAAGGAAGGCAAATGGGGATGAATACATTCCCCATTGTTTTGTGGATTGTCAGAAAGGGATTTATTTTTAAACAGTTTATTGTCTCAACATCATCCTCCTTTCAAGATAAGTTACATGGAGATAATATACCTGCATTTTTATTAGGCATCTGAAGTATCTGAATATTTCACAAGAAAGGGTATTTTCTTTCTCTGTCACCAGTAAAACACAGAGACTGCAGGTGCTGAATTGGGATGGTTTTCTGGTGGGCATGAATAATTTAATGGCTTGAATTTAAAACATTACAACAATAAATACATTTTATTTTAAATATCAGTTCTGGCCCAGTTTTCCTAATACATGATTTCTGGTCAGAGAGGTGCTGCTCCTTTAATCTAACAAAGAAAGACAAATATAACATGAGACATTCTTGAAATGTCAGGCTCTCCTGCAGTCACTGGATTTTAGCATGGAACCCTCTGAGCTTTTGATCAGAGCCCTAAAACATCCTTTATTGTGCATTAGGACCTGGAAAAGGAAACATGAGACTGGGAGAGTCGTGCTGTTGTAACATTATCCTCACTACCTGTAAATCCTCTTTAGATCAGGGCACCAGAGTCCTGTGTCCTCTAGGAGAAAACAAAGCAAGGCAGACCCAGGAGCCTGCAGACTTAGTATAAAACAAGCTGTAACTGAGGAAAAAAAGAAATGCATTTTCTTGTCTCCCCAGTGAGAGAATATGAAATATTTATCTAAGCATCAGTCAGGTCCATGGGATCTACAGCTGTCTGCAACCCCAAGGCAATTAATGTGATTGTTTTCCTGCCCATGCTCTGGTTTGCAGGGCTCCCAGACAGGGTGCAGAATGCAGCTGAGATGACAGGAGCTGCTCACAGCTCCCTCCCAGGCAGTGGCTCTGGCTCAGGCATGGCCAGGCAAGGCCATTTGTCCCCAAAAACAGCAGCAGCAGCACATCCTGCACTCCCCAAGCTTTGGCTCCATCCCAGGGTGAATGCACAGACGAGTGCAGAGTCATGGTGGGGGTGGCTCTCATAAACTAAGGAGATAATCAAGACAAAGATTTGAGGCACCAAACCCTGATTTCTAAAGGATTTGGATTTCAGTCAGGATTTTGAAAATATCTTTGAGATAGCATCCTAAATAGGAATCACAGGGCAGGATGGCATCTATGAAAAAGGAAGGATAAATTCCTTCAGAGACTAAATATGAAAATAATTACAGAGAATTACAGAATAAGATGGCAAGTTGATGAATTCCAAACATTGCTTCTTTCCAAGTAGATTTTCCCTGGCAAACTTGACAAACACTTGTAATTTGTGCTGTAGATTGCCATGAGAAGTGATGAGAATGAGCTAAGGAATCCAACCACAGGCAAGGAATGGATTTCAGAGTCTGAAGAGGGAGATGCCTTATGTAAAACTGCCTCCAATGACTTCACAAGAGTCATCTTCCTCAGGGAACTGTAGGATTTTCCTGTATGCATGAAACAGATTTTAAATAGTCTGAAAAAGACTTCCTTAATTTTCTCAGTCTATTAGACTCTCTTCAGCTCTTTCCAGCAGAATATCTTGGTTCCAATGCCACAAAATGTTATTAATTTTTCTTTCTCTTTGGATTCTCTGCCATGTTATCACATCCAACACAGGAGGAAAGTCTTCAGTTCTGAGTTAATTAGCATTCCATGACCAAAGCCTCATGTGGTGTAAATTCACTCTGCCTGACTGCACACCTGTCCAGAGGATCCTCAGCATAACAAATGATTCCCCAGGCTTTGCTTTTAGTGAGGAGTGTTTCAAGAAAAAGAAAAAAAAAATAAAAGTACAGAGCAGAAAACAGTAGGCACCATTTCTTGAATAAAATTCCTTACATCTTAAATATTTTGTGTCTTGGCTAATTGAGCGCTTAATCTCTTAATTATAAGTCACCATTTAACTCAGTGCTTGACTTCACCCCACTTGGTGAAAATAAAATCACCTCTTAGGAAAATGAGCTGAGTGGATTTGGAGTTTCCCATGGAATTTTCAAGGTTGGAGAAGCCCTCCAAGGTGACAGAGTGCAGTCATTGCCCCAGCTGTGTTCAGCCCCAAAGCCAATCCCCAGGTGCCACATCCAGGGGTTTTTGGAATGTTCCCAGGGATTCCAGTGACTCCCCCACGTCCCTGGTACCCTCTTCCAATGTTTGATCACCCTTTCAGTGAAGAACCTTTCCCCTAAAATCCAATCTAAGCATCCCCTGGCACAAGTTGAGTTCATTTTCTCTAATTCTGTCACCTAAAAGCCAAGACCAATCCCCCCTCACCACAACCCCAGGTTGTTGGAGAGAGTTACATTTATTTTTTCTTTTTCTTTAATTGACCAGTCCTCAAATGCACACAAATGAACAACATTTGGGGAAAATGTGCTAAACCAAACTATCAATAAACCTTCTCTTAAATTTCTATGGTTATTTTTCAGTTGGTGTGCCTGCTTGCCATGGTAATGGACTCACAGCATTAAAAGCTTTCATGCCTTAACAAAGGGATTCAGAAAAGTTGAATTATCTAGAAATGAAAAGTGAAAAAAACACAGTGAGAATGGCAGGGCCTTATCATGGTTATCAGGGGTGAGAGGAGGCATCAGGAATATCAATGATTTATTTCAGAAGCAGCCAGAGGGTCTGTGCAGGGGGAGGCACTGCAGAACCTGTGCCCTGCACCTCTGATCAAGAGTTACAAGAGATTGGGCATTTATAAAGAAATGTCACTTCCTAAATAATATGATTTTAGCAGAGTGTTTAGTGAGCAGTGTTAGAGAACCTGTTGTTTGCAAAGCTCTTTAAAGTTACTGCAATAATCCCCTCAGCTTCATTAAATTATTTCATGGGAAAAAGGAAAAAAAAGGCAAAAAAAAAAAAAAAGGATGCTTTGAATTATAAAGAGGTTTTTTTTTTGTTTGTTTGGTTTTTTTTGGGGGGGGGATTATTATTTTTTTTTTAAGAGTGGAGTAAATGAAAGAGTTCTTTACTTTCATTTGCATTCACATAATTAGTTCCTGATCCTTCCTTCAGTTTATTCACTTTGTTTCCATCATAGCTTGACACATCCAGGAGCACTTATAATGTAATTATACAGTGAAAAGTTCCTAGAAAGGAATAATGAAAAAAAGTTTTATGTACTTGCTCTGTAAATGTTCTGCTGTGGCTGTGGGGACACCACTGAACACTGATCAAGCCCAAGCACAGCAAAACACATCTCTGGCCTCAAGTTCAGAATAACCATGTCTAAGTGATTCTGCAGTTCTCAAATTATTCAGATAATTGGGGAAAAAGACTAACCACCAAATCTACAAATCCCTTGGACTGAAAGCAAAACCAAAATGTCAAGGAAATATTGTGATTTTGTAACAGGCTTAATGGAGTTCTGGATGCTACAAATTCATGTTTGCTTGGAGTGAAGGGGGAAATCCTTTGGAGGAAATGTTATTTTTATTTTCTAATGGATTGTTAAATGAATCTGTTGTACTGGAGGGACTGGAATAGATCTTTTTGCTATTTATCATTTTGTTATTCATCAGTGCTGTTCATTCTCAAGGTGACCTTGGCTGGGTCTTTTCCAAGGCCATCCATAAAATATTCATGATTGTGGAGGTTATTCAAATTGACAGTTTTTATTGGGTGATGGCATTAAATTGGTAATAATCAAAACGTAGTTCTAGCTCAAGGAAAAGTTTAATTTATTTTAACAAATGAAAATTAACACTCATAGGTCCATTGATCCTGGTACAACTCAGTTCTTGTGTATAAATTATGGTCACAAATTCCTGTAGCTGTACCCTTAAGGTAGAAAATTATGTGCTTTTTTTTTGTTGTTGTTGTTCCTGTTTAAACTGCTGTCCCATCCCTAGTGTGTACAAACCTCTCCCTCTGCCAAGATTTCCTTCTCTTTAAGGTGAAAGATTCTTCCCTATATGTGATTCTATTCAGAGCATAATAACTATTTCTTAAGCTTAATGGAAGAGGTGTGCCAATTAAAAAGCTGATTTAACTTTCCACAGCAGTGAGAATGTGGATAGGTTCCTTTAAAAAAAAAAAAAAAAAAAAAAAAAAAAAAAAAGTGCAGCTTATTTAAAGGTATTTAAATAACATTATAGAATATTTAAAGAGATTTTACTTTCCATATCAATGAGAACAGGGCTAGGTTTTCTTTAAAGGATGGTATGGAGTATTTAAAGAGCTGCTTGGCAGATATACACAGAACTGTGTTTTGTGCTCTATTCCTGCAGATGGTTTTATTAGATCATTAAAAAGTTATATACAAAGGGCAGCATTTCTTACCAAGAAAATGAGATTTTAAAATAACTCACATTAGTGGTCAGTCCTTGTTATGTATGTTTGAGTTCTAACAGCTGTAATGATTTGTTTTAAAGGAGCCATCTGAACCTGTGCTGATTTTTAAGCCTTTGCTGATTGATTTGACTCGTTTGATGTATTATAAATCACACAGCTATAAAGTCACAGTAAAAATTCCATTAAACTTATGAGGTAAAAAAAAATAAAATAAATCCATAAATAAACCAGTACGAAATGCAAGACAGCAGCAAATGTACTATTTCTTTTTCTTTTTTAAAATTTAAGTTTACAGCCAAGGTCATTTTTATGTGAAAGAAAAACAATGGCAACAAATAAGACTCTACCAGGAGTCTCACTATGGGAGTGTATTTTATTTCCTCTACTTGAACAATATTTCAGTTCCCTTCACTGTTCCCCTGTAAAGGCAATTTTTGGTAATTCATGGAACAGAGCTGATATTTGTTTTCAAATTAAGACTCTTGATCAGGAAAACTTGTTAAAAACACCTAAAAAAAAAAAGCTGGAAGAGGTAAGGACTTCCAAATATTATCACTCCTGTTTCTAATTATTTAATCCTTGTATTTTCACAGTCTAGTGATGTTTAGACTGTCAAACCTCACACCAGACTGTTTTCTGTAAGATTTCTTGTTGCTCTGTATTATATGTGGTGAATTATCCCTTTTCACTTTCACATTTAGGCTGAGTTGATAATTACTGAATTCTTTAGTAATGACAAAAATGTTGTGGTTGACATCTCCCAAAGGAAAAAGACCTCATGTTCCTATATTAAATGTCTTAAAAAGACAAATGAGTTATTCTAAATTATACAATTTTATCATAATTCTTGCAATTTTCTCCATAAAAAAATACAACTTAGACTAAATGTGTATTAAATGCATTTTTCATTGAAATAGGAAAATGTTAGAATGTCTTTTTTTTTTTTTTTTTAATCTATAAATTCAGGGCAAACTCATATTATTCCACCTGCTCAAGGTGTGTCCAGCTGCTCTTGACTCACACTTTCTGAAATTTCTCAATAACATTCTGCATCCCTCATCTATTGTTTTTCTTTCTTTTTCCCCCCATTTCCTTCTTTTATATTTTGAATATTTTCTGGCTGCATGGAGCACATCTCATTAATCTCTGATCAGATTCCCTCTGTTGGTCTGTCATTTCATCCACACTCCACAATCCTGACATCAAGTGCTGTTCTTGACAGGCTGAACATTTGTTCCAGAAGAAAAACTCAGGTTTGTGTTTCTCTTGCATATGCAGAAACCATTACAATTAGATAGCAAAGAATATTTTGGTTGTTTTACTCAGAGGACTGGCATTCTGTTGTTCTACATATGCACACACAAGATTACTACAAAAAGAAGGAATAGATGGATAACTGTGCCCTGTAACCATTCAAATCCTCTTTGCAGCCACCAGAACTTGACAGAATGTGATATTTGAAATACTACAGTGGAAGAAAGATCTGTTATTTCATGCTCTGGGGAGTTTTTTTGTTGGGTTTTCTTTTTTTTTTTGGTAAATTTTTGTATGTCTTTTGTCAGTTAAACTGATAAATAACCAAATGGGAATTTTAAGGAGAAGTGTGAGGTTGGTAAAGAAATCTCGAGGAACATCTGGAATTATTTCTAAATGACAAAAAAAAAAAAAAAAAAAAAAAAAAAAGGAATTTTTTTTATTACTGCTTTTACTGCTGAGTACCCTTCCTTTAATCACTTTATCTGTCCTGTACACTGATGCCTGCCTCCTTATCTCATGTTCTTCCTGCAGCTACTTAGAAACAGTTGGGTTTGTTCAGTGTTCTTCTTTGTTAAAAATTGTGGGTTTTGCTCATGTCAGCCCCAAAGTGCTGCAAGATTAGTGCTCCAAGATTACCAGGAGTCTGTAGAAACTTCTTGACAGGATTAGGAGAGGCCATTTCTGCTTGAGATAGTGGTGATAATGCAGAGTGGGGAGGGGTAAAATGGCAAGATATCCCAGGAGTGTGTGAAAGCAGGGCACAGGAATGCAGCAGGGATGGGATTCCTGCATTTATTTCACCTGCCTGGGCTGCATGTGCTCCCTCAATATCCATTTGCAGCTTGAAAAACTGATAAAAATTCCTGAGATCTCCACGTGTTGGACAATAACAAGTGGGACGATACTCACACCAGTGCCAAAGAATTGCAGAAGAGAAAACTAAAAAACCTGAGTGTTGGGATTGTGACCATTGCTGGAACAGCTGCTGTGTGCCAGAGCTGGTTTGTTTTCTCCAGCAGAGCCTGGGGGCTGTCAGCTTTCCAAAGGGAAGAGCAGAATGAAGGAAAACCTTCTGCACTGGCTTTGCTGGCTGCTGCTGGGACAGCCAGAGCTCCAGGAAAGGGAAGCCAGGGTGGGGAAATGCTTCTTGCTGAGCAGAGCAGAGAATGGCAGCAGCACTCTCTCTCCCTTTGATGTCTGCTGCCTTTGACAGAGTTTCCCAGGTGGCAAAGCTTCTTTCTGGATGAGGGTCCTGTTAGAAATAGCTCGTTCAGGAGACATCAAATAGTTCCCAATTTAGCCTAGTTTAAAGGAACTCAATATTGAAAGGGAAGCAGACACCACTGAGATACTGGTGAGAGCAGCAGGTGGGAAATGTATGTGGGGTGGGTAAGAAAAGGATCTGCTTCAGAGTACAGGGGGAAAAAAAAAAAAAAAAAAAAAAGGTCAATTTTCCTTTTGCCAGTTTGAAACTTCTGAAAGTGTCATTGAAATTAGATTTTTACATGCTTGTTACTCACGTGCAAGAAGTAAAATTGGGGAGCTGAGATCCTTTATTCAGACACAGCAAATATGGGTCTGAAAGCATCATTCATGAGATGTGGCACATGGGGATGTGAAGGAATTGAGCAAGAGACTGGATGTGTGCACCTCTCCTGGCTGAAAGAGAAGACAGGTCCAGCCTCTGAAGGGCTTTTCCCACCTTGTGATGCAATGGAGCTGCAATGAACCTTTCCTGACAGCCTTGGCTGTACTCAAACACCTGATTTCAGAATTCCAGCTGCTTCTCTCTGTCATTTAGCCCTTCCCTCGTGATGTGGATGCTGCTTGTGCTCACAGCACCAGTGGTGACCTTGAAAAAACACAGTTCCAGATCTAGACCTTGTAAAACCACATTTCCAGATCTAGACCTTGTAAAACCACAGTTCCAGATCTAGACCTTGTAAAAACACAATTCCAGATCTAGACCTTGTAAAACCACAGTTCCAGATCTGTTCATCCAGTTCCCAGGACATGGCTTGGCCTGGGGTGTTCTGCTCACACAGAGCTCACACAGACTGCAGCTGATTTATTCCCCTGCCAAGCTGGTGCTTTCATAATGAAACTAATTAGTTTCAAATTTACCTTTTACTTGTGGTCTGCTTCAGAGTGGTTTGCTGCAGTGTGAGGTGTGTTCTACACACCCAGCATCTCCAGATCCTGGAATATTTTCTCCATGTTCTCTCTTGTACATCTCCTTCACTAGTTTTTAAAAAAAAGTTAAACATTCTGGGGTTTTAGCAGATTTTAGTATTGCTCAATCTTCTTGATGGACAGATAGCATTTATCCAAATTTACTGTGACAGAAAAAGATCCTCTTGCCTTAAATATTTCCTAAATATTTAAGAATATCCAAGGTTTGACTTTCCCACTGAACTGAATTTGAACATACTGGGAACACACAGAGGCTGAACCTCCCTGTTTGCCCTTAGCAAAGCAGCACTTCAGTGCAGCTCATGCAACGTCAAATGGTTTTTCATTCTGAATATTTTTCATGATTTTTCATATCTTCATCATTACAACTTCCACAAGTACTCCGAAGATGTTTCTTTTCATTCTAGTCAAACATCCAGCATGAGATTATAATATCATCTGTCTCTGATTACTATTTTGCCTTTTCCCCTTCACTAGAGGATTGTCAAATGGGTGGAGCTGATGATACTTCACAAGCTGACTGAACAAAAAAAGGCTAATTTCATCAGCACTGACAGTATTTGGATTATATATATGATATAGAAATAAACTTGCAATCTCACATAGAACAGATTTACAATCTGGGCTACTGCAATTAAAGAATAAACTGAATCCAAATCCAAATTAGAAAAATCTGATATAGATACATGTTCATGCAATGAAAAGGAGGGACTTTGGGGTTTTTTTTACATTTGCTCGAGGAAAGAAATATTTTTATTATGTTCTTAAATGGCAGTAATATTGAGATTCTTAATATGATTCATTCTGCTGAAATGCTCTGATCACAAAGTTATTGAGTGGTTTATTCCCTGCTCACAGTGACATCTCTGTGACATGAACACATCAACTGAAGGCACAGCACACAGAGAAAAAAACATTTCTCAGTGCTCAAGTATCTGATGCCACAGACAAACAGAAAAAACATGAAGACAAGGCTGGTATTTCCAAGAGTTTGTTCAGACACAACTTTCCAGACGTGTTCCAACTTTCAAGAAGTTTTGAAGAGGTGCTGGAAACACGATTCTTTTCATGCATAGTGTTCCAAAAGATTTTTCTGGAAAAGTGTCAGATTACATCCAAGGTGAGAGGTTAACAGGTGTTTGCTGAACATTCTATTAACAAAATCTCTTATAAAATCATATAAACTCACATACAGTGCTCAGCAGAGTAGAATTTTAGGTACAATCTCAATTTGTGAAGTTATCAAGGTGCTCTTCAATTATATTCACACTTCTCTGTGGGGAAATGGTATTTTCACAGGGTATCCCTGCTTCTTCTCAGTTTTGTGAGTTTGAGACTTGCAAAAATACAAAAACAACAATTCTCTAGCTTACAGCAGACTTGATACTCTTAAATTAGAAGAAAGATGCAGCACACACTTCAGATCAACTTCTGGGTAGTAAATGTTTATTAACACCCTCCAGAGATTGACTTTTTTAAAAAAATACCATCCCTGTTTTATGTGTCAGAATATCTGCTACTTTACAAATGCAAATTTTATTTATTAATCTATTTACACTTGTGATGATTTGATGGTATTGAATTTAGAACTTTGTTTTACTTTGGAAGAATTTCTTTATTGCAAAGAAACTGAACCTGATTTTTAAGCTTGTGTTTGCCCTTAATTTCACTGCAGATATTTCATCATTCCTAAATGATACAATGGACATGATGTGTATTATCCAGAAGAAAGTCTCCCTTTCAGTTACATTTATAAGAAAGAAGTACACAAATATAATTTATATTTTGAACTTGTAGCCTTTGTCTTTTATTCTTTAGGAGATGTGCTTATGTTTGATGAACTTAACTGGAATTTTGTCATTGAATTCAATAATGTGTAATCTTGTTCTTCATTTCTTTTAGAAATTAGGAGTTCTGTTTGTCCTGGAAGTCTCTCTTGAGAAAGAAACTGCCTGTCACAGCCACTGGCTGATGGAACAGAGCCCAGCTTATTGGATTTATTACAAGTATTGTCACTTGTAGCTCTGAAATAAAAGGAGACACTTAAATGGACTCCTGAAAGGGGCACATACAGACTGGCAATGGAAGGGTTTTATTTTTGATTTTTATCTATTTTACATGGCTCACCTATTTCCAGAGCCCCTGTTCTGTGAGATCATCTGCCATGCTCAAGTTTTGGCTTTTGGTTTTTGCCAGGATTCTGTCACCCTTTGTCCTGCCTCTGGTCTGTGACCCTTTGGCTTCCCAGCAGCAGTGACAGTGAGCACTGGCAGGGTGGCTTTGAGGATTTTCCTGCTCTGACATTGTCCCCATTGTCCCACAGAGCTGGGAATTTGCAGTTTGGGATGATCCAACTGTCCTTGCCAGATTTTGGTTCTCTCTAAACCTTTGCTGTTGGTTTGGGGAGAGGCTGGACTCTGAATGAACAAATATTTAATTGCATTTTAACAACTTCTTCCCCAAAGGTTCCTTCATACCTGGTTAAGTACAGGGCCATAAAAGTATAAAGGTAAATTTTTGCTCTCCAGCATGACAGTGAAGACTTTCTGGCTGGAGCTATTTAACATCAATCAAGGCAATTTGTCCTTTTTTCTGACATAATTGGCTTGGCTCTGCATAATTACAGATCTAATAAACTGATCAGGAAACCTTAATATTTTTCAGCAAAATAATATCTTCACAGATTAAGTGACCTATGGATTCCACTTACAATTGTGGCTCTTAGTGGGTGTGTGGAGAAGTCAAACCTGTAAAATGGAGAAGCACAGGAGCACTTTATCAAAGCAATCTGTAATATTTAAGTAGAATGAAATTAGCTGGGCACGAATGAGATCAAAGCCTTAAGTGAGGTTTCAAGGGTGAAGAAAAGGCTGCAGTGGTGAATAGCAATTACTTGTAGTTAATTTAAACTTACTGAAAGATTTTAAGGATCAAAGTTGGGTCTTTTGAGAAAGGGGATTCATCCAATTTCCTCTACTTATATTTTTCTAACATAAATTAATCTTGATATATTTTATTAACTTCTTATTGACTTTCTTTTTTTTCTTTTTTTTTTTTTTTTTTTAGAGGAGGAGCACTTTGACTTTTGTCCACTGAAACTCTTCAGCTTTTGTTTATTAAATCCACACCAGGGTTACACCCTGGGGTTGCTGTGTTACTGTCTCTGAGTTTCCAGCTCAGGACATGCAGACAAAAACATTTTTCAGTGTATTTGTTATTTACTGAAGCATAAAGCTATTTTATCTTTCAAGTATGCAACACAGCCAAAAGTATTAATATTGCATTCTCAGCAAATACACATTTGTAAGTTTTTGTTTGCTTTCATTTTGGTATCTAATGCTTCAAAAGCTGGTTGTGGCCATTATATTTATTATATATTTTCAAACTATTGTGCAGTAGTGATAACAACAAAATTAGTCTGCTAATAATTGGATAATATATGTGAAAAAAACCCACATTTTAATGAGTGAATGAGTTCCTCATTTGAAACTTATTAGCTAATAATATACCTTCAACACCAGTATTAGTCAAAAACCTCCAAAAAAATTTCCTTTTTAATTTCATACTTGCATTTGACAGCTGTGGCAATACCAGAATTTATTAATAGTGTACAGCTGAATGGCATTTAAAATCAAGTCTATTACAAATTGTCCTGCTCTAAAGTAATAAAATTAATAGCTATGTAGCAAAATAATAAAGCAAAGATTAATCATGGATTGCATGGGAATAAAAAGTCTCTTGGAAATTATATTTACCAGAGATATTTAGCAGTAATTTTGCTTTCCTTAACAATTTATTCTGATAATTAAACAGGTGTTAAATTTAACAAAAAAGTGCTGTTCAGAAAAATCAGGCATCAGGCAGCTCTGGATTTCCTGCTGGTAGTCAGGGATTAGCAGCAAGTCAGGAACACCTGAGAGAATTCAGCCAGCAATTCTTCCACTCTTCTGGCCAAACCTTTAGGTATCATGAAGTGTTAATGTTGATCCCAATAAAACTGTCTGTACTTGGAGCCAAGAAGGAATTTGGCACCCTGAGTTTGAAATTTCCATCCTTTAAATCCCTCCCTCCCCCTGCTGCTGTCACCAACATTTACAGCCACACTTTGTCTGGCTGGTCCCCGAGAAAAAGCAGAGTTGCAGTGCTGATCTCCTGGGAATAAAGATGTGCATATTGGGGATTTTCTTTCCTTCAGATCCCATTAGGAGCACGATTTGTATCCCTCAGTTTTGAGATGACAATCTTTTTAAGCAATCTTCCAAACCATGACACCTTCTGTAGATAAAAGCAGACTTGCTGCAGGTACTGACTGGAAATGTGGGAGAAAAGAAACTTTTTGAATTGACTTTTCTATTATTGCTCTTAAAATGTGGGGTTTATCCCCTAAAGTGACTGGCAGAGTTTCAATTCAACATTGGTATAAGGATTATAAAATTTTAAGGTCTGAAATCTTTCTAATCTAACCTTCACATTCTTCTTCTTTTCAATCTGGGCCATGTTTAAAATTTCATCCTTAATAATGAAAATCACAATTGTTGTAGTTTCAGTTCATGAGCTTCCCCCTCTTACTACTAATTATGGCCTGGGGGAATAAAAATTTACTGGTTTCTTTATGACTGAGATATAAAGCTGGGAGTTTGTAAAATGTTGTTATTTGAGTGCTGACAGTGGTGAAGCACCCTCTGATTTCATGAAAAAAATCCTCATTTTTAAGCCTGCACCATAGGAAATGTTCCATAAGAATTTTGTTAAATTTCTTCATCCCTCATAATCCAGGCATTCAGCTGCATACACAGATCTCCACAAGGAAGTTTAAAAAGATGTTTCTGGTTAATATTTTAAAAATGTATAATTCTGCACTTTCCTACTAATAAACTAAATATCACATAATTAAGCTCACTGTTTTAATAAAAAAGAGAATCTGCTCTGCAAATTTATCTGAATATGAAATCCAGAAAGAGAGTTGAAAGTAAAATGTGAGTTTTGGGATGGTGTGTGTCTATAATTAGCCCAAACCCACTGATACCTTTCTGTGCTGTGTGTTGGGAGGTTTAGACTCTCAGAGTTGATGATGCTCAGTGTCTTTAAAGACATGAAAGTGTGAATCTCCTCAAAAGGCTTTTTGATGCCATTACAAAATTCCTTGAAGACATGTAAATTCCAGAACTACTGTCACTTGAAAGTGATTTATTATCTTTATTTTCAGTGAAAAGGAACATGGCAGAACATATTACACTTCAGCTTATTGGGAGGCTGCCTAAAGACACGAATGAAAAATAAAAGTTCGGTGGATACAAACAATTTTCACTATTGATTCTTGCAGAATGTCCCACCTGCGGGTCTCTCATCATCAGATGAGTCAGGCAGAGGATTTAAAAGCAGAATTTCTCTCAGGACCAGCAGATCTCTACCTCACTGCTCAGCAGACAGACAGCAGGTCTCGTTGGGCAAAACAACATTTGTATTTCAAAGAAAGACTAAAATAATCAATATATTGCATTTATTTGGCTACTTTTCTGTGCTGTTTCTTACAGAAATTAAGTATAAACATGTTTGGGATGTGTGAATAATTTTGGGGGGAGAGAATCTGCTCTGCTCCTTGAAGAAGTCAAAATGGAGAATAATTCTAACAGGTAGTGGGGTCCATTTTCAAATGGGCTTCTCTGACTAAAGAATCCTGAAGAGGAGAGTTCCAGGAGGGTTTGTCAGGAGGCATCTGAAGGAATTCAGCTGGATACAGGGAGACAGAGGTTTTATCATGGAATCCTGGTCTGATAGGGTATGTGTGGTTTCTCTGTTATAACTCTTCTGTGAAACAGCAATGTGTATTTTGGAAGAAATTTATTTTCAATTCCCTTTTTATCAAGTGCAATCTTCAATTTACTTTAAAGTGCAGTGTCCTGCTCAACACCAAACTGTCCACCAAGGGGTGTCATCTGTAAATTAGGATGGAATCCACATCAATATTCAGCTTTCATTAGTGCTCTGCTCTAGGATATTTGAAGACCAATGGTGTGTAGCCCTCTGGTAATTTTATAGACCATTTAGTGCTTGGTGTTGAGGTGTGGAGGAAATGTCCTCTAGCAAAAAGGCACTAATAGCTGCAGTCAGCAAGGTATTGTGGTGTTCTTCCAAATCTGAGGCTATGGTTAGGTAGGAAATTTAATATCCACGAGCACTAAAATATGATTTAAAAATCTGGAGACCCACGGCAAGGATTTCCTGGGTGGTTTTTGGCTGGTGAGCTGAGCACATTTCAAACAGTGCTGCCTGCACATGCTGCAGCTTGGAAAGATGTGTCCCATGAAAACAAATAAGATCCCTTCAGTTTGAAAATGCCAGAGTATTTACTTGCTAAATAAAATATAAAGAAAGCTGTAAATATGCTTCATTACAACACAGCCTGGTCTTTAGAGGATTTTGAATAGCTGTTGTGCACAGTGGAAGACAAATTAATCTCTCTGAATCTCTCTCAGCTGAAACATTCTAATGTTAACTAACAGTTTCTAGTGATCAAAGTGATTTAGTTAAATTATTTATTTGCATATGCATTTAAAAGTTTTTATTGTTGTAGCTCAAGGGAAGAGAAGGGAAGGGGGAAGAAGAAGGTCTTAAGATAATTACCTGAGATTTAGGAGCAGTTGGTCCTGCCTTGTCCTACTTTCAGAGGTAGATCAGGCAGATTTGGCCACCAAATCTCATGATTGCCACTTGCTCTTTGTTATGGTTAGAATTGCACTCATCCCTGCTTTTTCTCCTTTAATGAGCAATCAAAATGATCAGAAACTGATTATTTCAGTCATTAAAGCCATGTTTGTTGTATCCCACTTTTAACCAAAATGTTTGCTGATAGTGTAAATCTCTATTTTCCTGCAGGGCCTTTTTGAGGTTCTATTTGTTTTCTTGTCTCCTTCCTGTTCTCTAGATTGATCTCTAACAGGAAAATAAAAATCAGAACCAGACTGTGTTTGGCATGGAAAAGAACTCAGTGGAAGGTTAAGGTTACAGCATTGCTTTATTTTCCTCTCCTTACCCTCCCCAAGTTAATTACACTTGCACCTTGGTGCTTCCAGTCCCTGGTGGAGCAGGAAGCCCCAGGAAATAAACTGATTTATGGCAGCAGATTGGGGTGCAAATTTGTTTGCATTGGTGTAGAAGCCTATAATCAATGTCATATAACAAACAAAGCAACTGAACTATAAAATATTGTATATCTCAGCTTCAAAATATCATAGGCAGTAAATTTTGTTTAAAAAACCAAAAATTGTGAGCAAAAATGATGCAGGGAAAAAAGTCCAATTCTTAGTATTTACAGCATCATTCCTGTTCTGTTTTTAGTTCTAATTCCTGTGAAACTTAACAACTCAGACAAACTCCAAACCTACCAAAATAACCCACAACAAAACAGATGCAGAAAGCCATTTAGAAAGGTCAAGGCAAATAATTTTTTCTCTATCACCTTCACCTCTGTGGAAACACTGATTCTCAGAACTCATAGAAATACTCTATTTTGACTTTCAAAAATTTGGTAATTGTCAAGAGAATATTGTTCTGCATATTCTCAGAAAGAGACAATCTGTGAACTTTGATAGTCTTTACTTTGATTACTTTTTCTGTTGTTTTTAGGGTTGCATTTAAAAGATTGCCTTGTCACACCTGGCAAGTAAAACATGTGAGAAAGTTAAAATAGTTATTAAGATATTGATGATTTTTTTTTGTTGTTTTTTCCTCTCCTGGAACAGATTTTTGTATTAAAAGGTTAGAGCAAACTTCATATTTTGATATTTTCAGCCATATTTCCAAAGACTATCCCCATAAACAGTTCCAGAAAATACAAGTTAACACCTCTGCAAGAGTCATGTTTGTGTCCAGGCTTCAGCATGTCTGTTCCTACATCCACAGCCAGTTATCCTTTTGTCTGTAGGATTCTGGAGGAGGAAATTTCTTGAGAACAGGGAGTCTTTGTATAATTATTTATTTGTTTGGATACTTTTCCAACAAAAGCACACAACAAACTCAGCATCCTGTACTACAGCAACCTGGTGAGAGCAGATAAACTTATTTCAGGGGGCAAGTGACAAATAGCAGCTCTGACTGAAAAGACAACTTGAATCTAATAATAAGTATAACTGGTTAATTACATTGCCTCAGATCTGCTTTATGCTCTTATCAAATATGAACAAGACCTCCCTTCATTGCTCATGAATGAAATTGTATTAAACTGCTAATTGTTGCAGTTACTTTTTACAGAAGAATCAGTAAATGAAGAATTCTGAGATTAGTTTCAGGTCTATCCTGTATTATCATATTCTGCAGACAGGACATCATTATATTAAAAATAGACCATTTTATTGGACTCATTTGCACATTGCTTTGATTTTTAAAACAGATGAGGTTTGCCCTAACTCTGCTCCCATTGCATCTGTCCATTATCAATGATGCTGCGAGTCTGTGATTTTGTACTTAAATTGCTTTTTATTTTTGCCATTTGTCTTCCACCTAAAGGAAAAGATAAGTCTTTAAAGGAAGTTGCTCTGATAAAATATAGAAATTAAAAACTTTTGAAAGACTTGTGAAAGTCTCCTTTATATCTGTAAATTAATCTAATTTCTGACCTGAGAACCATCTTTGTTTCCAGTTCTGAATTTTTCCTTCTGTCGATTGCTGTCCTTCTGTGACACTGTCAATTTATTTCCCTTAATGAAGACTTTTAACCAGTTTTTCACTCCTAGGTAAGTCTCAGAGAAGAATTAGAGCCATGGTCCCCTGAGCACACAAATTAGTGTATGACTTCATTAATTATTTCTCACAATAAAAATTAAAAGGAGATTAATCAGATTTCTTTAATTTTTGGCCACCTCAGTGGCATTTTGTCTTCTAGTTGTTGTGGTGATTTATAATTTTATCCATTAACACTTGGAAATCACACTCAGTGTGCTTTGATGTGTCTGTATATTTAATTGTAGACAGGGATCCATCCTCAGCAGAGTGTAAAAAAACTGCAGGAAAGAAAAGACAAAGGAAAAAAGTAAATTTGACTTTTTTTGCACCTCTAGGTCTTAAATTTCACACAGCATTATTTCGTCCCTGCCTGTTGTTCAGACTTCAAATTCTTTTTTCTATGTAAATTATCCTACCACTGTGCTTTTCTTCCCTACCTTGAATGCATGAATTTCATATCTTAATGTCAGACATAGTTATAATTTTCAAATTTTCAAGCATTATTCTGCTTGATTATTTTCAGCATTTTGATGCTGACATGTTCTCTTTTTCCTGCATGAGTCTGGACAGAGTATTATGAGACATTATTTTTCTCCTTTTTTTTGCTAAGTTCTAAAATTTTCTATTTGAATAGCTGCATAATGATAACTGTGGCAATTCTCTAATTCAAGCCATCTGCAAAAGTAGTGTCTCCTTGGAAATGCATTAACCTCATCTTGTGGAAATAAAGGAATGTTTGTTTGTTTGTTTTTTTCCAAAGAACTCGCTTGAAAGAAGAGAAAATCCAGTGTGCATATTTAGGCTTTGATTTAAGTAGTGATCCTGAACTTTGAAATTGTAAGGGTGAGGTTTTTAGAATGGAAATTGTTAAAATTGAGTGATGGGGGGAGATTAACAGCAATTTCAAGAGCTGTGGAACCAAATCCTGAAGGGAGATCCAATCCTGATTGCCCACTAGTATAAGAGGATTTTAATTACTGTGAAGATTATTGAGGCTGCCATCTATAAATCAATAATTTTTCTCTGGGTCTGGTCTGTGTGAGCACAAATACCATCTTTTTCCAAACATCTGTAATGATGCTGAGTTTGTGAGTTCCCAACACTGCTGATAGACACAATCAAGAATGCAGTTGCAGTAAATATAAGCTAATGCTTATTAGTAAAAATATGTAATTACATTCCTAAAACACCTAAAGGTAATATTAAAGTGCACAGCAGATTATACTGGCTGTCCCAAAGGCTTGAACTTTATCTTGAAAATTGACTTTTCAAACTTCTCTCATTTCTTTGTGTGAGATATAACTTACCTTGAAAACTGACCCTGGCATACCAACGTCATAGTGTTCTAATACTGCTTTTAATTAATGATCTCTGGAGATAATGAGTAATCCTGCACTCTACCAGATTAGCTAAAACAGGAACTTTCCAGCTGAAGGGACAGAGAGTGGCAGAAAGGCCCTGACAGGTTCCTCTTGGCTGGCTCAGCTCTCAGGATCTTCTGCCCTTTAATGTCTCCTTGGCTTTCCCATTCTTGGAGACTTCTGAATAGACTTCTGATGATGCACCTTGTGATCATTTTGTTCTTCTTTCTCTGTGACCCATTTCTTGCAATGCTTTCTGTCTATGTTCAGCAAAATGTGCACCCACTTCTTTTTATCAGCCTCTCTTTGTTGCCTTCCTTTCTGTATGCAATTAATTCCATATCTATATATTATGTATTTGATCTAGATGTGTGTATTCATTCCACTGAATAGAAACTCTCAAGTACCCTAGTCTGTGATAGCTATAAATTATTCAAAATTCCAGTCATAAATTTTAATTCCATTCTGAACAACATACTAATCTAAGGAGATGGTAAGTAACCTTTGCAATATATGTTGATGTATAAATAGTGGCATTAATGCCTCTGAACATTTCAGTGAGGGTTCCATGGTATCATCCCTCCTCTGTCTCAGTTCTAAAAGCCATTGTTAGCATATGGAATTTTCTGAGTGAATTCTCTGAGCCAGGTCCCCATCAGAGCTGCTCCACAACTTCACTCATTTTCCATTCATTTTGCTTCATGCAGTGCAGGATTGGCTGGGGAGAGTGTTGGTAATTTTGCTAATTATTGCTAATTATGAAAGAGCTGTGCAATGACCCAGGACATGGAAGATGTCTGAATGTCTTCTTGCCCAAAACCCAACCAAAGCTTGGCAAACCCTGATGTACTCAGAGTTTTTCCCAGCTACTTTTTAATGTTTCCAGGAATGGTGATTCCATTAAACTTTAGGTAACTTATTCCAAATTGTATTTGTGAATTATTCTAGGTCAAAAACAAAGAAAAAAGGCTTTGAAGTATAACTATTAATAGTCCTGTAGTTTCAAGAGGTGTTGATGTGAGATCCTCCATCTGCATGGTAACAGAAAATAAATAAGTCATCTCTGTTTTTACTGATTGAACTTAAGTATAATTTTTGTTACTGTATGCTAATATTTGAGTTGTTGTCTATGAATAACAGCCCTCACAGGTATCCATCAGCAGAATGCTCCAAGGTATGCAGGAGTATTTTGTCTTATAGTTAAGAGTATGAAATGCTCTCACCTAATTTAAAAATCAAACAAAGCTTTCACATTAATTGCTGTGAACTAAAAACAAGTGTTTGGAATTTGCAGTGCAATTTCATGTAAGAGAATGAAATAAACCACAGAAAAGTGTCAATGGCAGGAAGAACAGATAACCTGAAAGTGGTTTATTTGGGATATTTCCTACAGGAACTGTTCAGGATGATGAGCAGAGGAAGATTTTCCAGGAAGTCTGTAACAAACTCTGTCAGATGCTAATGCACTGATATTAGCAGCACGAGCCATGACAATTGTTCCATCAATAATTCCTGAGACAGGCTGAAAAGCAGTGCACACTGTCCTGTGAAGCCAGCAAATGCAGGCCTGAGAATTGTCTGCTGCATCAAACTGTAAAATATAATGACTTTTGAAGGCTGAAGTTTATGAGAGCAGTTCATTATCTGTTCCAAACAATGCTTTATTTTGCTATTGTTTCTTCATTATGTGGATAGGAAGCACTGTAGCAGAAATTGGGCTCAAGGGAAACGGTGTCTACCAGTAGTTTAACCTTGTGACATTCCACTAAAAAGCACAGGTTCTTCTGAAATACATAATACATGAACTCCTCTGATTGTTTAGCATTGATCAGTACTCAAGTAAATTGAGTTATTCTCTCATTAGCATAAACAGCCAGGCTCTAGTGAGCCTCTCCACCCTCCCATGGAAAGGGTTAGGGATTTCTGCTTCTTTTAAACCAAAAGTCAATTTAAAAACTCAACATGAAAAATATCTTTACCAAAGACCAGACAATATTTTGAAGCAGCATCTTTCTGACTGCACAGGTATCTATTTCAACTTCAGGGTCCAGGTTTCAGTATAGATTGGTTCTCAGACTTCTTGTCTTCATTTAGGTTTCCTCTCTCTCCACAAGGGCATATGTACATCAGAGATAATTGTATGTGGACAATATGGAGTGAATATTCCTGCTGTAGCACAATTAGGCTTCAATGTTAATAAAACTTATCTCTTCCTCAGAGAAGAAACAATTAAAGCCTGGTTTAGAAGCATATTTCATTTATTTTATGAGAACTCACAGGTGAAATCTTTGCAGCTTGTTCTTGACCATATTATCCACATCAACTTTTCACCTTCCCTTCACCTTTCCAGCTGCAGAAAGCAAACTGGCCCAAACCTGTGGAATGTTTCTGGTGTAACAGAGTCTGATGGAGCCTCCTTTTATCTTCAGTTATACATAATTGTAATTGTCAGCATCTATTTTTAACTCTCTGCACAGGGTAAGGATGAAATATTATTTTGAATCAGGGGAACATGCAAGATTAAGGCTGCCCATGTACTAAGAGCATTCCAGCTCTGAGGGAGGCATTTCTGTCTAAATTAAAGTTTGATGTATTGGGAACTATCTTTGATTTTATAATGTTCTGAGCCAGGCCTCCACATTATCAAAGGTAATTTGCTTATAAGACAGGCAAGAAACATCAAAAAGAGCCCTTTCCAAGACTAACTCCTGGAGCTTTAATTGTTCAGCATCTCTGACAGTTTTGAATTCCTCCTTACCATGCTGTGTCAAACACAGTTTGGCTGTTTCAGGTGATGCTTAGATACTTAGAATTGCAGAAATATAGGAACCCTAGAGTAGCCAGACAGTAAACCCCCATTTTTTTTTCTTTTTCCTTCACACTGATGATGCTGAAGCTATTTTTGATTAATTTAACAAGATGAGTATCTCATAGATAAGTGGAACTGGGGTGTACATAAAAATGTATTCTAAAATACATTATCAGCTATCACTTGCACAAAATTAAAACTTTTGTATAAAATAACATGGCCAGAATTTAGATGGCACTACACATGTGTATATATTTGACAGAAAAACTTATGTTGTATCAGATCAGGGAGTTTGGTGTCTTGATTGCAGTTTGCTTCCCAATTTGGTCCTTGAGTTCCTCTTTACCTTTGGCTGCTCAGTATCTTCCATTCTCTGCTCAGACACTCCAGAAACAGGATAATCAGCAGGGAGATCCTGATTTCTGGATGTACCAAACATCTTTCAAGGCTCTGTGAGACAATCAGTGTCTGTTATTCTTGATGAATTTAATGTTCCTTAGAATATGGGTAAAGTCACCATGTCACCTTGGCCAACAGTAAAACACAAAACTCTGAATGCAAGTGTGGAAACAGCCTGCACTGCAGAGCAAATAGAGAAACAAATAATGTCCTTTTGGGACCTAAGATTTGTCCAGAGCATCCATGAGAAGAGAGCCATTAGTCTTCACTGACTGAGTCTGGAGCTTCAGCTGCAGCTTGGTGATTTATCTGAGTGCTAAAAAGGGGGTTTAGAATCCCTGAGGTCTTGTGGATTGTCCCTTCTCTCCCTTTTTAAATTGGATCTCACTGTTCTACTGTCCTGGATCACCCAGGGGAATCCATCACTGACAAGTCACTCTTGGTGGTTGACCCCCAATATTTTGTTTCTCTGATCAGAAAACAATTGAGGTGCAGATCAGGTGCTGATTATTTGTGAACTTCAGCTGGGCAAAGGTGGGGTGGCCAGGAGGTGTTCCCCAGGTTAGGGGGAGCAGCTGGGCTAAAAGGGCTGGGATATTTGGGCTGGGATTTTGGGGCTGGGATATTTGGGCTGGGATTTTGGTGCTGGGATATTGGGGCTGGGATTTTGGGGCTGTTTGCTGTGGCAGGAGTGCTGTGACTGGAGAGTCTGGGAGAGGTAAGGATGCTCCTCATGTGTTACTGTGGGGGAATTGCTGTGACTGTGCTCTGGAGGATTTTTCAGTTCTCTATTCTGGTGGCCTTGCTGTGCAAGCTGCAGCTTTCACACCCCTGGTGTGCCAGGTTATGTCTCTGTTCCAGCACTGTTTGCAGCATGAATTCATTGAATTCATTCTCCAGCAGGCAGAGGCAGTTCTGCCACTGTGGGCTCAGGAACAGCTTGGTTGCAGTGGTTTAATTGGCTCACTATGGTGAGGAATTGGAATGTACATGTCTGAACATTTCTGTAATTAGCATTTGCACCAATAATGATCCTCATTGTCCAGACTTTCAGGAGATAAATCTCCATTCTAACTCATGGAACTTTTAACTTTCTTTGCCAAATGGTGAAATAGTGACTGTATTTGCCTACAATATTCTTGGGGGTTTTTGTTTGTTTTTTTTTGTCTATGATGTCTCCTCTTAGTTATTTCTCTGGCATTGTAATATTCAATCCTCAAGTTTGATTTGTTCCAGCCTTGCTCCTCTACTTTGCACTCTCCAGTATATTGTGATATCATGGAGCTCCTGCCCAATGTTCATTGCCCTGCATGCACTGAAGTATATTATGATATAGGATAATAGCACCAATTCATGTAATTCAGTTATTTTGGGGTGAAAGATTAAATCACTGCTCTGTTCTCTTCTATTTCAGCTTTGTAGATACAATTTATTTAGATACTTTTCCTTTTTGATTTACAGTGAAGCTAAAAGCAATTTCATTGTATTAGATGTCATTGAGCTTAACCTATTGCTCACCTGTATTTCCCTGCTTCATTCTTGGCATATTTCTAAACTGAGTGTGGATAAATGAGCATGGATAGCACAAATAGGAGGTCTGCATATAATTAAATAATTGCCTAAAACTTTTTCATGCATATTTTTTTTCTTGACAAACCAGAGCTTTGTTGTGTACGAAATTCATCTTTCTCAGTTAGGTCATGTGGTTATCAACCCATTTATTTAGATTTTTTTATTGAATAACTGGCATGTATTTAGATGGCCACAACAAAATGCATTGCATTTTTTTTAATAGATGAATTGCAGGTTTCTGGTACTCTGTGTTGAGGTGCAAATACAAGGTTAGAAGGAAGAAGAGTCAAATGCTTATGGAATTTTTACTCTGTAGAGAAACCAGGTCCATCTCAACAGACTTCAGAGGGACACTTAGCAAGGGGAAAGTGCTGACTCTCTTATGTCCACAAATCCTGTGAGATTTATAGATGAGCTCAGTCCGATGAGTTGGAAAATAAAAAGTTATTGGGAATGTGCTAATAACAATTTATTGCCTAGATGCCAATATTCCTCTCATCTGTAGAGAGAAAATAATCAACCCCATTAGCATAGTGAGATTTATCAGAGCAACTGATGCTTCTGCAATCTGTACATGGCTTTTCATAGGAACAGCTGAGAAATGCTGCCAAGTGTTGATTGATTTGGAGGCTCAAAAGAACTTGCTGAAGAATCATATTTTTGTTATTTGTTTACTTGAGACCTCAAGTAACCCGTTCTATAAAACTTATTTTAGGAAGGTTAATATCTGCTGAAAGATTTTTACTTTCCCTGAGTACTTTCAAAGAGTAAATTATATAAATTTTCAGTCAGGGTATATCAGAGCCCAACTATTCTTAGTACCTGTATTTTAAATCTAAAACTGCAAGTGTTTCAATTTTTTTCTTTTTAATCAACAGATTGTTAAACTAATTTCAAGTCTAATTCCATTTTGTGCATTTTTACTTATGTAGTTTTGATTTTTTTTATCTATCAGTTTAGAGTGTAGGGTTTTTTAATATTTAACTAAACTAAGAACACATGTTTTTAGCAGTCTGAAATAAGAATATTTATAGTTGACATTGTGCAGAAGTTCCTTCCTATTGGAATTCACTGCTGGGCATTGTATTTACCCCTCTTTTAGCAGATTACAAAGTCTGGATGTCACAAAAGTGACCAGAGGAAATATTTCCTCTCTTCTTCACTTGCCTTGCAAGCAGAACTGTTTCCATTGACACTTATAAAAGGGGGACATGTGCTGGTGTAAGAGGGGCCCAAGGTAGGAGAGCTGGGGTGCAACATCTGGTTCTGACCCTGTTTCTGTCCCTATAAAAGTGAGAGAGGATGAACAGATCCCCCAATTCCTCCTGGAATTATGGGCTACCAAAAATGGAACAAGCTGATGCATTCAGCTAATTTGCTTGAGGATTTCAAATAATCAAAGGAAATCAAAAGGGTGCATTTTCAAGAGGGGCCCAATCCCAGGCTGTGGGGGTGAGCAATCAGGAGGAGCCCCAGCAAAGGGGAGGCTGCAGCCTCATTAGCAGAGAGCTGATTGCAGAGGGGAGCTGGGACAGAGCTGCTCATGTCAAACTGGGAACACTTTAATGGGAATGCCAGGACAAGCCCTGCCCTGTGTGACAGTGCCCAGCTTGTCACCCTCCACAGCAGCTTTGGACAAGGGTCAGCCAGTCTCTACATTTGAGATTCCACACTACAAATATGCCAACTCTGAGCTGCCTCTGAAACACTTAAAGGATTAATTTCCTTTTAATTATCTCTCTGATCAAACTTCTGGAGTCAGCAGCCTTCCCCCAGCACACAAGGAGATTTTTCAGAGAGAAATACCAATAAAAAATAAACCACCAAAACCATATTTGTATCTGAAGTCTACCTTTATCTGGCAGTTTAGGAACAAATGTCTTTAGAGTGGAATGGAATTAATACCTTCTCTGCTGATAAATTTCTCATCAAAACCACACAAATTAAATTTGAGTGTCTCTTCTGAAGATTTTACTCATCATAACTTGGGCCATATTTATTTATAGATCTCACCAAACTTATGCAAAAGGACATTTTCAGAATTTTTTATTTTCTTAGCCCTGATTAGTGCTGCATTCCTAATGAATGAGTTTTCTTTATCTCCTTTTTCATTCTTACAGATGTGATTTTCTTTTTCCTGAATATTCCTATTGCATCATTACTTCATTTTAAAAAGCAAATCTTCCTCACAATTAATGGGTTCAGGATTCACATCATTTGAGTACTTTAATCAGAATGAGCATTTGCTTTGGCCTTAGTAAAATAAAAAATGAAACTTTTTTATAACTAGAAATTTGATTATTTTATTGATTTGTTCAAGAAGTTAAGCAGAGTGGAGGTTAAATTTGTGAAGTGTAATAAAGTCTTCCAGGTTTTCTAGATTAATTCCAAATATTTAAAAATCTAGTAAAATCCTTTAATTCTAGTGACCAAAAATCATTGACAAAGTCTGTGGTCAAATCTGCCACAATTCTACTCCCCACTAAGTCATGAAAATACTTGTAAAGATCATTTCTAAACAATTTAGGAATTGATTAATCTCCCATAAATTACTTGCTTAGCAAGGAAAATATTTTGTGAAGTTTCTGTAACATTTATTGGAGGTGGATTCACTCAGGACGCATGAGTTTATTAATTTAACAAAAACCCAGTTCAATCCAGAATGTTCTGACTTTCACCAAGAGTGAGGAGAACCCTCTGAAGTGACTAATTTGTATTCCAGTAAGGGGAAAAAACAAAACCCCAACCCAGGTACTGTAACAGGAATAATGGTTTCAGTTCCTGACATCAGTTCAGAGCCATTCTGCTGATAACTCCAGCAGCAGAACCCCTGGTAGAGAAGCTGGATTTATTTATTTTTAGGTACCAAGCAGCTCCCAGAGGTCACCCCTTGTCTGCAGGGAAACAGATGTTCCAGCATCTGCTTGGTTTCCTAAACTCTGCTCCCTGGATGGAAATTCCTGGGCAAGTGTCTGGGTGGAAATGAGTTGTTTTACCCGTGCTGTGTGCATTCAGCCAGCCTGATAATCTGAAAAAATTCCTGCTGCTTTCCTGGTCCTTAATAAATAATTTTAGCTGTGATTCATGTGGTAACTCGCTGATAATTTCAGGCTTGCATTGCAGATACAGAAGGTGCCTCACTAAAAAATAGCATTGACTCCTGATAACAAAGCAAGCCTGAATTTTCCTAGAACAGTGTGCAACTCTTTTTTTTTTTCTTTTTTCCCTTTAAAATCCTTCCTGTAGGTCTGCTGATAATTTTCATTACCAGAACTTCTGTATGCTTGTTCTGTGTCCCTTTTCAGATTGTGGGCTCAGCTCAGAGGTACATCTGAAATTTAGACTCCACAGTGAGCAGTGATGCTGTTCCCAGACTCCTGCTAAAAACCACAGTGCTTTCCAAAGTCTGCCCTTAAATCAGAGCTCCTTGCTCTGTACACTTCATATATTTATGTTTAAGCAAATTAAATTCAACATAGAATTTTCTTCTTTAGAAGGGTGAAGGACAAGGCTTGTAGTGAAGGGAAATGAAATAACTGTGATTCATTCTTTCATTGGTGGCACCAATTTAAATAAGCATTCCAAAAGCTTAGCTTTGACATGCTGGAATTGATATCAAAAACAAGAAACCAAAATGTTGAAATGGAGGAGCTTGTCCTGTCTGAAAGCTTGAATCAGAATAGTGATGATTAATAATGGACAGTGGAAGAAAAATAATAATTCTATAAGGACAGAGAACATTTCTTCATTAGTGTGTGTTACTCAAAGTACCAATATTTGTGTGTGCCTCAGCCCAGAGGCTTAATTAAATTCTTGAAGAAAAGATGATCTGTTTCCTATGGAAAGAATGAAATTCAGTAACAGGCAGACAATTTAGTTGTGTCTTCATCAGTCCTGTTACTCCTCTGCTCCTGTGGTGTCAATGTCTCTCCTGAGTCTTGGAACTTGCACAATGAGATCATTGACCCACAACTTCCATCTCTCCTCAAACCCTGAGAGAAACAAGGAACAGGGCTTGTGTTGAAAGGCTAAATTGGTATAAATTGGTGTTTCTGTCTGACCTGGAGACTGACCCTGCCTCTGTTCTCTTATGAGCTGGGGATGCTGAACTCCCTTGGGATTTCCCACCCTGGTCTCAGATCAGCTGCTTTGGCAGGAAAGCTCCTACACAAACTGTAACTTGTTTATGGCACAACCAAATCCAGTTTATCTAGTGAGTACTGCAGCAGAAAAATGGTAGGAAGTGGGTTCTTGTGGATTTTTCCAACCCTACATCAGTTTGCTCAAGTGTACATCTGCTGGTGGATTCATGTCAGACTCAATAAAGTTCTCAAAGTTTCATTGTTTGAGCAGTTAGTTACCTCTTGCTGCACAAGTAGTGATTTTTAAGTTTTGTCTCTGACATCTCAAGTATTTTCTCTTAGCTGAATGTTACATTGTAGGCAGGCCATTGGGCCATATTTTCTGATTCTAATCTGCTTTAGTGACTCTGAGAGTAAAGGATTGCAACTTCTAATTTGACTCATGTTGGCAAATTATTCAGTGCACTGTTCAAGTGAACACAGAAATAAATGAACTAAGCATTCATGTTTGGTGTGTTTGTAACAGCTCCTGAAACTTGTATTTAATGGTTAAAAAGGCTAATTTCTAATATCCTAATTCATCTTGGGCATGGATAGTGACTTTATAAAGCCTTAGCTGTTTTCTTTGTGCTTTTGTAAACTCTGAAGTATTTTTAAAAAGTGCGTTTTTTGGGTTTTTTTAGAAAAAAATGGAATAAAATGCCAGTAGCACAACACATCCTGTTGTCAGGCTTACCTGAATGTTTTGGGATGAACTGTTGAATCCCAAGGTCTGTATCCCAGTAGAGGGGACATGGTAGAGTGAAGCTCTTCAGAATTTGGGACTGCCATGGTTACTGCCTGCTCCTTGAGTGCTCTGGCTCTGTTACAAGTCACTGAAGTTCTGGAAGGAATTTTACAGCTCCTACAAAGCCATGGGAGATTCATAATTGGTTTTAGAGAGGAGCAGGGCTGGAAAGCAGCAGACAATTAGCTGCAAAGAATGAGTCCCCATTAGCAGCTGAGGGGTTTGGTAGAGCTCTGCCTGGAAACCAGGCTGGCAGCTGTGTGCAGGGCTGATGCACACTGTGCTCCTGAAAGGGGAAACTCTGGCAAGGGATTCCCATCAAACAGCCAAATTCTGGGCCAGCTGGGCCATATGGAGCCAGCAGCAGTGGCAGCTCTTCCCTCCCTCCCCACCCTCTCCCATCCATGGGGAACAGGAGGGAGCCAAGCTGCAGCAGGACTGGAGAGCTGATGTGGGGATCAGAAAGCTGTGCTGGTGGAAGAACACTGCCTGGGGCAGTGCTGGAGCTGGGGAGCTCCTCCAGGAGTTGTTGGGAAGGTTCTCTGGAGATCAGGGCTCTCGGAGCTGGAATTCCCAGCCTGGCAAATTTCAAATTGCAGCCAAAAGATGCAATCCTGCATCCCTCCCACCTCAAAAAGGGGCATCACTGTTCTCACCAGAGCTGTGCTTTGCCTCAGCAACTGCAGCTTCTCAGATCATTCATGGGATTCTTGGGTCAGTTATGGCATGAGTGCCAGAGAAATTTTATCCAAAAAACAAAATGTGCAAGTACTGTGAGCAACATGCTGCTCACTGAGGTGTGGTGTGTGCAGGAGTTACAGAATCACACACAGAGCTGGGCGATTGTTTTGTCCAAGGCAGGATCTCCTGAGGGAAGGTTTTTTTTTTTTCCATTATTTTAGGATCAAAATTACATGTTCACAGGGTATAAAATTGCTGCTGTGAAGTCTGAAGTTATGTGATAACAGTATGAAATTTTATGCAATGAGAACATTTCTCATCTCAGATGGAACCTAATTGTGTGTTGTGTGTCAGATAAAGGAGTTAGGCAATGCTGCAAGACTGTTACTAATGGAAAAATGCTGGTTTTTGTTTCTGCTGCTCATGTTTTACATTGTTGGAAATACTGGAAGTTTTGGAAACAATATTCTATCTCTTTTCCTAAAACATGATGATACCTAATTAAAGAATCACATTGCTGTAAGGGACAAAAGATCAGATATTTTTATTCTGAATTTCTATTCCACCTCTTGCAGGAAGTACCTAACACCAGAGAGAGTTTTAAAGAGAAGCAATTCTTAGTGGCTGCATCTAAACTGTTCTGTACCAAGGTCTTCTGAGCACACAGGATCTAAATTTATCTCTCTATATATTTGTCTGAAAGCAGCTCTTGCTGCTGATCTGATGTGATCATATGGATATTTCTAAAAAAAAAAAAAAAAAAGAAAAATACAACCGTCAGTTCTACCCATACTGCAGGATAGGTTACCTGTCCTTCCAGAAATAATGCTGGAAAAGATGAACATGTGGGAGTATTTCCTAGGTGGCCCCTGGCACTGCAATTTCCAAGGAGGAATTTTCACATTTGTGAAAGAGGGAGACTTGAAGCTTAAAAGGAAACTAAAAAAATAAAGCTTCCAAAAAAAAAAAAAAAAAAAAAAAAAAATCCCCAAATCATGGATTCCCAACAACTGAGGGAATTATTTGGGGTTACATGGAGAATATACTGGAAATATGTTCCTAATAGAGTTTGCTGGTTTAGGCTGTTCTCTGCAGAGTTGTTATTAGTTATTTCATCAATATACATTTCTATTTATGGCTCAGGAACCAGAATTTCTTTCTTAAGAAATGTAAGGTCTGAAAATTTCAGTCCCTTCTAGGAACTTCAGTCTCCAAAATTTGTGTAATTAGAATATCAATGGCTGCTTTTGCTGTGTGACTGCAGCAAACATCCTGGGAAATTCACCAGATGATGATGGGAATTGTTGCTTGATGAACTTCACTTCTCATTTGGAATGAAATGCTTTGCTCTGCATTCTACCAATCTCTTCAGAAATACTCTGATTCATTTATATCAAATTCCCCAAATACTTTAGTCCATTTCAACTTGCATGAACTGGGGGGAGTGGGATGAAGTTCAGGTTTTAGCAATTATTGTTGGTGAAATTATGGCTGACAATGGAGAGTTTAGGGGTTTGTTCTGGGTTTTTTTTTCCCACCCCACTCTGGTCAGCACATAATTTTAAATAGAGATTTATTAGAAGCACTAATAAAAATGGTGATGCATGCTGATATTGCATTAGGAATCTTTTTATTTATCATCACTCTTCATTTATTTGCTGGTGAATGATGGATTGGTTTAGAAATAACCATTGCAAGCACACAAACTTCCATTTCCAAAAAATGCTTGGCAGAAATAACTCGAGACATAAGCTTTCTGTAGGAGGAAATGAAACCAAAGGTTGAGATTTGACCAAAACTTGTTCTCAAGTGCATTTCCTTTATTTTTTTTTTCCTCATGTAGGAAAGGAATTAGATTGTGAACAATATTGCAAACTCTGATTTTAACATAACCAAGTAAATAAATAGTGTGTCTTTTCTATTGGTGAGCTTTT
The DNA here is from genome assembly GCF_903797595.1 of Erithacus rubecula. Taxonomy (NCBI): domain Eukaryota; kingdom Metazoa; phylum Chordata; class Aves; order Passeriformes; family Muscicapidae; genus Erithacus; species Erithacus rubecula. Next base: position 2,296,683 of record NC_136667.1, on the reverse strand, counting down.
AGCATATTTGTGGCTTTACAATTTCTGTAAATACAGTTCTTAGTGATTTCTCTCCTAAGAGAAGATGAGCAGTATATGGAATGAAACAAGAGGAGCTGTCTGAATTTCCACTCTCAGAAGGAATGACACAAAGCCAGGGCTCAGACAGCAGCCTGCACTTCCTGGTATTGTTTTGTATTTATTTAAAATCCTCCAGTCTGCCAGCGAGGTTGGGACCATCCCTGGAGAAGAGAAGCTTTATGCTATTGCCAAGAAGCATCTCTTTGATTAAACACATCAATTAATTCTGCTGTAATCGAACAAAATAGGGTCCTTTTGGCTTTAACCTTTCTTAATGTGGCATGTCTGCTGCAGACAAGAATGTTTTTAATTGAGGGAATAATGCTGTGCTCACTAAAGAATACTTTATTTTTTTTTTTTTTTCTAGTAGAGAGAGAGTAAATGAACCCCCAAAGCATCCTTCAGTGTGTCCTGGTGGGGTTTAAGTATCTCTGTTACCAATAATTGTATTTATCACTGACAGCCACTGTCAGTGGCTCTTGAGAGAGTTTTAGAATTGAAGTTTTGCAGCTTTGGGCATTGAAAGACCCCCAGTAAATCTGCATGAACAGAAAGTGTCCCAACCCAATTCAGGTGTGTTCTAACAAGCTAAAACATTTTTTTTACATTTATTTCTCAGAGGCTGAGCTTGTGTGAGCTGTGCTTGGACCACTGGTCCCACTGGATTAACAGAATTTTGTCCATGTTTTTGTGAGCCTGTGATGGACTGAATGGCTGCAAAGCTGCTGCACCTGCCCAGGTGTGACACCTGAAAAAAATGAAATTACACCACTTCTTAAAGCTCTTCCATCTTTCCCAATATAAGGTGTGGAATTATTAGAATAGAAAAAATTAAGGCTGGAAAATTCTTCCGAGATTGAGTCTAACCACCAGGACTGGGTGCCATATCCAGGTGTTGATCTGTGTCCAGGGAACTGCTGGAAATTCATTAAGAAATAAGGAAATTAAAAATTAAGGAAAGCACTGTGCCATTCCTCTTTCTTCATCAGTTTCTGATACAATCAAGTAATTACTTGAAAAGACAGAAATAGTGTCTGAAACAAGCCAGGATGGAATTTAGAAACCTAAATTCAAGTTCTGATGTGGTGAGGCAATAATCAGAATTTTCAAGGAGGAGAAATTTTCATGTTTCTGTCCTGATATAGCTCAAACTTGAGTGGCTTTTCTTTGGTTGTTGTTGTTGGTTTTTTTTTGTTTGTTTGTTTTCTTTTTTAGAGGTTGGGCTTTTTATGGGGTTTTGTTTTTTAATTAGGCTTCCCTGCAGGCTAACATTGGCTCCAGAAAAGCTTAAATAATGTTTTAAACAAATATAAGAGGTAACAATTTAAATAAAAATAAATGAAGTTAATTAAAACAGTAAATTCTAAATTGTCAGCATCTCAGCATTTCTGTTCATGAAGTGCTACAGTGATAAATTAAGTAAAGTCTAGAGTGGCAGAGAAGAATGTAGCTTAAAATTGCTTTTTTCATTGTAACCTAAAGAAAAAAGCAGCAACGAAGGAAAAAAATGTAAAATCATGGCAATGCTTTTAGTTTTAATTAATATTGAATATCAGCAATATTTAATCATTCTTTAGGTACTGCAGTGCTGGCTATAAAAATGTTGGTGGGGGCCCAGGAACACCCAGTGCTGTGAGTTCCCTCTTGGATTAACAGGGATCATTATCTCTAAATCTGCACAAATCTGTGATGAGCTGATGCAGAAAATGCACACGAAGGGAAAACATTGATCATTTTCATTTTCCTCCTTGTGAAGCCACTGGAAATCCCCCATTTCCAAACCAGTGGAAGATGTCACACAATGCAGGGTAATCCCTCGGTGGAAAATTGAGATGTTTCATAACTTGTGCTGATTGGGAAGGTGCCCATGTTGTGTCCCCTCCCTTTGATTTGGCCATGATTGTGCTCTCCAGCTCCCACTTTCAATTCATGCTGATTAGTTTTCCTCAGCCATTAGTGTAGGTTAAGCTTCTCACACATGAGCCTTATTGAGGTTTTGCCCTTCTAAAGCTGGATGCACTCTAGCATTTATTTATTGCAAAATATTTTTTGGAGATCATGAAGCAGTGTGTGGAGACTTTTTTTATTAGAAGCCATGGTGTGCTTTTTGTGGCACATGAAAGGAAAATGTCCCAGCAGGAAACACAGGTGCCTGTTCTTTATGTTGGAACTGTAGTAAAATCCTGTACCCACGTTTGGAGTGAAAAGTCTGAGTCTTTAAATTGCTAGAGAATGGGATCTGGCTTAGACAGAGTAAGAAAAGCTCTTTATTTCTCCTGGAACTGACACAATAATGAGTTAAATGCTGATGGGGCACTGGCTTGGCAGGCAGATGGCACAAATACAGTGTGCTGAGAGAAAATTCACTTGCAGCCATGGACATTTCTATAGACTCTTCTGTAAAGACAGGCATGGCTGGCTGGTGGGATTTTCCTTTGTGTTTCAGCCCAGACTCCAAAATGTAATTTCTGTTTTGTTTTTTTTTTCTATTTTCAGGGTGTGTTGGCATACAGCTTGAGCAGATTTGGGCCTGTATATACAGTTTAGGAGCCAGGTCAAAAATAGAAAAATGGTTCTTTTTTTGTTAACCTCTCCCTCATTACTTATCTTTGCATTTATATTTTCTTTCAAAATGGTTAAGCCTGTCATTTGGAAGGGTCTCAGCTGCTCTGGAGTAATAGGAGCACAGGGCTTGATTTCTTCCTGGGCTTTAAGGGAAAAACCATGCAGCACCTCCTAGGGATAAAGCTGTCAAGAAAACATTAATTGTTTTGTTACTGTTGGAGTTTTGGGGTTCTACCTGCAGAAGTCATTGCTGTTTGATGTTGTGGGAGGATGGCTCATCTAATGAATACTCAAAATACTTTTGTGCCAAGTTAATGTATTTTTCATTAGCAGTGCCTCTAAGCTGGCACAGGTCTGCTGGTGCTCACATGAGATTGGGATCTTTGTTCACATAAAATTGAAGCAGTCTGATGAAATGAGAACAAAAATTGAAAAGTTTGGTGTAAGTAGAAGTCCAGTTAAGTCAGGTTGCTGCTTCTCTATTGTTCATGTGGTTGTTGTGTGAGCAGCAGCCAAAAGTGTGAACATTGCTTTTTAAAAATATTGACCAGTTGTGGGAGATCAACTCCTCATCTTCTCCTGGGTTTGGGATTCCCAGTGGGTGCCTGTAGAACTCTTCCATATACTGTATTTTCTGTTGGTTTGCTAGAACATCAACTTGCAACTAAATTCTCTCAGAAAACCAGACCAAGTTTCCCTGATTTGCTGCTGATTCATGGTATTAAAATGGTATTAGGGAAAAGCTCTGTCCCTCTCAACTTTGAGGAAGAATTGGCCACTTGACCTTGTATTTACTGAGGACAATGGCCAGCTAGCTGCTCCCACCTTCCAGCTCAATGTGACATCTCAGGTCTTTATTCTGCATTTCCCTTGAGGCACTGGTGCTTTCATTTTGCTTGATGCAGAGTAACAGAAATGTTTTGATTGAAGGGACCAGCCAAAGCTAACCTCAGTGTTTACCCTGAAGCATGATCCTTGTGAAAACATGGGCTTATTCATCCAACCATTACAGAAAATTATGTGGTTTTTTTTTTTTTTAAATGACTCTTGCATTCACTGATTTCACTGCAAATGAAGGCCCAGAGTATTCCCTGTGGGTTTGCCATTACACAGAAAGGTATGGATTGAAGAAGGGAAGACTTGTATGTCTAACTCAAACATGTCAAGTGTTCACTTCTTTGCTGCAGAAGAATAATGCATTTAATTAGACTCTCATTGTGACAAATTGGTTGTGATGAGGCTGTCTATCTCAGGAGAGTGATGCTAATATTTCTTGTAGTTTAAAGGCTCTCCTGTGTTGGCATGAGAGAGATAAATTCATCTTTTTGGGGCTGTGGGAAAACAAGAAATTCTTCCTAATGAAAAGATTGGATGCTTCAGTTGCCTTTTATAGGTATTTCTTTAAATGAGGAGTGGTTTTGAAGACCATAAAAATTGTGAAGGAATAAATCCTGCTCTGCAGAACTTGTGTACTTAACTGGTTTTGTTTTAATCTATTGACTCAGCATCTATGGAACCAGATTTGTGGCAATATGAATACAACAGATTGAGTTTTATTTTCTTTTTCTGATATCTATCATTGTTTGGATTTTGTGTTGTTTTGTTTTTTTTTTTTTTATTTTTGGGGGTTTTTTTTGTTAGACATCATGGAAAAAAATGTCTTTATTGTTATTTCTTGTTTACAGAACCTTACAGTGTAGTTGATGAAATTTCCTGTCCATTTCAGCATAACACACTAAGTTTCTCATCATGGAAATGTAAGGTTAGGCACCTGCTTTAAACACCTCTCATTTCTTAAATGAGTTTCAAATATCAGGGAGATTATTCCACATCTCAGCTCTTTATTAAACTTTTTTTTTCTCTCTTCTCCCTCTCCTCTGCTTTGTACTTGGCAATACTTTACCCAGACTTTCCCTGATCCAGTGGACTTTTCCCCTTTCCTAACAGCTCCAGGTGGTTTACCTGAGGAGGAGATAGAACAAATGGCTCAGTTCACCCCAAAGTCTCTGGCCAGTTTGAGGTTAATTGGTGAGAAATGGGCCAAAGCTGCAGGTTGAGGATGAATGCACCCAGCACTGCTGGTCTGCAAGGAGTGATGGGGGGAATTAGGAATTCCAGCAGTGCTGATTTGTGTAGAAACATTTTAAGATTAGGCTGGAGCATTTCAGAATTCAAGGCTTGGCAAATTCTGGATTTTTCAAAGACAGCTCTTCATTAGTAGGAGATAATCTGGAGGAAAAACTACTGGAATTTCCTTGACCTGCAGCAGGTCAGGGTCTGCAGAGGAGTTGTCAGAGGTTTAGTTTGCTTGTTAGTCGTTCATTAGAGTTTGTTACAAGATTGTTTCATTTGTTGTCCAGGGAAAGGCAGAGGAAAGACTTCAATAAAAGCTGGTTAAAGCTGTCACTGTGCCTCTGTGCTAGTGAATAACACAACTCTTGCTTCTACCCTTTTTCTTGTTTTTCCTTTCCCTTTTAATGAATACTGATCACCTGTCTTGCAAATAAGTGACCTTATCAAACAATGTGCTTTTCATCAGTTGCTTTCATCTGGTCTGGAGCACTTAATTTAAATAGATAGGAGTTGAGTTTTCTTGCATTGATTTGAAGTTTTTAGAATAATTTCCTTTTTTCCAATTAACCTCAGTGTGATGCTGTCTTCTTTAGAGTGTTTGATATAACCACAAAAGACACACGAATCTCCCTTCTTTCTCTTCTTTGACTCTGTCTTGTTTTGTCAAGTAGATCATTGCAAATTAAGTTGGACTTTCTTTCAGACCTGTATAGCCTGAGACAGTCTTCCCTGCTTTGGTTGCGTGTTTGCATGCAGACTTGGCTTCTAAACTTTTACCTGACCTTTAAACAAAAAGGAAAATAAACCCCAAGAGTCCAAGGATTGGAGATTCTTTCTATAGAAAGACTGGACCATTGATAAATTTTGGTTTTCAAATAGGTTGTTGGGGTTCAAACAGAGCTGCTGTGTCCAGCTGCCAGCAGGCTTGATAACAAAAATTCAAGATTATTTTTTTCTGATTTTCTAAAATATTCATAACTATTTATTTTGTCATCTTAAATACACTCTCCAGGTGGCCATGTCTGCCCCATGAGCTTTTTACAGAGTTCACCACAGCTGTAGACATAGCAAAAAAAGCTTCAGTGAAGATGCCTGAAAACCAGATGACCCTGGGCTTTACTTACAGGCACTTGGAGAACTCCTAAAACACAATTTCTCATGTTGGAGATATTGCTGTTTCTTATCCCTCATTCTGCTTTAATCCCTTATCACAGCACACTTGTGCAGCAGAGGTATATGGCAGAGGGATTTGCTTTCTAATTAAATGGATTATAGATAATATAAATAGATTTTTGTAAACATAAGTACATTTATTTATTTAGTTTTTAACTTCCTCCTCCCCCAGTCTTTGTGGGTTGGCAAGAAAGTGTGATGTGAACTTTTAGATAAACTTTCCTCCATTCCTCCTAGATTTGTCTCTGCATGCTTCAGTCACATTGCAGGAGTTGACATGTATATAAAAACCACTCAAATCAAACACAATTGATAACATTAGTCTGTGGCTTATTAAATGTAAGTTGTGATATTTCAGACAAAGAATGAGTCAAGAATCCCAGGTTCACACAAGGCAGATTTCTCTGGGAATGTGTGTTTAAACTTGGAGGGGATTTTTCTACTCTCACATTAAGCTGCTGGAATCATTCAGCACATTCTCCTGAGCCTGACTTATCTACAACTATATTTGTTTTGTTGTTGTTGGGGATTTTTAGATCTTATATTTAGATCTTGTCTTTATCCTCCCATGTTGTTTGAGCAAGGAGCTGAGATCTAAAAGTCAGTTGTTCACTGATGCTGCAGGGGCAGAGTTGGTCTCAGGAGACCTCCCAAAGTTCCTGCCAGGTCCAGGAGAAAAAAACAGGTCAAGTACTGAGGCAGGAAGGTTGGACTCTTGTTAAACATCCCTTTGCTCTTGTGGGGCTGATAAGCTGTAATATAACAGCATTTCTTCACCAAAAATGGATTAAATTCCATTCAATTATAGCTAGGTAATGTAAAAAAAAAAAAAACAAAAACAACTTAACTTGCACTTCTGTACTACAAAATAACAAAACTCAGAATATATCTTTTAATACTGAGTTTCTCCCTATTTAACCACATGCATGTTTTTTCAAGGACATGAAGCAAATAATACATACATAATATAATGTGTTTTAAGCAAATTTTTATTGATCTGTTTTGTGAGTATTTCTTAGTTTGGCATTTTGTAGCTGCTTCTTTGCTTGCTATGCCCACAAGAGCCCTGCACACATGCATTTAATGCAATAACTTCCTAAGTTTAAATTTTGGGTTGAGTTTTCCCATTTAAAAGTCAGACATCTGAGACTTCCATAGTATGAATTTAACAGGTTGGTGGATTTTTTTTTTTTTTTTTTTTTTTTTTTTTTTAGTTTGGGTTTTTTTCTTTTTTGGTGTTTATATGTGTAGTCTCATCTGAAGTGCTTCCATCTTTACCTGTGTGTCCCAGAAGGGAAAGGGCAGATACTTTTACTTTTCCTGTTCTCATTACGTTTTACATCAAAACATGATAATTACAATACCTTCTGCTTACAGTGGATTCCCTGTGTACTTTTAATTAGATGCAGCCTCCTTGATTCCATTTTGTGAACAATTATGTAACTTGCTCTGTGATGTTAAACAGTTTGTGTTTCACCCCAGAAACGTGTGAAGTGATTCATGGCTCTGCTGGGATCATCAAATCACTCTGTTGGTATAAAACTGTCGAGGGTGAAAAGTAATCCAGGAACACCAGGGATGTGTGTTCCCTGGGCAGAGAATTCAAATATTGCAAATTCTCCTTCCCATCCCTTCCTGCCTCTGTCCCCTCCAGCCTGGCAGGGAGAGGAGCATCCCTGGACTGCAGAAAAGCATTTGCAGATTAATAACCCTGATGGCAGGAGGGCAATAACCCAGTTTGGGTGGGGAGGGAAGCCAAGCCTGTGTGTGCTGTGCATCTGTAAATCAGTGAGACCCTGAATGTCTGCAGGCTCTGGAGTCTTGCAGAAGGACAAACATCATCCACTTTGCTGCTCTCTCACTCTGTCCTGCTGGAGCTGCTGTGGTTTTGCTGTCATTCATTTCTTCACTGCAGGGAGCTTGCAATGAGCTTGTTAAATGTTCTCAGAGCCTCAAACAGGGCACTCTGCAGCCGTGGTTGAAATGCTCACTGGGTTAGCAAAGCCTTTGGGGTTTTTTGCCCCCATTCTTTCTGAGCATTTTCTGTGCATCTCTCCTATCTCAAGTGTCACTCTGCATTTTCCCCACTGGATTTGTGGCTGCTTTATTGTGTGGTTCACTTTCTTAAGCACTGTGGGTTTGCTTTTTCAGTTGTTTTCCTTCAGGAGTCAGCTGCCAGTAGGATGAAGTAGGGAGTTTGCCCAATCCCAACAATTTTAACACAAATGCTGATTTCTCTGCATGTCTAAGGACTTCCCTTGGTGCTAAGCCTGCTCAAGAGATGGCTCAAATCTCTCTTGCCAGCTCCTTTTCTTTTGTTGCAGCTCCCACCTCTCCTGGCAGGATAACTGTTCTAAATGCAACACTCATGTCATGATCACAGCTGGCATTTGTGTATTTTGGCAGAGGAAGAGAAGGTGAAATAAAGGATGTTTCCCATACATGTACTCTGTATTTAACAGCATTCAGAATGTCTGGTCAGAGGTGTTGGTCTAAGGAATGCTGAAAAGGTACCCAAAGCATCCCTCAGTTAAATAAATCCTTTTCCAGGGTAAGGGCCTAAGTTTGGAATGAGTTTCTGAAAATATTCCATTTCAGGGCAAGTTTTGTGAGAAATAGCCCTTGCTATTTCTCCAGGCATTCTACAACAAACCTTTTCCCCTCCCAGGCAGCCCACCCAAGGCTTGGAAATATTTGGGTAACTAATCAAGGGAGTTTCCTTTTAATTGGCACCTAGCAGAGGATGGTCTTCAGAAGGAAGCTTTAATTAGAGCTAAAGGAACTAAGCTTGTGTCTGAATCCAGGCATTTGTTTCTTTGATAATAGCCAGCTTTAGCTGTGCTGGCAAAAAGTTCATGGAGATTACTTTGCTTTCCTTCCCAAACAAGCTGTTTTTTTTCTTTTTTTAAATCAGATCCTAAAGAGCAGAAGCAGCTTTTGGATCTGGTGGCTTTGTTCTTCTCCTTCACTGCACAGTTCTAACAGCTTTTTAATGCATTTTGATGTTTGGGTTTTTAATTTTTAAACCAGGTTCTCTATTACTGATGAAAAGTCAACATCAAAGGTGCTAATGTGGAGGTAAGTCTTCTCCTTGTCTGAAAAAGAAACAGAAACATTCCAGCTATCTGATTTCCAAGGGAATGCTTAATTTTATTATGCCAAATGCAGGTGCTACATACTAAGTGATGAAACTTAGCTAGCAACAGTCACTCAGAGTTAGAAGGCCAGAGTGTAATGTAATTTAAAAATGGGAATGTGTGGTTTATGCATATGGAAAAGGATAATAAAAAATTCTTGGGTTTTGTAGTGCCATTTGCATAGTTCAGAAACAGAATGTCCCCCGTCTGTAGCTGACTGGAAGGTCAGGAGGTTTCTGGTTTTAATGGCTTGAAAAATCCCTTTGTTATGACAAATCCTACTTCCTTGAGCAGATGTATTTTTATTTTGCCCTTGCTGCAGTCACTGATGTTTAATACAGAATGACACCTACTCCTTCAGCAGGGCTGGGCTCCCTGTCCCATCCTGTGCTGTCCCCAGACCAGATATCCTTTCTCAAGGTGTGGCCACTTGAGTTTTCCAGGGTATTTGTGTTTCCTGACATGTTTCTCTGCATAATTTTTCAAGAGCATCTCAAACTATATATTTATTTTGTGATGTGCATTTTTTCCCTGTGATTTTTGTGCTTTTTTCATTCACTACAAACAAGCAAAGCCTCAGTTTCATTGTGCCTATTCCTGTTCTCCACGCTGCTGGTGAATGTAAAAATTTCCCTGGCCTCGGGCTCCCAGCACCAAAAAGTTCTCAGTCATTGTATATGTTATTTTGAAAACTTAATTTCTGAGTCAGAAGTAGAAATTATCCAAACCAGGTTGCAGATATCCCTTAAATCCCCCCTTTTCAAGGGTTGTTGTTTTCTCCATATAATTTCATCAGCAGAATTCCCCATTGACATTGAGTGCTAAGGACATCTGATAAATTGTCAATTTAATGATATCAGAAGATGGGGCAAACTCTGGAGCTTCTTTCAGTGCTTCATTTATCAGTTTCCAGGCAGGGGATCCTGTTCCCCAGGATGTGACAGGGCTGGGCAGTGCAGGGAATGTTGTCACAGGTTTCTGCATTGTTGGGATGAGTGTTCTCAGAAGTGAAATAATTCTGCAGAGTCTATTTTATTATCTATCAGTACAGAGATTTTGTGAGAGGCTGTTTAAGGCAGAAAGGGGCACCAGGCTTGTGAACCTGAATAAAGATCCAGAATCAGAAGGACTTTAAGGGGCCCAGCCCTGTGGAAGGTGGGAGAGGTTTGTTTTAGCACCACAGCACCTGTGGTCACTGCAGAATCTGACTATTAAATATCTCATTTCTTTTTGCTTTTCCTCTTTTTGTAGTCTTAAAATCCCTAATGTTCTTGCTGAGAACAAATTCTTTGTCAATCTTTCTTCCCTTGGTGAAATTTGGGAAGTTTGTTTGTTTTTTTTCCCTTCAAACTTAACTATTGTAAAGATTTGATGTCAGCAAGCACATTCCTTTTAGAGATGGAGTAGATCAGTAAATCCATTTGCAAGGTGTTGGCAGCCAGGAGAAGTCAGAAATGTCCAAAAGTGAGGAAACCACCAGGGATATCCCTGTGCAGGTTATTGAGGGGAGTGCTCAGTGACCATGAGCCCTGTGATGAGGGAAAAGGGACAAATAAAATCCCACAGGCACAGCTGGTAACTGTTATCCAAAAAAAAAAAAAAAAAAAACCAAAAAAACAAACCAAAACACTTTTTAACAAATTAAACAGAGAGATTTTCCTCTTCAATACTTAAGAGCACAATAATATGTCTTCACCATTTAAGCAGGACTACAAGGAACTAATCCTATTTACTTTTGTTTGTTCTGCTCTTTGGCTTTTTCAAATATTGTACCTGAAGGGTTTCCAGCAGAACAACTGATTCTTACTTTTTCCTTTTTTCCTCCTAAGGTTGTTAAACGATATAGCAGATTTGTTTGCTTATGTAGCTTCTGTTACACTTCATGAACACTTGATGAATGCTTGGAATGCTCAAAATGGCTCAGTCAACTTAGAGAAAGCTAAAAACACAATTTCTATTTTGGTTTTATTCTTGTTGTTTTGGGGTTTTTTCCTGTTTTTTCCCCTCCATAAGGTTTTGTTTCAGATAGCATACTTACCTAAGATAAAACCATCACAGTTCTCTTCAATCTTGCAATTATTTATCACTCCAAACATTCACTCCCTCAATAGAGGAGCAGAATACTTTAGACAATTTGATAATTTTCCTGTTGTTGCTAAAACAGGTTCTAATTTAAGCCTGCTATTGTCCTTGCTGGATTTGTCTATTTCTTTGTTGCTGTTTTTTTTTTTTTTTTTTTTTTTAAATATCAGTAACAAATACCTTATTGACAAGAATAAATAAATCTTCGGTTCTTGGAAATGACTTGGAACATTTTAGTGCAGCTCCATTTTTAAAAAGGGGTTTTGTAACACCTATTACATCTTCTGAGAAATGTTTTTAGCACTTTGATCACAGTCAGTACTGTTTAGGAGGTAAATCAGTGTTCATCTTACAAACCACTTCAGTCATGCCAGTTTCTGTAACTTCATCACAACTAATTTCACTTTTTTTTTTTTTTTTTTTTTTTTTTCCTCCTGTCTTAAAATACCAAATACCCCTGAATTGGTGTTTTTGGTTGCCTTGCTAGTGAACAACTGACAAATAAAATGCTTGATTGGCTTTCAAACCACACATCTGATGTACTGGAGAAAAGCCTAATTGACAATATTAAACAAAAGCAGAGTTTGTTTTTCCATCATCACTATTAAATCAGTCCCAAAATGTGAAAATGGGGAGGAACTGTCTCTCAGTGTGTGAAAAATGTTCTTCCCAAAGGCAAGTGATTTCTAAACACCCTCCCACTGAAAGCATCTCAGGTTCTTCAGAGCCATCATGCCATCCAAATGTGAAAGAGGAAAGTGGAATAAACCTCTCCCTCATTAATTTAACTATGAACCTAAATTAGGGCCTGTTGTGTCCACTGAAAAATTCTGTTTTCTCCTTGGTTTGAGGCCAATCTGATCAAATGCTGTTTGGAAATGGCTTCAAATGTGGCTGAGTGCTGTGCAAGTGTAAAGTGGAGATGTTAAAAACCCAACATGAATGTTTGGAAACAAAAATCTCCATTCATAATTATGGAGTTCAGTCACTGATTTAGGAGATTTTGAGTTCAGTCTTGATTTGTTGGAAGGTTCCTGGTGATTCCTGTGCTGTTCTGATGGAGTTGGGGGTGATTTATTAAAAACTGAGGCTGGTTTTTTTTCCCAAATAAGTGATATCCCTTAGAGAGCCTGTGTGTTATCATGTTGGCCTTTTTGGGATACACCTTATCAGCACCAAGCCATAAAAAGTTTTATTTTGAAAATAGTCACAGGTGGCTGCTGGATGAAGTTCTTATGATAAAATTCTGTAGGGAATATTTCACAGAAAATAAATGAATGTTTTCTAAATAACCTAAATTTAGTTCTAAGTACCTGAATGTGTAGGCTACCAGAGAGGCACTGAAAATTGTATTTTTATGCTAAATCTGTTTTCATACAGATACAAAACATGAATTATACTTTTAAAAAGTCACAAGTTAGTATTAGCTACTGTTTGATACAAGTGCTTTGTTTTTGTAGGTCAAAACTCTTTGGTGTAATTCTTCTTTACAGGCTGCAATTTGATGTACACCCTGATAATACAAAATAGTAAATCCTGATCAATATGAATGATTTTATTGAGATTGATCATTCCAGACTGAGATCAGAAAATGTTTCAGTGTGTGCTACAAAGAGGAGAGCAAAAAATCATGAAGATAGAAGCAGCTCTCCCCAGAACTGGTGAGCTGCTGAAGTTAAGGATTAAAGAGGTGATGTGTTAATTATTATTAACCACTTTATTTTGGGCTAATATTGCTCAGTAATAATTTTATTAATAAAGAAGGCAATGCAAAAATTAGAGGAGTAGAGTGGTGGGAGGTGTTTGTTGACATTTCTACTTATTGCAATGGAAGCTGCATTTCTGGAAACAGAAAAATAGTTTTTCTTTGTGATTTATAGGAAGATGCTGAAAGTAATTCAGCTTGATAAGCAGGAGTGATTAAATGCTTCAAGAAGAAATGGATATTTTGGGTTATTATATACAGGCTGGCAAATTGCTGGTGATGCTTTGTCTTATTTCTCCCCCTTGCTCTGAGAAGCCAGAACCCAATAAATAATAAAAAAAAAAAACTGAAAAGGATCTTTAGCAAACAGCAGAAGCATTTGAGGATCAGAGTGTGTTCTTGGCCATTGCCTTTAGCATCTCTGCTGAAGGAATTCTTACCTGGCAGAGGAAACAATTCATTTGCTGAATGACAACAAGCAGTGCCACCACTGGTAGGAAAGTGATGACTCTATTCCTTATTCTCTTGGCAGGTCTTATTATTATGAGCATTAAAGTAATCAGTTCCCTGTCACTTAACAAACCTTCCTCTCCTTTCCTTCTCTCAGCCTGATTTCAGCTGCACACTGCATTATTTATGTGTTGTTTTTACTAATCCTTGCTGGCCTAAAACATTGCAATAATCTTGCAATCTAGGTAGAAATATGACCCATAATAAGCCTGAGGATGAAGTGACAATGCCAATAATCATTGCTGAAGGGATTTTTATAGCTTTGTAGTGCCACAGGGGTCCTCCACTAATTTAAAGAAGACAGCAAAGTGGATAATTTAAGGACCTCATTTTAGTAAAAATTTATTTTTTCTACTGAAATTGATGTGAGGCAGATTTTTCTTTTCTCTTAACTCTCTGCAAGTATTTAGGCTCCCTGTGGTGTCCTGGACTGGCTCCTCTTCCAAGGCATCCTGTCAACATGCTGTTTGTCAAATGCACCCAACCTGAGACTGCTTTGTCTCCTTGTCCTCTCTCTGGGATTGCTTAACTAAAACCACTAATTACAAAACAGCAACCAAATGGTTTAAACTGATCTTAAATTGCAAAAACTGTTGGAAGATTTTGGACAGGATAAAGCAAGCTGTCTCTTGACAATTTTGTGTAGTCTTAGTGAATGTTTGGGAAGTGATCTTGAATTTGCCAGCAGGATGCTGAAGGCATTTTAGTCCAGATCAAATGTTCTCTAGTTGCTGTGCTCCCTTACATTTTGTGAAATGGTTTGGGAGTAGCAAACTGGGTTTGTTGCCAGGTAAAAAAATAATAAAATATTGAGGGATTGATATCCTTAATAAAAATAAGGATTCTTCATTGAACCTGTGCTTCAGTGAAGAGTGGGTTTGATCAGTTGGGACCAATCTGAGCTGAAACTCTGGCAAATCCAGGGAAAAGCCCCTGGTGTGTGTCACCCACCCCTCCCTGCTCCAGCTGCAGGCACAGGCTCTGCTGGGTCTGAACCTTCTCTCTGGTGCTGCTCTGTCTCTTCCAGTCCAGTTAATTTCAAATACTCTGCTGGTGGGACCTAACAGCACAAATGACCTGTTCTTTCACTGTGCATTTGGAACAGTGTCTGTCTTCTCTTGGGCTGGGTCACAGCACTGGTTGCCTCCTCTCATGTTTATTGGATTCCAGACGCTTATTCCCATGGTAATCTGTTCAGGCTGTGCCACTTTTTATTATCATTATTTTAAAGCACTTTAGGCAAGAGGTATTTTTTTTAAAAAAGCCAATAAATGACTAGGAAAATCCTTTGAAGAAATCCAGCCTGGTGAATCCCTCTGTGCTAACTTGGAGAGGAGTCCCAAGGTAGATGTGCAGAGGCTTTGGCAGGTGGTGATTTACAGGAACATTGACTTCCAAGCTCAGTTGGAGGCTCAGAGCTGTGCCTGGTGTAAAGTGTGTGCAGGTTGTGAAGAGTCAGAGACAAAGGGGTCATCTGCTCCATTAGGGGACAGCACATTCCAAAATAACTGCTTTATTTTTGCATTAATGTGGCATTAATGAGGTTTTGCTCTTGCACTGCTTGGTTCTCTGCAGAAGCAGGTGTCTTGCAGTAAACACCTGCACAATCTTTTTTTTTTTTTTTTTTTTTTTTTTTTTTTTTTTTTTGATGCTGTTGTGACAAATTATTATGAGATTTGTTTTTATATCTGGTAATTTTGGAGGTCTGTTGAAAAATCAAATACAAAAACCGTGGAAGTCTTGGGAACTTTGGAAACTCACTGTTAAAAAATATATTCAAAATAGAAGTTGACCATTGTGAAACTGTGTATGCTGTGCAAGAGGTCTTCAACAGAGTGGAAAATATTCTTCCAAGTTTAAATATCTCTTCATAAATATATCAGAGACTTTGTAAATTTTTAATTCAGAGTGAACTTTTTTCTGAAGACATTTTAACTACTTTTTTTCTGATTGGGTTGATACTTTGAAGATGAGTAACTCCTGACATTTTCTCAGCTCCATCCCATTTTCTTCTTTCTTTCTACAGCAGTTCATGGTTTGGACTTTGAGTGGGGGAAGTTTTTGTCTGCCTTCTAATACTTTTGAAATGGGGTTATCTTTAATGGGCTGACTAATTCTGTGTCAAATGAGTAGAGTTGCTGTTGTTAAATGTGTGTTTGCTATTGAGTGAGCAGTTTGCAAGATCTGTGGCACAAATTAGAGATGCAGAACTGGAGCTATAGCAGAAACATTTACCATTTGCTGTAGTCTGTGCTGTATCTAGAACTGGCATAAAAAAATTCATGTAACAGTTGTGACTGTAACTTTCTGTAGTCTGAATTTGCCTTATTGCTACAAGTGTTCTCAGTTATCTCTCTTCAGGAATTTAATCAAAGACACAAATTCTGAAGCATCTGCTCTGGAAATTCCTGGCTGACTAAATAATTCCTGGACAGGAAGAGCAGGGTTGCTGTCACTGCTCCATTGCTGTGCCTATTTAACAGGGTCAAACCAACTTTTGTTGAAATATTGATGTCTGAAATAAAACATGGACATGATATTGTTCAGGAGGGTTAGGGTGTCTTTCATTTAGAACTTTTCTGGTGTGCTAGATTAAATATTTTGGTGTTAGCAGGTGTGAAGTCTGTTTCTATGAATTTCTCATCCTACCACTTTGAAAAATTCACTTTATCTTTTGATTTTTATTTTTTTTTTCTTTTCAAAACCAAAGATAAAAACACACACAGGATAATAATGCATATGTAGGGTGAGAATGATTTGATTAATTGATATCTCTGTAGTCTTTGTGCTTTGAAGAATTAATTACTTAGTTGCATTTGAAAGAGCTATGAAATATTGTCAAGAATATTTAATTAAAAAAAAAAAAAACAAACCAAAAGAAAAAAAAAATCAGTAGGTAGATAGACAGAAATTCTCTGGTTTAGGACAGGACAGTTAATATTTCAGATGCCATCTTTCACTCTGGCTCAGCATCCAGCTCAGGATGGTGTGAATGTGAGTAAAGCTCAAATGAAATACCCTGCACAGCATTTACTGAGAGGTTTGAGATGACTTTTCCTTCAAGAAATACCAAAACTCAGAGTGGAGCTCATGCTTGTGGTGCCAGGCAGAATGTGATGGATTCATCATGTGTGAGGCAACACTTGCCTTGTCCCACAGTGCTACTTGAATAAAAACAGGAATAAAAATATCCCTACTTTGATTTAGAGAACCTGTTGACCTCTCAAGTTTAAAATGCTCATATCTTTCTCTTATTAGCATCAGTTGGGAGAAATGAAGTGAAAAGATTGCTGCCTTATTCTACTCAACAGCCTATTTAAATTAAATGGTGATGCACGTGCGTGTATATTGTCCCAATTTGAGCTTTCTGCAGTTTTTCCAAATGAAGTGTTTTGTGTTGAAAATTAAGATGTGCACTATTTGTCTATAAGGATGAATTACCTCAGTGGCTAAAGCATGTTAAAAAAAAAAAAAAAAGGGAGAGAGAAAAAAGATATTTCACCTAAAAGCAGACTTGTAAGTCTGTGTCTGAGTCTCTGGAGTCTTTGTGTTTTGGAGGCATCAGCAGGGGAGGGAGAAGAGGATGTAAGACAAAGCTTTCCAGACAAAAGAGAAATCCAGATATTTATCTTTCAGCTTCTAAAATGTATTTACTGGAGCAGTTTATCCTGGCAGGCACCAGAAGTGCTTTCTGAAGGTTTCCAGGTGTTCTTGAAAGACTTGAGTAAAAATGCTGTATCAGTTTTGTAATTGTGTAGTTTTGCTCTTACCAAGGGAGCTCTGGAAGTTTCTCCCTGGTTATTTGTCAGGAAACCCTGGAGATTGTTGGATTTTGATGCAGTTGTGCTGTGAATCCTCCTCTGCAGTGGTTTGGAGGGGAAATCTGGCACTGGGTCTGTCCTGCAAGGGGAAGCAGAGGAGTGAGAGGAGCTGAAGGGGAGGGAGGGAATGGTTGTGGTGGGTTCCATCAGGGAATGGCTGTGGTGGGTTCCATCAGGGAATGGCTGTGGTGGGTTCCATCAGGGAATGGCTGTGGTGGGTTCCATCAGGGAATGGCTGTGGTGGGTTCCATCAGGGAATGGCTGTGGTGGGTTCCATCAGGGAATGGCTGTGGCGGGTTCCATCAGGGAATGGCTGTGGTGGGTTCCATCAGGGAATGGCTGTGGCGGGTTCCATCAGGGAATGGCTGTGGTGGGTTCCATCAGGGAATGGCTGTGGTGGGTTCCATCAGGGAATGGCTGTGGTGGGTTCCATCAGGGAATGGCTGTGGTGGGTTCCATCAGGGAATGGCTGTGGCGGGTTCCATCAGGGAATGGCTGTGGCGGGTTCCATCAGGGAATGGCTGTGGCGGGTTCCATCAGGGAATGGCTGTGGCGGGTTCCATCAGGGAATGGCTGTGGCGGGTTCCATCAGGGAATGGCTGTGGCGGGTTCCATCAGGGAATGGCTGTGGTGGGTTCCATCAGGGAATGGCTGTGGTGGGTTCCATCAGGGAATGGCTGTGGTGGGTTCCATCAGGAATTGCTGGGGTTCAGGAATTTCTGGGGATCCCTTGTGGGAAGGAGGGGGTGAAGAGCTGAGAGCCCCTGCTTTGCCTCCCAAGCATTAATGCCCTGCTGAATGTTGGAATTCCCAGATTTGGGTGGGACAGCTCAGGTGTCAGGACAGTGACACTGGGTGGATCCCACCCTGATCTCCAGCGTGCTCTGGCACTCTCCAGTGGGATTATTCCAGCACAGGTTCTAAATTACAGCTGTAATGGGGATGTTAAGTGTTTTACACAGCTGGAATTGCAAATCTATAGAATTAGATGCAGAGTCTCTTCGAGATGCTGACCCCTGCCTAACAGCACAGACTGATTGTTATTGATGGTGGCAATCCAGATGGCTGGGAATGGATAACTAAAGGGTTGGGAGAGGAATGAAATAAACATCTGAACTTCAACTCTCACTGCAGCAAGGGTTAGTTTAGTAATTTCATCTTTGGAGTTCAATAGGAGGCCTACTTGCTGTCCTTTGTCTGGAGTGCTGAACAAGTTCTTCAGCTTCAAAAAGAACAACAAAAGCTGTGAGGAAAAAAAAAATCAAATGTGTTTTTAAAATAAGGAACTCACAACAAGCAATTTCTGACAAAAAGCAGAAAACAAAGTTTTCATTCTTTCTTAAAATAAAGGTACACCCACAAGGACTATTAATGTCATGTCAATCATAAAGCATCTTTGTAGTTCTGCAATTATGTTGAACCTATGGCATTTAAATTTTTTGAGACTGGAGTTTACTTAATTTTCTTTAAAAAGCCAAAAAATATCCAAAAAACAAAACCCCAAAAAACTTTGAGTTATACACTTCGAGATGTTGAAATTCACAATAGTTGTATAAATGAAATAAATTAAATTGGTTTTGTACAATTAATTACTTCAGTATATTCCTTCATTTTTCTTATTAACTTTGAGATACTGTACTCTTCATTACCTTAGATGGTGCATATATATAAACAGAGAATACAAAAGAGAGGTAGATGTTAATTATAAGTAGTGGTTTTAATCATATGCTTAAGTTACAAAGATTGATATAAATTGCCATGTAGGGGAAAAATTAACTATATTATTTTTAAAAACCTAGTGCCACCTGACATAATATAAATTACAGATATCTCTGGTTCTTTTGCTTCATAAAGATACTGGGCACCAAAGATGAGCTTTGAGAGTTCCTTGAAAGTTGATTTGGACTGGGAGTTTGGGTTTATTCCAGCACAAACAACCTTAATAAAAAGGGTCAAAAATCAAATTGCAGGAGATACTTTCTCAATGGGTGGTGATTTCAACTGAATAGTCACATTTATTTCCATGAGAGAATCATAAACATGTGTAGACATTTCTGAGTGTTTGTGTGAGCTGTGGCTGCCAGCAAACCCAGCCTGGGAGAGCAGGGTCAGAGGGGGAATGGGTGCAGCCATGGATGTGCTGTGCTGGAGATACCCCAGCTGGAAATGGGAGTAATGGCCATGACCTGACCTCAGCCTGCTCTCTCACCAGGTCCTACAGTGTAGGAGAGGAAAGATTTCAGCTTTGGAAGAACCCTGGCCACACATATTCAGTTGGGATTTATCCCCAGCAGCAGGATTGGGGCATTGTTAGCAGTGATAAATCCCTGAATTGTGTTTTTTCCCTGGATCTGGGTGGGGGCAGGCAGCAGGACAAGCTCCAGGGCTGGGATTTGAGCAGCCCTGCAGTTTCCTCTGAGTTATGGAGCAGTTAATGACTGATGGAGACCCTGCCAGAAACCTTTAACCCTGGGTTCACCTCTGGGCTCACAGGGCCAGGGTCAGCACAGGCTTTTGGGTCTCAGTGAGATGATCTCTGTGCCAGTCTCAGGAATTCACATTTCAGGCTCAGGAGTGTGTGCTGTGCCAGGGATGGGGTGTTTGGGGTTGATTTCTCCAGGTTTATTCGTGCAGCACTGGCTGATAATGAAGAGGGTGATTTACAAATACTGAGGGCACAGTTAGGATGAACCTGTTGACATCTAAAAGCAGCAAAGAGCACGTTGAGCCTCAGGAAACCATAAAAGCTTTTTGCACTAGTGAATGTGTGCTGTGCATTAGGGAGCTGACCTTAGCACCCCAGCATGTTTCATTTTGTTTTTCTTTTAAATTCTCTGAAATACTTATTTTTTTTTTTAAACTTCGTGTTAAAACTATTGCAACTTAGAGCTTTCTCTCATGAAACTTGTAGCTGATTTCTCTGCAAGTCAAACTAATTTTATTTATTTGACACCTGGAGTTGAAAGGTGCTCATCACACACTCTGCTAGTACAGGACAGCACATCTGCTCCTGCTTTCCTCCTTTAACTGCTTCTCTTATTGCTGAAACAGTTTTCCACACCGTGTAAATTGCCGGAATAGCAGCTGCTGAATGATTCAGTGATTGCACAGGTTTTGCTGTGCTGTGGTCACGAGCCCAGTTTGGTTGTGGGAAGCCTGGAGTGTTGTTCTGTGTCCTGCCCACCCCCAGAAATGTCCTCAGAGTGACTGGAATGGGGTCACTGGAGCACACACAGTGTCACAGGGTCTGCCAGCTCCCACCCAGAGTGTGTGGACAAATGCAAATCTGCACAAACAAAACTGTGCTGCTGAAACTGTAAGGTACACCACAACTAGCAGGGGCAAATGTGAGCTGTTTGTGAAAAATGTGTTGGAAGTGCCAGAGGGTGGAATTATCACTTATAAAGATCTCACTCCCACAGCTGAGAATAGCTTAAAGGTGCTGGAAAATAAGGTTCTGCACTGCTCTCTGGAGATCATGTCTATTTTGTCTTAATTATTATAGCTCTGAATATTGCTGCTCTTTAATGCCATGTTGTGAAATCCCTTATGTGCTCAGCACTCCAGCCAACAGTGCACAAGATTAACCCTGAAAAAAAACCAAAACAATATAATAATTTAATTTAATCCCCCCTCTTCTTCAAGTAGAATTTTGTGAGCAGTCACTGTATAACTTACTGGACCTACAAATACACCTGGGTGTCAGTACACAAATCTTCTGCTTTTCATTTTTTCTCTAAGATGAAAACACCATTTGTTCAAATATTTCTGTAGGAGAGATACACTTACCATATCTGTATCCATTGGCTTCTTGTCTTTCTGACTCACCTGATGATGTGGTGATCTTTGCAGAATACAAAACCAACTCCTATGGAGTTATGGACTTGCTCCAAGAAGTCTGAGCAGCTCAGTCTTAATTATTGCCTGGATAGTTGAGTTAGAGAAACTATTCCCTAAAAAAAATAGAGCTTTTAAACAGCATTTTTGCATGACTGGTTCTAGTCATTAGTCACTTGAGATCAAGTCCTAGGTACTGTGCTGTTGTTTGTTTTTATTTTTCATGATTTTTTTTTTCCTGTTGTACTCTAATAGTGAGGCAAATGGAGCAAAGGGAAAGAAGTTTTGTCAAAGTGTGAGAAGGAAAGGCATTTGCTAAGGGAAGTGGTGGTGGATGCTGGGTTTGGGGAACTCCTTTGTGTGTGGCAGCAGAATCTCAGTGCTCCAACCATGTCCCAGCTCTGATGGAAAGTGATGGCAGCAAGACTGGGAGGGCTGAGGGGTCAATTGGCTCTGTCTGAACCCAGCTGGGATGGCAAATGCTTAATCCTAAATCAATCTTCCTTCATTGCCAGGGAGAAATGCAAATACAGGGTGATTACAGCTTTCCTCTTGCAGGCAGGAGGTGAGGCTTCAGAAAAGTTGCAAGAGTCAAAGGATTGATTTGTTGTGGAGGGTGGTTAGAGGAGACAGCAAATCAATTTACTGAAGCCAGAAGTTTGTGGGAGGGTCTGAGAGGAATTCTGGCTGGGGAGGAATAAGTTAAATGATGCCCCAAAGTAAAATGATGCAGATAAAGGTGGATGTTTGTGCAATGAAAGGAAGGCATGTGGAATTAAATGCAGATCTAAAGCAGCAAATGATCTATTCTTGTGGTTGGGAATTTTATAATAGAGGTAAATTAAAAGTAGCCAATTGTTGGCAGAAAATTGCTTAGAGGCTTTATAATCTAAAGATAGTCATAAGGACTGGGAAAGTAAGGGAAAGGAAAAAAATCAAATTCAAATGTGTTTCTGGGAGGGGAATGTTACCATTTTAAAAAGTCTGATAAAGTGGAGATATATTAAATTTTGTAAGGAGAGAACTATTTAAGGCTTTACTTGAGTGGTGTAATTTCCTTTAGAGCCAAGGAAATGATAAGATATTTATGATAAGATTCTTCCATACTTATTTTTGCTGA
The DNA here is from genome assembly GCF_903797595.1 of Erithacus rubecula. Lineage (NCBI taxonomy): Eukaryota > Metazoa > Chordata > Aves > Passeriformes > Muscicapidae > Erithacus > Erithacus rubecula. Next base: position 2,274,600 of record NC_136667.1, on the reverse strand, counting down.
AATCAACTGGTTTCCCTAAAGCAAATATCAATGAAATCTCTACAGTAGACAACATCTTTAAAGTAAGAGGTAAATGTAGGGAAAATGTGTAGAGAAGTAAAAAAATTGCTTTCACAGTAGTTTTGTCTGTTTTTTTTTTTTTTTTTAATTAATGTGATATTATATTTATATAATGCCATATATTTATAGATATAATCAGAATGGGAGTTCAAATATGAGTTGTGTATTATTGGTGTTTTGTCAAGGAAAGATGAGTCTGTATTCTTGTGTGAGTTGGGTACAAGGAGAGAGACAATTGAATTTGTAATGTGGTTTGTTGAGTGTTAGGAACAGAAATATATTAAGAAACTTTTCTGTCTTCTATTTACTGATTTTGGCCTTGCTAAGATTTTTTAAACAGAGACTAAAAATTCACATTTCCTTAAGAATTCCCATAAGAGAGAGATGCAAGGTTATGTCAAATTCTTCACTCTCAGCTTAGGACAAGGCAGGATTAGGTCTGTTGTCTTGCAGTTGATGTTTATCATGCATATTTAACACAGAAAATAGTTTTTCATTTTTATTTGATCTTCAGCTTTCCAAGAGTCTTCCTCCACTGCTGCTGATCTGTCTGGCATCATTTGTGTGACACGTGCTGTGTGTCACCAACAGGTGGTTTTGAGGGAACTCTTTCATGTCACATCCTTTTGTCATGTCATTTACCACCTTTATTAATTATTTTAGCTGTGATTTTTTTTTTTTTTTTTTTTTTTTTTTTTTTTTTTTTGGTGTTTGGAGTGGTTAAATTTCCTTAATATAATCAGTGTTTGTCTACAAAGGAGAACAAATGTCTTTTCATTCCCTGATTCAAAAGGTTTGTCTTTTTGGGCTCTTCAGTTAACACATTAATCAGCAGTGCCTCTGAGCACCCACTGACTGAGCAGCTGTGACATTTTCCTTCTTCTCATTTTCCTTTTTATTCCACCCCTTTGTTTGCTGCAGACACAATGTGCTGCCAGTTGTAGCTGCTGTCAGCACAGGTTCCTTGGGCTGGGAATCTTGCTGAGGGTTATTTGTTCCTCTGCTGCATCAGGGTTGGACACGGGCATTTTTGGAGGACATGAAAAGTTTGATGTTGAGTTTTTGGAGTTCCACTTCACTCCCACTGAGCAGCTCTCAGCTCCAGAGAGCACAGCCAGCCTCTCTGCACTGCCTGGAAAATTCCATTTGGTGCAGCCAGCACGTGTTACTCAGCCTCTTCTTTCTTCCCTGCTGCTCCCTTTGAGATAAGCCTGCAAGAGGAAAGAAAAGAAAAATATTTTTTTTACCTTTGAATGCTTAGATAGGTAGAGAGATATCATAATATCTTTATGTCCCTGTAATAAAGGTGTTTTATCTTTATTTATGTTGTAATGGAAATGACAAGGATACTTTAAGGATTGTGGGACAAATCCTTACCTTGGTTGTTTTAACATGTTTTGTTTGATTTTTCCTCAGTGATTATGTTTCAATTCACACAAAATACAAAGATACACTTGAATTTAAAAGATCAAATAGTCTGTAAAAATAAAGAGTACAGACACAGAATATTTTGGGTGATTTTGTGGGTTTTGATGCTTTGGGATTTTGTTTTGGTTTTTTTGTCTTCATTGATCCTTGAGCCACTGTTGTTGCTACAAAAGTCACTTGCTGCAAGTTGAGATCTTTCAGTTCAGTGAGTAATTTATGAGATGCAGTAACTGGAATGAGAGAAAACAGAGCATAATCTGATAAGGTTTAAGGGGCACTGTCATGTAAATTGTAGAAATGTTTCATATTCTTTAAGAAGAATTCCTGAAGAATTTACACCAGGAGATTTAATGCAGTAATCCACAGATAACAGAATGGTTTTTCATGGAACACACGCATCAGAGGTATTAGAGAAGATCATACAAGACTTGCATAAAAATCTTTAGAAATGAAATTATTCCCAGTCTGCTGTGTCTGGACAGAGTAACTCACTTTTTTTTTTTTGGAAAAGTAATTTAATAAAAGCAGTTTCTATGCCTGATTTCACTGCCATGTGTTATTGTACTGAATGTGTGCTTAATCTAAGAAAAGAATTCAGTGTAAAAGTTTACAAATCCAGTGATGGCCACATTCCATGGTTTTTGATTTCACATATTCCAAATGTTTAATTGCACATCTCTCATGTGAGATTTGCAAACCCTTCACCTTGCATCAGAATCATGCCTTAATGTTTATTATCTCCTTAACTATTTCTAAAAGCTCAAATTATTCCTGGAATTTGGCATCTGGAAGAATGAAAGCAATTACCTCAATAAACAAATTGCCATTTTCCTTAACACCTATTAGAGCTCTGTGTAAGAAACAGCAGTGGCAATATTGGTGTTGTTCTCCTTAATCCATTAGGATGCATTATTTTCTGCAGGATAAACAAGAGGGTGATTTAAAGTGAATTTTGGTTTTGTCAGTTCATTGTATGGCTTCATCTCTTGGGGGTCACTCAGAGCTGGTCACCACAGGAGCAGTGAGCTCTGGTCAGAGCAGGGGCAAGATCACAGAGGTAATTCTTGTATTAAATATTTAACATCCAAATTTAATATTTAACATTTAAAGCCAACTCAATATCTGCCCCAAGGAGTCTTGTAATGATAGCTAGAATTAAATGCTAACACATCTGTGTTAGATCTCCCTGAATATCCCTGGGTGTGCCCATAAACCCTCCAAAGGGCAGAGCCCAGCCTGATGAGGCTTCTGATGAATTTTATGTTGCCTCCTTCCAGAAAGGCAGCACAGCAAATTATGTAGGTCAGCCAGAGAAATAATTTTGTAATGTTATTATTTATGTTTAGCTGAAATAAAAAACAATGGTTATAAATTTATGATTCTTCTTGAAATAGAATGAGTATTCTCTTGACAACAAACTACAGCAAAACCTGTGACATCAGGGTAGAATTTCTCCTGTAACTTCAGAAGGGATCTCTAACAAAGAGTGAGGATGGGTTTGGCATAACACAGGAGTATTGGGAGAAATGGGATGGGGTTTTGTGGGCATCTGTGATGGCATTTTCCCATTAAGAACAGGAGAAATAATATTCATATTTTTCTTGAGAGAGTGATGTGCAGAGCAGTCCAAGGGAAGGGGAGAAGCAGCAGCGAGCCTGACAGGCACCAGTTTCTTGCTGGTGCAATACAAATTTCAATGGATTTCACTAGAAAAATATGGAGACTTTGGGCTCTCTCCTGACCATATGTAAAATATCAACAGACCTGTATATTCTTCCCAAGCTATGCTGCTCCAGCCCACAGAAATTCTTGGTTTAAGTGGGAGATGGATCCTCCTGGCACGGATGTTCCTGGGAGCAGCTGGAGCTGCTCTTGCCTCCCTGACCCTTGGACTCCCACCTGCCTCCCCCTGCTCCTCTCTCTTTTACAAGTCACATTCTTTGCCTCCAGTCTGAATTCTGTGCCATAGGTTGGATAGAGGATGAATAATTTACTCAAAGTCGTGATAAGGAGCAATAAAAGCATTTCCCAACGTATTTCTTTCTCTCTTGAGGGATTATTTATGGTTGGGGTGCTTGTTCTGGTCATTCTCCTGCCACCTGAAGAACAATCTGACTTTTTATTTTACTTCATATACTCAGAGCTACAATATGTACTAGAAAAAAATCAAACATACTTTATAAGAAGAATAGTCACAGCTGGGGATAAGGAATATAAATAGGATGACATCAAATGAAAAGAACTGATGATCCAACAAGGCTTCTATAGATCATGTTGTCTAATGTCAGGAGAATTGCAGATTAGTCTTGCTGCTCTTTATGAGTAAGCCTATTTATCAACTTTCTGGAAAAAATCTAATTTAAGGTGGCACATTTTCCTTAGTTCTGCCCCACTTCAAAGCTGGGAGTGCAGAGGTTGGTCAGCCCTTCTCCCCTGGCTGTAATCTGAGTGTGGAATTGCCATCCAGCCCTTTCTCCAGCAGCCAGCTCCTCACTACTCCTGCCTGACTCTGATAATGGAATTTTGGTTTGCTTGATTAGTAAAAAATTTAGGAAGCCTTAGCTTTTAACAACTTTATCCAATTCAGACTTAATGTTCAGAGAGAAAGGGAAATTTAAATTGCAAATCTTCTTTATAAGAAGCTGGATTTCTGTAAGGTATAACTTAGTTATGCCATAGAGAAAGAAGATGACAAGCCCTAAAAAAAACCAAAAAAACACATGTGGACAAGGTGGATTTGGGCAGGGGCTCTGCTGTTTTTCCTGAATAACCTACAGCAAGAGAAACTGGTTTTATGACAAGAAATATGCAGAAATATCAAATTTGGTAGTTTTGTTCCCATGTACTACATTTTTAACATGGTGCTTTATATCAGAGTCACAAAATGGATTTGTGTACATTTATATTCGTTCTTTAAAAGCTAAGTAGAGCTCAGGCAGGTAGAACAAGCTGTTTGATATTATGTGCTTTATTTTTTCCCCCCTTTCACTTGAAATAAGAATGCCTTAGCATCTAATGTCACATTAGTTTTATATATGTAAATACTTTCAAGCCAGAACATGTAGTGTAAGCATATTTTATCAGCTATTACCACTAAGATTTTTACATATATGAACTAAAACAGCTCAGTGTTTGTGAAATTTGAAGTAATTTTTTTTTCTCCTTTAGGATTATCTGATTTTGTGGGAAATCCTCTGTTCTTATGTCAGAAAGCATTTAACTGTGCATTGATTAAGAATTTCTTTATCATATTTGAAATCTGGGAAACTTGCTTCAGTTTATAAGCAATGATATGCAAGATAAAACAGAAGGATAACACAGTTTCTGATTCTAATTTAGATGTAATAAAATCAATTGTGCAGCAGTCTTTACTAGCATATTCTCACAGGCATTTTTCTTAGAGATTTCAAAATTCTTCTATTCTTACAGGGAGCTTTAGGGTAAATCTGTAGAACTCCTGTGCATGGCATTTTGGAAATACCAGGGCTGTGAATATCACACCTGTTTGCTTTTAAGGCAAAAGCTTTTGTGTGCAGAAAATAATGTTTCAATTAAAAATAAAAAAAATTAAAAAAGGTCATTTGGCATTACTAAATTGCATTCAGAATAGTGCAGAGGAAAAGAAAATTAGAGCAATTTCAATAAGCTGCTGACTCTGAGCTGAATAGACTCAAGCATTTGCATCACCTGTTCAACAAAAAATTGATAAACCACAATTTTAGTATCAAATTCCTGTATCGGCTTGCAGACTTGGTGGTCTCAGTCTCTTGATTTTTTTGCAGTTTTGCTGCTGCTGGTTACTGAACAACTGAATTTATTCTGTTCCCACTTTGTGTGGTGTCTGAAATCTGCAATTCTCTACTGGAATTTTAGTTGAGAAGATACTGAGTAAATAGAAATAGCAGGTGGAAAGAATTTCTACCTGAGCGCAGTGAATTTTTGTGCTTTTCCATATGAACTGGATTTGATTTACAATTAAAAGTGTATATATATATATATGTGCTTGTAAGATTAGTGAGCATTTTAATTTTTCATGCTGCATACACTATCTGCCATATCCCTTGGGATTCACAGGAAATCCTTTCCCCTTGAATAAAACCAACAAGATGCATTTACCCTAAAACTGCCCTTGAAACAGATACTTTTTCAAGAAGTATTTAGAATAATTTCTCCCTAATGACATCTCCTTTGTGCTACAATGCTTGATTGCTGAATCCTGAAGTGCAGATCCAGGTTTTTTGCTGATGTTTGGGTTTCTTTGCAGAACCATTAAGAAAAAGCATTTGCCCAGTGAAGATTCACCATGTAGGGATGGATTTGGCTGCTGTATAAAGAGCATTGTTCTTCTGTGGCTGACCTCCTTGTGCAGAATGATAGTTTTATCCTTCTCTACATCATTATGTTTGCTGTACAAAAATCCTGCTGTGCTACATCATAATAACATGTAATCTTCTTGCTCAGTTTAGCTGAGATTTAAGGAGCTGCTGTTCATGGAAGCAGTTTTCTAAAGTCTGATCTATAATTTACCAGAATCAACCAGGCAAAAGAGCAAGAGGCTTTAGAAGAGGGATACAGCCCTTAAAACTCTTAAATGAAGATTAGTTTAAAGTTTTACAATCCAGTATAGAACCATCTGGCAAATCTCATGTCAGGCTTTGTTAAACCCCTGAGCATCCCTGGTGTGCTGCACCCCACACCCACACCCTGCCTTTATCCCCATCCCTCTGCTCCTGCCCTGCACCAGATTTGTTGGAACAAAGGAGGGAAATGGGTAAAGCCAAGGGCTGGTTTCCCTACAGGAACAGGGGAACAGCTGTGGGTGTGCTGCACCTGTGCCCTGGGTGATTTATTGCATCTCTCAAGAGGTACCTGCAGGTAAAATAGAGACTTGCTGGGTTAAATTGTGGCTTTTTTGCCAAGGAATGGCTAGGAGGATGCAGAGCCACATCCCAGGGAGTTCTGCTACTTTCAGAGATGGAGCTGCAGTTGGTACAGCAAAAGAAATTATTGTGGAAGTTCAGTGGTGAGGTTTGCTCTGGAAAGCTGCTGGTTCCTGTCACTCCTAAATTCCACATCAGGCTCTAGACTTGTGGGTTCCTCACTGACCTCTCCACAAAGGGATCCTTATCTGTCTATTCATTTGTATTTCTGTCCTCTGGCAAAAGGTAGGCCTTTGTTTCTTGAGCACCAAGCAAAAACTTCCTATGGGAATCCTTAAGGGTATCTTCATTTCTGCTGTCCTGTGGCTTTATTTATATATAAATACATGAATCTTGGAAACTCAGAATAATATGTTTTAGCAATCTGTTAAATAAACTTATTGTCACTAAAATTAACCCCCCTGTTCACCTTTCACCTGAAGGATCTTGGGGGGCTGAAGGAGGGGACTGCAGGAATCCAATTACCTGAAACCAACTTAGACAAGAGGGAGGCAGTGGTAATAGAGATAATCTCCTCCTCAGGCTTACAGGGTTCCTCTGTCTCACTGCAAAGGACAGTAAAATCAGTATACCTGATTTCCTGATGGAAATGTGCAACAGAAAAATAGCAGAGTGCACTTCCTCTTTAAAATGTAGCTTTTGGCAGACAGAAGTTGCCCCAAACAGATAAACATTTGCAATCCCAACTATATTATGATAATGTAATGTGATATAAAACTCACCTTTTGCTATTTGTTTCCTAAATTTCACTTCAAGCCATACAAGTTTTCAGCTTGAAAGGTTGTTCCATACAGTATTTTTTAAACTTTGCTGCAAAGTGCAGGAGTGGGACTCGTGGAGTCAGACAATTTTAATGCTGCTGTAGCAGTTTCCTGAGGCACCACAGAAAAATGCATGGTATAATCTTGGAATTCCAGTCTGCTTTTGCTACTCCCAGTAATCAATAACCATTAGAATTACTGGTGGTAGTGTCTGCCCAGATAATTCTAGGGCTTTTCCAGGAATCAGAATAGATAAACCAAAGTTGTCGTGTTGTAACTTCTTATTTTCCTTTTTAAGTCAAGATTTACTTTGAAGAAAAGCAAAAACTTGTCAATAAAGGAACAGGATGGTAACATCCAACCAGATGAACAAATCCAATATTTAGTATTAGAATAAAACCCAATCAGTCTGAATTATCTCAGATGCACCAAAGATCTCCCCTCATGTTCCAGAGTGAGGATCACTCTGAATCATCCAGATCCATCATTCCTTTAAGGACAAAAATGATATCTGACTTAAAACACTTTCATAACCTTTCAAATCTGTTTTACAGTTCATTTTCTCTGGTAGGTTTGGGAAGCCTGGATATTACCTGTCAAGTTGTCATAAGTAATTAGATGTTTGTTAACTCATTGCTCCTAATAAACAACAGAAAATATTCATGATGGATTTCATTTTCTACTTTAAAAAAATATTTAATAACTGCTTTGATTAAATATTAAAGCTTTCTTTTGCTGTTACAACCAGACCAAAAAAAAAAAATTCCAAATATCAGCAAAATATTTTGTACAGAGTCTTTTTACAACCTGGTTATTATGCTGGACTTTATTGATTGCTAACACAATTGATCAGAGTAATTTCTGGGTGGTCAGGTGGAAGACTGATGGGACTGGCTGTATGATGGCTCAGCAAACCAAAACCTTTTTCATATTGAAAATACCTGAAAATTGAACCTGATCTAAGTAGACAGGACTGCCTGGCCTTGGGGAACAGTGGAAATTATTGCATTTCCCAGAGGACAACAAGAATCATTGAGATAAAGGAACTTTTTTTTTTTATTATTTTATTTTTTTTCCCTTGCTCAATGCCTGTACCACAGTATTGTCTGAAAAGGCTGACCTGGAGTAGAGTGCTGTTTCACCCAAATTTGCATCTGTTTTCCTCATATAATCATGCACTTGTTTATTCATTTTTCCCCTCTTTCTGAGTGGACAGATGTACAAAAAAAACTGGTGTGAAATGCCAAGAAAAGTCATTTCTCAAGAAATAATGTGATTTTTAACATCAGTTCCTGGCAGGCTGGCCCATGTGGAATTATTATGGTATCTTTAGCACCACCATTGATATGTTTAATAATTTTCATTGTGTGTTTGGGTCCCTTTGAAGGCTGATGATTAAAGCAAGATTATAAGGTAGACTACATTTGCTTTTGAACACATGAAAAACACAACCTTCCCTTTCCAGATGCATTCATTTTAACTCTGTTTAGCATTCACTCAATCTGTGGTGATTTCTCTTTTTTTTCTTTTGAAATGCACTTATTGTTCTATTTCAAGAATGAATCATATTCCATTGCTACCCCAAAATATAAGATAACAAAAAATGGCAAAAATTATTGCCTGTAATCTATTATTACAGGCAATCCAACCTGCCAAAACACAATTGCCATTTAATAAGGTGTTTTTTTTAAAAGAAGCCCTGTGAATGCTCCATGCAAACTGAAATTGCCCATAAATTCTGTATTTGAAAAAAAACAATTCTCCCTTTTAAGCAGCCATAGTTTGCTGTAAATGACACAAAAAAAAAAAAAAAAAAAAAAAAAAAAAAAAAAAAAAAAAAAAAAAATCCAAGGGCATCTCTCTTTTTTTTTTTTTTTTTTTTTTTTTTTTTTTGTCAATCCTTGCAGTCTCCATGGACATTTAGATCACTCTGTGGGACCTGGATAATGTGATATTTGTACTAGATATTGTCAAAGGCAGTGATAAAGGGAAGTACATCAGACCTGCATTTCAGGAGGAGGAAAATCCTGGTACTACTTAAAAGTATTTCAGCAGGGAATTTTTTTTTCTGGTCTTGTGAATGCCAATGTTTCTGTTTTATGACAGAACAAAAAATTAGGGAGAAAAGAAATATGAGAATTGCATCCTTTACAACAATGTGTAAAATTCCCTCAGTGGAAACACATATGGAGAAATATAAAAGGTACCAACATCCTTTTCAATGCTCACTCCCTGACCCAAAATCTTATGAATTTATTACTGCAGTAATTAGAGTTTAATAAGTAATTGCAGGATGTTTTGGATTATAAAAATAGGAAGTGTGAAGGATCAGAAATCATCTTCTTTGAAGACCACTTTAATATATTTGATTATTTATTTGATTTGATTTGAGTTTTGGTTTGGGGTGATTGTTCTTGAAACATTCCCAGTGGTGGGAAGCTCTGAAGATTTAGGAAAGAGAAGGGCTCTCATCTGAAAATATGGCTCTAATCCAAATAATGCAGCTTTTAAAAGTGTTTCTCATAAATTCCCTTTTTGGTTCATCCATTTGAGTTACACTGAGCAGAGCACAACCTGGGCAGGAAACAGCAGAGAAACCAGAGCTGAGTTCCCTCTGAATTTCTGCTGCTCAACCTTTCTCTGCAAATAATTTCATTTTTTTGGCTGAATTTTTACCTGTAGGTACAGATCAAGATTTGTACCCCCACACATTGAAAGATACAGCAACTCTATAAAGTTACTTAGCTGGGGAAAAAAAAAAAAAAAAATACCTGCAGCCTATTCCAAATGTGTGCAGTTCTGATGCATTGATACATTATTGTATGGAATTTGTACTTTTTTTATTCCCTGAAGGGAAATTAGTGCTGAACACTGACAAACTCATTTTTTTCTCTCCCAAAAGCACACAAAAGAAGTGGGAAGGCCACAAACTCCTCTGAAAGAAACAACCTTGGAGCCCTGGACTCAGCCACAGGTAGGCCGGAACTTTTCTGGTCACTTTTTTTTCCTGTAGTGATGGTTTCTGTAAGAATTTATGGAAATCTCCTGCTGAATTCATGGAAATCATGGAAATTCATGGAAATCAAATGCTGCAAGAAGTTGCTCTGTGGTTCTTCTCTCACATGTCAAAATGATTTGTTTTGGTTTTTGGCTGCCCAGAGTTGAAGTCTGAGTTTTTTTTCTGAGCAAGTAATGCCAGCATTATCTTGCCTTCAGCTTGTGCTTCAAAATTTTTTGCAGATCTTGACAAAACAGAACTACTTTGGTAGTTTTATTGGTGTGTAATCAACTGTGAGCATCTGGTGCAGAAATGAAGTGGTGGATGTTTATTTTGAGAGATCAACCTTTTACTTCATGAGGACTTGATCAAGAATGAAGCAATAATTAATCATGCAAAAAGCAATAAATAAATATGGATATTAATATGCAATCTTTCTTAACACAGAATGGCTTTGAATAGTTTGTAGTTACTTGAGCAAGTTGTTTATTATAAATGTTTTATGTGCAGGATTTCAGAGCATTTTTTGCTGTTTATTCCCTGTATCTCAGTGCACATGGAATATTTGGCTTCAGAGGTGATGTGTGGGAATGAAAGAATCAGTGAAATATGAAATCCTAGAAGTTTGAGTTGTTCCAGGGGCTCTTTACTCCCAAAACTTGTGGCAAATATGGTATAAGAATTTAGGAATGAAAAATCCCTCACACCTGTGTTCAAGCCTGGGTGCATTTCCTTTTGCTGGCAATGCTGCCTGTGCAGGTTTCCACAGGACAATCTGTACAGATGATTAAAATACAGAAACTCAGCTACTCAACTCTTCCCTGCAATGTGGTGTTTGTGCATGCAGAGAGGAGATATTTGTCAGTAAATCTGCAATCCTGGTGCAGGGTTTTCCCTCTTTCCCAAAGCAAAAGCTCCCAGGTGCAGTGAGTGCTGTCCCCAGCCCTGCATGGCCAAACCTCCCCAGTGCCCCAAGATCTGAGTGTGGTCAGTGATGGTTTTCTGCAGTCCTGCCCATGATCTGAGTGTGGTCAGTGATGATCTGCAGTCCTGCCCCATGATCTGAGTGTGGTCAGTGATGGTTTTCTGCAGCCCTGCCCCATGATCTGAGTGTGGTCAGTGATGGTTTTCTGCAGTCCTGCCCCATGATCTGAGTGTGGTCAGTGATGGTTTTCTGCAGTCCTGCCCCATGATCTGAGTGTGGTCAGTGATGGTTTTCTGCAGTCCTGCCCCATGATCTGAGTGTGGTCAGTGATGGTTTTCTGCAGTCCTGCCCCATGATCTGAGTGTGGTCAGTGATGGTTTTCTGCAGTCCTGCCCATGATCTGAGTGTGGTCAGTGATGGTTTTCTGCAGTCCTGCCCATGATCTGAGTGTGGTCAGTGATGGTTTTCTGCAGTCCTGCCCATGATCTGAGTGTGGTCAGTGATGGTTTTCTGCAGTCCTGCCCATGATCTGAGTGTGGTCAGTGATGGTTTTCTGCAGTCCTGCCCCATGATCTGAGTGTGGTCAGTGATGGTTTTCTGCAGTCCTGCCCATGATCTGAGTGTGGTCAGTGATGGTTTTCTGCAGTCCTGCCCATGATCTGAGTGTGGTCAGTGATGATCTGCAGTCCTGCCCCATGATCTGAGTGTGGTCAGTGATGGTTTTCTGCAGTCCTGCCCCATGATCTGAGTGTGGTCAGTGATGGTTTTCTGCAGTCCTGCCCCATGATCTGAGTGTGGTCAGTGATGATTTTCTGCAGTCCTGCCCCATGATCTGAGTGTGGTCAGTGATGGTTTTCTGCAGTCCTGCCCCTGCTCTCATCCAGCAGCAGTTAACCCTTGCTGTGCAGGAGCAAACTGGAGGGAAGGGGCTGTTCCAGCAGCTCCAGTGCAGCTGGTGGAGCCTTGATGGGCTCCTGTTTCCATTCCCTCACCTGGAGCTGGGGCTGGGTTTGGGGTCTTTGGAAGCATTTTGGCATTAGAGTTAATTGAGGAGTTGTTGAAGCAGTTTCATCCTGTGGTTGGCATTTAGTGGGTGACAGAAGAATTTTGCAGCCACTTTTCCTTGTTGGCTTGTGTGATTTTTGCCAGCAATCCTATGGAAGGAATATTCTGAATATTCTGTCCCAGTGCTGATGGGAATCCTTGTTGTTGCTGGACCATCCCCATGTTGCTTCACTGCTTCTGAAAACTGTATTTGCAACAGCTTTACTTAATAACCACAAAGATTAAAATTCATAAAATATTTTGTCATTCTTATTTCTCTTTTACTAAAAAAATAGTCTGTTTTCTGAAACAAATGCATACAAAGAAACTAACACTAATATGCTTTTTTATTTCTTGGAGAGAAGAAATGTAATCAACAAAATCAAAAACTACTGGAACCATTATTGTGGCAGAAAATTAAATTAGTTGTTAATTCTTTCATGGATGTGATTCTGGCCAATGCAAATCCCTCCTTAGATATTTTGTATAAAGTGAGTAAAAATTCATGGCATGGATAAAAGCTTTGTCTATTTTATGAGCAACAGGCAAATGATCCAAATGGTGCTCATAAAGCAAATGGTTCCCAACTCTAAAAGGAGGAGAAATGTATTTAAAAGCTGCTGGAATGAACCACGAGTAAAGCCAATTCCTCTGTACAAAAAGGTGTCACTTGCACAAAAGTTTGAATCCCCTTCCACTGCACACAAGGGAGAGACTCACTTAAAAAATAATTAATTTAGTGTGCTTGGGCTGCTCAGTGCAGAGAGGGCTCCCATTGCCCTCTTTGGACCTTGGAATTTTGAAACAGCTTTGAAATTAGATTAAAAAAAAAAAAAAAAAAAAAAGAGCTGTAGTGATTTGTCAGGCTCATTTCTTCTTCTGTGTGGTGGGGTTCTTGTTCTTGGTTTTACAGCTGTGTTTTTTAGGGTTTTTTGGCTGTGGTTTATTAAGCTCACAGAGCAGGATGACATTGACATTGCAGGAATTCTTTTTTTCATGGCCATGCCTTTTAACTTGTAGTTTTCTGCATCTCTTTCTGTGAACTCAGTGAATGGAAACTGATGGTTCTGCCTGGAAAATAAAGTATGAGAGACTCATTCTGATAAATTTGGGACAAGACCTTTGCAGATAAGGAACATGTGTGGGAGTAGTTGCCCAAATAGACTTGTCATTGGTTTACAAGCTTTATTTAAATGCTAAATACCATGCATTTCTGTGGTTGTGTTTTTTGCTGCTTTGCCTGATTAAACATTTAGCTGATAAACCCTGTCAAGGCTGTTCAGAGTTACTGCAGTTAAGATTATGTATTTATAGCCCCTAAATTTACAGTCCATTATAAACAGGACAATTTAAAATCAAAGTAATCTGTGGTTGTTTAAATTTTTGAGGTTGCTAATGCTGAATTTTGTGTGGCAGCGACACAAAATAATATTGGTCACCATGATTCTGAATCGGAAACAAATTTTTCTTCGAGATTTTGGCAAGGTGAGATTGATTTCTTCTCCCAGGTAGCAACTTACAGGATGAGAGGAAATGGCCTAAAGGTTTGCCAAGGTTTAGATGAGGTGGCAGGAAAAACTTCACTGAAAACACTGGAGCCAGGGTGCCCAGGGAGATGTGGAATCACCTCCAGGATTCTGTCATTGCTGGCAAGATAAATCTAAAATGAGACAACAGGGATTTACCATTTTCTTACTGCAAAGGAACAGTGCTTAAGTTTGAACTGCAGTTCAAATACTGAGGTTTGCCAGGTACAACACAACTCCCACTCTTCTGTTGCAGAATATTTCAGATTTAATTTTTTTTTTTTTTTTTTGTGGTGACTCCTACATCACTATTATATGTCTGAAATACACAATTATACTCTGAAATACTTCACACAAGTGGTTCCTAGAGGTGTTCAGTGGGATAAAATGTGAGAAGGTGATGTTAATGCTGTGGCTTTTTATTTGTTTATTAATTGTAAGAACTCCAAGTGCTTTTAGTCACTGAAGATAATGGCTAAAAAGCCAGGATACAGCTGCATTAATCTTCCTGGCCCAAATGGAGCATAATTACTTTAATGAACATGTTAATTTATCCAGGCTCCTCATGCTCTTCCTCCTTCACAGTTCATGCTGTCAGTGGAAACTGAGACAAAGTTCAAAAACTCTGCTCAGAGCTCTCTGGGAGGGTTGGGTGTCTGAGGATGATGATTTGCACACTCATGTTTGTTAAAATAAACTGCATTTCACACCAATAAGGCTTTATTACCCCTGGTGTAAAGGTGGAACATTCCACAGCACAACAGGATCCAGGCCAAATCCAAACACTTGTGCCTCAAAAGCAGAAGAGGATTCTTCTAAATCTATAGTTTTCTCTTTATTTGTGTGCAGAGCAAAGTCCATTTTTATTTTATTTTTTTTAGCAAAATTACTTTTTCTAAGAAGACAAAACCACTCAGACTCAAATCTAATTACAAATGATAGAGTGTAGGGTTTGGGGTTTTTTTGCTCAATTTTAAAGAATCACTTTATAATCTTGGAACAGTGGATAACAACATCACTAATCCAATATTTTAGCGGTAAATACGTTTGATGATGGGAATTGCTACACTAATCTTATATCCCTCCACAGTATAGTTAAGAAATCCACAGGGGGTTTTACTAATCAGTTTTTTGTAAAGTAAATCAAGTCATGTAATTCATGTTGCCTCCAAATGCCCAGTGATGCAGGCACAGCCACGTGCAGCATTTTTTGTTCTTTTCCTTGGTTTTGAGCTCTAATCTGCAGCCAAACTTTCCCCTGAGCATTCCTGGCCAGAAAAGTCTCCACCACCCTCTGACAGAGATGTCTTATTAGAGGAGCTGGCAATTCACCTTGTTCCCCTCACCTCCTGCTCACAGGCAAAAAGCTGCCAAAAATAAACATAATCCAACCACATTTGCTGCTCCACTTCTGATAAATATGCTTGAAGGTACTTATTTAGGCACTCATTTTATTGACAAGTGAGATATATTGCAATATGGCTTGTGGTTTGATCTTGGCTTTAAAAACATTCAAAATTAAAATAGGTTGTTTTTTTTAAATTATAAAAAGAGTGTTTAAATTAAAAATAAATATTAGCAACTGTGGTTAAATATTTGAAGATAAGCAATTAATAAGAATGCTGTGCAAATTTGGTTCCCACAGTTCATGGTTATTGAATTATTGTTCATGGAGTCCTGGTGTGCTCTGTTTTCTTAGGTCACAGCTTGAGCCTTTAGGACTCAAAACCAGTCAAAGTCAGAATGAAAACAAAGATTTATTCCTAGTTTGGTGTCTTCAATAGAAACTAGCCACTAAACAGATTTGTACAGTCTATTCACACCCAGGTTATATTCAGTATTTAGCATCTGTGTGCTTAAAATATTCTCATTTTATTTGGTGCCTTAGTAAATTCAAATATTCCTTGAATATATTTCTTATTTTATGGAACTTCAATTGTAATCCTGAGTGCTAACACAAAAGACTTGGTAAAATTAAAAAAAACCCCAAAAGTAAGGAAAGACCAGATCAGAGTAGAAGGTGTGGGGATCCAAAGTGCAATTAGAACTGCCTATAAAAATATCTGAAGTGGTTTTGAGCACTCCAGTCTTAAACCCTGATACTTTATCTCTTCAAATGGAGACCTCTCAAACTGGAACTGGAAGCAGACAGTTGTTTTGGTGTGATCTGAGCATCTGCAGGGATGAAATAACATTTTATTAAGAAACTTAACAGAAAAAACCCCACACTAATTACTCCTGAGCTCCTGAACAAATAATGTGTCCAGAAATCAGGGTGCAGCTCTGGAAGGTGACTCAGTGGAAATGAGAATTAACAATTTCTTGTCCATTGATAGTTTCCCCTGGTTCCAGTTAATGTGGAATAGAACACCACCAACTCACCACATATAAACCAGTATATCAGCCTCTAGTAGGCCACTGGGAGTATTCAGCTGTAAAATAAAAAGGTAATTGCAGGATGTTTGCAAATAAAAATCTTAATTCTAATTAAATCAAGACTTACTCCTCAGAGTTGCTGAGATTACCTGACCAAAAGGAAGAATATTTGTATTAATCTAGTAGGATTTCAGACAGACTTTACACATACATAAAATATTTTTTCAAGATCCAGTTTTGCATGGCAGGGGAGGTCAGTGGCTGATGTAGCTGAAAAGTCACTCAGAGAAAATAAGGACAAAAAGAAGCAGGCTCACAGAGCTGTGAGCACTGAATTCACTATTGATTTCAGCAGGGGAGACTTACAAAAGCAGAAAATAATTCCCATTTCATTTATCTGTCTGTTTTCAAGACCAAATTGTGATTCCATGATAAAGCCTCTCAATCTGAGCCAGTGCAGATTTCTCTCATGAGTTAATGAAGAGCAGCCTGACAGTTTTGGGGGAGCTCTGGGGGCTGCACCAGGCACTGCTGTGCCCATCCCTGTCACACATCCCAAACACCACAACTGCAACATGCAAAATCAGCTCTAGCCAAGGCTCCAGGTCCTCCTTGAAATATTTAAATTGTTTCTAACTCATTCTCCTTGTAGAATATTTTTTCCTTTTTTTTGTCCACTGTGGCAGTGATGTTGTCTGCCTAATTCCTTTGGCTCAGGCTGGTAAATCTTCTCTTTCCTCTTGCTTCTGGCATGTCAGGGTTGCTATTACAGACTGCAAAGAGGGAGAATTGGTGGGGGGAGCAGGAGCTGAGCTGTGGAGCATCCCCTGAACCCCCAGCCCAGGGTGCAGACAGGTAACCCCCAAACCTGCAGCATGCTGGGGCTGCAGGAGGAGTCCCTGCTCAGGACAGCCTGGGCAATGCTCCTTCTCCTGATGCTGGGCTGGAGGAGCTGAGCAGTGAAATGTGCAGTCAGTGTTTAACAAGGGCAGGTAGACAGCTGCCCCTTTGTCTTGGGAGATGCACCAAGCCCTGTCAGTGTCTGAGCAAATCTGCTTTCAGGGAAGGCAGGTGAGATCTGTGAGGTGCCCAGTTCTCTGTGGGAATTCTCAGAATCCTCTCCTCCCCACTGCATTTCTCTGCCACCACCCCCTTTTGGGAAGGAGCAGAGACATCCTCCTTATTTAGGGGAAAACCCTGAGTATCAAAATCATTAAATGCCATTGGACTGAAACTTGCTGTGAGCTGTGCTCAACATAAATCTCCAAATGGGGAACATAAATTGGCTGTGGTGTCCCTCAACTGAGCTGCAAAGGGAGGCAGGAGCAGATCCATCCCCTTCACTGCTCCACCAGCACAGGGATTTATGCAGCTGGGAGTGAGAAAAGCAGCTTGAAAAGCCCTTGGAAAACATGAACATCATAAAATCTCTCTGGTGCTGTGCTTTAAATCTTAAACATAATATTGGCTTCCACGAGGATCTTTGTATGGAGAGAGTTTGAGGGGAAGATTTTGGAAGTTTTGGGTTGTCAACTCTTAGTTGATCTCCTGAGGTTTTCTTTCCCACACTGTTTTTAGGAAACTTGTGACCATCTTTTCCTGCTGGTGGTGTTTTTGTTTGGTTGTTTTTTTGGGTTTTTTTTTTTAGGTGTAAACTTTTCCAGTGTTGTTAAGAACATCTTGGTGAATTAGTGACACAACTTTTTGTTCTGGAGCTGTAAAGTCTTGTCCCAGGCAATAACAGCAGGAGGCACTCAGTGCATTGTGAGCTTTCACCTGCAGGGCTTCACTCCAGTTGTGATTCTCTAACACTGAATATTTTACTGCTAGTCACAAAGGATGGATGCTGAAACTCAGTGTTGGGGGACAAATTATTCACAAATGCCATTAAGGCTCCCAATGCACACCCAAACTCTCTCTCACACATCTTAAGAATTGAAAATAATTTTTTTTTCCTGAATTTAGTTTAACTGAAATGTGGGATTTCAGCAGCCCATTAATTTATATGATTGTTTTGTGTCTGTGGTGGAGATGGTGGCTCTGGGCTGCCAGGTTGCTCACCCTCTCTGGCAGCTCCTCATCTGCGAAATCAGTTGTTTTTCTTGAAGGATATTTTATGGTCTGATTAATTTTTTGGCTGAAAATTGTTGCATATAAAGCAGATATGCTCCAACTTGGTGCCCCAGTGCCTATAAGGTAATGGGTATTCTGGACTCATTCAATCCCAAATGAGATTAACACCACTGCTCTCTCCATCTGCCTTTGAGAAAGAATCCAATAAACAACGAGGGGAGATTATCAGAGTCAGATTTGCAGTGGGTTTGAGCTCCTGCAAGGACACAGGGACCTGCCAGAGGCTGCAGTGCTGCTGTGCCACTCAGGGTGCCCTGGTCGAGTCCTTTCAGGCCAGGGCAGCTCTGCCCTTTAAAATGGACATTTCTCTCTCCTCAGGCTGTGCCTCACCAGCTCACTGGGCAGCAAAGCTGCACAGAGCTTCTTGCTGACATTTTATTGGTTTTCTTCACCTCAAAGAGATTTCAAAACAGAGGAGTGGTGAAAAATGAATGGTGCTGTGGGGGCTTTTCCTCTTCTGGCAGCTTTTGGGTGCAGATTGAGATGCTGAGCTGGGAATGTCAGAGTCCAGCCTGGCCACAAGGCTTCCCTGATTATCCAAGGATGGGTAGGGCCATGGTGTCCCCTCTCACAATTAGCTCAACAAGTGAGATCTTCCTCAGGGAGTCCCAAAAAGTTGGTGGTCTGGGCTCAATTGCCACTGAAATGATGTTTTCAGCCTCTGTTCTGCCTGCTTGGAGCTGAAGGACACAGATGCACAGCAGATTCTGTGCCAACTCATAATACATTTAAATTAGATTTTTATAATACAGTATTTGTCTTTTCTTAGAAAATAGAATGGTTTTGGTTGGCAGCTAACTCTGCCTTGAAGAGGGAAGGGAGTTTTTCAGAGTTTTTCATTCTTTCTAAGGATGAACTTCTTCCCTTGGAAGTCTCCTAGAGAATTCTTCCATGCTGTTATGAAAACAAACTGGTTCTGAGTTGCTTATTAAGCTAAATTAGGGAAAATGTCATTAGAAAAGGATGCTCCAGCCAGTAAGTGTTGGTGCTGCAGATCAGCATCTATATTTTGAAAAATCATCAGCAAAACTTTACATTTTGGCTTTTTGAAATGCCTTTATGTTTTCCCAAATACCACAATTAATTGTGGTGCATTGTGCTGCTTCTCTAACTCTAACAGATACCAGAAGTTTCCCAGACTCAGGAAAGAATTAATGTTGCAAACAGTCTGACAGTGGTTGGTGTTTGCAGTAGAATTCATCATCCCTGAAAAGATGCATATTCTACTGCTTTGTTTTGAAATCCATAAATTTGCACAGTGCTTTGTAAAGCCCTGAATTTCACTATATATCTGCAGTACAGATGGTGTAAACTGTAAAAACCCAGGCAGAAATTGCACTTTGTTTTATTTGTCATGCCCTCTCTGTGTGCTGCTGCTCTCCCTCAGGATTTTATTCTAAATTCCTCTTCACTCTTCAGCAAGAATTCACATAAATACTCAGGTTGCCACCATTTGTGGAAACTTCTGCCAGGGTGCCAGAGTCAGTCATTGCCATGGACAAGATTAGTTTGAGGAGCTGATATGAACTCAATATCCTAATCTGAAGTGCTATTACCAGATTAATTAATTACCTATTACCAAAGTATTTGCACTGTGGTGGCATTTTTAGTACTGGGTTGTTTATCTGGTAATATTTCATATTTATATTTTACTCTCTGAATTCCTACAGTTATTTCCTTATAAGTAAACCTGATTTTTACAGTGATCCTCTGTCATGCACAAGTTAAAATTTTCTCCTTCCCAAGTTTTACTTTTGGATTTTAAGGATCATTTCACAGAATCAGTTAGGTTGGAGAAGATCTCTGTGCTCATCAAGTCCAAGATCCATGAAATCTTTGCCATCCACAGAGGATTCTTGCTTTGTCTGTGCTGTTTTGGGGTTTTTTTGAGCAGCCTGCCTGGAGGTGATGCATGGGGCAGTCAGGTCTTAGTGAGAACAAGGCTCTTGGCTCTTTTGAATTCTGATATTTTTTTCCTTTAGCTGCTTTCATACATGTGCCTAACACAGATCTCTGTCTATTTGAGTGAGGATGCTTTATGATCCGTTTCATTCTTTCTATTTCAGGATTTACAAGTGTTGTGACTTGGAAACATCTGAGTTTTTTTGGTTTTTTGGTTTTTTTTTTTTTTGTGAGGAGAAGCAGTGTGAGAGGGAAGTTTTGCTGCCTTTCTCTTTTCAGAACACAGCTAAAGCACTCAGTTTCTGGGCTTGGCAGCTTTACAGCAACTTGATAAAATAAAAATAATCGTGCCATCACTATTTTATCTTCCTCCTTTCAGATGTGCTTCCTTCAGAATTGCTTCTCCCTTTCATATTTGTGGCACTGTGCTCAGCAGCGTGGCAGGCTGCTCACAAGCTCTGCCAAGCTGAGGATTTGAGAGAAAGTAAACAACTCAGTTGGAAACATGGATAGCAAGAGTTGTGGAGACTCTAAGAGGCAGAGATGTGCTGCTGTATTATACAAGAGTTCACTTAACGGAAAAATGCTGTTCTCCCCTTCCAAGGAATAGATCTCTCTTGCTGGCCATTGTGGAATAATGCCCAGCACTCTGTGCAGGCAACTTCTCTGTCAAGTTTTGGAGCACTCATCCTGACTGAGGGGGAAAAAAGAGGATTTTTGGCCTTCAGTTAGAAGATAAAATAATATTTATAAAGAATAAAGGCACGTGCTGGAACAACCTAGAGAGAGCTGACAGAAGGAGCTGGGAAATTCCCAAGGGAGCTGCAAGATGGGCAGTAATTGAAGGAGTCTTTTCCTTTATGTAAAAAAGTTTTTCCTCACATATTCCTCAAATACTGCTTTACTTGCAAGTGATATTTATTGAGTTGGCTACGAATCCTTTAGTGGTGCTTTACTCTAGCAAATTTTAGTTTTTGCAAACAGGCATGATTAAACTTAGCAGCTTCTCCAGTAATTTGTGTATCACTCCTACCCTCACCAAACAGCACTGAGATGAAAGACAATTCTTAATTGTCCTTCTAGAGAGGAGGTGGGGCTTAGCTATTAAGAAACATCTTAAAAACATTGTCTAGTGCAGCTTTCCTGAGGAATAAAGATTGCTGCTGGAGGATTTCCCTCCTCCTGCCTCTTTGTGCTGTTCCTATGCAGCCTCTGACTCTTTCCATGTCTCCACAATTTGGGAGAGATGAAGCTCTGATTAAACCCCAAAATTATTACTTTTTATTTTCAAGTTCATCCTTAGGTTTGTGAGGCCCTGAGACATCTCTATTAGTTGAAAGGACTGCAGGTAACCCATGCTGTGTATTTTGCTGAATTAATTTATCCCTCTTGGAATCACACTTCAGGCCTTCAGGGATAAATTTTCACTGAAAGACCTTAACAGATGTTTCTTCCATTTTTTTTCCAGTGGTATCTCATTCTCAGAATGTGTTTGACACTGTACATTTAACACAGTGCATATCACTTGCACTCAGATATCTGAATTAAATAAGTAGCTGTTATACTTACCAACTTTTTGGACAGGAAAATTCCTGTACTACTTTTGTATAGTGTTGAGAGGTGATATTTTTAAATGGAGACAGCCAGGTATATCTTAAAGATGTTTTAATAACTACCAAAACACTTGTACAGGTGTTTACTCAGTGA
Source organism: Erithacus rubecula (assembly GCF_903797595.1). NCBI lineage: Eukaryota > Metazoa > Chordata > Aves > Passeriformes > Muscicapidae > Erithacus > Erithacus rubecula. Next base: position 2,252,800 of record NC_136667.1, on the reverse strand, counting down.
TCTTCCTTCTCCAAATCAAGCAAAGTGCCTTGGAAGGGAAGGGTGCAGTCAGGGTGGTAAGGACAGATCAGGACAAACCTGGAACATGGGAACACAAAAAACAAAAAGAATGCAGCAGAAGACCAAAGGAAAAAAGGCTGAAGAAAAAGAAATGCTTCTGAATTAGTCTGTTTAGCCATGATAGATGCCTTGTCAACCTGCTGCACCTAAAAGCTAAATACATGGGTTGGAGAGGAGGAAAAAAGGCAATTGAAGAAAATCAATCATTGGGGTGTAGGCTATTAAATGTTGACAAGTGGTAAAGGCTGGTTATACTGCTCTAAAACTTTGGGGGATAACAAAACACCTTTGAGTAAACTTAGACTCTTTAAATCAAAAAGGAAAGTTAGTTGGTTTTCTCCATGGCATGATATGTCAGGGGCCAGTATTCTCAGAGACTGTTACACAGTGTGAAATCACTGCTTCACTCAGTTCTTTATATTCCTGACCTTGAGATCTGGGTCATCATAGTCCATGCCCCTGATGAGCTGCAGAGTTCAGAATGGGCTGAGGTTCTGGAGCAATAAAAAAATCTTTTTTTCTTTTTTAGTTAAATAATGAGCAATAATGTTAACTCCAAGTGGAAGTTGGGTAACTGATTAATTTCATTCTGTAGGGGGCAGTGCACAGAAAAGCTTCTTCATTTGTTTTTAAATGGTTTAAATTTATATAGAAAAGTGGGTGGACAGGTGGGGTGTGTTAGCAGTGTGGAGAGCCAGGGCTCCCATTGCCTGTTTCCTCCTTATTGATCTGCCTGGGTTATTTGGTGGCTCTGCCTCCTCCCAGGGGCTGGGGGCATTTGCTGGGTGATGGAAAAGGAGATGGAGACCAAATTTACCTGTGACAGCCCCGTGTCCTCTTGTCAGTGCCCAGGGAATGCATGTCCTGCACCAGCCAGGGTTGGAATAAACCAAGGGGTGGTAGGTGATGAGCTGCAGCCATCACTCAAAGGCTTCACTCACTACATCTTCCAGGAAGAAACAGGAAAATAAAGAGCAAAAACATGCTGTGTCTAACCCTGGCTGTTGGGGAGTTTTTTCAAAAAGGTGATTTTATCTCCCTTGTAATTTGTGTCCTGTGCTGTTTTATCCTCTGAGATGCTGTGCTGGGGTGTCATGACACATCTGAGCCCTTGCACAGGCTCTGGTGCCAGGGCTGAACAAAACAGCAGCTCTGGGATCCTGAAGGAAACTGCTCTGGGTCCCTTCTGAGGCTGTTCTGATTTTGGGTCAGCTTTCACAAGGCAAGGGCAGGTGGGTGTGAAAAGTACTTGCTTAAATCATTACTTTAGTATTCTTCTGAAAGTCCTTCTGGCAGGGTGTTTACCTCAGAGTTGGCCACAGTTGCCTGACACAAAGAAGAAATTGCCTCCAAATAAAAGCCTGCTGGAAATGATCAATCTTCCATAGCAGCAGTGAGCTACTGGAACAGAGAGCAGAAATTTTATTGTGTGTTTATGGCCTATTAGTGACTCCTAGGCATGGCTGCAGGGGAGTCAAGGCTCCTCTGTGCACTGGAAGAACTAAATATAAAACTGCTAATTAAGCCCAGACAAAATTAATTTTACAGGGTGTTTCCTACAGGTAACATCCCATGGCCATGGCAGATTTTATGGAAAAATTAGGGCCAGATGAAGAAATGACACTGCTGTTGTGCATCTGGTTTTCCTTGTAAACAAATAACACAGAATATTCTGTGGTGACCTCACCTGCATGAGACATAAGGGATTTTTCAAATGGTAGTTGTGGTTGTAAGGGTTTTCCAATTCAATTGTTGCTTTGGTGAAGTTAATAAGGAGGTGCAGAAATGCTCCTTTTGCCTCTGTTACCTGTCAGAGCCCATTCATTTAAGACCTTGTTGGTAAAGCTGTGGTTTAAAAAGCAGCTTCAAAGCACCAGGTGGGACAAAGAGAACCCCCATGGCAGGAGGGGTATGCTGGTATCCAGAAATCCTTCCCTGGAATGTGGAAATCCTTCCCTGGTGTGTGTCACCCACGAGGATTTACAATCCCTCTGTGCTGAATGGAACTTCAAAATGACTTTAAAACAAAGAATTTCTGAACTTGTAATTGGATTTTGTGTTTGTTTGTTTGTCTTCTGTTAGTTGCCTCCTTGATGAAATTTTGTCTTCTTATACTAATTGTTGTTCAAGAAACCCAGATTAGATTTTCTGCTTATAATGACTTTGGAGTTGCAAAAGAGTAAGGAGACTCAGAATGTTTCAGGAAGCCAAAGACAGCTGGAACTCTGGAAATTCCTTCAATTTGTCCACAACTTTTAGTCCATGTTCTTTAAATTCAGGGAACTGGAAAAGTTTAAGGGCTTGTTTTACTGGTAAAATCTTTTACTTTAAAATAGATCCTTGATGTCATGCATGAGATAAATCATAGCAGGGCTTGTTTTGACACTCTGGAGTGTTGTTATATTATGCACTGGTTTCCCAAGAGATCTTAAAATTTAACAAGCAGAGGCCAGTGTGAGTAATGAAATGAGGCAGCAGTGTAGCCATTTCAATTACACTTTTATTACCCAGCCATTCTTCCTGCAGTGCTCCAGACTTGGTGCAGTGCTCAGCAGAGGATGAAGTGCTCCGTGTGAAGGAAGGAGAGCTCTGATTTTCTGGCCAAGTGGGCACTGTGATCTCAGCTGGCTTTGACAGCAGGGCTGGGGCTGCAGCAGTCTGGAGAGAAGGGATGCTCTGCTTAGCTTGAATGGCTGAGCCTCTGCTCAGAGAATTATGATGTTTGATAATTATTGATATTAAGAACAGAGGTTTGGGTTCTTCTGGTTTGTTTTGAAGATGTTTTAAGTCTATGGTTAACAGTGATTTTTTTTTTTTTTTTATTTTTCTCTCCCTCCCCAGTAGGTCACTACAACATCTTCAATATTAATCTTTTCTCACTGCTTATCTCATAATTATCTGCTTGTACAATGAATTATTCCTGGATGTTTATTTCTAATATAGGCTATCATCTAGGAAGGCTATTAAATTTTTTGAGGAGTTCTGATGTAACTTGTACTTTAGATTATGAACATAAATTCTCTTTCCGTGCCCACAGACAGCAACAAGCATGCTGTATCTAGAAATACATAGTTAAACATCTGAAAGTTTAAAACATCTTTCTCATTTATTCCATTTTAGGGAGCAATTTGAAGCTATCATAAGGGATTCCATTAAAATGACTTTCCATTTAGGGCTGCAATAAAAGCACCAGGCACAGGAACTCCTCTTGGGTTACACAGGACATTAAACAGCTTTTGTTCCTGGAGTAAATTTGTCTTGTGGTACTGAGGGTGATGTTCCTTGAGGCCTCACTCTGCACATTTTGGGACATTTTGGGCAGGGCAGGGATCCCCTCTGTGTTACCAAATCCCACCAGAACACTCTCATTCTAATGCAGAGCTAGCAGAAATCTCCCTCAATGTCTGAGATAATTGTCAATTTAGACCACTTGTGTCTTTCTGAGATTAGCAAGAAGGGAATCTCTTTTTTTCCTCCTTTTACCAGCAGCCCAGTTAAACCCTTTCCTGAATGGAAAACGATTACAGGTCTCAACTGACAAGCTGCAATTTTTTCAATTCCTGAAATGTCGTTTATAATAACAGCAATGACTAGCACAGCACACCTACAATATCTGTGCTGTGAGGGAAGTCTGATTAGAATTTCAGCTGGTACCAAGGAGGGAGTTTTGTTTTTTTTTTTCCTGCAGGAGGCAGTTAGGCTGCTATTCATGTCCACAGCTACTTTGGCTAGCAACAAGTATTCATATTCCTTCTAAAAAATATATAAAAATTTGACAGTATGAATGCAAACTGATGGAATATTATTAAATTCTTCTGATTAGAAATGGATGTGCAACATTTGTCCCTTACAGAAAGTGTTGCCAGGCTGTGGTGCAGTGAGAGCATATGAGGGGAAAAAATTCAATTTTAGCAAATGTAAAGGAAAAAATATATTTTTTTCCTCTATTTGCTATTTCTGCTCTGAGGAAAAAAAAAAAAAAGTGCAAAAGGCTGACAGATCTAGTGTTTGAGAGCAGAGCTGTATTTCTTTGCCTGTCTTAGGCAGGTTTTTTGGTTTTTTCTTTTTAACTAGCACATGTTAAAAAAAACTCCTAAATGTGCTGGGATGTGCATGGAGCTCACAGTGCAGGTGGAATTGTTCTGGTATGGGGGCTGTACCCTAAAATTCAGGAAGTTCAGGAGCTGCATGCCTGGGAACCAGGCTCTGGAGTTTCTAGAAATCTCACACCATGGTTGTGTCACAACATTGATTTTGTGGCACCTTCTCACCCCACAGCTCCTGTTCTGTTCTCTGTCTCCAACTGCACAGACCTCATCTTATTTTCCCTTGTAATTCCTATGATCTGGAATTAGCCAGTTATTATGCACTCCTTTTTTACTTTGCCCCTGAGCTTAGAAAGGAGCATTTTGTGGGACAAAATAAAGTGAATATCTCGATGCAAAGAATTTCAATCAAAAATTGTTACTCAGCCATTTAGCCAGCCAGCCTGTTCAATTTTGGATAGATGACACACTTCTCTGCTTCCTTTCACTTTTTTTTTTTTTTAATCATTCTCATAAAATACACCAGTGCAGCATAAAGAATGTTCCATCTGACAATATGCATACGTATTTTCCAGGAATAAATTAGGACATTTCCCAATGCCCCAGCACATCACTGTTTAATACAGGCCAATAGATCAAAGGCAACCACTGTAGTTTCCCTCCTGGGGCTGTTCAAGCCACTGTAAATGTGACCCTTTCTAATAAGTGCTGTATTATTTAGAAAGCTGGAGTTAATCTATTCAAGAAGTTATTAAATTTGGACTTCTTTTTAAGTCCATATGGCATGGAAAGATGTCTCTGCTTATCAGGTGAATTTTTTGTTGTCACCTGCACCTCTCCCCCTGTAAAAATGTGGACTATGAACCAGCAGCCACAAATAACAGAGCCAAGCAGAAACTTCACATTTCTTGTGTTGAACCCTCCAGTGGTTCAGGAAATTCTCACTTTTCTGAAGAATCCAGAGAGGAGCAAACAAAGGATCAAATTTTGACATTTGGGATTAATCTGCAGAGCAATTCCCTCGTTCTGATGGCAAATTGTATTTTAGAGATTATATCCATGGCATTTCCCTCCATTACATGAGTAACATTGTTGTGTGTGTTTATACAGGGATGCTAAATATAATTGGAGAAGTTGGAAGGAAATGCCCCTCTCTGAGAAATTCTTGTGTAAAGTGCTCATTAAAACATTAAACACCAACAATAAGTATGAGAATTTGGGAGCTCCCCTAAGTTTTACTAAATTGACTAAATATTAGTGCAGTAAAAATCATCTCACCACTGATTTTTCAGAATCTTATGACTTTACAATCTTTCCTAGCATTTGGGTGATGCAGTGCTAGTTTATTGTGGAATTACTGTTACAAGAATTGGGGAGAAAGAGCAACAGATGATTTTATTCTGTTATGGAGGTCAAAATGAAAAAATGAAAAAAATTCAGATCAGCAAATCTGCTTTTGTTTTTAGCAGTATTCCAGGTAAAAGTCAAAATCTTCCTATTATGCAGTAAATAGTTCTTATATTACTAAGGGATGGTAAGACTTTTGTTTGTTTGTTTTTTGTTTTGTTTTTTTTGAATTTGTATTAAGAGAAATTTGGACCAGCCATGGCTCTCTGCCAAATCTTTAACTCAAATTACAGCTATGCCTGTTATCTCTGATTTCTATTTGGAAGCTGTAAATATTCAATTTCATTAGGAGAATAGTAATATTTATAAATACAATAGTATTTACTGATTTTCAGGCAATGCTTGTTTCTGCAAATTCCTGCCATGTGTTTTTTTGGGTTTTTTCCTGGTGTCCATCCTGTGGGATGTCCCAGCACTGCCAAGATTGATGCTCAGGCATTAACTGACCCAACTCCACAGCTCTCCATTCCTTCTCTGGAGATATTTATCATCCTCCCTCACACAATTTAGAGCACTTTGGCACATGCTCAGATAAATTACATCAGAGATTAGTGAGGTATTTTATTTTCCCCTGGAGCTGGAGTTTAGCATTGTGAGACTCCACCAGCGCTGCCGTCCCACCCACCTCCTGTTTAAAACTCCCAGTTGGGGAATGTTTGCTTAAATCAGCACTAAAAAAAGCACCTGCAATCAGAGTTTCAGACATATTCAAGAGTGGCTGATCACAGAAATCACTTCTTTCTGCCAGTAAACACGGGTGCATGCTCTGGTTGTTAATGTGCTCAGGGCTGGGTGGCAGAATTGCTGCTCCTGCCTTTGCTAGGCATGGTCTCACAAGTGTTTTGTGATTTAATGACATCTCAAGGAGCTGAAGTAAAGCATCGAGTTCAGTATAAACAAATCATTTATTACATAAACAAATGAGATCTAAATTGCAGTGATTTTTCAGCTGATAGAGATCAGTGCAAGGTAAATAATAATTTACTTTACACCGTGTAGCTGCAGGAACACAAATGAGTGGAGGTGTTGGGGAGCAGAGGCTGCAGGTGGGGCTGGTGGAGAATTGTCCCTTCCCCTGCCCAGCCTCTCTCTGTGGCCCACAAGGAAATCCTTCTTCTCTTGCAGTCCCTCATGGGGGGAGATGGATGTGGAGCCCTTAAATTTTACAAGAGCTGCTCATGCCAAATGAGACAAAAGAACCTCAGCCCTTTTTCTTCACTTACATTTAATTTCCTTCCCTTGCATAGTTCTTTGATCTGTGAAAAAATAATTATTCTTTCATAGAATCTGAAGGAAAAAGAAAAATCCTTTTTTTTTTTTTTTTTTTTTTCTGACCTTTCCTGACATTAATGCTACAGGGCTAAAGCAGCTCTAACTCTTGGGTTATAGTTTTGTTTTTATATATTTTTTAATTCTTTTTCAACTGGCTATTTTATAGACTAAAAGAATTACTCAATTCCTGTGAGCCTGGAACTGTGTTGACCACTTTGAGTTGTCTTTGGGGAATGATCAGGCTCGGAGGACAGGTACAGGATGTCAGAGGAAAGGTCCAATGGCCACACACAGACACAGTGCAGTTACAGGATCTCTGTCCCACATGGTTTTAAAAGAAATATCCTTATAACTTGGAAGGGAATCCTGTTATTGGGGTTGATTCTTCCATTTACTGGCAGGGATGCTAAAAATTGTTTCTTCCACCGTGGTGGCCACCAGGTCTGTTTGTGTCTGGATCAGGTGTAGCTGTTGTTATCAGGCAGAAAATGATAAAAATTATAAAATCAAAATGATAAAAGGGCAGAAAATGGTTCCTGTTAGCAAACTTGCCCTTCACTTGAGCTGTCAGCACTGTTAAGTTGTTGATAATGACACAGATTTGCTCCAGCTTGGTGGAGAGAATATTTTCCTGACCCAAATTCATTCCATGTGTCTGCAGCACAGTGCTTGTAAAATATTTTCTTTTTCTTGTGCTTTGCCTCTAATGATTAATAGTAAACCTAGTGATGAATTTGAGCAAAAGGGTGGCAATTATAATTTCATTAATCACCTAATAATTGGGGTCCAGGGCTCAACTGCGACTTCAGCTTCTCCATCCTAAGGAATTAAAGAGGAATTTCTATTAATCACCGTGTCCCAGCTGCTGACAAGGCCTGTTGTAACAATAGATCTAATCATTTCAAGATGCATCACAATTAGTGTGAGGAGGATAAAGGAGTTTGTCTGGGACAGCCTCCAGTCCCAGGGGCTGCAGGAAGGAGAGCCTGTTCCACCAAGCATTTACCTCTAAATGCTCAAGTCAGGCTTCCCTGGGGATTTACAAACCTTTCAAGCTTTTAACAAACTCACCTGTTCGTTAAATGTGGATAATTTTTTATTATTTTGTATTGTAAAATTAAAATTGTAAAATATGGATAATTAAAATTAAAAAAAATAAATCTGGAGTCTGCTCCAGGCTGGGTGGTGGGTCAGGAAAATGGGGCTGCAGTTGTTGGGTGGTGCTGCCACATCTGGAACAAAAGGTGCTGGAATTAAGGATACAGAGCATTGATTAACTTGTGCATGGAGAAAACATCTGGTTGCAATTCCCTCAGCTTATTGAGGGGGTTTGAGCAGATGTGTGGTTAAGTGGTAAATTAGGAGAGAGTGCTGTGCCTGATTTTGTGTAACCAAGGAGCAGCTTTGTGGCACCATTAACAGCCAGAGTGTCCAGCTATGCTGGGAACTGCAAATGCATCTTGAGCTGCTGTTCCAGGCCTCCAGCTGCTAGGAGCAGTGTTTGTATAAATCTTCCAGAGGAATTCTTCACACTCACTGGCTCTCTTATCTGCCCCAAGTACAGAAATAAATGAACCCACCAAGGTGTGAGCAGCATTCTGAAAATAAAGACTCCACGCACAGAGAAATAATGAATTTCCTAAATTCTATCAGTGGAGATAAGGCAGAGTTATCCATGTCTGAGATGCTGAAATGATGTAGCTAAGGCAACTGGAATAATAATTTGACATCAGAAGGGAGCTGGTATAAATGGGATTTCAGGGTGTTGGATGCATTTTCCAGAGGTTTATTTAAACTCTTTTCAGGAAAAGTGAAACTTGTCAGAAACACGAAAATCTGTTGTTGTGGTAAATCTCTACAAAAGTCTTTGGTTTTGAATGGAAGATTATAAGGGATCTTCTAAAAACAAACACAGAATTTTAAAGGTTTTCATATTAAGCCTTCTAAGCCACAAGTTGTGTATGAGTTTAGCAGTGCTTCCATGCTGCAATATTCACACTCGTAGCCCTTGGAGGTGCCAGAGTATGAATCAGCCTTGCCCATGAGTAAAAAAACTCAGCTGAGCCTTGCTCTAAAAGAAAATTATTGAACTGAATGGGCTGAATTGGGAGACAATGGAGAGTAAACTAATTTTGGATCAGGTATGGCAATTTTTGGTCTTTGTTAGTGTTCATAGCCCTTTGTCACAAAGGAGGAAATAACCCCAGCACCCACTTTTGGGATAGAAAACAATCACCACCTTCTTATTAGGCACTGAATTACCACCTTCTGTCATTGCTAAGGCAAATGTTCTTTTACATCTTCTGTGGTGTGGAAACAGTTTTGGTCTGTTTGTTAGAAATGTTATTTTGTCCCAGTTTGTTAGAACTGAGCAGGCAGAACCTCTTTTAGTAAGGGTTTATATCAAGTGTGTGCTTTACAGTAGTTGAATACTCAGTAGTGGGATTATTTTTAATGCATTTATACTCCCTTTTATTTCGGTATGTAAAGAATGTATAATATTGTAGTAAACTTTCACAAATCTTAAAACAGTCGTCTTGTTTTGCTGATCATACTGTAGATTAGAGTATGGAAAGAAAGGAAAACAAACCCACAAACCTGTTTATTTCCTCTTTTTGTACCTATTTCCTTTCTTCTCCTAATGTAATTTTCTTCCTAGTTTCTTTCATAGTCACACAGGCTTTTATATATTTTCTGGAAAGAATAAAGCACTGTAATATTACACCCTCAAATAAGGACTCTGCAGATCCACATACATCAAAATTGCTTCAGAATTAATTTTCTTGATGAGGGATTCTGTATATTGCAGTGAATGCTTGTGTAATTTTTTTTTTTTTTTTTTTTTTTTTTTTGGTGTACATTTGAGACTGGCATTCTTTGGACAGCCAATTTCCATGGGTCATGAAAAAGACTTTTTGTGCTTTCTCCACGAGTACTATAAATAATGAAATTTTTGTATTTGTCCCTCCCTTGTAGGGACTGAGAGCAGCAGCAGCTGTGATGTGGCAGGAATTGCCATTTGGGATCCTGCTGGCAAATAAATATAGTGTAGCAAAAAGGTGTCATTACAATTCCTTGTTTTGCCCAGGTTGTGATTCATTAGCACCAAATAAGCTACAGAACAGAACTGCTGCAGCCTGAAGTGGTACAAAAATGGAAAGGCAAGAAGAAAATGGATTTTAAGAAGAAGGAAGGGGTGATGTAAGGGAAAAGGAAGCCCCTGTAGCAGCAGTTGAGGATATTCATTTTCTCTTGACATTGATCAAATGAATGTGCAGTAAAAATGAATATGCAATAAAGAGAAGTTATGTAAAAGTCACTATAGAGATGAGTATTAGGAATAGCCAATATTCATAAACCTTTGCATAGGATTTTTTATGTCCTTTATGATTGTTCTCTCACTGTGTCTTCCAGTCATAAGCTCCTCAGTTTAGGAAAAAGACTTGTCATACAATTTGGGACAGATTTATGGTAATCAAAAAATGTTTAAGTTTTACCTTTTTTTTTTTTTTTTTTTGTGTGTGTGTGTGAGAATATATTGCTATGAAACATGTGCCCTAAAAAGGGTTTTGGGTGTTTTAGTTTGGTTCAGTAAAAGCAATCCTTCAAGTATGGGGGGACAATTAGGATGTGAAGATTTTCTTATAAATGATGTGAGGATTTTTTTTTCCCATTTACACCAACCCTTCAGATCCCTAAAACTTCTTCAGCAGAGGGGTAGAAGGATAAGAATCACTGGTTATGTGCTGGTTTTGTTTAGACAAGCAGGAGAATGGGGTTTTACCATCCCCATCCTACACTTGGATTAACTTTGGATTCTGGAGCTCTCTCATTGTTTCAGCATATTTAATTTGCTCTCTCAGTAAATTTTGTTGACACTTTTTGCTTGCTGTAATTTAGGATTTCAAGTTCACCTTGAGCTAGGGCTGCATACCAATGGAGGAAATCTTTTAATTTTTTAGTTTTCATTTTTGGTGGAAGGTATGTTTGTGAGCAGGTTCTGTGTCCTTGTGTAGATCATCTCTACACTTGTGCATGCTGTGTTTTATTAGAAGGATTTTTGGCAAGAAATGTTTGCTTTCTCTTTTTTTTTTCTTTTTTTTTTTTTTTTTTTTTTTTTTTGCTTTGCTCTAGCATGGCAGTTGTCTTATGTTTGCCAGAGTTTTTTTTTTTTTTTTTGTTTTTGCAATACAGGTGCAATCTGTGGAGAATATATAACATTTCCAATAAAAGTAATTCTTACATCAAGACGTGGCAATGTTACAGATTGTAAATTTTGACTTTACTGCCAACCTCTGCCATATTTTCCTTGCTGTTCTGTGCAATCCTCCATTGAGCAAAATATTGTCATTGTTATTCTTTAAATAGTATGGGGACATAATTTCCGTAGCAGAAGGGTAAAAATGTCTCAGTATCTCTTTTTTTTTTTTTTTTGTGTTTTTGACTCCTTCCTCTCTGTTTTTTTTATTTTACTGTGCAACAAAGGTGGCACTGCCTGGTAAATGCAGCATCTTATTAGAATCTCATTAGCATTTTTTTTTAATGTGGGCTGCAATTCAAGATTCAGAGGGGAGCTCCCTTGCCCAATTAGTGTCACTGCTTACCTGAAGCCTGGTTCAACACAGAGTGGTTTTATTTATTTGGTCATAACTTCCTATGGCAGCTGGGAGCCCCAGACCTGTGCTAGGTGGGAGGATCTTTCCAGAACTGGAGTTTTCTCGAGTATTTGTGTTGACCTTCACTTTCCCTGCAGAGGTTCCCATAATATAAAGGTGATGGAGTCTGGGCAGTTCCTCCATGGAACAGAATGGTGGGTTCTGTTTCTGTTGTGTGGTTTTTTGGGATTTTTTTCCTTGGTTTTGGGTTTTTCTGGGTTGTTTTTGCAGTGTTTTTTTTTCTTTTTTTCTTTTTTTATCTTGTTTTGTTTTTGTTTGTGAGATCCCTATTGACTGAAACTCTGCCTTGGAGCACAACCTCAATGGAGTCAGCTTCAGGTCTGTAACAGCACAAATAGAAATCCTGTGTCTCCCAAAAACACTCCCAAATTTTGACTAGAAATTAAAATTTGCATAGGCATCCACACGAGCTGGTTTAGAGTTTCTTATGTTTAGTGTATTTGCATTATTTGGAATTTAAGTTTTACATCTAGTCTGTGTGCACAGTCCTCATTTAAATTGGTAAGGATCCATATTTCACATGCATTTTCAGAATTGCGTGACTGCTAATTTTAGGAGACAGGTAAATGCCTAAATGCCTTTGAGGACCAGAGAAGATTTTTTTTTTTTTTTTTTTTTTATAAAGTCTTTTACTTCTTTTATGAAGATCAAAACTTGCTGGAATTTTCCTCTTGAGCTAAGAAAGTCTCAAGCTTTTTAAAATTGAAAGAAAAGTTAGGAAGGCACTTTTCCCATTACCTCAGAATTAATATTTTATTTATATTACTTGCATGAAGTGTATCTCCATCAGTCTGAGATCTGTGGTCAAGTGTATTCTTTCCATTTAACTGCAAGATTTCAAGATTCTCTGGGGATATGATATCCAATATTTCTATTAAAAGAGAGCTCATGCAATAGAGTCTGACTTCCCTGAGGAGAAAAGAATGAAGTCTGCCTGGATTGCTGGGTAGATTCAAAAGCAAGAGGGGCAGGAGGAGGGAGATGTGAGATTTGTGCTCAGTTCAGAGCAAGACTTGGCCCCAGTGGGGAGGTGACCAGCAGAGGTGACCAATTTCACAATTTGTGACAACAGAGAGTCAATGCAGGTCCTTGCATTTCCAGCCTGGGGATTTTCTGACTGCATTTTGGTCAGTACTCCTCTTCTTGCTTTTCTGGTTTCACTTCAGCACACCTTGAACCTGTGTGTGCAGCCAGGACTTCTTTCTGTCTCTGAGGGGTTGGTTTGACAGAAATCCTGCTCCATGTTGGTACAAAATTACATTTAACAATAATTAAAATTTGGCAGATAAAAACAAACCTTGACAGAACCCCAGAACTCAATAGAAAATAGTGAACTACCTCCCAGCATTTTAAACTGATACATCCCTTTGTATTGCATCAGAATTTCTCACAGATGTGGTGAAGCAGGAATTGGTAGTTGGAGTTTGAGTAGCAGATCCATGAATTGTTTCCAGCTTTTAAATGGGAATAAGCAAAATCTGTTTAGGAAATTTTCACCCCAAGTTCCTTCTTTGCTAGCAGAAGGAGAAAGAAACTTTGCTATAGCAGTCTTCACTGGCTTTATTTCTGCTAATTAGTTTCTAGTAGTTAATGGCATAGGTGAGATGATGGAATTAAGCCAGTGGAACAGTGTTTCACCAGACAAGATTAAGTGAAATGCTGGAAAGAGTCAGGAAACAGTAATGGATAAATGACAGCTTGGATTGAGTGCAATGCTCTTTCTTGCAGGTTTGATGGTTTCTGAATACCAGCAGTTACAAAAATAATACAATTAATTGTCAATTATTTCTTGTGCAGCTATAATTAGCACTTAGTTAAAAATTAGTGTTTCTTCTGAAATTAGGATCTTGCTAAAGATTATAGAAACTCTTCAGACTGAAACTCGTTTGAAACAGAAAATTCAATGTGAGTTACATGATTGAAGATGAGAATTTTTTTTCCTGAGCTCCTTTTGTCTGATATAAATGTGCTGATTTCTGTGAAACAAGTATTTAAAGTGCTAACTCTTTGATACTCATCTTGTGAGCAGTTTTCAATCTGACTTTATTTTCCCACCAATAATGTATTCCTTGCTGTTTGGAAACTGCATGCAGCTGGCAACACCACTTGGAAATATTCTGATATTCAAATGGAGCATGCAGTGATAAAGGGAACTACAGAGATGTTAATTCTTGGTTTAACTGTGCCAAAAATTAGTGACTAGGAGTTGGAATGTAATGAGAGGGGCTCCAAACAAATGTGATGAAATGATGGGTTTGGCCTTTGCTGCAAGGGCACCTGTGTTGGTGTTGCCACTGATGACTTGATCCTGAATTAGCCTTGTCTTGCCCAGGTCTGCAGCCTGCTGCCCTTATTTTTTATGAAGAACAAAGGTTTTACAGTAGAGTCAACTTTTCACATTCGTGACAAATTGTAAAACACTGGCATAAGCTCTGTGGCCTTCATTATGGAACTGGGGAAAATAAAATACCAATGTAAGATTTGAATAGAGTCAAAATAACCTGCTTTTCTCATCTTTTTGAGTAATGAGCTATGTTGAAATGGCAAAAAAAGAAAAGGTCAGTCAGGACTATTAACATCTGGTGGAGTCTTTAGAAACAAATATAAATAAGAGATCTGAGGGATGAGTGGGCAGCCTGAGGCATCACCACCTCAATGTGTTGCAGCTTTTTGGGATTTATCCACAGCCAAAAAGAACCAGGGCAAAAAAGAGCCTGGTGTCATCCCAGCTTCTGCTGTGCCCTGCCAAGGAAAATGAAGCTGTTTGGTAAAGATCTGATAGGCAAAAGCTGAGCTCAAAATAAATGAATTCATTTGGCAGAAAGTGATTAAGAAGCACACGGATCTGGAGGGGCTCATCAGTGGGAATTGGGCTAATTTGGTGGAAGGAGAATTTCTTCAGAGGGCACTGCTGGAGTCAGAGGAGGGCACAGCCTAATACTGCTGAATTAATAAAGTCTGCAAACAGGTTTGAAGTCCCAGGTGGTTTCTCAAATTAGTCTTTTGTTTAAATAAGGCAAAAAAACACTGTATTTTGATGTGAGAGCTGACCACTGGGGAATTAAAGTAGAAAATAACAATTCCCAGAATAATATAGGATGGGTTTACATGCATCTCTATAAAAAAAAAAAAAAAATTTAAAAATAATAGAGACAGAAGTTGTCACTTGATTTCAGAATGCTGATTAATTTGGTGCTCAGTGTACATTTCCCAACAAAGGTTAATGAATCTGTTGAACTAATGAACTTTTCTTAATTAATAGAAGTTTCAATTTTCTCCGGGCAAGGGCGTTGGAAAAGAAAGCAATGAATATCACCCAAACAAGAGCAATGAATAGCACACAAATAAGCACATACTGTGGTTTTTTTTTTCAAATAAAACACAGAAAGGATTGAGTTATTTTGTTGGGTCTATACAAGACATTGTAAACTTCCTGGTGAAATTAGAAGGCTCAAGTCAAGTGGCTGGAATAATTTGTGACTATCAGAGGGCAGATCCTTCAGGTCTCTTCTGTGTTCCACAGTCCAAGGGGAGCAAATTTTCAAGAGTCCAAGATGCACATACAGCTCCAAACAAGGGAAATTTTATTTCCTCCATCATTATGTTAAATTACTTTAATAGAGGAAAAAGGATTGGATACATCATTTCTATTTATAAAGTAATAGTTATGATTTTATTCTGCTAAGTGGCTACTTGGGATTGCCAAAGATGATTTGTAAAATAGGGAGCCAGAGCTTAACTATGCAGATTTTTAGAGGTTAGCAGGACTACATGTTCCATCCTCTTTCTGAATTAGGAAATTTATTGAGCTTGTACAAAAAAAAAAAAGGGAAGTAACTGTGTGGGTGTGAGGGAGAATGGGAAGAATTAGAGGTGTGTAGGGTCAGTCAGAAGGATGTTTAAAAAAGATAAGATTGCATTAATTAACAATGGGCTAGCAGCAATGTATAAAAAATGGAACTGGACTCTTTGCTTTACATTTATTGGCACTGCTGAGCTTCAATTCCCAATTCCAGGAATTGTGTTATTGTTGAACTTGTTCTCAGATTAACCCTGCACAGATACACAGAATGGAAGGGAAACTCACTATATTTGTGCAATTTGAATAATTCATCTCTCAGGGAGACCAAGACCTTAATGCACACTGCTTTAGTGCCCAGGCTTTGGTGTAATCTGAATTCCTAGGGCAGCACAGGCAGGCACAGCAGTGAAATGCTGCTTTTGAGAGGGAAGCTGGAAAATAAAACATCTTTGGAGCAAATGGGGAGGGGTGTGCACAGGGAGCATCAGCACAGAGCAGGTGAGTGCCCCAGCTCCTCTCATGCTGCTGGCAGGAGATTTAGGTGGGGGAACAACCGGTAAAAAGATTAAATGTTTTCTACTCCATTGAAGGCCAAAGTATCTTAAGAGGTTGAAAAACACATAACTCCTGTGAGGGCTGCAAAGGATCTCCTTGCAAGCCCCCGTTTTTCTCCCCAGCATTGATGGGAAATCAGGCATGTGATGATTAATCCCTGTGTTACATTGATTGAGCTGTTTGTACAAACTCAGCTCTGTTAATGTACAGCTCCATCTGTAGAGAATACAGGATATTCAGGCACTACAATGGAACAATCAAGAAAAGCAGCTTCCATTCTTCCTGGGAGAGTGCTACAAGAACAAAGTACAAAAGTAAGCAAATGAAAATGTTACCTAAATAGCAAGTGAAAATATTCCTTTAGTGCTTTTATGAGACTTTGTTCAAAAATCCGGTTTCTCTAACGTTCAGGAGTTGTATTTGTGTTTTGAAAATAAAATCTGGTTTGCCACACTCATTTTTAACTTGTGTAAATATTTGCTTGTATTTTCATATTCAACTGTGTGCTATTTCTTTTTCCCACTATCACAGATGTAGGCAATTTTCTATCCCTTCCCCCCAGCATTTTTTTGGCAGCTAATGAATGCAGTCCTTTAGATCTCATCTGATCTTTGGCAGGATATCTGGAATTGATGTCCTAGGATGTGTGTAGCTAACTCAGTAATGATGTTACAGGAAAACTAAACACTCCAAGCCACAAAGCTCTATTCAGAAATTTTATCTCTGATCCAGAGGCAAACTAAACCCCACTGTAGTCCTGTGAATCACAAATTGGATATTCAGAAATGCACACAGAGAGCCAGAGGAATGAGAGGGTGGTGCTCCATGGAAAGCACAAAGTCAGAGCGCTGGGACTCCTTGTCAGGGGATTGTTCTGGATTCCTCAACAAGTTGCTTAATTGTCTCTCCCTTGTCCCCAAAAAAGAAGTGAAACCATGTAATGCAAAGCCTTGTTGGGAGATGGGTTTGTAGCCCTGTAAAGTCAGTTTGCATTTCACCTGCTTACAGCTAATTCCTGCCTCCATGTGAGCCAGGCAGAATTCCATGCAGGGTTTATCCAGGGTGCTCCCAGTGCCAGGAGCTGTCAAACAGCACCTGAGCTGACCTGAGACAGGTGCAGGGCTCTGTCACTCTCCTCATCCCCTTGGAATAATCAGTAAATGCTCCTACCTGTGTCAGTCACAGGTAGAACTGGGTGGAATTACTCTGTGTTCTTGTTAATCCCTTGTCTGTCAGCTCTCATCAGGCATTACACCCTGCCTGCCTTGGCAGTTTCCAGCATGCAAATTCCCTGCCTGATCAAGTGCTGCTAGACTGTCTCATACAGGTGCACATTATGGATTTGGGTGTCACATATTAATCTTACAGTAATATTTCTCTTTGTAGTTTGGACACTTCCTAGCATAAAAGTTAACACCAAATAATTGAAATCCCTTTTTTTTTTTCCCCCTTCTCCCATGGAATTAGACACTTATATATTGGTTCCTACTGACACATCAAGTAGTCATAATTCCAGTTGCAGTGGATGAGTGTCTCCAGCACACCTTGGGAGGTGTATAATGCTGGAATTCATTTTGCATGGATGTGGCTGCACTGACAGTAGCCATGAAATTCAGGTGCCCTGAGCCTGGGCTCCAGCAGGCATTTCAGTGTTAAATCTTTCTGTAAAATGGCAAGCCATAAAGCTGAAATGTTGTATGTCTGCATCTACCTGCTGTAAGAGGATAAAGAAACTGCAGTTATGTCTTTAATTTTCAGCTAGGATAGATACATCAGCTTTTTAAGAGGTGTCTTGTTCCTGATGATGTTAAAACATTTTATTTACACAATATTTAGGTCACTGCACTGGCTCAGTTCTGACTCAGTGTCTTAGGAAAAAGAGCAAACCACTAGATTCATTTTATTCTGTCATATAAATCACAAAGTAATGATAAAACAGTGTCCTTTGTATTATATTTTTTATATATATATAAATAGGATGGTAATTCAGCCACTCATGGATATTAATGCAGTTGAAATAACTTTTCCATCTTGACCAGTGAAATGGAGACATTTGAATTTTGCCTTTACTCACACTGAGCACCACTCTCCTCCCAAATATCCCTGCTGGACTGGAGGCAAACTCTGACTTAAAGACAAAACCCAGAGGCTGCTGAGGGATTGAATTCTGCAGGGCTGGAATCTGCACTTCCAAACTGATTAGCTGAGCGTGTTCCCTGTCTGGAAATTGTTCAAATACTTGCAGTCAAGGGAGGTTTTATCCAACACCATTTGTTTCAGATGTCTGCCTGTTAATGTTTGAACATTTTCTGCTGTATTTGGAAAACTCTAGATCTTGACTAGGCACTAAAAATTTCACTCCTCCATATGACTTGTATCTGCACAGCTTCTATGTTTCACTCCACTTCCAGCCCAAAATAACCTTCTTGTAAATTCCTTTGGATACACAAATCTTACACCAGCTGAAGCTTTTGAAACAAGTCATCCCAGGAAGGATGGGGATTTCATCCCTGGCAAGAGCCAACAGTGCACACACATGTTCAAAAAGCAGCTTATTCCTGTCTCTGGGAGATCATTCCATTAATTTCTACAGAGAAACATGATTATTGCACACAGTTACATAGCAAAGGGAGCAATTCTCTGTGTCACAGAGCATCTGAGGTTTTGCAATGGTTTTCATTTAGTAAGGTGGTTTTTAGGTGGTGGTGGAGGGGAGCCAATAATCAGTGTCCTTACAAATTGCCTGCACCTTGTCATGGATTTGTTAACAGAAAAAATTAAAATGTCATGTTGCATCTCCAAGCTTAACACTAAGTGGGGAAGAGCAAAGCATGAAATATGAAGTGTGGTGGAGTGGCAATGAATGGGATAGTTTTAAAATAATATTTAAAAAAATCTTCATCCACTCTCCCAAAAGACACAAAACCCCATGATTGACCCCAGCCCTAAAAACCAAACCCAAATTATTTATCACTGAGGAAGCTGCAATATTTCTGAACAGAATAATAAATAATTCTGAAGCTGCCAGTTTGTCCCAGTACTTAAATGCTGGAAGCCCAGAGGACTTGCCAAAAGTCAGCTTGTCCCCATAATTAGGCTTTTAATGTAAAAGCAGATCTTGGTGGATTTTTTGTCTTTCAGAGGTTTGCAGCTGTGTAAGAGGAGTGTTTTGGTAAAGGTGAGTGAGCAGCAGCAGGTTTGCAGTCCTGTTCATGGCTTGGAACCAGTGTCTGTCTTTCCATGAGCATCTCTTCTTCCCCCCCCCCCCCCCCCTTTTGGCACTGGTGCCAAGTAAATGAACAAATCTTGTCAGTCCTTTCAGGCCTTCAATACCTTTATTTATTTTTTCTTAAATAATCTCTTGTTATTCTAGAGGTACCAATATTTTTTTGCATGAGTTTGAGATTCATACACTTATTTCCTTGGTATTAAGTAGAGCTTTTTTCCTTTTAAATTAGGTTCTGTGTGTGTACTTTACTTAAAAGAAGAATTCTTTGGGGGTTGGGGTTTTTGGTTTAGGGGGATTTTTTGTGTATAGGATTCCCTACAGTTCTGAGAGCTTCCAGCAGCCAATACCTGGTTTGATTCCTGACTATGTTACTTCTTTAGTAAAACAGATTTAGTTCCACTTTTCTAGTTCTAATGTTTGAGCACTGCTTCAAGGTGTCCTTGCTTTTTATCTTTTTTCCAGTCAAAGCAGAACATGGGCAGAGGGGATTGTTGCAGTGCTGTTCTGTGAGTTAGAGGTGCTGGAAAAAAAATCAGGGCCAGTGAAACCAAAAACTTTCTTCCAGTCCTGTGTGTAGAAAAAGCTTAGAAAGGGGTGGATGAGCACAGGCAGCACAAGAGCTGGGCAGCTTGAGACACAGGAGGAGAAGGATCTGCAGGAACTTCAGGAATTTGGGCAAAGCTTCTCTGAGGCCACAAACTCAACTTGCTGCTTGATCCTGTGCTGCTGTGTTGAACTTTGGAGTTCTGAGTTGCTGGAATGTCTTTCTGAGCAACTGGAGATGGAAAACATCCTCTCCTCTCACAGCAGTAATAGATGGAGGGATTGGAATATAGATGTGTTTTGGAAATGTTAAAATTACAAAGGAAATAGGTTTATTAGTTTTGTGCGTGGTTTTAATAAGAGCTGTTGGAAATTGTAAAGCTCTGTCTTTTCATGCAGTTTTGTGTCTGGGTATTCCAGAGGGAAGGCTGTCTCTGGGAGAAGGTATCAGACTATGAATACTGCTGAATGATTCATTTATAAGTTGCTTTATTTAGTCAGGAGTTTTTTCTGTTGTACCTCCCTCTATAATACCTAAACATTTCCATGCTGTAATAGGCTCATATTCTTAAAACCTTTGGGAAGGTGTGCTGTCACTTTGATCTCAGGGGCTGGACAGCATGACAAATAGCAGATTTCCTTAAGCAGCCTAAAGATTCATCTGGAAGTGGGGCAGGGATGGCTCTGTTTATTCAGGGTTGTTCCCAAAGGACAAACTTTTCTGGGTGCACAAAGGAAGATTCTGGCTAAAGCCACTGAGAATCTGGGATTTTTCCTGGTGTGCTTGGAGATATCTGGCATGCCTGTGTGTTGAACATGAAGATGACCACTTAAATTCTCTGTGTGGGTTGAGGACAGTAAGCAATAAATTGTATAATTGACCCACTTTAATAAATTGACAGTTGGAATGAATAATTTCTGTATGTAGAGTATTTTTTTATGCTATATAAAAATCTCTTGTGTGGGCTTTACAGATTTCTCCCAAAAACATATTTATTGTACCCTGAACTAACATGTCTTGATTGTTGAAATTTCTTGTCCTTGGTGGCAGAGAATAATGATATTTTTGGGTTTGGTTGTTTTTTGTTTTCTTTTTCTTAAGAATCCCCAGCATTATTCTTAACAGAAAAGAACCAGGAATTCCACACATTCATTGCAGGGCTTCCCACAGTACTATGTGTGTTATGAGCTACTGAATATTGATATTCTTCTCTTCCAGGATTTTATAAACTTTTTTGTCATCTTAAACTTGTTTTCAAAGAGAAGAAAAATATGCTTAAACTGTGTCTTAAATGTGATCCAACACAGGCTTTTCTTGCTGTAATTTACATGGAGATTAACAAACAGCTTTTTTTTTTGGGTCAGCTACATGATGCTGATGCAGCATAACACACTTTTCTGCAGCAGTTACCTTAATTAACAGATTCTGCATGCTTTCTGTGAAGTCCTGGAACCCAGGCTTAGAAAAACCTCCCAGTTCCTTAACCTTTATGATCAGAAGGATCAGGAGGAAAACAAACTGCTTAAAATGAAAAGCAGTCCAAATGGTTTTTAAAAACCACTTTTAGAATATGAATATATGCATTATTATTGAGCTGGAAACACAGGGAGAGAAGGGACCTCAGTCTGCAGGGTTTTTTTTTTGGGAGTCTACACTTGAAGATGAACAAGGCAGTTCATTGAAATCTGCTTGTATTTTCCAAAGAAACAAATCTATCTGTCTGTGTCATTGTCTGTTAAGAAAATGCTACCGTGAGGAATATTTGATGCAATATATTCCCATTTATTTGTATCTCTGTGACATTTTGTTAAACATAAAAGCAAATGGGAAAATGAGGTGCATCTGGGGGGGTGTTATGGCTGAGAGGGAAGTTTATCACTAAGCTGTCATTGACAACTGAAAGGATTCATAGACTGGAGTGTCACACGATAACACATTGCTAACAGCAACTTAAATAAGTGTATCATTGGGAATTTAATCTGTGTGCTACCTTCAAGGTTAGTAGCTAGAGGATACTTGGGATCAAAGAAGGCAGAGTATGAAAGAATCTGTTAGAGTCTGATCTGAGTGCTTAACTGAAATATTGAAATGGGTTTGTTGCCTGTGTTTAGCTCTGACTCTGTTGGAGTGTTTTGGTCATCCAGAAAATATTCCTATTCTTGAGGACAGGGCATGCTGTGCCTGCTCAGCATCAGGAAAATGATGCATGGAGTCAGCTGAGCTTTGTCTGCAAGAACAACTGAATCCCAGCATCTCAGAGAAATATTTTTATTTTCTCCTTAAGAACCTGCTGACAAGCATGGTGATTGCGGGTATGGGTTCAAAGGAGCCTGTAAAGAGTGTCTTCATTAAAAAATGTTTTGTGGAGTTACTGGGAAGGAGCAGGAGGGGACAAGGAAAAACCTGAGAAAAATTTGGGTTTGTACATTGTGACCTGGAGTAAGAAGTGAAACTTCTGTAACTGCAGTAGAAGCTTAAAATAATTGGGATAATTGAACTAGTTAGATGATTCTGCCTTAGACTTGAGTGGTGGTATAGGGAGGGAATTCTCTGTGGGAGAGAGGAGAAAAGCTCAAGGCAAATCTCAGTCAGGATGTGGAGTCTTGTGGCTTCCAATAACCAATAGTTTTCTTATTTTGAGCTGAATGAAGAAATCTATTGATGGACTGATGTGCCAAGAGTGGAGTCCCTCAGTTCACACACTCCCCTCTCCCCTAAAGCACCCTGTCCCTGGCATGGCACTGTCACTGCCCAGCAAGGTGGATCCCAGCTCCCCATCCCTCACCATTTATAGCTCTGGATGCAGTGCCTAAAGCTTGATTTGTCACATTGGGATGATTCCACAGCAAGTGCCACAAATCAAATTATTTTCTAACACAATGGCTTTAGCACCTCTTCTGCTGTGATGAGTGCTTGTGCAGAGGCACTGGAATAAACACTCCAGAGCAGAGCAAGGTTTATCCCATATTTCCAATAAAATCTGCCCACTTGTCCACTCTTCACTCAGCTAGAGAGCAGCACAGGAAATTGTTTTCCTTTGTGGTGAATCCACATCCCTGTGCATTGTGAGCTCTTTGGATTAATTGTGACTGGGAGACAAATGTCCAGGGCAGGGAGCTTGGGGAAGTTCCTGGTGTCCTATCTTTTTTTTAATTTATTTATTTTTTTTTTTTTACTTTTATAAAAATTAGAGAAATAAGAGCACCAGCTTCCTGAGAGGCCTTTCAGTTGAGTACCTTAAAACATATCATGAAATATAAATTATTTTCCTTTTCCATCCATTATAATCCATTTGTTGATGGACTTACTGAGTCACATTGCAGCATTCTGGAGAATGTAGATCACAAGGGAGAGAAAAAAATCCCCTTGAGACACAAGTGAGACATTTTGGAGACATTCTGCATTTAGTAAAAAAGGAGATACACACACATGGCAACACTGACATGGATGAGCAAATTTTAAAATAATTATACCTGCATTTGCTTCCTGAGTCTTTGATAGTCTTTCCCCAAATCAAAAGCTTTGACATTCAAATGATGTTTTCTGTCCTTATAAAATGTTAGAATAAAAACCCCAGGGCTGTATTGCCAGGAAAGTGGGGCTGTTTTCTGACTGCAGCAAACACCAGCACAGTATTGACAGAACAGTTTCTCTCCAGGTGAAGGTTCACCTTCAGCCACAAGTTTATAGGACATAGTTTCATATGGAAACTCTTCTCTTTTATAAATATAATTTGATATTTTACACAGGATGTTTTCCAGGCTATCAATTTTATCCTTTTCCTTTGGATTGCACGTTACTAATGCATTGTAATTTCTCCAAAATGCTGTGGAAGGAGTGAGCTCCTCCATGGTGGTTATCTGGATAAAATAGCAGCCTTCCACCTCAGGGACTGTGGTTTGCATTTAATTTGAAATCCCTGTGAGAGATATTGAACTGCTGGAAACAATTTGGGCAGCTTGTGGAGTACAATATCAAGGCCCACAGGTAATGTGGGAGGTGGGGTTGTTACCTTGTTTTGCTTTCAAAAATACAGTGTCAGAGCTAAGAACTCTGGATCCAAAGTGTTTTTGTTCTCTAAATTGTAAACTCTACTGAAATCCCAACATAGGAAATATTATAGCCATTGTTAATTAATTTCAATGTTTTTGCACACTTCATTATAAAGGAATTTAATATAGACTTGAGATTTTAGTCTGTAAACATCAATAACCAAATGTGTGTATAGATAAGAATAATTGCATTAATTCTGTTTGGTTTCTGATATAAATGTGTTTGCACCATTTGTGGACTGGTTCTCAGTGTGTTTGAGCAGCTGAGGAAGACCCAAAGACAAAAAAAATTCCTGAGCTATTCCAGGATTTGTGGTCTTCCTAGGTCTTTGCAGTGAAAGAAGAAATCTTGTCCAAAATCTTGATTGGATCAGAACAAAAATTTAAAAAATCATGTGTTGGTGCAACAATTTCACAATTGCTCTGCCTATTCCTATTTCAGTGTTGCTGTTGTGTGGTGGAGGGAATCAGACACAACTGCAATAGAAATTTCAAACTGAAGAAACCTCTGAGAAAAATAAAATTCACTTCATCATGTAACATTTATATTGCAGTGCTACTCCACTGGAGAAAAATTGAGGGGATGAGTTATTAGATAAAAATTACCTGCATGCACTGTAATTGCAATAGGTGAAGAACCCATAAGTGCTGTCCCAAATAATGGGAAGGAAATGTAATCACTTAACTCCATGAACTCTTGTCCATACTCAGTATTTGGATATGGGATTGAATTATTACCAGTCTTACTTTTATGGTATTTTGTGTTGGGCTTTTTGGAGACTCTTCTCAGTTTATCTGAGACACATTCTGTAGGGAAGTGAAACAGGGATCTCAGTAAATGATTTTATATCACCTGTGGCACGTGGCTATTCACTTTCCAAAGTCATCTGTAGCATCTGCAATCCATTTTCTGACAAAATTTAGGGAAAAGTGCAATTTGAGGTGTTCTGCATGGCTTCCCCACACAGTTGAACTACACACTGAAATACTGCAGTGATGCTGGAATTGTGAAATCTCCTTATTTTCTGATTTTAAATGCTGTTTCAAAAGCCCATCTCTTTAGTAAGAAACTTGGAATTGAAATCTAGAATTCCTTATTCCTGCTTTAGTGTCTCAAACACAAAACTAAACCTGGACTTTTGGGGTTCAGTTTTATCCATAATCAAATTATGCCAACATTAATTTCCCAAGGGAGGCTCCAGATCCTCCAGTTCCATGCACAGACTGACAACATCATATTTCTCTCTCTGTACTCCACGGAGGCGTTTTCTGGAGTAATTTTTTAACAACCACTTCCAAAATATCAATTCCACCTGCTGCAGCCAACATTAACAACTGCTGGATTGTGAACTCCTAGGAAAGCAGTAGAATGTAACAGTATTAATTAAGTCCTTCAAGTGATGGCAGTGAGTAGAGTGATAATGAGCAAACCTCTTCTATGTTCATTAGTTGCAGAAGAGAATTTTTTTTTTTATTACAGAACTGATTTTTTTTTTGGCTTTTTTTGGTAGGAGCAGCCCATAATATGATTGAAGTCTAAAGGTTCATTTGTATTAAATATGACAAAATTGCACATAAAGCAGGTATGTGAATCACCATTCAAGGTTTCCCAGCTTTTTGACTTCCAATCAAAGCTGTATTGTCACTGGGAAATGGTTGAGAGTGACTTTGTGCTGTAGCACCCTCAGCAATGTGGCACTGGGATTTTGTCCTTGGGGATATAAAGTACATTTCAAACGAGGAAATAGACCAAACATTGATGCTCTTGCAGTAAAGGAAATAGGAACATGTTAATGATGAAAAGAAAATCAAAGGCGCTGCCTATGTGAGCCGAGTTCTGTGAGATGGAAAGTATAAATAGTTTAAAAATTGGTGTGTGAAAATCCATACTCTGAATAGGAGGAGAAAGTCGGACACAATGTGTGAATAATGTCAGTTTTACTGCCTGTTTCATAAGGAAAACTTAGTCTCTTTCTCTGTTTGTGACCACCATTTTCATTTCCATTTCATTTTTCTTCTTCTAACAAGAACCTACACAGCCTCACATTCTTATTTATTGAATCTGCAAAGTGGATGAAGAGCCCTTACCTTTCCAGAATAGAATAAAACCCCCAAATCCATCCTGCCCTGAACTTAAATTACTTTGATTTCATTACTATCACTTGAGGAAGACTCTGCTGAGGGCTGCTCACTTATTTTGGCAGCTTCCTTTTAAGCCAGTGAAATATTTAAAAAGCCTGAGAGCTGCCAATCATTGGGAATGCTCACAGGGGCTGCTCCCCTCTGGGAATGCTGCTCTCCCCATACCAGGGAGGGCTGAAAGCAGAGAATGAAAATCAAATGAGGGGATCTTTAGGAGGGTGTTAGGTGCAGGTAGAGACTCTGCAGAGTGAGCTCAGACTTCCCAGACCTGCTGGAATCCTCTGGAAGGAGCTGAAGTGGCAAATCAGCCAATTTCCCTCATTTCGAGCTGAGATAAATTTGTCTGGATGACTTGTAACTTTCTCTGCTTGTGAATGAGAGCTTTTGAGTCAAATGCATCACTTCTGATAAGAGGAAAAAAAAAAAAAAAAAAAAAAAAAGATTAGGAGACAATGACATCTGCTGGCATTGGAAAGAGAAGGCATCAAAGCAGCACATCCTGAGGAGGGGAGGGCTTGGATTCCCAGCTTTGTTTGGGCTGTTCCATGTTTTTGTGAAACAGCTATTCCCCTTAAAACCCCATGGAAAAGGCACCTGGAATTCTTCCTGTGGGCAGAGGCTGCCCAGGGAGAGGGAAGGGGAGGACCAGGAGCTGCTTCAGCCTGGGCACTGCCAGAAAATGGCCCTAGAGACTCTTCTGCAGCACTCACTGCTCAAAACACCCCTCAAGGGCTGTGTTGTCCTGGAAAACCACTAAAGAAAAAATGACAATGTTTTGTTTCATTTTCTTGGTGTGATGGGATAGATCCCTTTTCATGCATTTCTCTTGGAACTCTTGTTAGTTCTGTGCTACATGCAGTGTACAGCATCTTCCCTCTGGTGATGTCAGAAATCTCTGAAAAATAAGGGCTTAAATCCTACCTATTTTTTTTTTTTTCCACAAAGTTAGGGACTTCTTTTTTTTCATTTTCATTTTTCATTTCCAGTCTCATTTGTTTGGGGATCACAAGACCAAATTGGAAATCATAACATTTGCATTGAATATTTTAGGAAGATTTTTCTGCATTTGCTTTACAGCTTTGATTAAGATTCATACACTAAATCCTTCTGCAATCTCTTAAATCTCCAAGTGTCATGTAATCACATCCCTCTAGCAGCAGAGATCTAAGGAAAATATTAAATAGGAGGTGTTATGAATTAAAAATTGAGGGTTTTAGTACAGTAGGCACTGGAGAAAATGGAGCCACTGTTCTGGGTTGGTTCTTTTACAAATATTTCTTCTGGGGCCCAAAAGTCAAATGAAAATACTAAAAAGAAAGCCTGGACTTGGCTGGTCTGGGAGTGCAGTGGCTCCTAATGCTTCCCTTGAGCAGAAGTGGGGGACAGAGGTGCTGAAGCAGTTTGGCTGCAGTGAAATCATGTTCCAGTGTGTGTGTGCCTCTGGATTTGATCCCTCAGACTCAGAACAAAGTCAATTGCAATACAAGCAGAAGGTTCCAGTACTTATTATTTAGGCTGTGTTTTCTACTTTGTGTTCATCTCTATTACAGCTTCTTTCTTCCCTTCCACCTCTTACCCTCCAGAGTTTACCTTACTAGCTGCTAAAATTCACCCTGCTGGGTTTCCTTTGCTTTTCCATTCTCTTTTTGTGACCATCCTTCAAATGTTTATTTTTGCCAATTTGCCTTTCCTGTCCTAACCTGTGTACTGCAAGGAGAAATGTTCTCAATGGGGTATAATAACACAGATGTGAAGTCAAGTGCCTGCATTAGGATTATGGTTTCACTTCACAAGCAATTGCAGTGTTTTTGTGTGGGAAATGTAATTTAATTATTCTTGTTGGGGAGTGTAAAATTCAGTGATTCTCTGCCAGTCAGCAGTCATCCATTTCCCTCTGCAGCAGCCTTTGCTCTTGGTTTTTTTCTTTTTGTTAATTTTTCTTTTTATTTTTTGCTCCAAATCCAACCTGGTCACTTAGCACACTCTAGCTGTGTTAGTAAAAGAAAGGTGTTGGAGTATCACAAAATGGAATAAAAAGATGGGAGCTCTCCAGACCCATATGCTTTGAAAGCTCCTCAGCAGACAAGGAAGGAGTTTTTAACATTCCTAGCACAGCAGTGGAAATGCATTATATATTGTTACCACGTCAGTTTGTAATATTGGTACATGGCTTCAGTGCCTTGCTTGGGTTTGTAATTACATTTAAATAATTTAACTCCATTACACCACCATGTCTAGTGGAAATGTATGATCCTGGAGGAAGAAGTTTCCTTTCAGATTGATCTAATGACTTCAGAAAATGCTGCTGCTATTAATGCTTGTTAACTATTGATATGCAAAAATAAAACTGTTAGCAGTGCAGTGGAAGACATTAATAAATATGCTCATTTTCAAGGATATTTTGGAGAGCTATTTGATAACTCATCACTTGATTTGTGTTCTGTGTCAGATGGCCTTAATAGCTTGGCTGGTTGCATTTTGCAGATCAAAGGTAACTTTTATCAAGATCAGGCTAAAGGGTTCCAGCTGATCAGTGACTGAAGCCATCCAGTGAAATACAGTAATTTTCCTACAAGTAGCAGCACCCAGCTCAGTTCTTGGATGTCAGAAAGTTTTCTTGGACTGCAAAGTTCAGATGGAGCTGGAGAAGGTGGTAGAGTGCAGTACAGTGGATTTTTTGTGTAGGCTTACTGATTTATGCTGGATGAAGGACAGCCCAGCTTCATAAATGCTGATATTCATCTCATATTTCACTTTGCATTTGCACAAACGCTTTAAAGTTGTTTTCCAGTTTTCTGATGGTTTTGGTTTTAGCTTGGGGCTGTGGGTTTGGTTTCTTTTGTTTAGTTTTTTTGTTGGTGAGTGCACAAGGCCACTCCTCTATTGCAGAATGTGACACCAGAGAAGCTCCTCATATCACAGAGATGTGCATTGGTGGCAGAGTGTGATTCCTTTCCTGTGCTCACTCTAAATGAGCCCAAGTGCAGGCTCACAGTAGGAATTAAACTAATTAAATTCTGATGGTAAATGCTTACAAGGAGCACACTGCTTTCCCCTGTGGAACAGCTGATGGAGGGCTGAAGTGACCAAACACACTCAGTAAATCTGTTCCCTTCCTGTCCTTCAGCTGCTGATTCATTTCTTGCTGTCAGTCCAAGGAATGGGCACAGGGCTCTGCTCTCTCCCTCCTGGTGTATCTATGAGGTTCAATTTCTGGGTTTCTTTGGCTTTTTGCTTTTCCTTTTTCCAACCCTTTCTTCATTTCCATCAAATTTGCCTGCCTTTCCCAATCCTTTACCTTCCTTTGCTCCTTCCTTTCCTTTTAATTAAACTTCATTTCCTTTTCTAGAGTCTTTTGAATGTCTTCCAGGCTTTTTGTTCCTTTTCTGTGAGGGAATTCTTGTGTTTGCAGGGCTCTGTGCAGATGATGTGCTCTGGCACCAGGGTACAGCAGCATCCTGTACCTCCCACCAGCAGTGACAGGCTCACATTTGTGCAACTGGAGGAAAAAAAACCTGTCTGGATCAGGTTTTCCAGTCCATTTATCATAAAATAGATTTCCTTCTTCTTAAGAGGCTTCTGTGGGGCAGAGAGAAAAAACAGACACATATGAGACTAAGTGGAAATGATCTCACTGAAATGTCAGGATTTCTTTTATTTACCAAAGGTGTTTAATTTTTTTCCCTGTTTGTTTTCTAATTTTGCCACTGGTGTGAAATTAGTGGATTAATACAAGTTTTTCTACCTGCTAATGGGCATAGCTGAAAACCCCTGAAGGGTTTTGTAACCATATGCCTTTACATATTTCTTTATAAACTACCTGGAGGTTTTGTTGTTTTTAAGTTAAATAGCTGCCATCTAAATTTCTGACTTTGTATTTCCCTGCTGAACTAACCACCTTCATTTTGCTTTAATATAATCAATAACAAAATACACTCTGATTTGGAGAAAACCAGATGATTTAGTGTTGTTGGGAAAATGAGGACAAATGGCCATCTCACCCTGTTGTCAAACACTTGCCTTGGTTTGATTGAAGGTGCAGATATTTCCATTGTACATTGGCTGTGTGTTAATGAACTGGACCTATCCCTACAGCTCAAAACTACATATAAATTACATATTGTTACAGTTGCTATGGCAAATAATTACCATTATTTAATGATAACTTATGAAACCATTAAGTATCAAGGCAAACATAGTTGCTAAAATGCAGAGTGCTATTTCTTAGTGGAATAAATTTAGGATTATTTTTTTCTTAATTGTCTGGCTTTGTATCTGCTTTGAATTGTGAGATTTTAATGGGTGTCCAAGGAGACAGCTTGATTTGGACACAGAATACACCTGTGTGTTCTCTGTAGTTCTGCTTCTTGGAGTTTTAAAGATGTTCTTCATTCTTGCTCCAGCTTCTCTCTCTCCCATCTGTTGGTGTTAAGAAACTGTGCCATTACTTTCTGATAAATTATCCCAGGCTTGTCTAACTGGGGCTCACCTCTGTAGGGTTTTCCCTTCTAATATCAGAGGGATTTTGATGTTTGTCACAAATGACATTCTGAGTTACAGCTGAGAAGATGGCACTGATAGAAGGGCTTGATGCTGGCCTCTTAAAAAAAGGAAGATTTTCTGTCATGCAAGAATCTCTTGGGATTGTTCATGGAAATCAGCAAACAAAAAATTTCTAGCAGAAATTTTCTAGCTAAAAAGGGAATCATTGTAGTTGACTCAGGGGGGGAACAGATGCTGCCACATGGGTAAGTGTAAGTTAAAACACTCACTGCTCAATATTCTGCAGAGGAAAAGATGGAAATAAATCTTAGGTGTATATTACACTGTCAAACCCAGCAGTAATTTTAAGATTAATTTGCCTCCCCATTATTGATACATGCCACATTTCCCCTGAGTTGAGTTGAATCAAACCCTGTTTATTTCTTGTCTTTTCTCTCCCTCTCTCAGCATTTGAAAGGTGTCTAATGTGGAGAGAAGTCTGGAGCTGAGTGTTATTTAAATAAAGGGCATTGTATACAAATAAGTGGAGCTGGGAATAACAGCAGATTTTGCACAACTCTACCAAAAGTGTGGCAATTGCAATGGAAATTCAGTGTATGTCTGTGTTGTGCAGTGTTGTTCCTCCTTGACAATAAATTACCTCCAAGTGCTGTGGTAAAAGTCAGTGGGTGCTGTTTTATCTGGTACTCTTTGGTTCATGACTAAACTTTTCTGGCAGAGGTGGTTGTTAGCAGGGGATAAACTCATTTTAGTTAATAGAGATGAACCAGCTTTGCCACAGAGACTGCACAAACACCAGATATCTTGGAATCCACAGTGTCCTGCAATTTTCAATGCTGGGGCTTGTCCAGGTTGGCTTCTGTTCTCAAGGAACTGGACAGGATTGGCATTTGTAGGTTCTGCTCTTGCAGGAGTGGTCCTGACTCATTTCTTATCAGTGTTCTTTGTCCATATCTCAAATATCTGAAGGGAGGAGTGAAAACTCCATTTGGAAATGTGGCATTTAAACTAATCAATTAAAAATCTTAGGTTTGACAAGGATTGGACATTTACAGCATGTAAATAGAATTATTAATTGCATAAGATATTGTTTTGAAGATTCTTGATCCTCCTGCTTCAGAGTGTAAACTATTTAGTAGGCAGTGATGAAAAATTGCATCATTTTATGGTAAGAGTTCCTGGAAAACAGTGAGTGAACACAATGAAAGCCATGTGATATAATTAATAGATCAGCACAGACATCTTGGCTCCTCCTGGGAGGTTGGGCATCCAAAAAATCTGGGATAAGTAATCCTTATCAACTGGAGAGCTGAAGAGGGGATGGCAGCAGCTCTGCAAGGGGAAGAGAAACTTGAAAAAATCCCATTCAACTTGTTGTTTTTTTGGAAATGACATCTGTAAGAATGGGAGATAATTATATGTGTATCTTAAATAAACATTTCTCAGCAGAGACCACTCTGTGAGTGTTTTAGGCACATTCATCTCC
Organism: Erithacus rubecula; assembly: GCF_903797595.1. Taxonomy (NCBI): domain Eukaryota; kingdom Metazoa; phylum Chordata; class Aves; order Passeriformes; family Muscicapidae; genus Erithacus; species Erithacus rubecula. The sequence goes on along the minus strand of NC_136667.1, from coordinate 2,221,026 downwards.
ATAAAATATGAAAATCTCAGCAGCAGAAGGATGGCTCCAGGGATCCCTGTGAGTGGGGTGGTGGAATCAGGGCTGGCTCTGCCCCACAGCCTGGCTGCAGTGGAATGAGGGTCAGGAATGAGCTCAGACCCCTGAGCAATTCCCCTTCCCTGCAGAAGGACACAACCACCCCATTTTGTTTCCCAGCAGTTTCCCACACAGAGCTGTGGTGTGGGCAGGTTTCCCACTGCTTGGCTTTGCCATGCTGAGCCCTGAGCTGATTTTGGCTGCTGCCATCCCTCTCCTCACCCATCTGCAGCCTGAAGGATTCTCTGGCTGATTCAGAACTCCAGGATCATGATCCCACTGCATTTAGGGTTAATTCTGTTCCCAAAACCTGCAAGGGGGAGCAGCTCTGTGCCCACTGATGCTCTGTGGTTGTTTTTACTCCCAGAGCTTCGTTTGGAGCTCGTGGATGTGATGAGAGCAAAGAGGAAGATATGCCAGTGTTAAACTAATTAAAAATCTTATCATCATGTAATTTTTGAGATGGAATTCATAATACCACCAGGCCTCTGTGGATGTATCTGTATCTGTGGAGGTGTTTGCAAAGTTCAGAGTGGGTCTGTGTTAATCCTGGAGAGGAGAACAGAGAAGAAACAGGACACTGCAAAGTCACTGGGGAATGCACAAAGGGAATATTGTGGTTTAAGGTGGTAAAAACAAAGTAATAATTGTCTCCTCCTTTCTTCACAGTCAAGGGGAGTGTAAACCAGGACCTGGGGAGTTATGTGGGTGTAATTCACATCAGATATTTACCTAAAATGGGGTAGAATGTGAAAACTTGGGAGAACTGAGTTTTGTTTTCTGTCCACATGCAAATAAGGTGACTTAAATATTTGTCTGGTCCTGTAGCACCAGGAGAGCTCAGCAGACATCTGAGTTGGTGCAGGTTGAGGATTGCTGCAGGACTGGCTGTGATGGAGGGACAATAATCTCATTCCCAGCTGTGCTGAGCATCCCTGACATCCCTCAGTGGGGTGGGGTGTGCAGGGTGCTGACCTGTCAGACAGTGGGTGACTCCACTGGGAGGGGGGCAAAGGCACCAAGAAGCAGCAGAAAATCAGAGCAGCTTCCTGGGATGAAAAACGAGTTGGGCTCAGCCAAGGTGACAGAAGTGACTCTGAGACAAGGAGAAAGATGGCAGCTTGCATCTCCATTGCATATTCTATGAGCTCTCTGTCTTTCTCTTAAGTAAAAGATCATTAAAAGTTACACTAAGTGAATAATTCTTCTAATTATTTGTGTCAAAGTCACAGATTGATATTATCACTCATGTCTGAAGCTCCCTTACCATTATTTTAATTTATTTTTCTAATTGTCTTGTTGTTTTGTCAAATAATTTTCATAATAAGGCTTTGCAAGGCTTCCCAGACAAATGAGAAGCTAGAATGCTGTATGTGATATATGATTTTTTTCTTTTTTTTTTTTTGGAAGTGCCTGACCCAGGCTTTCAGCAATTTTGTGAGTAGGCAGTGGGTGAACACAGTTTTGAATTCCCAACTGCACATTTATCTGTTTATGTAATTTGCTGTTAATTTGGATTATCTGCTTTTGTCAATAGACTCTTAGACCTTCAGCTTGTGAAATGCTGGCTTGGATTCTGTGGCTCTTCTCCCTTCCTGCCACTGGCTCCCAGTTTTTCCCTTGGCAAACTGCTTCTAGTCACTCAGTGACTTATTTTTTAAGAGTTCTCTGGCTGGCTAATTTTTTTTTTTTTTTTTTTTACATGATTGAAACCAGTGCAAGAGGTAGTGGAAAGCAAGTGGAAGACAACTGTTTGTAATTGTAATTTACTGTGATTCAGGGACCCTCAAGCACAGGCTGCAGTTAAACCCCATCACATCTGCAGTCAGTAAATAAAGTCCTAATGAGAAATTAAAAGTGTTGCAACGATTCCAAGCTCTGTATTCCCATGGAACCATAAACTGATGCTTCTCCAATATCCAGAAGAACATACCAAGATGAGAAATCAGTAAAATTATGTTAATCTGTGTTAGCACTTAAATGTCCACTGAAGTTTGGTTAACTAGATATTCTAATTTCAACTCCTCGTGTACTTGCAGTTAAGTTTTCCTAAGTGCTTTATTTAGATGTGGATGATGTTTTTCCCATCGAGCATTTAAGCAGAATGATGAATTTAACTCCTACAATTGCACTAGATTTTACATTTCTACTCCTTACTGAAGGGAACTGGAGTTATTTTCTTAAATTTTCCTGTGCTATGAGTAGGAATTAGCTTATGTTTGCTAATTAGGACACTAATCTTTCAGTAATTCATTCTTTGCTGTGTGGCTTTTCATTCTTCAGGTGTCTTTATTGCTACAGCATCTTGGTATTTTTGTGGGTTTTTTCCATGTATAGTGGAAACTTTGAACTCAAAGGGGGGAAGGCATGAGTAACACCTAAAAGAGGAATTTAACACTCTGCTAAATATATTAGAAGGACAGGAATCATTCCTACATAGGGAAAAAAAATGATGTTAGCATCCTTCAGGCTGGCAGGGTGCACTTAGTGCCCTGCTGTCAGGGAATGGAGCCCATGCTCTGCTGCCTGCTCTGTCCCCTCTGATTTATCCCCCTCACCAGAGCCCAGGGAAGGCACCAGGGCAGCTGGAAGAATTGTTATAAAGTGTGACAAACCCTGTTTTCCCAGAGGAGCTCAGCTGCCACGATGCATATTTTACATCTTCCTCTGATGTAATGAGAGGTGTGAGTTCCTGTCTGATGTTGCATTTTGGAGCTGGCTACACAGATTTAGCCTTGCCTGGAGCCAGAAGATGTCCATCAATGGGAAATGTTTTATTTTGGGTGAAGTGGCAACAAATTTTTTGCAGCTGGAAAGAAGGGTTGGGTTTCCTGATGCATTTAAACCTAAATTTTTGAAGAAAAGGGCTCAATGAGCACCCTGTTAATTTTGAGACACATTGTTGTAGGTTGATAAATATTCTGGCTTAATAAAGTGTGGCAATGTAAAGTCCATCAAAAATTCCAGCAAGTGTTTCAGGAGTTCAGAATAGAATCTCAAATGATCTGAAAGTGTCTGCAGAGGTAAAACCAAAGCCCATGAAAGCACAGCTCTGCAGGAATTTTAGCTAAACTGAGTAATACCTAGCAAAGGAAATGATGGTATAAAATGAGAGTTAAAAGGAGAGAAACTAGGAAATGTCCCATTTTGAATAAATTAGCCAAGAAAGTGATATTTCTGATCTTTCTTTGTTATATTTAACCTGCTCTGTGTCAAAGCAGACCCACATTATTTCTGTAAAGCTGTTACAGACTGACACAAGCTGTTACAGACACAAGCTATGGGATGTAGGTGTAAAACCAGAGCTAGGAGGTTGGCTTCTATCATTTTTGCTTTCCTTTCCAAGAGATAAATAGAGTTTTTCAAATAATCCCACAAGGAACATCATTTCAGGAGGAGAAAAACTAAGTAAAATATTTTTCCTTCTCACAGCAGGACATAACCAGCTAAATTTTTTTTGGTTGTGAATTCTGATTGTAATAATAGGGGAAGAATGGAAAAGCAGCTGGGATGGAACTTTATGGGGTTTTGGCAACTCTCAGCCATGTACCTGGAAGACATTTATGACACAAAGCCTGAAGAGAAATTGCAATAATCAATTGCATTGTTTTGCATTTCAGGATGCAATGCAACATCCAGAACACAGAAAAAAAAAAAAAAAAAAAAAAAAAAAAATCAAGTGAGGAGAAAGGGATGCCTTGTTAATTCATCTAACTAAATTCTAATTCTCAGGCCCTTTGTTTGGCTGGGGAATAGCCCTGGCAGGATAGCAGCTGCTGGCAGAGAAGTTCATTTCTTTCCCAGAAGAGAAGCAATGCAGGCAGCTCTGCTCTGATCAGCTGGCCCAGGCTGCTGGATCAATGCTTGGCAATTTGCAGGGCTGGGCTGTAGATAAGGCTGTCACATTTTGGCAGTCTCATCACTGCCAGGCAGCCACATAATAGCTGATAGGTCCCTTTCAGATAAAGATGAGTAGAAGATAGAGAACTGAAGAGAAAGGGGGATAGAGGAGGAAGGGCAGGTGACAAATCACCAATTTCAGCCTCACTGTGTGGCTGTGCTCCTTTGGTTTGCATTTCATTTTAATGTGTGTTTGTATTGCTGTTAATTCCTGCAGTTTTCCACTCCTAGAGCTGCTCACTGGTGCAATTCTTGGGTTGATGCTTTATCCTTTTGAAAATGAACAGATGTTTGCTGAAAAGCAGTGCCTCTCCCAAAGTCCCTGAGCCCAAAACACAGGTTCAAGATTGTCAGGATGTGCTTCAAGATATCAAAAACCTGCCTGGTTTCCATCCTAGGACTGAAGTCTCTCACTTTAGTGTAATCATGACATTGAGTGTGGTTTTCTTGAAGAAAAAAAAAAAAGTGGACTCGTGGCCAGATCTCCTCCTGGTCCATTATTTATTGAAGCTGAGCTCTGTGGGGTTTGGGGTTTCTCTAGCAAAGCTTCTGCCCTGGGGAAGGCAAACTAGCAAAGAAGTGGAAAGAACAGGGAAAAAAAGGTGTTTAAGTAGCAACTGAATTATTTTCAGATGTTTCTGGGTTTGGGAAAAGTGGGGAAAAATATAATCTTCCTCTGAATTCTGCTGCTTTCCATTTCTTTAATGGCTCACTGCAGGTTTTAAGGGAATCTGTTAGAGACTGGATGACAGCACAATGAAAAGAGGTGAGGGAATCATTACCTTAATACTGATAAAGCTGCTAAATATGCTCAGGGAGATGTAGACATTTCCAAAAGCCTGAGAACACAGAGAATAAAGGATTCATTAATAAAAAAGTGCCCTGGCTGTTCTTAATCATCTTGAATCTTGAGTTTTTATTAGGTGTTCCTGACTATAGACAATGTTCCCTAATTCAAATTTCTAGTGTTCTACAGCCTTCCAAAATCAATTATATCCAGTCTAGGGAATAAGTAATTTTTTTTTTTTTTTATTTTCCCCTTTATTCATATTTCCAGATCTTAACTATCAGAAGGGGATAAAAAAAAAAAAAAAAGCCTATTTTCTTTGTAAAGGAACAAAAGTAATTTTTTTTTCCCCGCAAAAGCAATTTTCAAATGTTTTTTATCAGTGCAATTTAATATGACTCATTTTGGAAATCTCCATACAAATTATTTCTGCTGTTTAGTCCTTTGCTCTCTCTCTTGTGAATAGAGAAAACAACTCCTTTTGATCCATTGCAGGGAAGCTGATGAAACTCTCTGTATCAGCAGTGAGGTAGAAGAACCCTCCCTAAAGTCCAAAAGGATTTGGGATGTAGTCAGCCAAGCCTTTCAGACTATTTTCCAACTTGATTTAGTCAATTCTTATGGTGCATTGCACCACTTTGTTGTGACTTGATGTCAGAAATACTAAAAAAAAAAAAAAAAAATAAAGAAGGGAGGGGGAGGGGGACTTTCTTTATTGGCATTCTGGGGAATTAAAGACCACTCCCACAGCTGACATGGATTGTTTATTTAATTCTTTCAATTTGTTCACTTTAATGAAACACCAAAAGATTTGAGGGAGCAGTAATTAACAGGACAGGGCCTGCCTAATGAAAGCAGTACAGGAGGATATTTGTTCCAGGGATCAATAAAACCCTGGGAGTGAGGATCACAGCAGCATCACTCAGGAAAACAAATCACCCCACGCCAATCAATTGTCATGCTGCACATGCATGGATCTGTGTGGAGCATTTTAAATATTGCATCAGTCCAAAGACAACTCAGCCAATCTGGAGGTGTCTCCCACTTAATTTGTTGGTCTGTCAGGTACTATAATTATACTTGTAGCATTCTTCTTGTGGGCCTTCAATAGTCATTACTTGAGCAAGTCTGGTGACATAATCTAATTAGAGCAGAGCTCACCCAGCCCATTCCATGGGGTGTCTTTGTATTCTGTGGCTGCTTCTGTGTTTTCAGGAAAACAACACAGCCTGCCTTCCCAGAAAGAGAGAAAACAGAGCAGCTGATAAAAAAATCTTCTTCTCTGACAATCCTCTTGGCCCTCCAGAGAGAGCAGTTGGGCTCCCTGTTGCCACCAGTTGACTTAGCAATTAATAATGCAGCAATTAGCAGTGAGTTTCCAGAGCTCGGTGCACAAGGCAGGGTTTATTTATACAGCAATGTTACTGACAATAGCAGAGAGAAAAAGAATCAGCAGTGGAGAATTGTATCTCAAAATAGAAAATCAGTTTGGTTGTGGGAAGAATGGAGTTAGTGCTAGAGGAATGTAAATGTGTGGTAAGTGATTATCAGAAGCAATTTTGGACCTGATGTGAAATTGTTTTTCTTCTGAAGAACCTAAATCTGAAATTAAATGCTTGAAAGAGCAGAACTTGGAATATTTTTAACTGGAAGATACAAATTATAGAGAAATGCTAAGGGGTTGGATTATGCTGCTGGCTGTAATTGAGAATGGGATTGCTGGAGAGAAGATACAGGTGCCCTCCTTGGAGCATCACCTGTGGGTAACTCAGAGCCCTAATAAGGTTTGTTTTGGGGATTGTTTTGTTTGCTTTTGTTTGAAAGCAGAAGGTACAGACACAGCTCTTTGAACAAGAACATCCCACAGTTAAGCTCAGCCTGTGAGCTGAGCATGGAGCAGTCCCAGAGCCAAGGCAGAGCTGGAATGGAAATAACCAAGAGAATGTTCATGTGGAATTGTGTGGAGGATGCAGGGAGATTGTCAATGAGATTCACTTGGGTGGCTGGAGGAGGTTCAAAGCTTTACTTTTTTGATCCTTGTAGATGCAAAGATGAATAACAGTTTAGCTGCAGTTCTTGGTACATTTCCAGGAATTTTGTTCCAATGCACTTTTTTCCAAGTTTTATTCTTGTCTGCAAAACAATTAGATGATGAATGTTACAACTCTGTGTGATGTAAACCTTGTTAGGTACTCAGAAAAACTCATTTTGATTATGGAAACACATTTTCAGCACAAATTCACAAATTTAAACCATCATGTAAATCTTACTGGCCTGGTTGGGTCCAGCTACAAAAATCATACTCAGCAATTGCATTTGTAATTGACAGGCAGCCAGGGCTGAGCTGTGGTTCTGAAATTTCCTAACCCTTAAGAAGTAGAAAATAGCTCTGAGTGGGTTTATTCCTGGGATGACTTGGGCTCCCAGCACAGAAAATGCCTTGAGAAAGTGGAATTTGTGTGGAATACTCAACCAGCAGCAGCCACAAGCAGGAGGGGATGAGGCAGGGAGAGAGTAATTGCACTTTGGCCAAAGAATCAGAGACAAGATGATCCAGAAGTCACACAAGGTGACAAGATTTATAGGCTGGAAGCTGCAGTAGATTGATGAGAGGAAATTGTCTTTAGCCATTGCAAAGAGTGGGCTCATGTATCAGGATATTGCCCCATCAAATTGTTGGAAGATACATGGAACAGCAGGACCAACAGGAGATTTCTTCTGTGACCACTTAGAAATGTCATTTCTCATTATTTCATCTGTGTGTAGACATGTTGATGGTGTGTTTTCAAAAAAAAAAAAAAGAAAAGTATTTATGATAACACAAATAATATCTGTCATGATTCACAGCAAGTGAATGGGCTGTGGGAGGGTATGAGACAAGAATGTTCAGTTTGCAGCCTCTCCTTTGTGTAGCAGGAGAATTAAATTGGGGTAAGGGAGGACCTTACATAGTGCAAGTGATTTAGTATTTCATTCAGATCCTTGAGCAGATTTCAGCTGTAAAAAGAAAACAGCATCTTCCCACAAGCACCAAATTGGAAGCAAAAATATTGCAAAGAATAAGGGCTCTCTGTGAATATGTCAAAAATCTGGATTTCATTAATCAAAATGAGATGCAAAACATCTGAGTCATTCAGAGGAGAGACACTAAATACAGATATTTAGGATTCAACCTCAGCTCTGCTACACTATTTACTAGTTCCTGCTCCTTGTCAGTTAAACACATCACTCCTAGGGAGGTTTAAAATTCCCAAGTAAAACAATTGGAAACTTGATTTGTACAAGACATGACTGGTAAAAAGTGCATTTTTTGCAGTAGCCAAAATATGAATCATGAGAAAGAAGTGCTGCTGACAGGAAGAAAATTGAAATCTTTGAGGTGCAGTGCTGGCAAAATTTCAGAAAAGTAGACAAAGGCTTACAGCAAATGTATGTGTTTGCTCCTGACAGCCATCAGAATGATCATTATCTAAAAGATACAATTAAATGAAAGCACTGCAGGAAGGTCATGGTAATAGAGGACAAGCATGGTCACAGGGATAACAGATAATCTTGGGGTTGGATCCTGGAGCTCAAAGCATCAGTCACTCGAGGCAGGTCCTGTATGGAGGCTGTAAATGATGTTTGGTTTGGGGTGGGATTTTATTTTTTTGTGTATTTATTTCTTGGCTTTCCTTGTGTTTATTTTGACACTGCAAACCTGGTAAGATCACCATGCTACCTTTGGAAGAGGAGCTGATGCTCCTCCAGGTTTGGCAAAGTGTTGGTTGGTTTTGTAAAGTACTTTTTTTTTCTGATGACTTAAATATTTTTTTTTTCTGTAAAATCACCAGCACATATTCATAATATAACCAGGTACATTTTCAACATGGGGGAAAAAAAAAAAAACCCAAAACCACATTTAATTTGCATGGAGTGGGAGAGCAAATCAGTGTTCAGGCTCTTGTTTTCTGCTTTCATATCCAGGCATGATAAATAAATTAAGGTGCACAACATATCAGTAGCAATGAGAAGGTTGAATTAAGTTATATTTTAAACTGCATTTTCCCTGTAAAATGATCTAGGATTCTGCTGTAAATATTCTATATGAAAGCATGCATCCAAATTTGATCTTCTCCTGGGGAGGTCAAATCACTGGTCGACTTGAGATGGAATTCAGAAGATACTCAGCTTTTCTTTAGTGCAAAGGGGCACATCAGGCTCATTAAATTCACCCAAAATTCTCCTTATTTTTAATATTCCCTTCTTTCTTTTCGAGTGTGTACCTGCTAGACTATATTAATTACCCTGAAACAACAGACATAAATCAAACATCCCAACTGATTTCATCCCTAATGTATCTCAGAACACTAATTATTAGCAGAAATTAGCAAAAGCTGCACATGAATAGGTATTCAATGAGTGGAAAAGAAAAGGCTCACAGTGCTTGTGGTGCAAGTTGTCCTTCCCAGCCTCAGATGAAAAATGGCTTCAGGGCTGGTGTGGGGCTGAAAATATTGCAGTGCCCCTGTGCCTGTCAAAGATCTCATAGGTGTTTGCCACCTGTGGGTATGTCTGAATATTTTCCTAAAGAAATCAGGTGTGTGAGTAGCTTTAGAGTAGTTCAATACACTGAAAAAACCAATTTTCATTTTCTTCTGCATGTAATCTCTCTCTCTTTTTTGTGTACATCTGTTTTCTTTACCCAAGAAATCTGTCCTTATTGCTGAGGGGCTTATGCTTGGAATTTTAGCCAGCTCTTGTCCACAGTCTTATCATTTATGTTGCTGAAATGTGTTATTCACAACACCAGTAGTGTCTAAATATCTGTTACATATATAAAAGCAGTGTGAGGCAAAAATGGCTTGTTTTTATGGTATATCAATATTCATGTCAATTGTAATTGCTGTTGCAGTTGTAAAGAGAAAAGAAATGGGGAACCTATTAAACAGATAAAATATCAAGCATCTGAATTGTGAAAATGACAGAGCATCTAATCCAAGTCAATCTGTGCAGATACTGCTGGAAAGGCTTAGGGCTATTCCATCCTAAAAATTTTTGCAAGTAGTTACTGTTAGTTGTATTTTTTTTTTTTTTTAATTTAGAAAATGTTGGGTTCCTTCCATTTGAAGGATGCAGGGAATTCAAAATGGGCTCTTTCTTTTTTTCCTTTTGCACATGCAGAAGAACCAATGTCTGCACAATTTGTTGTGTCACAGAAATGGGATCTGTCTCATTTTCTCCCTGCTACCTGGAAACTGCTGTGTGATTGGGTGTATGACAGGTAGAGGGACTCATTTAGGGCAGGAAAATACAGCTTGGAAGTCTCCAGGTGTTTGGTTTGATTTAGATGCATTTGTAGTTGTGTCAGAAAGAGAATAAACCCTAAGGAAAGCCATAGAGCTGTGATGTATTGCACTACAAGGACTGCACTAGAACCCCTGTCTGGCAGTGTAAATAAAGACTTTTATGTTTTCATTTATTGACTGCAGTGCTAAGAAAGCTTTGCATTGCCTGGTAAAAGTGGCTGAAAAAACAATGTATGGAAAATCTATAGGAGACACAGAGGCATTTCAGAAAGTAAAGAGCAATTGGCTATATCATCAAAGACAAAAGCATTGCTATATACATTGCTTTGGTTCTCCAAGAACCTATTGATATTTTCCCTGGCATTGAGCTGCTAACAACACCTTCAGCAGGAAAGGCAGGATCTGCTCTCACTGGGGGAAATGGGGCTGCACATTCCATTTGTGTTTCCTTCAATATCCACTGCAAAGAATGGACCCAAGCCCTCTGCCACTGGGGCAGACCTTGGAAAACTCACAGATTCCATTAAATCTGTATTCATATTTCTCTTCATAGGATTTTGTGTCACTGAATGTGTAGGGGCTGTGATATACTGTGTAATACCTTCAATATTTTAATAGAAATAAGTGATTAATACATCACAAAGCAATAAAATTCACTGGTCACTTCATTAGCTCATGAAAATTAGCAGCTTTCTACAGAGCATATACACTGTCCTTTGCTCTAAAGCCTGTATGATATATAGAGCAGTGAATACACCCCTGAAGGCTTTCAAGCATGAAAATATGAGTGTGGAGCAGGCAGGAAGCACTGGCCTGATGCTGTGAATCAGCCCTTGTGGCTCAGAGATCACTGCTCAAGTGGAAATGGATGTGGACAGAGAACAGCTATGGGAGAGACCACAGCCCACACCAGTCAGTGTAAAGCTGTCCATGGGCTGCTCCTTCCCAGTCAAAATCTGGTTTTACTCACTTAAATATCAAAGGAAATAAACCCCAATGATCTTGATCTAAAAATTCTCCAGGAATGTGTGTGAGATGTTTGTAGTTATCTCTTATTTATACTCATTTGATGAAAGAAGGGAATAGGATCAGGATATAGAGTCTGTCACTTATTCTTTGATCAGCACTTGGCAGGAATTGTCACTGAGACAGGAGAAATGTGCTCCAGGATCACACCTGAATGCCAGGTGTCTGTCGAGCCCCAGGTGTGAAGGGAAGGGGCTGTAGGAATGGAACTGGCCATTCACTGTGCAAAAACTGCAAATCATGAAAACCAAAGGCTTGTAAGATTTCATTTCTCAGTAAGGTTTGAGAGAGCTGGAGTCTTGAATTTGAAGAGGAAGGATTGAAGGAGTTGGTAGTGAGGTGGGGATTGATCTCTTGTAACAAGTGACAGGATAAGATAAAATGTCCTCAAGAAATGCCAGGGAAGGTTAAAATATGTGAAAATATATGTTCAATTCCATAGCTTGATGTTGTGCCTTGCTAATTCCAATGCTTTGGAGGAAAGATGTATGCCTGTGGGCTTTTTAAGTTGGCTGTCCTTACCATGTGCCCATACATGGCGTGTAATTCTGTGTTTTTAGCTCCCTAAATTTGCTTTTATCCCTTTGATTTGCACACACACCCATCCAGTCACACTGCACATAATCCAATGTGCCTAAGAGATGCTGCTTGCAAATTTATGTGCATCTTCAAGTTGTTTCTGAGGAATTAATTAAGTTTGTAAGTTTGTTTTAAAAAAATTGCTGCTTTTTATATTGTAAGGTTTAACATTTTATTGTCACATATGCACAGCAATAATGTTAAGAGAAAAGCACTGAGCTTTCTGCTGTCTTTCCAAGGAGTGATTCTGAGGGATTAGTTTCTCCCAGCTTTGCTGAGAGGGCAGACACTTGCTCAGGCCAGCAAATAGCAGGGGCAGCTTTGTGCCATTTCCCTGCCAGAGGAGTGGCAGTAATTGCTCTGCCAATTTTGGGCTCAGAGCTGTTTTCCTGTGCCACTGGTGGCTGGGCAGTGTGGGACTGGGGGACAAAGGGACAGCAGTGGGACAGGACTGCTCCAAGCCAGCAGCAAGGTGTGCTCAGGCTGCAGCTGTTGGCAGCAGTGTGAGTTTCATAATTCCAGCTTTCCTGCTGCTTCCCTGCTTTGGTCTGTTTTTCTATATTCTATTTTAGCTGGAGTCTCCCTAATTTCACAACTCCCGTGGTGCCCAGGATTTTTTATAGCTGTAAGAATTGTGAGTTGTTGCCTTGGAAACACAGTTGTTCATGCAGCTGTTGTAACTATACTTGTTAATTTTGCTTTATCACAAAAGGTTTCAAAGCTTTTCTGTATTTGCCTGACGTTTCTTGGTTTTGTAACTCTTTATAACGTTCTGTTTAACAAATTGGAGGAAGAGAGAGAACTTCAGCCTCACAGTGTACAGCATGCCCCTATGTCCTGACTGAATCACTTGCTTTCCTGCCCTTGGTATCCTCCAGAGTCCATTCAGTCTCCTTCCTGTCTATTAAAAAAAAAAAAAAAAAAAAGAAAATGCAAGAACTTTTGAAAATGTCTTTTGATATTCTACATCAGAGCTTCTGTGTGCAGGTGCTGGGGGCAGCATGAAGCAGCAGCTGCTCCAGGTTTCTGCAGGGGAGCAGGTCAGTCCTGTGCCTCTGCTCCTTGGGCAGAGCTGGCAGGGGCAGCAGCAGGTGCCAGGTGATGCTTTGCCCATGGGTGGCACCTTTCCCATGAAAGGAAAGGTTTTTCCTTTGCTACCAGAGAAACCCTCACGTTCATCCACGTTGCCTTTGCTACAAGAGCTCCTAATCCTCTCCTTTGGGCCTCCTGCTCAAGATCAGCTCCTTGAAGAAAAATAATGTGTTCTCAGTCAGTGCTGAGGGCTGGGATTGTTGGCTTGGAGAGAAAGCAGAGAGGATCCCTCTGCAGGGCAGGATCCCTCCTGTGCCAGCTGTGTGCTGGTGCCAGAGCTTGGGGCTGGCAGCATCTGCAGGCAGCAGCACAGTCCTGATGAAAGTTGTGTATGTTTGCTTTTTTTTAGCCAAGGCTCCTAATTGCCAGCATATTTTCAGTGCATATACCTGTCAGCTACACCAGTTTAGCTGGCACTGCACTGCCTTTATGCTGTCTTATGGTTTTATGGCAGCATAAAAAATGGTTTGGGTTTTGTGAGTCGCTTCCTCTCTGAGCTTTCCCATTTCCCCTGCCTGCAGCAGTAGCTGGGGAGAAGGACAGGTGGGCACAATTTCTGCTCTCTGCAACAGGGAAGGAGTGCTGCTAAACCAATAAACAGAACAAGCTCTAACTGCAGTGTTACAGTGCTTTTGTCACCTGGCACTGACTCCCTGTCCATGGACTTCAATCCCCTGCACCACCCTGTGCTGCCAGAGTTTGTAGCTGAAGTTTTTGGAACTTTATTGAGAGATTTGAGTCAAGAGAAACAGCTGGTTTTAGGTGCCCAGTGTGGTTTGACTGGATTTGCTGTGAAGAAAGATAACCTTGCTCTATTATAATGTAGTACAACTTTATTTTCTGTTTAATTTATTCATGCAATTTCACCATAGTAAGTTATAGATTGAATTCTTTAAATCAGTTTATTAGGAAACCTACTAAAAAGGAGATCAAACCAGAGCAAGTAATAGGTAAATATAAATGTTGAAGCAGCCAAGGAATGCATGTTTGTGTTTGCTTATAAACAACCTCTATAAACTCCACAGAAACTGTAGGAATTCTTTACAAGTCATCATTATTTGATGATAACACAAGTTTCTCAATCCAATTGAGAAAATTACCCAGTCGCTTCAGAGGAAAACAGCAGAACAAATAAAAAAAGACAATAGTGGACAATTAGGGAGTTTCTAGAGCTGTGGTTGAGAAATACAGAGAACATCCTGAGGGTGATCAAAGGCAGTTTTCTACCCCATTCTCTTTGGTGATTCACTTGGAATAAGTGATGTTTCTGCAGAGAAGCACAAGCTGTTCCTCCAGCCCCTCGATTGCATTCATTACCCTGTCAGGGATGATGGAGGATCTCCTGTTTTGCCCCAGTTTCTCATTGAATGGGGAGAGGATTTACAGAGCTCACCTGTTTTTGTTTTTTTTTGGCTGGGCAACTGCAACAAAGTGCATTGTAACTTCAGAATCAGGGCAGTAATTTAAAGCAGAGGGTGTAATTTAAAGCAGTTTCAGAGCAGCATCTCTGTCATAGTTTTGGAAAATAATTAAATATTAAAATAAACACAGTCTGGATTGTTGCAATGTTGACAGTTAAGTAATCTGTATTTTTCTGATTTTATGACAGCACCTGAAATAGTTGCTTTTACTGATTGTGTTGAGTATAGGAAAGAAATTCTATTTGACTCTACCAAGTTCATATACTAGCAGAGGCAATATTCTGGGAGCTAGATATTAATGGTCTGTGAGTATGTGTACTATAAGGATTGGTAAACTTATTAAGAATTTATTGAGGTTGTGTCCTTGACTGCTGATTGGATTGAGCTGTGAGAAGTGTAGTGCAGTATGTTCTGTTGTATTCTGATATTTTCATCCTCTGTCAGCCCTCCCTGGGAGGACACTCTGACATCATAACCTTCACAGCACAAATTTCCAAAGCTTGATCTCTGGGACCTTAATATCTTTTGGACTTGCAGAGTTTTTGTTTTTTTTTTTTTTTTTTTTTTTTTTTTTTTTCCTTGACTTGGAAAATGCTTTAGATGGGAAAGAGATTTTCAATTGCAAAACACTTTGCATGTAATAATCCAAGCACACCCCATGCTGCATTAGCAGGTCTAAGGAAATTATTGCTATACTCTTGAGCTCTGGTGAGCCCCTGCCTGGACTCTGGGCTTGGGCTCCCTGCTCCAAAATCAACATGGACTTATTGAAAAGAGTTAGGCAGGAGCCACCATGAGCTGGTGTCCTGTGAGGAGATGCTGGGAATTGGCTTTGTCCCTGTTGGAGAAAAAGAGATGAAGGGCAGATCTCATCACAGGCTGCAGGTGACACAGAGAGAGCAGAGAAAATGGGGACACTGAGCACCTAACACTGGAGGAAATTCCTCAGAAATCCTCTGGAATCTCCATCCTTGGAGAAATTCAAATAGGGCAACATCTTGTAGTGCATGTACTCTGAGCAGGGGGTTGGATTAGATGAGCTCCAGAGGTTGCTTTCAGTCAAAATCATTATTTTCCTCTCAATTTTTTTTTTTATCTTATCAACCTTATCAAAAATATATTCATCACCTACACGAGTAACTAAGGGGATAAAAAGAGAAAGTCTTTGTGTTTGAGGATTCATTCTACTGTTTGTTCAAGCAGAGAAACTACTGCAAAACAGATATTTGCCATTGTGAGAGGATGCAGGGTCTAAGAAGAGAGGGAAAAGAAACAAAACAGAAAAGACAATACCAAAAAACAAACCAACAAACAAATAAATAAAACAGAAACCTCCTCATGAAGATTATTCAGATCTCAGAATTGAAATGAGATTTAGGAGGGTTACTCAGCTTTGCTCTTGATTCTCCTAAGGGGAAGAAGAGCTCTGTAATAGGAGAGGGTTGGATCCCAGCACTCTCAGAAATAACTGCAGAGAATTAGTTGCCACTAAAGTATTATTTTCTGCCACTGTTCCTACCACTGGGAGCACAACACTTTCTCAAAGGTGCCAGAGACAAGCAGGATATTTTGTGAATACCTCTCCATCTGCAATATGAACCTGGAGATGGATGTCATAAAGGGAGGAGTGGCACTGGGGTCTTGCAGCTATCCAGGTATCCTTCCTGCAGGTCCCTAATTTAGAAGGTGTCTTACCTGGAGAAGTCAAAAGGGAAAGGGTAGAAGGGGAAGGAGGAGTCACTTGCTGTTAAAATGATCACCCATAGCCCCATAGTTCAGTAATAAAGGATAAAGCCATCCTGTCTTCTCAGAAGAGCTTTATTGACACCTCAATGTGCTCTTCAATGCTTTACCTGGCAAAGGAAACTCCTGTGCTTGGTGTGCAGCCCCTGGGCAAGAAAAAAAGTCTGAAGTGCTTTCCTCCAAAGAGCAGAACAGACAAGTGCCAGAATTCTGTGTAATCTCTAACTGGTGGCTTGGAGCCTCCCAGTTCTGCTGTACTTGAGTGCTCTGACAGGTTGTGCTGAGGGCACAGAGCACTGAAATGGGCTGTTAGACAGGCAAAAGGTTAATTTGACTGCTCTGGAAAGCACTAACAGAAGAATGTGGCAAATCCATTTGTCAGTCAGGGGAAGGAGAAATGACTTGTTATTACTGAAGCATGTATTGTTATTTCAGAAATAACCAGCATCAGCCACAGAAATAGCAACAAGATGGTTCCTTCAAGGTGCTTAATCCCTGAGAAGGGAAGCATGCAGACAGTGCAGAATAAATTGGGATGGAATTGCCTGTTGTTAGCTGCCATGCCTGCAGATATAATAACTAACCAAGGACCAGGGCAAGGCTTGGATGCAAACACAGGCTCCCTTGGAATGCCCAGCACAGACAGGAGGCACTGGGGCTGCTGAAGGACAGCTCTGATCAGTTTAACAACTCAGATTAAGCATAAAGACCCCAAAGAGGAATGAGGATCTATCAGTCAGTATGTGTACCCTCCTATAAACTGCAGCAGCAAAACTGAATGAAGCTGGAAGACAATTTAGTGACTCCCATGTACCATAGCTGGGCACAGTGAGCTCCACAGTTCAGGATTTATAGGAAAGAGAAGAAATGGAGAGGATGAGGGGATTTATCCCTTTTCTGTAAGATAACCAGATTTCTGTAACTCTCCAGCGTTTTTTTTTTTGTTTGTTTTTTGTTTTGTTTCTTTTTTAATTCCTGTCATGAGATTTGCCTTCACCATGGGGTTACTTTACAACCAGTAAGAGTCAAAAAACGTGAGGGGTTTCAAAGCTTGGTGAAGCTTTTGTTTCAATAGATTTATTTATTTATTTATTCATTCCAGAATGTGTCAAAAAGCTGATTGGCACATTGAAGGCATGCACGTGTGTGAGCTGACATATATATCTTTGCACACTGCATATAAATAGCCATTAAAATCCAACATCTGAGAATCACTCTCAGCAGCAGCTTTGCCACAGGTGAAAAGGTGATTTTTTTTAGGGCCATTGAACACTATAAATGTGTTCATTGTATCAGTGCTTCAGAAATACCCATTCTAAATGACTTTGTGTTGATCCACTGTGAAAATTCATTGTGCTCAATTGCCCTCAAAATTTCTCATTTCTCATCTGTGATGTTGCAGTCTGCTGACTGCACACCAGGCCATGGTACAGCAGGGCAGACACTTGGCTCCAGAGGGCCTGAAAAGGATTTTTATTCCCTGCCAGGCTGCTCTGTGCTCCCCAAAAACTGAACAGATCTGTGCCAAGGGCTTGGAGCTGGGAGGGTTTCATGGTGGGAATGGGTTCAGGAGCTGAGGTTGAGCTGTGCACACACAAATTCACATGTACATCAGATGTGGAAAATGGAGCTTGGCTTTAATTTTTAATCATACCTCTGATTCAGAAAAGTCAAACCCATTCTCTCATCAGTTCAGTTCTATTCAATTTAGGAGAAAAAGGAAAAAAAAAACCATAGAAAAAACCTAGTTATCAGATGGCATAAATAACTTCCAGCATGCATGGCAAGAAGTTGAGTCTTAAATTATTGTTTTGTTTTTCTTTTTTTTAAACAAGATTTGCAGGGAGGGTTTTCACAAATTTGAAAGGGAACATTTATAGCTGACTTTTAATATATTTTATTTGTCCTCTAATTTACTGTCTTATTTCTTAGAAAAGTCTCTGCATATCAGCCTTTAAACTGTGAGGGAAGCAGATGCCTGCTTTAGAACAGAAAATGGTGAAATTTAAAGATTTTTTGGTCAGTTCTTAGTGCATTGCAGTATCTGGGTTGCTGCCTGTGGGTTCTTTTTTTTTATTAGCAGACCATTTGTCTCCCATTTCTGCTCTGTTGGGTTTTTTTGTTTGTTTTTTGTGGTTTTTTTTCTCAGATTCCTTGTTAGCAAGTGAAAGCTGTCTCCCAGGGATATGAATATCAGCAGTAATTTTTTTTTTTTTTTTTTTAATACAATATTTGCAAGCACACTGCAGTTCTAGTCTGGGATGTTAAGTGCACAACAAATTTTAATCTTGGAAAACACATCAAGCACTTTCATGGCTCTGTGTCTCTGCCTTAATTTTTAGAACCTGGTGATGATAGTCTGGGTGAAAAAGTACTAATTCATCTAAATGGTGGTATGAACAGTCATCATTCATCTGCTCCTCAGGTTTAAGAAAAGACAGAGCATTCTAAACCAGAAAATATTACCTGATTTGATTTTATATAATAGTTTGGTTCTTTTGAAGTTCTTGGGAGCAAAAGGAAAGAACTCCCTCATTTTAGTTCTTCTCTTTTTTTATGTATTTAAATGCATTAAATGAATAGAACCATTCTTATAAAGCAAATAAAACATCAGAGAAATATTCTCCTGCCTGGGCTTGTGAAAGCTGGGCTTTGTCTAAATTATTTGCTGACTTCAGTCATCCATTTCTCAGAGAGAAAAAAGAAAAAAGTGCAGTATCACATAATCTCAGAAGGTCTCTCAGGAGAAGACAAAGGCCAGCTCGTGCCTTTTGTCTAGACTCAACTGTTCAATACTCATCATCCTTATTCTTCTTATTCTTATGCCTCAAAGTAATTTCAGAATGAGGAGAGATAATGGGAATAGTTGTATGAGAGCAGCATCTCTGGCAAATATGACCAATTTTGTAGAAAAGGAGCTGCTCTTGTTATAAAGCTTTAATTTTCTTTTACTTAGTTTTACTGCAAGTCTTCAGCATTTCACTGCTGCTTTTATGGTATTTCAAAAAAAACATTTGCTTCCCCAGTAAAATATTACATTTATGTCATCTGTAAATTTGCACTTTTGCACAGCTCCAATTGCATCTTTTGTTTCCATAGATTACATTTACATTGCAGTTGCACTCTGTTTCATAATTAAATCACTTTCAGTCTAAGTAAGCACAGGAAATCTCTGCTCCAGTGTGCAAGTCTGCTGACAAAGTGAAGGGTAACCCAATTCTCATCCACACAACTTTTTAATTAGTTGCTGCACATCTGAGGATTAGCCTTGTTGGGATGTCTTGCAGAAAATAACATTAATATTCAATTTGGTTAAGGGCTTTCAATAAACAAACAGAATTAATAAAGCTATTAAGCAAATGTCTCTGATGACCACTTTCCATATGGATTGCAGCTCTTGAGAAGCATTTCCAAGCCAGGCAGCTGAGCAGGGTTTCTCTGCCCTTGTTTTGGCTGAATCTTGAGGAGCAGTTGGGTATTTTCCATCCTGAGCTCATCTGTGTTTGAATTTGCTGAAAGTATTTTCTGGGGTCTACAAGAGCCAGGTGGAAAAGAGTTTTTTGTTGCAAGCTCTGTTATCAGCCTCTCAAAGTACAGTATTTCATTTTCTCTTTGTCTATTTTGTCTAGGCTTCAGAATATTCTGCATCTGAATAAGGAAGCTTTTTTTTGTGAGTTTGAAATTATTTTAGATATGAAAGGTTTGTTGAATTATGCCTTTACCTAGATTTTTTTTTTTTTTTTTTTTAATGCGAGGAATGATTTTGTGAAATGTTCTGGGTGAGCCTCTACAGCCCCAAGTCAAATGATTGGCATTAAAAAATACAGCACCTCTAATATAAACCTGGAAATTATTTTAAACTTATATTGTCATTTGACAAATCTGGCATTTCAGTGAAAGAGAACCTATATAAAAATAATTCATATTTCTTGGAAAATAAGTTCTGCAGTTTACGTAAGTGCTGGCAAGATGGTGTTGATTCTGTGTGGAGATTTTGGCTGATTTTATGGTGTCATAAATTCACTTTATGTTATAGCTTGCTATATATAAATCACAAACATCCTTTCACAGCTTTTGAGAGCTATTGAGGTAGCAGTGATGAGGTAACTTCTAAAATACTATTTTATATTCTGCTAAATTCTTTAGGGGACAGGTTGTGTTTACATTGAAGAGATGTTCACTTCCTACCCAATAGAAACTATTATTTGTATATTCCATGTATTTGCATGTGTGTGGAATTGATTTCACTTTTGCCAAGGAAAAAAAATAGATGGCACTAGGAGCAGGGTTTTTAAGATGTGCCAGCAGGAATTGGAGTAAACCTTGTGGATGTTGGTTTGTGATTTGCTCTGCACTGAGCTGCAGTGATGGAGTTGTTCACCTGCCCAGCACAGGCTGCAGAGGGCTCCAGGCACTCCTGAAATATCTCTCCACAGACCTAATTTGGTGAAGGATACAAAAAGTGTTTCCCTCCACCCCCTGACTGCTGCTGGCTGATGTTGCCAGGGGTTGTAGAGGAGCATCCTGCAGGAGAGGTTTGGGCAGGAGCTGTGCAGAGCATCCTGCCTGTCCCACTTCAATTTGCTGCCAGTTTTGTTGAAGCCTCTGCTGAGCTGCTGAAGCACTGCAGGGGCTGTTTGTCTGGAAATTTTACCTTCTGCTTTACTGCAGAGAGTGTCCAGCTACTTGGAAATATAAGTGAGACCCTGAGCAGCCTCTGCTCTTCCCTCTGCTCTTTGCTCCCCACTCCCTGCTCAGGTTTGGGGCTTGAACTCTTGGGAGTAAATGAGGAATGCTCCATATTGTGGCTGCCAGCAGAAGCAGGCAGTGGGAGAATATTTCAAAGCAAGGTTTCTTGTGACTTTTCACAGCTTTCAAATCACAGCTTGCTTTGTAATCCACTGAAATTACACAAGTTTCCCCTGTCCAAGGCATTTTTGCTGTCAGCAGGCAGCATCCAGCAGGCATCTCCCCAGCATCCACAGGGAGCTCGTTAAGCTCCATGATGTTTGTTGCTGTTAATTTGATATGGCATTGCATAAAGGGCTGGCCCAAAGTCCAGTGTAGTGCAGTGGAAATGATGAAACTCTTCCCCTGTTTGCCCTGATTTGCAGTTGTGCCAGCATTCAGTGCAGAGCAGCTCTGTAGGAACAGATCTGCAGTGAGCTGACATGAGAAGCCATAACCTGCAGCTCTCTTGGGACACTTTTCATTTCCTGGATGTTTGTTTTTTGGTTTTTTTTTTTCCCCAGGGTTGGGGTTTGTTCCCTCCCTGCCTCCCCACCTTGGGCTCTTGAAGTGGCTCCTCAGCAGATCCAGGGCTGGTGCAGCCCAAATCCATCCTCCCATGCTGAGAGCTGATTCCTGGCAGCTGCAAGGTGGGAAAATCCTTCAGAAGGTTCTTACAGTCCATCCTTACCAATATGACAATTTCATCACCACCTTCCTCATCACTTTTTATATCAGGGTTGGATATTATCTATTAAGGTGTCCAGGAGCAACCTATTCACACATTGTTCTGTTGAGTTCTCAGGAGAAATAAAATGAATAATAAAATGTTACAAAATGATCGATTTGAAGGAAGCCTTTAATCAATTATTAATTGATTATTCACGTTAGCACAATGCTTGTAAGGATTAAAACCTAATTTTGACAACACATGCAAACTTTTCCTTTTGAATTCAATAATATATTCTCAACCTGTTGCTCATTAAGGTGAACATCTGTGAATTCATTATTTTTTCTCTAAGCTTGCTGCACCACAAACTTCATTTCTTTAACAAATTTGCCAAAGTATAATCCCATTACAAGCTTAGCTTATAATACATACAATGACAGCTTTGCTATCATATTTATCTTGTTGTTGTTGTTTTGTGGCTTTTTGGGTTTTTTGAGGGGGGGGGAGATTTTTTTGTCTAATAAATCTTTGCAGCAAAATCAGTTCTGGGATGGCAGTGAGAGTTAGACCAGGGAAAGTGGATAAATCTGGTTGAGGAAACTGCAGAGTTTGAGATGTTGTTAAGTCATAAAAATATACCATAGGTTTCCCAAAATGTGATGGTTCTGAATGTCCACTCACAAGTCATAAAAAATAGACATTTCATCCTCCTCAATGTTTGCCTTATTTTGTGGTTCCAGTGTAGATTTTTAAAGTAATGCAATTGTAAAACTCCTCTCTTGCTAATTTTACATTGCTGTTGAGGTGAAAATGCAACACTTTCCAGTGCACACCATGAAGGAGAAAGAAGAAAAGGGTGCAAAATGCTGGTTCTGAACTTTTAAATGGAAACATGTAAAGCTCTGGGTGTTTCTGCAGCCACTCTCCAGGGTGCTGATGCCTTTGCAAGGCACAACTGCAGCTGAACCTTTCTGTGCACAGCTGCCTCTTCTTGCTCTGACATCTTTTTATTTTTTTTTTTTTTCATAAAGTTAATGGTAAATGAAATACTGGTGTTCCAGAGGAGATGAGTTACGTGCTGGATTAATTTGGCCAGCCCACATTAGGAGAGCACCGAGCAGAATTTGCAGCTGCAGAAGATTGTCACCATGTCCCTGTGTTTAATGGAATAATTTAGGCATAGGGACAGAAAGAAGTCTGCACTAAAATGAGTACAAGCACTTTTAAGCAGAAAACCTGTAGCTAATTTTCAATCCTGTAATTGAATTTGCAGGATAGCACATAAATAAAGCTGGGCTTTTTTAAAAAGTTGGATGCTTTGCAGTGCATATCAATGTTTTAGTGCCTCATAACTGTGCTCCTCCCCTCTCACTCTGCAGTTCCATTGCTGCCTGTCCAAAACTTCTCCATCCCACAGGATCGTGGCAGGAGGCTCCAGAAACACATGCAGATAATTCACAGGCTGCTAAATGCCAGCTGTTAATTGCAATTAGCTGCAGCACGCTCAGCCCTCAGTGCACATCCCTCCTGGATTGGAGATGAGGTGCAGAGCTCTTCCCTTAAAGCATTTGGGATGAATTTGTGTTCTGCTCCCACTAAAATCACAGAACCACAGAATGATTTGGGCTGGAAGGGACCTTGAAACTCATCCAGAGCCACCCCTGCCATGGCAGGGACACCTCCCACTGTCCCACTGTGCTCTGGGCACCCTGTGCCACCCTCAAAATAAAAAATTTCTTCTTGGTGTCTGATCTAAACCTGCTCTCTCTCAGTTTGAAGCCATCCCTCCTTGCCCTTTCATTACATGCTCTTGTAAGAGCAGTTTTGAACAAGTTTGATTCCAGGCCTGAGCTTTGAAGGTTTTTTTTGTTGGGGTTTTTTTTTAATTTATTAATTTATTTTTGGAGGGTTTTTGATTTAGGGGGTTTTGTTTTGATTTTTTGGTTTGATTTTTTTTTGTTTTGGTTTGTTTTTCTTTTTTTCTGAAAGGAAGTTCCAACCAAAATTTTCACGGCATTCAAGCACATCAAAAAATTACATAATCTTCTTTTTAACTTCTTCTGACTTTCCTGAAGCACTTGGATTTGGTAATTAGACAAGATTTTGCAAGGTACTGAGAAAAATGGTGTTAAAAAGTTGCCATAATGACATCAACTCCAACATCTGTGCCCTTGAACTCGCTGCTACCTCCCAGGCCTGGCTTAGACTGTGCATTAGAGATGCAATTTCAATAAGTGCTGTGTTTTCTCAAGCCTTTTTTCAAGTCAATGGAAGCCAAGGCCACCTGGGTTGAAGCAGAGGACATCAAACTCATTGTTAGATTGAGTCTTTACTGTAATTTATGCCCTTAACATTTTAGATAATCCATTGATCTCTCTTGAACAGCTAATATCTGTAATAATGCCACATTTCTACATCACCCAAAGTCAATTAAAAGACGTGTATTATAGTTATATTTTAATCAAGATTTACTGGGAAATGGAAGTGAAGAATTCTGCTTGCCTTTATAGTACCATTGGCAGAAAGAAAAGCTGACTGGAAAATCAAATTAATTATCTCTTCTTTATGTGTTCACTTTCTTTGTAAAAGGAATTTAAATTATTTCTGTATTAAGAAAAAAGGTATTTAAAAATCATTAGAAAAAGTAGATGTGTCTTTCTAGACTACTCACTTGGAGAATTCAAGTGTAATTAATTAAATTTTGCTCTATAAATAAGACCTCAGCAAAATGCTGGTTGTCATTGAGAGGGTGAATGGACAGTGAATTTTCACATCTTCCAGCCCTATTTACTTGCAAGGTTTAAACCAGAGGTTCTGCTAAATTTTAAAGGGTTTCAGGACCACTCCTGAGAAGTATTTGCTACTTTTTATGTGTTCTAAATTAAAAAGAAAAAGGGTATTTTACAGATTAAATCATCTCATCCAAAATATGATCTCACATAGTTCTTTAAAGCAAACAGTTTATTGCATGGCTGTGAGGGAGGGATTGTCATGGATGGTTGAATTTATTTTGATTGTTGGTTAAGAAAGCAAAGCCTGAGTTACTGCTTGCCACACGTTAAGAATGGGCAAGGAAGAAAAAAACAACAAAAACAACCCAAAAAACTGCATTGGCAATGAATCTATTGGTCCTGTGACAGATTTGAGATTAAGTTCTTATACTTCCATGACATTTTGAAGTAGACCATTTTTGTTGAGGGAAAGAGAGAGGGAAAGGAAAGGTCATGTCTCTCTTATCAGGCAGTCATAGTCTCCTGTAAAATAGAAATGTCTGTTTAATGTCAGTGAACAGCCCAGATGGAGATTCATGTTGGAGCAAAACATCTACACTTTATCTTCCACCTCAAAGTTTGCACTATTAAACCTTGTGATAACAGGATCCTAAGTCACTTTTTGATGGGATCCTTCCATCATTA
This sequence comes from Erithacus rubecula, assembly GCF_903797595.1. Lineage (NCBI taxonomy): Eukaryota > Metazoa > Chordata > Aves > Passeriformes > Muscicapidae > Erithacus > Erithacus rubecula. Next base: position 2,196,310 of record NC_136667.1, on the reverse strand, counting down.
CACCATGATTCTCCACAGCTGTCCATTTTATTTCCCTTTTCTCCTCCAAAATCAGCCCCTCTGCATCCCTGACAAACTAATGCTTGCACCAGGTATCTGCAGTCAGGAAGGAACAGAGGAGCTCAGACTCAACTTGTGCATTAAAATATTTCATGGGGTTTGCTAAGGGTGATTTTTGCAAGTCCTGTTTCCTTCCTGGCTGAATGTACAGACAGAGGAGCAAGAAAATCATTGATCAGAGTTATCAGGAGTGCCAGAGTGGTGGTAGAAAGCACAAAGGGAGGAATGGGAAATGAAAAAATTACCTACAGCAAGTTTGACTTCATCAGTCCTTTGGGCTCTGCATTTATTTATTTTTTTCTGCACTGCCTTTTGTTTTGTTCCACCTCCTGCTCTGCCTTACAAATCTAGCATGTATATGTTTACCTAAGTGATTTATTTCAAAAACACATTGCTTGAAAGCTTTTCTTCAATGATGAAATAAGAAAGATTCTGTTCTTCTTCTTAAACTTTATAGGCTATGTGAAAATGGAAAAAAAAAATTAATGTGGGCAGTCATGATAGTTTAATGACAGTAATAAGAGCAACAGCTTTTACTTCATTATTCTGTGGAGTTGCAGTTCTGAGCTGTTACTTTTCCCCACCTTAAAATAAAAAAGGGTTCAAGTGCAGGCTAGCTTGAGGTTAAACATGAATGTGCATTTGAGGGGTTGTGCACATGGGGGTAAAACTGGGCAAAACTGAACAGATTAATGTGCTCAAAGGAAGTTTGGATATTACCAGAAATTAAACTCATTTTTGGATTTTTTGTGTCTCTGTGTGTGCACGTGCAGGAGTTTTTAATTAGCCACGTGTCTTTTCCTCACCATGCCCTTCCACATAAGGAATATCCTTCAAAGGAAGATGCACTTTTTAGCAGCTAAGAGTTTCACATTATTTCTAGCAATAATTGGTGAATATTATTTAATAAGTAATGATTGAAATAACTCTTTCACAGAAATTACCTATTACAGAATTTCTGAAGTGATGGCAAATTATATTGCATTGCATATTCATGCAGAGTAATACTATATTTAATGAGAAATATGACATTAATTGCTTGTAAATAGTTTTTTATACTCTAGATGCAGTTTTTAAAATACTGTAATATCAGGAATAATGACCTGGCCAAACACTTCAATCAGTCAATGTCTCTGTTAATATTAGGTGTGTTGGCAAACCAATAACCATTTGGGAAGAAGGGAGCTTGGGTTATTTAGTCAAGCAGGGATTTAATTACATGTCTTCTGCAGTCTGATAGAATAAAGCAAGTGGAGGCAATGTTTTGGCAGCTAAGATCCTAGGAAAAATAAACATAAGTAATTAGTTTATGTTCTCTTACTCTCTTCCATTTTTCTTCACCTGTGCCTTCCCCTTAATTCCCTTCTATTTTTTTTACTTTTCTGTGGTCCCTCCATGTCACTGCTTGTTCATCCTTCTGCTTACAGTCATTTTATGTTCCTTTACTTTCCAGGATTGATTCTCTTTTTTATTCTTTCCCTCTATCTTCTACACTTGGGTTTCATTTTTCATACCCAGACCAGTGCTTGGCCTGATTTTTCATGACCCTTGGAGGGTTTTTTACAGAAAGAGAGGATGTGAATCAACCCATGGACCCCAGAACAGAGATGGTCGTGTCTCTGGAGCACAGGTCACAGCAGCAAAGTCAATTTTGTATAGACAGGCACCTTTCAGTGTTTTGTCACAGATTCCTGGAGTTTTTTTTTTGTTTTGGTTTGGTTTTTTTTTTTTTTTTTTTTTTTTTGTCATTCTGAATTTTGCTTCATTCCAATATTTCCTTGTTAGGAGCAGCAAGTTGTTCATACCTGGTGTGATTTGCTGTCATTATTGGGATTCTACATTCCAGATCAAAACATGTAAATGTCTCTGGGTCTCTTGAAAGCTTTAATCTCATAAAGTAGGTTTTATTGAAGAGTCGTTGTTCTTTTTTTTTTTTTTTTTTTTGACATTCCTGATAAGTTTGATAATTACATTAATAATTATTCTTTCATGTTTGCTATTTCCAACCAACAAAGCATCTGATTCTGAACCTGAAGGAGAAATCAAAATAGTAGTGGAGGCATGGCAGAGGCTGAGAGCAGATGTGGTTTGTGTTGAAAAGAAACAGAAAAAAACCAGAAACAGTTTGAGGAGGAAGGATGTTTCTGCTGGTCAGGGGACAAGGTGAGCTCCAGCTGCACTGCTGGAGTGTGCCCACATTCCCTGGGATCCCCCTGGACAAGAACTTTCACAAACTCATCCATTTCTGCCCTAAATCCCTTGAGCTGCTATTTAAATAACTGCGAGCTTAGTGTGTCTCTGTTTTCAATTTACAAAATTTATCACTTCACCTCTGGGTTTATGGTGGGGATGTGCAGAATCCCAGCACTTCAAAGGAAATTTAGCAGTTGGAGTTCCTAATAAATGCTTAGCTTGCCCATCTGTATAATTTGTATTAACATGTCCATTAAAGGTTTGCTTACAGCTTGGAGATTTCCTCCAGAAGCACTTCAGAAAATGGAAATAAGGGGAAAGCAAACAATAACAACATTCATAATTTTATATCCATTAAAAGCTCAGGCAGCATTTAAACAACAACCAAAAAAAAAAAATTATTACTCCCAACATAATTAACCTAGTGCTTTTCAACTCCCAAATTATTTTGTATCCCAGTCTCTCAAGCTGGGAAAACTGGACCCTCTCCTTGTCCTCTTCCTTTCAGTGAATTCTAATTTGGAATTTTGTGCTCTTTTCATATTATCAGGTCTGCTCTGTAACTTTTCCATTTTAAGAGTGCTAAACATTTAGCTCATGAGAAAATTGAGTTCTACTTAAATTCTATTTGTCTTACCTAAAAATTTACCTGTGACAGGCAAGCATATGATGGATTGTAAAAGTTATTCTTGAATGACATTGTATCCATCTCACAGCCAAGATTTTTGTTTAAAAATTAAAAAGAAAAGCTTGGATTGGTTAATATTACTGTTGGGCGAGGTTTTTTTGGCATTTTCTTTTTTCTTTTTCCAATTCTACCTCTCATGGATGAATGCTCTTTCTGTTAGTGTAGTGTTTGGAAAATGAGAGTTTTAAAATATTCTATATAATTGAGTTACTATAATTTTTAATTTTTTGTGTTTTTTTTTTTTTTTTTGGTTTTTTTTTTTTTTTTTTTTTTTTTGTTTTGTTGGGGTTTTGTTTTTTTTTTTCCTAAGGCTTATATCACTCTGAAAAATCTCTGTTTTGTTTAAATTTAGAAATCTTTTTATACAATTCCACTGTTCTTTATCCCACCAGCCCCAGAAAAGAACCCAAATGTGCCTGGATCCTGCTTAATGCCAGATAATCCCAAATTCCTGGAGGTGTGGGAATTTCCTGCCAGGCTTTCCATGCCATCCTTTCATTGTGTTATTAAACATGTTTCCTTCTCCCCTACAACTGCCTTGATTATTTTCTGTTTTGTCATGAAATATTTGCTTAGTAACAGGCTCAGGAACTTGGCAGTCATCTGGGTGTTTCTGCCTTTGATTGTGAGGAGCTTTGAACCCATACACAACATTTCACAATTCAGAGGGGAAAAGTCAGCCTGGCAGTTGATTTCCAGCTTTTAACCACCATGCAGAGCAAAATATTTATTTACAGTGATCATAGTTGCATTGTTCTCCAGGCTGTAGGAAATAATAATGCCTAATCAGATACTCCTGCAATTCAGAACCTAAAATTATCTTGGCTCCTACAAGATTGGCTTTAACCTTTATCTTGCAGATTTTTTTTTTTTTCTCTCCTGTTTTCCTCACATTTTTAATGGCAAGGACAAATGAAGACACTTTTGCATTTTTCTGACTGCAGCATGGAAGGTTTTATTGCCAATCTGTCTGACTGGAGTTAATGAGAATATCTATCAACCCTATGCTAGATATTAGCAATATTTATCAAAAAATTCATTTTTCACACGAAGCTGATGTTACTTTTGAGCCATCTGCTATTTTTCCCAGAATTCAGCAACTGCAGGGAATTTGCTAGAAAAAGGAGCAGTGGCTGATGTAGCCACCTTCCATCCCAGCCCACAATTTAGCCAAAGACAGGGAAAGAGTGTTTGTCTTTGCTTTGTTTAAATTTCTGCATATTCAAATGTTAACATCAGGACAGGATCTTTTGTATAAGAAGAAAAAGATGCAGCCATACAAATAAAAATCTGCCAATTCCACTCACTGGGTTTTGTGTTTCCAGGTCATGTCATGGTGTGTTTTACAAACATCCCTCAATTATTCTGTGCTCTCCTTTTTCCATGGGTGGGCCAGATTTATTTCTCTCTGAATAATTATCTGGCATGTGGCAGCCCCTGATAATGTTTCAGAGCAATATAAATGAGTGGAGCAGCTCTGGCTGGGCTGGGCAGGAATCTGTATTTTATAGGAAATCCATGAGGCCCTGAGTGCTCCCAAATTGCTGAGCAGCTCCTGCCTGTGCCTTGGAGATTTGCAGATTTGGTGGTTTGGGAATGCTGGACCTGCAGTGAATATTTTGTGTATGATCAGGTTCTATGATGTGGAAATTTCAGGGAATAAATTTGGTATCTTTGTATCAAGTTTTTTTTTTCCTAGGGGGATATATCAAGATGGAATAAATGTTTTAAAAATTGGGTTTCTTTAAACTTTTGAGAGTCTGGAATAGAAGAGGTAGGAGTTTTCTCTATTTGTTGTGGAAATGTGTTTAGGATTTATTGTATAAATTAACTTTTTTAAAGTTAGAAAACCAAACAAGTATTTTATCTTAATTGACATACACCTTAATTTTAATTTTTATACCTATTTTGTTTGCACAAAATGCTTTCAAAAACTTCTTTTGCAGAAGGAATAATTTGACTTGGTAAAAAAGGAAACTATTTTGAAATTCAGTTTTCTGATTCTCCCCTAACTACTGATCTTGGGACCCTTTTTCTGTGATTTGCTGGGAGTGGCTGCAGACCAAGTGCCATTTCTTGGAAGGTTTGTACAGGTCAGGTCATAAATGCATCTCAGTTTGAGTCCTTCCAGTGTGTTGTGCTTTGAAACCTGCTTGTGTTGATCTCAGATAAATCCCATATATCAACTTATTTGGCTTCTTCAGGTCAGGTGGAATAACAATTCAGATTGAACTTGTCTGAGTACCTGATGCTTTAGGATTTGACCTTTCTTTTTTGGGGAGAGCCATGCAAAGTCTGACTGTTGCTGGGGCTTTCAATGTGGAATTCAGCATCTCAAGCCTGGTTGTGATGGTTTGAAAGTTCAGAGCACATTGTAGTAGTTTTTCCAAATTTATTTATTTGGTACCATGCAACTTTCTCAATCAGCATTTGAATAATTCTCTTCAAATGCAGATAGTACAAAGTTTTCTGCAAAATTATGCCAAAAAATACATATCCAGGGGGAGCAAATAGTTTGGATTTTAAAAACCAGGAATGAGAGTTAATTTGGCCAGGAAAACCAGCATGTCCCACAGCTAATCCAGCCTCATAAATAAAGCACAGGCACCACAAATCATTCTTTTCTCTCCTCACTGTCTCTGCCCTTTGTGTTCATATTTTCCAGCAGCTGCATGTGCCATTAATCTGCATTTAGGTGAGGCCTGAGCGTCTGCTCTGTGCTTGCAAACAGATGCAGAGCTCCATTTGCTGCTTGGGATTGAGGCCTTTGAAAATGTCATCCTGTGTTTCAGCATGCACACAACATGTTCCCCAGTGCTGGTTGAACAGCTCACTCTAGCCAGGGAGGCTGGAGCCCCCACGTTTGTTATTTTTTCCCCTATTAGCACTCCTGAGTGCATGGAGCAGCAATTAGCACAGAGAGCAGCTCTCCCTGACTGCCTGCTAATCTGTGAGGGGTTTTCTGGTGCCTCCATCACTGCACCAGCAAATTACAGCTGCTGGTAGCCTGGCTGGGTCTGGGGCACTGCCAGGTCTGTCTGTGCAGAGGAATTGCCCTGCTCTGCATCCCAGCTCTGCCAGATGGGGCTCTGCAGGGAGAGGAGAGGGGCAGGTCTGTGATCAGAGTGAACTGCAGCAAATTAATCAGAGCTGTGCTCAGGGTGGGGAAACAGAGCTGTGTGTGCTCCCCTGGTCACTCATTGCTGTGTGTGCTCCCCTGGTCACTCATTGCTGTGTGTGCTCCTCTGGTCACTCATTGCTGTGTGTGCTCCTCTGGTCACTCAGAGCTGTGTGTGCTCCTCTGGTCACTCATTGCTGTGTGTGCTCCCCTGGTCACTCATTGCTGTGTGTGCTCCCCTGGTCACTCATTGCTGTGTGTGCTCCTCTGGTCACTCATTGCTGTGTGTGCTCCTCTGGTCACTCATTGCTGTGTGTGCTCCTCTGGTCACTCAGAGCTGTGTGTGCTCCTCTGGTCACTCATTGCTGTGTGTGCTCCCCTGGTCACTCAGAGCTGTGTGTGCTCCTCTGGTCACTCAGAGCTGTGTGTGCTCCTCTGGTCACTCAGAGCTGTGTGTGCTCCCCTGGTCACTCAGAGCTGTGTGTGCTCCTCTGGTCACTCATTGCTGTGTGTGCTCCCCTGGTCACTCAGAGCTGTGTGAGCTCCCCTGGTCACTCATTGCTGTGTGTGCTCCCCTGGTCACTCATTGCTGTGTGTGCTCCCCTGGTCACTCAGAGCTGTGTGTGCTCCCCTGGTCACTCAGAGCTGTGTGTGCTCCCCTGGTCACTCATTGCTGTGTGTGTTCCTCTGGTCACTCATTGCTGTGTGTGCTCCTCTGGTCACTCATTGCTGTGTGTGCTCCTCTGGTCACTCATTGCTGTGTGTGCTCCTCTGGTCATTCATTGCTGTGTGTGCTCCCCTGGTCACTCAGAGCTGTGTGTGCTCCCCTGGTCACTCATTGCTGTGTGTGCTCCCCTGGTCACTCATTGCTGTGTGTGCTCCCCTGGTCACTCAGAGCTGTGTGTGCTCCCCTGGTCACTCATTGCTGTGTGTGCTCCCCTGGTCACTCATTGCTGTGTGTGCTCCCCTGGTCACTCATTGCTGTGTGTGCTCCCCTGGTCACTCATTGCTGTGTGTGCTCCCCTGGTCACTCATTGCTGTGTGTGCTCCCCTGGTCACTCATTGCTGTGTGTGCTCCTCTGGTCACTCATTGCTGTGTGTGCTCCTCTGGTCACTCAGAGCTGTGTGTGCTCCTCTGGTCACTCATTGCTGTGTGTGCTCCTCTGGTCACTCAGAGCTGTGTGTGCTCCCCTGGTCACTCATTGCTGTATGTGCTCCCCTGGTCACTCATTGCTGTGTGTGCTCCCCTGGTCACTCATTGCTGTGTGTGCTCCCCTGGTCACTCATTGCTGTGTGTGCTCCCCTGGTCACTCATTGCTGTGTGTGCTCCCCTGGTCACACAGAGCTGTGTGTGCTCCCCTGGTCACTCATTGCTGTGTGTGCTCCCCTGGTCACACAGAGCTGTGTGTGCTCCTCTGGTCACTCATTGCTGTGTGTGCTCCCCTGGTCACTCATTGCTGTGTGTGCTCCCCTGGTCACTCAGAGCTGTGTGTGCTCCCCTGGTCACTCATTGCTGTGTGTGCTCCCCTGGTCACTCATTGCTGTGTGAGCTCCTCTGGTCACTCATTGCTGTGTGTGCTCCTCTGGTCACTCATTGCTGTGTGTGCTCCCCTGGTCACTCATTGCTGTGTGTGCTCCCCTGGTCACTCATTGCTGTGTGTGCTCCTCTGGTCACTCATTTTTGTGTGTGCTACTCTGGTCACTCATTGCTGTGTGTGCTCCTCTGGTCACTCAGAGCTGTGTGTGCTCCCCTGGTCACTCATTGCTGTGTGTGCTCCCCTGGTCACTCATTGCTGTGTGTGCTCCCCTGGTCACTCATTGCTGTGTGTGCTCCTCTTGTCACTCATTGCTGTGTGTGCTCCTCTGGTCACTCATTGCTGTGTGTGCTCCCCTGGTCACTCATTGCTGTGTGTGCTCCTCTTGTCACTCATTGCTGTGTGTGCTACTCTGGTCACTCATTGCTGTGTGTGCTCCTCTGGTCACTCATTGCTGTGTGTGCTCCTCTGGTCACTCATTGCTGTGTGTGCTCCCCTGGTCACTCATTGCTGTGTGTGCTCCTCTGGTCACTCAGAGCTGTGTGTGCTCCCCTGGTCACTCAGAGCTGTGTGTGCTCCCCTGGTCACTCATTGCTGTGTGTGCTCCTCTGGTCACTCAGAGCTGTGTGTGCTCCCCTGGTCACTCAGAGCTGTGTGTGCTCCCCTGGTCACTCATTGCTGTGTGTGCTCCCCTGGTCACTCATTGCTGTGTGTGCTCCTCTGGTCACTCATTGCTGTGTGTGCTCCTCTGGTCACTCAGAGCTGTGTGTGCTCCCCTGGTCACTCATTGCTGTGTGTGCTCCTCTGGTCACTCATTGCTGTGTGTGCTCCTCTGGTCACTCATTGCTGTGTGTGCTCCTCTGGTCACTCATTGCTCTGTGTGCTCCCCTGGTCACTCATTGCTGTGTGTGCTCCTCTGGTCACTCATTGCTGTGTGTGCTCCTCTGGTCACTCATTGCTGTGTGTGCTCCTCTGGTCACTCATTGCTGTGTGTGCTCCTCTGGTCACTCAGAGCTGTTTGTGCTTCTCTGGTCACTCAGAGCTGTTTGTGCTCCCTTTGCTCACTTTGCACCCAGAGATTTCTGCCCAAGAACCCCAGTGCTGAGATGTGAGACCCAACATCTGTGCAAACCCAACATCTGTGTTATCCCAACACCTGTGCAAACACACCTGTGCAGACCCAGCCTGTCCTATTTGTTCTCTGCTCAGCTCCCAGGACAGCCCAATTCTCAGCCATTCTTGAGCCCCAACAAAGCCCCAGTGGTTCTGGTTGTTCTCAGACATCCTGGCCAGGCAGCACAGAGAGCTCTGCAGGTTTTTGTGGCTGAAGGTGGGCATGGTGCACGTTGTTGTTGCAGTGTGCCTGTGCTCTGGTGGCAGAGCCTGCACTCTGGGCTGTAAATACATCCAGGAATATTTTTCCATGTCAGTGCTCCTGGTAAACCCTTTGCCACCCTTTGATCCATGGGGGAATAGTCCCTGGGAGATAACTGAGTAACAAAGCCAAGCAGAAATCAAACTGCTCTTTCTGTGCATCTTTGATGCACTAGAACTTAATTTACTTTATGCATAGAACTGCTTTAACTTTACCTGGAGGCAAGGTACAATTTTGGATGGCTTTTTTTTTCTTTTAAAGAAATCCCATTATCAGTATTAAAGTGTTTCATGCCTATGAAAACAGGCTGTAGATTAACTGTTGTCCCTTTTTTTTTTTTTTTTTTTTTTTTTTTTCCCAATCAGGCTGAAGCATGGACTTCTATGACTTGTTTAGTTTAGAATCACTGAAATTAAAAATTCATTAATTGCAAACATTTTATATGTCAAGTTATTCTTTCAAATACTTGGGTAATATAAATATGGCTTATCCTATTCTTCAGGTAGATGTAAATGCTGTCTTGTCTTTACAAGGCAGAGACACAATAGGCATGTCCCAGGGAAAGCACAGCTTAGTTTAAAATCCATCTTTTACTCCATTAAGCCACCCCAAATTGGTTGAGCAGCAGTGATATATCTGTGATTTATCAGTGGGAACTCTGACTTCTAAGTAAATGAAAGCCAGAGTATATAAAAGTAGGTACATCAAATTAGGTGTACAAATTAAATCACAAGATTTAAGTTCCTAAGTAAGTTCTGACCTAATTTTTCTTGGTGTCAGTCACCATTTGCCTCACCAGGACAGGTGGGTCTTCTAAAAATATATGTGTGGAGTGCAGCTTTAAACACCTCCTTCTGAAAATAAAGCAAGGTAAACATTTTAGATCTTGGGATTGGGCTTGAAGCTCTGATATTTAGATTAGATAGCAGGAAGAAATATTTTACTCAGAGGGTGGGGAAGCCCTGGATCCCTGGCTGTGCCCAAGGGCAGGTTGGACATTGGGGCTTGGAACAACCTGGGACAGTGGGAGGGGTTGGAAATAAATAATCTGTAAAGTCCTTTCTAACCCAAACCACTCTGTGACTCTCTGCTCTCATTTGCAGTCTGTTGAATTTCCCTTCACTAAAACTTATTTAAAGTCTGGTGTGGTGACATCAATAGTGAGGGCTTAATTCTTAAGCAAATCTTATTTCTACCTAAAATCTATGTTCAAATAAAACTTTGAAGTTAACTCCTGTAGGTTTATACACATTTTTTGACAGAATTATGGGATGCTCAACAGCAGCTGCCCATTAAGTTTTCACTCTGCCTAAACCTGGCTCATATCTATGCTGGGGTTCTTTGCTTTTCCCTAAATAGTTTTGTCTAATAAAGAAAAGCCACTTTCTACTACTCCAGATTTTAATTAGAGCACTTGATTAATGCAGAATTCTATTCTGTCTTAACTGTAAATCCCCACAGACTCAGTTAAATTCTGTTGTCTGTGGGTCAGAGTTTAGAGCAGTGATTGGTCTCTAAAGGAGTTAATTCTTTGGGCAGTGGGGGCTTAGAAAAGCAAGTGCATTAATATTTTCATCAATTCCAGCTAACTTACAGTATTTCACTGGTCAGATCTAATTTGCTTGATGAGACATCACTGAAAGATGTTATCTATAGTGTAAGCTTGGGAATTGATTGTAACACATAATTCAAGGGCACTGTTTCCTGCCTAGGGCAAGAGATGCTATTTTTCCTATTTTTCCCTTCATTTCATTTGCTCTTTTATAATAACTTACCTTTTCCATATAATAGCCACCAGATCTGTTTGTAAATTTGCAGAGAAGCAAAAAATATGTTAATGAACCACCCTAAACTTTGGTTCTTCACCTGGACCCCCTGTAACAAAGTTTGTTTTTGCCAATGTGTGTCAGAATGTTGGAATATCTCAGGAAAGCAGGGTATAAATTTTTATTTGCATTTAAAGCTACTGTGGTTAGTGTGGTTATCTCATTCTTCCTAAAAGTTTTAGACAACAGAGTTTTACCAATATTGTGAAATACACATTAAACAGGCTCAACTGATACTTTATATATGCATTATTATATTTATATCTATGCACATAAACACAGCAGTCAGTCTTTAGCTAAAATCAGTTTAGGGTGTATCTGAAAGTTGAATCTTCAGCTCCCAGACTGAAATTCTTACACTGATTGGCTTTAAAATGTCCCCTCTCTGCTGCTTCTGTCTTAGGGAAGCTGGAGACAACCTTGTGCCTTAGGAGTGCTGTTGGTTTTATTAAACAAATCCCATTTATTCCCTGCTTTGGACACTTCATGGTGGATTTTCCCCTGTAATGAGGGAGAATAGACTGTGATGAGTCAGCTGGATACTTAAGGTCCACAGGAAATTTACTGCTGTGAGTGTGCCCTTATCAGTGCTGCTCCCCTGGGACTGCAGACATAAATCCCCTGCTTCCCCTGATGCTGCCCCTCTGATGGGCCAGGGAATGCTGAAATTCCAGGTGCTAAAACAAACCTGCAGTACTCTTCCACGGTGCCTGTGAAAATTTCAGATTTCATTCAGTTCAAGCATCACTGGCCCCAGATGTGTGTTGTTTAGTAGGATTTTTGAGTGTTTGCTGGTTTCTGTAAATGCTGTTAGCTCAGTGAGCTAAGTTGTAAGTAATGTTAAAATTCTGTACCTGAGTGCACTCTTCAGCTGATGCTGGACACAGGAATAATTTTGCATTTGGCATAGTATTTTCTGATTTTCTAAGATTCAGGTAAATAGCAAAGTCAGAATTTAGCAGGGTAGAGCACTGTCAAGAATAACCATGAAAAGAAAATTAATTCTGAGAAAGTTGGTTCTATAGCCATGATCATAACCTGGTGATTTTTTACTGCCTGCAGTAGGGACTTGTGTCTCCCTCTCTTGTTTCTTTATTTTATTGGGAAAAGGTTTCCCTTTCTGTAGCCAGTGTTGATTCTGTTTGTCCTCCTGCCCTCATTTCACAATGTGCCTGAGGCTTTTACAAATTTATTCAGATCATCATTGGCCTGGTGACTGGAATTGCCAAACTCTTCCATGTGCTTTAATGTCTAGTAAATCATTAATTACTGAAGAAGCAGTCATGAATTTAGTCCAGATAACTCTTTTCCTGAGCAGATACCTGAAGCCTGTGGTTCTTCCCATCCATATCAGCATCACTCCAAAGTGAGAATTTGTGGCTCTTTGTAACAGGAGGCAGGATTCCCTTTTTGCCTTGATGTCTGATCTCTATTTTCCTCCAACACACCACAGATTGACATTTTAGGACACAATTTTACTATTTTTTTTTTTTTTAATTGCAGCAGCAGAGTTGGTTATTGGCCATTAGGATGCACCCAGTGGCCTCTTTGTGCAGTGACTTGTAGGAAAATCTGTTCTGTGGCTGTGTGTGTGATGCCCATGGAGAATCTGATGGCCCATGACCATGAGGGACTCGAGTCATTGAAGAAATGAATGCTCCCAGTGCCCTGATTGTGCTTTTTAATTCAGCCACTCTGGAGATCCACTATTGTTTTCCAGTGTTCATTTCTCATTCAAGCAAAATTATCTGGCTGTTCATGTGAGGTTATGCACTGAATAGATTTGATGCCCCTCATGCTGAGCATTGTCTGCTCAGGATTCAACATTTCCCTTTGACTGAAATTGCCATTATAGGTGCTGTTGTCATAGTTCAAATTAATTTCCTGTTAAACAGGGATACTAACGAGCTCCAGTGAGTTGTAACTGCAGTGGGAGTCTGCTGAGCTAAAAACTGAAAAGTAAAATTGCTGGTCTTTTGATTTCTTAGTGTTAGGATTGCCTTTCTTATAGGGGAGGCTCTATTATTCCCAGGGCTTTTGAATGACATTTAGCATGGATTGAATTATGTCTATATTTGACCAGAATATATAGTTGCCACATTTTAATTTAAATTAAAACAAAACAGATTGCCTGGATCTGTTAATAAATTTTTAGGACTTAAAGAACTGCAGGACACTTTGGCCAGAGGTACATGACCACCTTTCTCAGAGTGTGTCTGATGAGAACAGTCACAAGAACATCATTTTCTCTTAGATGAACCCCTTACTGAGGAGAAGAGGAAAGATATTCCTCTTCATTTTCCCATCACATTTCAGAATTCATAAATAGCATTATTTTCAAAAAGATTTTACTGTATGTCCAGGGCTGTGATAAGGAGTTTGGTTTGTAGAAGTCTCTGGAAGATTTCTGCCTTGGTTCAGGCTCTGGCATTTTAGGTCACCTGTTCTTGCTGTGCTCCAGGTTCAATGAGGATAACACTGATTTCTCTTCAGGAAGGAACATTCTGATGAAGCCTTTGGAAATAATTCCAGGAAGCAAATTGCTTCTAAGGGAGCATTAAATTAAGGCATTTAAAACCCCTCACAGTAATATATAATAAAGAAAATAATAGCAACAAATTTCTCCATCTAATGCATTTAATTTTTAATAAAATTTTTCTATTACCTAAACCTTTTTCAAAATAACATTCCATAGATTCTGGAAATTATCTTGAGGCTGAACTGAATGTTCCAACCTAATTTTGTTCCTTTCTTATGCTGTATACCAAGTAGCTGCAAAAAAAGTGTAGTTTTCTTACTCCAGAACATTGCAACAGAGTATTTGCTGGCATTATTTAAGAAAAGGAGTTCGATTACTGCTCTAGAAAGAAAGGAAGATCCTTGATTTGTAATGATCAATCCCTAGGACTGTGTTTGTGTTGGTTTCTGTGCCTGTGGTCAGGACTGGCTGAGGTCCTGAGACCTTTGGATCAGGTCCTGCAGAAACACAGAATGTGTGTGGTTCAGGTTCTGCAAAAGTGTTTTCAAAATGCTTTCTCTTCCCCAAATCTGCCCCCTTTGAGTTCAATGTGCTTTATTAGCACAACTGGGCTGATTTCTGTGTGATCCCTTTGGAATCAATTCTTTAGAATCAATTCCCCAGGGCTGATGAGGGGGGAGGCACAGGACAGAACCTCTGGATGCTGCAGCATCCTTCACATGTCAGACCATTTCCCAAAGGGCTGTTTGTGACCTTGGCACCACACAAATAATAAATAACAATAAATTAGCCAGGCAAAACCAGCTGAAAACAAGGTGAGCACCAGGGAGGGCAGCTGTGCTTGGCAGAAATTGAGGGCGGAACTTTGCAGAGCACACCTGGCAGGGCCAGGCTCAACAAACAGATGCACTTGACAAATTTCCCCTCCCTTCCTGCTCTTCTGCAAGCTTCCATCACTGTGAATTCCCATCCTGAATTACCTGTGCATTTTCCTGCAGTTTGATGTAGCTCAGGTGTTCAGGTATCTCATTGACAGCACTGAATGCTCCAAGTTTTGCACTGCCAGGCAAAATTTACCTGCAAAGAGGCAAAGACCCCACATCAGAATTAGGTTTGTATCCAGAATCCTTAATTCTCTTTGCATTGAGAAATAAAATTCCTTGTCCACACTGCTGGCACTCAGGTTTGCCACCATGTAAAGGAATTAAGGAATAGTGATGGTTCCTTATCAGGCTGATCCTGATTTGGTTTGATGTTACACAGATTCATGTTCATACAATGTGACTGAAGGGATGCAGATGTTTAATTCACATTATTGCTGAATTTCCCCCATACATTTGGGTTGCATTAGAGTGCTGTCCTGGTATGATGGGATGTTATCCCTTTCAGTTGTATTTCAGTTCTGGTATTTATGGGAAAATTTACAGGGATGCAGTTTCTATTCAATCCCTCTTATAAAGGATATTTGTTAAAAGTAAAAATAATAATAATAAAAAAAAGGACATATGTGGAGACAGCTGTCCTGGTGAGTCCTGAGAAGGTGCCACAAAGTCAGAAAAGTTGCATCTCTGATGATGCTACATTGTTTGTATTGCTAATAAAATAAACAATAGGTCATGAATGGATACTCAGTTATATTTCTACTTTTCAGCTTTCTATCTCCCTTTCATTAGAGCCTATGACAGATCCAGTGACATGTATTTCCTTTTTACTTTCACTCAGAAATAATTTCTGTGCTGTATCTAAATGGTCACTGTAAGAAAGTTTATGAATTGATGAAGATAACTGTCTTGTGTTGGTATCAGCTGATGCTGAAGTCAGGAGCTGTGCCTGCACAGTTGTCTGTCCCATCCCAGTCCATTTTCAGTGCTGAGGGAGGTGTGAGCCCTGCTGAGCTGCAGTGGCAAACGTGGTGGGAGGGTATTGATGGGAGAGAAGCACTTTCTGTTCTTCCTTCTCCAACAGCCCATCATCCTCTCGGCACCCTCCTGCTGTTTTCCTGCAAACATCACCACTGCTCACAAAGCAAATTAAGTTTTCAACAACATTTTCAACTTTTTTCTTTTTCCTCATTGGCTTTAAGTGGTGGAGAAGGTGAAGTTCCCAGCAATGTGATATCTGAATCCTGAAAAATAAATGGTTAATCCTTCTTACTAGTGGAATCGAAGGGATGAAATACATATTTGTATGCTTTCCCTGCACCCTTAAATGTTCAGTTTTGGGCAGAGGCACCAGGCCTGTGTGTGGTGAAGATGATGAGCACACAAAGAGGGAAGTCTGGACTCTGGGTAATTTGTGATGAGCATTTGTAAGTATTTCCAGGTATTAAGTGTAACTGTGCTCACTCCCCCTGCAATTTTCTGCACCCATCTTTTCCATCTCTTCCTTGATTGCTAATCAGATGGCATAAGAAATGTTTTCCTGATGAATCTCAGTCTCTGGGCAGTCTCTCATATGTGCTTCACTACCAAAATATGTAATTTGATCACTGTGTCTATATAATGGAGTTCATCTTTTCAGAACCTTGAAAGCCTCCCCCTCTGTGCCAAAGGCTAAATATTCCAGAGCCTGATAAGTGGACTCATCCCCCAAGTCTAAGGAAATAAATGGAATGCTGATTTGATAGTTTTAAGCACAATTTAAATAATCACAGTATCCCATTTCATAAACTGTGTGCTGCCACAGGCTTCTCTGGCTTGATTTCCATGTTTGGAAATGTTCTGGTGGGCTCTGTGTCCTTGTGGCCAGGGAATAAGAGAAATTCCTGGGGTGCTTTTGGAGGAGTGTGGCCAGCAGCTCATGGGAGAGTTCCTCCCTCTGTTGTGAGGCCACATCTGGAGCTTTGTGTCCAGTTCTGTCCATTCTGTCATTGCTTTTATGATTTTGCTTATTTGCTTTAATGGGTGGGGGGGAGGGGGAAAAAAAGGAGAAGTGAGAAGCATTTCTGAAGCATTTTCCTTTTTTTTTTTTTTCCAAAATTTGTAGGCTTTCATGTGTTTGTCCAAGCTCTCTAGGAATCTGATGGATTGAAACAGTAATTCTGTAAATGTAGTATTAATATAGTGATTCTGTACATGAAGTACTAAAATAGTATTAAAATAGTGATTCTGTACAAGTAGAGATTTGAGGGAACAATATGGAGCACATGTGAGCAGAGTCAGAGACAAAAATCAAACTTTAGATCACATCACCCACAATTACAGCCTTAGACCCAAGTGAATAAAAGACCTTTTTGGAGCCAGCCTGCCAGCCTGTCCCTAAAATACTCCTGTTTTTCCTATTGAGCTGCCTGTAGCTGCTGAGAAGCCCCAGGTGCACTTTCTGTGCTCCTGCTGGGGCACTGGAGATGTGACACCAGCTGCCTCTGTCCCCTGCTTGTCACTCCTGTGCTTTGCCAAAGGTCAGATATTTCTGCTTGGCTCTGGTTTCTGTGTGAAGCAGGCACACTGTCTGCTTAGGCAGTGTCTGGAATAAGTTGTGTTTTGCTAACAATGGGCAGGTTTGAGTCACAGTCTGCAGTGAGTGCACAGGACAGGCTGCAGCTCAGTCACAAATTGTTATTTACAGAATTGCTGCTGATTTCTCGTTAGCACTTGCAAAATGCCAGAGCAGCTCTTGAAGGATTTAGGAGATTGCTTAATGAAGATTCATTTATTAAGATGCATGGCTGGCCAATATACTGGTCATCACATTGATTTTAGGACTGGATCAGAGTGTGAGCAACCTTTGCATAGCTGAGGAGTGAAAAGCAGCTAAACTACTTTGACAAACTTCTGGAATTTTTTTTTATTATTATTATTTTTCTACTCTTTGTATTAAGAAGTAGCTCATTCCTTCCTTCATTTCTTCTTTAAAAGCTTTGAAATAAAGACATTTTTCTATATGATAATTTTTAAAGTAAGACTTTGTATAATAATGCTGGATGATGCACAATTAATCCTTAAATTTTCATGTCATATGGTAAACCTACTGCAATTCCTTCCACACAGGCAGATTTAGTCTGCTCCAAGCTTTGTGGTTCTGACAGACAAATTATATAGGAATGTCAAAAGTGTAAACACAGCATAAATACATCTGCAAAATAATATGTCTAACAGATATTTTATTCATAGGCATGGACCTGTGTCACCTAATCAGAGGGATAAATGTCTCTTTGAACATAAACAATTTATGGCTATAAATTGAAGTTATGTTTTGCCCCACCCTCTAAATCTCTTTTTTTTTTTTTTTTTTCTCCTTAACAAAAATCATCTAATTGCTCAGAGGTGAATCTGTACACATGGTTTAGCACAAGGTATTTTCCTGTTCCTGCTGCAGTCATCCTTGGTGTGCACTCATCTTCTTTCACACCCTTTCTGCTCTTGGGAAAATCCAGGGAATATGCTTGGCTTGGATGGAACAAGTTCAAAATACATCCAGGTGTTGTAAACAAAGGAACCAACCAACCAAACAAACAAACAAAGCAAAGGAACAACCACCCACCCCAAACCACCCTGAGTGTCCAATGCTTTATTTTCCTGGATGGGAAAACTGCCATTGATTGTTTAACTCAAATTTTGAGCTGGCTGAGATAACACAAATCATTACACTTTAAACTATAAGTTGCAAAAATTGAACTTTCTGCCTTTGGTGGGGGCATCTCAGTGGGAACCTTTTGTCAGATGTTGGCTTGCACAGGAGACATTGACTGGACAACTTTCCATTGCTGCAGTTAATTGTCTGCTCCTCTCTCCCTTCCCCAAATTGATCTGGTTTTCAGTTTTTTCTGTGAACTCTCTCTGAGTGAAGTTGGGAGCTTGGGCAGACCTGGCAGGGCCTGGGCTCGATTTCTGTTATTTTAAATCAACCTAGCATTTTGCAAATTTCCCTTAAATATTTAAAAACAGAAATATCTGTTTGTGTGTTTGTATTAATATATGAGATCTCTAGCAAATGTAATGGAAAATATGTCTAAAATCACATTAGGTTTCAGTATTTTTCATTCTCTAAACCTATGAGAAAACCAAATTACTTTGTTCTTTTTTTATGGGTATTATCAAGAGTCTTCTTAAAATAGTTTATATCTAATGATATAATTATTTTGGATGAACAAAACTATAAAAGTCTGAGGGTACAACGTTTTCAGCTGTCTGGGAATTATCTTGATCTATTCTGGTTCCTGTTTTGGACTTAATTATGATATCACTAAATATTCCCAGAAGTTATCCCAGAACAAACAAATAAGCAAATTAAAAAGGAGTTTGGTTGAAGTTTTGTTTTGGTTTTGTTTATTTTGTTTTAGGGTTTTTTTGTTTGTTTAATTTTGTTCACTTTACTCTCTTGGGGGGATTACTTTTGGTTCTTTAAAGGCTTTAAATGGGCTGGAGAACTTGGTTAATCCATGTGCTGCTTGTGGGGAGATGAAAAAGAACATGGCATAATTGAAGAAAGGCTGGTGTGAGAGCTAATGTGGTTTTCAGGAGCCTGTTGAGAAAATCATCCCCAGCAGTGTGAGTCCACAGCAGCTTCTGCAAGCACTGGGAGGGGAATGAATCCTTTTCCACCATCCTTTTATCCACGAGGCACTGAGGGCTCTTGGGCTGCTGCTGTGGCAAGAGGAAGAGTTTACAGATGATTTTGCACAGGCTGGTGTTAAAGATTAGGCAGAATGTTTGGTTACCTGTGCAATAACTCCAACTGAACATACAATCTGCTGAGGTCAATTTGCTGTTCCCTCTTTCAGAGCTGCTGTTTTTAGTGCTGCAGTCACTCAGGAGGGAGAGTTTGTCTCTGCAGCTGTAGCAGAGCAATTCCAGGGATGCAAGCTCAGGCAAACCCAACTTTTGCAGGCAGATGTGCTGCCTTGTGGCTGATTTTGATTTGCATTGATTATTAGCCTGTGTGGCTGTTTGATTACCTCCAGGCTGGTGTGGGAAATGTGGTTTTTCTGTTTGATCCCCCATTGGGCTCTTCCCTCCATGTCCTATTGATACCAGCCCCAGGCAGCTCCTCTGGCTCCCTCCTGCCTCTGACACTCAGAAATTAGCTGGGAATAATTTGGTGTGGAGCCGGGCAGAGCCCTGCAGTTCTGGTTGTGCCTCTGAAATAAATGGCAATAAAACATCCCAGCATTCATTTAATGTCAGGAAGCTTCATGGAACTTCTGTGACAGCATTGCTGAGGAAGCTCTGGGATGCTGCTCCATAGCAGGGCTTTAGTTAGAGAGATTTTGGAAAATGCTTTGGTCATTTTCTGTGAATGCTCTTTGTTTTGATACAAGTTACATTAATGCTGAATTTCTATACTGATATAGGAAAATCACTGACTGCTTCTCTACTAATGTTTTCTTTGTGAAGGGAAACTCAACATTTTAAATAATCTTCCCTTTGTCTTTGATCTGATTTTGCCACTGGCAGCTCATTGGGAGTGAGGCTGTAGCCCTGTTTTGTGTATCTTCAAACTGGTCACTGTTACCATGTTTTAGATTATGAATCTGGATTTTTGGGGGGGCTTTTATCACTCATTTCACCCCACAGCTGTTTGGAGGAGGCAGGGCTGGGGGAAAGGTGTGGACTGAGTTTGCCATGTGCAGGTAACACCTGTCCAGGTATGGTGCTGCTGCTTTGGAACATTTTAAAATCCTGACCAGATTTAAGATTGACTTGCTGACAAGAGCACCCATGTTTCTGATGTAAATCCTGAATTCTGTTGCAGAGCTGTTAGCTGCTGGACAGGACAGATTGGAGGATCTCTGGAAGCTCCTGTGGAATGAGGGGCAGCCTCTGGTGGGAGCACTGCTGTCAGTGCAGCTGCAGAACAGGGAAAAGACACATTTAAAGGGAATAGCAGATAATTGTTAGGGCTCAATCTTCAGCTTCAGGAACCTACAGAGCATTTCAGCAGGAACTTTCCCTTCCTTAGCCATGGGTTTCTCAGCTCTGATTTGAAGGTTTCCATTAATGAAGTTGTCTGTTCCTCACAGATGGAATATACTGCAGAACACATCTGCAGTCACCAGGTTTTCACTCTGGCTGGAGCAGATAAGGTCATTATTGTTCAACACTTAGCTCACAGAGCTTTAGTGTTAGATGATGTTGCTCAGAGTGTTTTTTAATCCATCTGGTCCCACTGAAACAGGCTCTGTTACCCCTCAGTGGATACCCACTGCTATTGGCCAAATTACTCAGAAAGCATTTTATTGAGCCACTTTCTTTCAGGGTTGATATTATTTTAAGTGATGTTGTATGTGCTTCTATTTATGTGCATTATTTTTGTAAAGTGCACATGCATCACTCCCAGTTTGGGGCAGTCTGGGATAGTTTATTGATATGTAAATAATTTACTTTGATATATTTTGAGAGAGAATAGCTTTTTCTCTGGGGAAGCATGCTAGATGGAGAATGTGAAATGTGATTGCAGCTTGCCTGAAAGTGTCCCTTCTGTCCAGGGCTCTTATTTCACTGTTGGATTCTGGCAGTGACACAGCCTGACCTTCAGTCATGAGAATCAAGAGGGCATAGCCACTTTGCTTTGGTTTGTTGCTTTGAGCTGTTTTAACAACTGTCTTTTCTATTCTTTTCTTCTGAAATGGAATTCATATTTCTAAAGCCCATTCAAGTAAGGAATGATGTACATGTGCAAAATACTATTACACTATAGGCTATTTTTCACATTTCTAACATCTGCTGTCAGTCTGGGGTGGTTGTTGTACATTTGTATTGCTGGGAGAGGGAAATTTACTGAAATGCAAAACCCACAGGATGTAAAAATGCCTAATGCCTACCTGGGAAGTGTGAGGGTACCTCAGTGATGAGGAACTTTGCAGAGTTATGCTGATGGGGTGATGTGCTCATGGAATGGCAGGCAAATTCTAGATTGGAGCTGGAGAAAGGTCTTGGGTAGCTGTTGGTTGTGTTCTCTTTCTTCTGTGAGTCCTGGGGCAGTCAGCTGGGAATTAGACTGTGTCACCACCAGGAGTGGATTTATAGTTTTTAACTGTGGGGGGGAAATGGGGAATTTCTTTTGAGGTAGGGATGTAAATAAGGCAGAGAGGGGATGTGTTGGGGTACAGAGGGCATGGAACACACGAGGAAATTATTTCCTCCCAGCCAGGGAAATTACACCCACAGCTGTCTGGTGTCTTCCATCAGAAACTCTCAGCTTTAGCCATTATTTCTGCTATGGAACAAATGAACAGGTGCAGTCTGAGCCCCAGAGGCAATGCTGGGGTGAGGTGAGGGACCCAGTGCTGCTCTGGTCCCCTTGGACAGGACACAGGCTGAAATCTGTGCTGATTTGGGCTGTGCTCACTGGAGATGTGCCAGGACATTTCTCCAACAGATCCATCCCTGTCTGTGTGTCAGCCCAACCCAGCCCAAGCCTTTTGAGCTGCTGGGGAGAGGCAGATGCTGTGCTCCAGGCTGCAGTTTTGCTTCTGGTTTCTCCAAGAGCTGCTTTGAAACCAAAGCAATGCTGCCAGCCTTCTTTCAAACAATGAGCTACTTCCAGAGTTTAATATTACTCCATGGACTCTCAGACAGGCATTGGGTTTTCAGAGTTGTTTTTATAAAAAATAAATGTTGGGTTCTTTTCTTTTCAACGTGCAAGAGAGAGATCAAAGTTCCTTTAGTTTATGTTCTGTGCAAAGGTCTGGCTTTGGAGCTTCATCTCCTTGTGGTTTTGATTTCCCCATTGCAAATACCATGTTTGTGTGTTTGCTATGGATCTCAAAATGTCTAAATGTCTTATAAATTGCAGTTTGTATTTCTGCAGCTGAATCAACTATAACCAATTGTGCAGCTCTTCCTCCCTTTCCCAGCTCACCTCCAGCATTCTCTGCTTCTGAACAAAGAGATTTTTAAGAAGCCTGAGCAATTAGCTGTAACAGTAACTACCAATATTTTTGATTCCTCAACATCATATAAAACTGCCAGAAAACTGTAGAAATCACTCCATTAAAGGGAGTTGCTGAAGTTCATGGCATTCCTTGATTTCTGACCCCTAATGAAAATTCAGTTCAGACCCTGTTCAAACACAAGATATTAAACAATAAACGTTTGCTTTCCTCTAATTCTTCTCCAAGAACCAATATGATTTTAAATGAAATAGGATTCTTTAAAAAAAAGAAAAAAATTATAATTAGTCTCTAGTGTAAAGAAGGATCCTGAATGTGTTTAATTAGGCTACAACAAAGAGCAGGAAATGAGCAAAGCTGATTGTGTAGATGTCTGGAGATCATACTGAGTTATAATTGAAGTAGAGGAACTTGTTGCTTCTGATGGTTTAAGTGCCTTGCACACCCACTACATGCTCTGAGCACAAGAAAATGTTCTATCACACATTCCCTTCATCATACCCAGCCTAAGATCCAAACTCCTGCAATAATAGCAGGGATAATTAATTCTGGCTTAAGTATTTGGGAAATTATCGAGTGCTGCAATTAGAGGCTTTCCAAATGACAATCTTGAGAAGCAAGAAGCTACACTCTGCATTCCCCCCAGATCTGAGTGCACTGAGAAACTTCTCCTCAGCACCAGAAAGAAAAAGAGCCCCTGCAGGAGTGAATCTTAATGTGGTATTAATTGGGTAACAGGAGAACACAGCTCTGAAACACAGAGGGTGCATTTAGAACAGGACAAATAATCTGAAATACAAGTTTGATGAATTCCCTTCATCTCTGTGCTGTGGCTGCTGCAGCACTTTTGTTTATATTGATCTGAATGGCATGGAAATTTTCTTTCATCTGTCATTTACATTCATTTTACCTCTTGCAATTGCCTCTGCCAGCTTTACACGCTTGTTTTCTGGTGAATCTATTAATAAGATTTCCAGTACATCAAAAGAATTTCTATTGGGCAAAGATAGAATATAATACACTTGAGGTGTTAGGAGGGTTCCTAGCTGCAATTTTACCTACTAAAAGTTATTAATGAGTTTTGTGAAGTAAAGAAAATAATTGGAAAGCATAATGCTAATTGCATGCTATAGATTTTCCTCTATTGCTTACTTGTTTAGCGAGTGACTTGCAGAATGGAGTATTTGCACCATAGCTTTTTTTCTGATTGCAATATGCCTTCTGAATTGACAAAAATAGGCCCAAAGGTCAAATTAATTAAAAACAGTAGGAGAAAGAACACAATTAATGCTGCAGGTTCGTATTTACATGTTCTAGCCTGAAAAATGTACGAAGTGCATTTTGTTGTGTGCAAAGCTCAGATGCTGTATGCCAACAAAAATGAGAAAATGCCAAGGAATATCTTAAAGAGTAGAAATAAATTGAATTCTTTACTCAGGAAAATTTATGCATGAAGATGATTTCAGGGTGAGCAACCAGGGCACTCAGCATGGCTTTTGGGCAGTGTGACTGATGCAGAAATGCAAGTTGTGGCTGTGAGAGGAAGGTGCCTGTGCCCACAGTGTCCCCTTGTTCCCCCCATGACCTGTGCCAGCTTTCCCCACATTAATGGTATTGCTTTCCCCACAAACACTTTTTCCTACTGCTTTATTCCAAAATCCTCCCTGGCTCTCAAGCACCTAGAGCAATTTGTCTTTCCCTGAGCTGACCTAAAGCTTTGCATTTGCTCCTCCATGGCTGGGTGTTACAAGGGATTTCTGCTTTTCTGGATCAAGCAGAGCCCATTTGCCTCTCCTGATCCTGACCTTGGTGCCAACCTTGCAAAACTACTTCAGATTTATAGGTTGCAAGTTTAATGTGGTTTGCATGGAGAAAAATATTTACCTCTTATTTAACTGAGCTGTACATGAAGTTTGAATAATCCTGAAGTGATGATTGTAGAGGTGTTAATCTTGTGTGTGGCAAGTAAGGTAATAACTCTGGGTGCATTCAGGGAGTTTCAGGAGCAGCATTAGCTGCTCTTGGGGTTCCTCCCCAGATTGCTCAGCTCTTGGGGCACTTTGAGCATCTTTGGGGCACTTTGAGCATCATTAGGGCACTTTGAGCATCATTGAGGCACTTTGAGCATCTTTGGGGCACTTTAAGCATCATTGGGGCACTTTGAGCATCTTTGGGGCACTCCAGGATTTTTCCAAAGATGCAGAGACTCAGACTGAGGGTTCTGCTGCTTATGAGTGCACAGCAGTGCAGTTTTGGGGTTTATGCAGTAAATGCTTTGGGACCAAGTTGTTTTTAAGCAAAGCTCTTCTCTGCTCAGCTGAGACAGGCTCTGGGTGTCTGGCTGTGCACTCAGCAGCCCCATGAGGAGGAGCTGCCCTCCTGCCTTCCAGAGATGCCTAATCCTCACTTTTGCTGCCTCTCCTATTTCCTTTTGGTGCTCTAATTTTGCATTAGCACCTTTCTCTTGACTGCTGGAGTTCCCAAGTGAGCACTGCTCTTCTGCCTGGGCTCCTGGGTGTGGCTGCAGCTCACACCTTTCCCCTCCCCTGCTCGCCAGGGCTCTGTGCTTTGCAGAGGTGACAGAGACAGTCCCAAAATCCCAGAAGTGACCTTGCCTCAGGGCTGAGCCCTCCCTGGGTGGCAGAGTCCCACATGTGGGTGGTGGCATGGGACAAGGACAGCTGTCCCCTGCTCAGCTGAAACAGCAGCTCTGGGCTGGCTGTGAGCACAAAAAACCTTCCCCAGCCTCCAGCTGGATCCTCTCCATCCCCCTCACCCAGAACTGCATCACTCCCTTCTGCAAACTGACGTGTGCTGCATTTCCTCAGCAATTTGTGCTGTTATGTTTTGCTCTGAAAGATGAGTGAGTAATCTTAACACTGCTGAAGAATGGTTGCACTGAATATGGAAATAAGCTGGGAAGATTTAAGGAACAAGGGAAGGCTAATGGCTTTATATTTTGCTTTGCTGAAATGACACAAGTGGTGAATTGTGAAAGACAGTTATATATTCTGATTATCTGAAAGGGCAATTGCAGAGCCCTGGCTCTGGGATGGTATCAGTGATACAATGCAGCACTTCAATTTGCAAAATTCTTCCCATTTGCAAATAGATATTTCAGACATCCATTTAAGAATGCATTATTAGCATGTAGTTAGACTCTAGTAACTTTGAATATTTCATGTATTCTACTGTAAATAACAGCTAAATCTTATTCATTATCACCCTGATAATATAAGCTGTGAAAATAGTGATGCAAATGGGAGATTTCTGACTTTAATCAAATAAAATGCAATCCCTTTTTCTTAAAACAACTTGGAGAGAAAAATAGATCTTTCAGATGTTTAAAACAAAACTGAAGTATTGTTCACCATAGTGTTTATCACCCAGAATCTTTCCTATTTACAATAAGAGAAGATTGAAAGAAAGAAAAGTGTGCCAGTGAAAAATTCCTTTATTTCAGTATGTGGAATGACTTCTCTTATTGAGAGCAAAACTTTTGCCTTACAATTGGAGAGGGAATTTCAGGACAAAACTTTTGGTGGAAGTTTTCTTGGTCCAGAGAAATTTTCCTGGACCACTGGAGTCCACTGTAGAGTTTACTGCTGATAAATGTGTCCATCCTGGGATGCTGGAATTCACTTTGTGCAAGTCAAATAAAGCACAAACTGCATCACTGATTGTGAATTTTGGCCTAGAGCTTTATTTTATTCATGCCAGCAGGTTTTCTTGGTAAACTCTTGCTTCTTTCTTAACCAGTTCACCTAAGGATGGAGCAAGCATTGCTGCCTTGAGAATGTAATCAGAGGTGACCTTGGTGGCCAGCACACTGTAAATTTAAAATTGAGAATGGGCAATCAAGGTGGTTAAAAGATATTTTCTCAAGGCCAAAAGGATGATTATTGATACAGAGAGCAGGAAAGAGAATGCTTTCACTGCTCTCTAAGAAGGTCTTGAGTTTCCTCAGAGTCCATTTTGGGCAAGAGAAAACTTTTTGTTTATTCTTCCTCTCCTCCAGAAAGAGCAAGATGCTTTTTTTGACAGCTGGATGAAATACATTTATTTTATCTTTGCATTTTATCTATCATCAATTCCCATTCCAGCTAATCAAACACTTGATATCAACCATTATAGATTTGCTGCTATAAGAAATGAAATGCTGTTATAATAAAGGTGTGCTGTCATAACAAATGGAATGAGACAGTGACATGCCAAAGAGCTGCCTTGTTCCTCATTTTAAAAGGCTCCTTTTGCTGCTTTTGTTTTGTTTTTAACTTTTAAAAAAACAAAATAAAATTAGTTGAATTCAACAGATACAGGAGTGCAAATCAAACATAAAGCTACTTCTAATCTGTATTATGCATTAACTGCTTTATAATCATCCACACTGGGAGGAAAGATTTTATTTCATAGAGTGAAATGCAACTAAAGTGTTGCACCACTACTTGAACTGGAGCAATTAAGAACAATCCTTGCACAAATCTTATTTTGCTTCTGACTTGGCTCACTTGCAACCCAAAGAAGCAAAATTAGATTAAAGTTTCTTTTTCTGGGAAGCAGAATAAGAGCAGCTCCATTTCCTGGTTCAGAATGATGAAAGAACATTTCCAAACCTCTTCAAGGGAACTCTTGTGGTTCCTCCTGGGGTTGCACATTACAGGAAAACCTGAACAGAAAATAAAATAAAATAAAATAAAATAAAATAAAATAAAATAAAATAAAATAAAATAAAATAAAATAAAATAAAATAAAATAAAATAAAATAAAATAAAATAAAATAAAATAAAATAAAATAAAATAAAATAAAATAAAATATTGCAAAAGGAAATAGAAACAGGTTCTTGAGGTTTCTTCCAGGTGTCCATAGCCCAAATGACCTCCTCAGGGCTGCATTGAAGGCCTTGATTGTGATACAGAATCAGCTCACTGGAGGTCTGTGAGTAATTCCCTGGAACATTCATTATTCTGTGAATCCATACCTTGCTCATGAAGAAACATTAAATCTATTTATCTGAAATGTAAAAGTTAACCTAATCAAATTAGAGTCCCATGTTTGTTTATGAAAGCAGAAATTCTTCTCCATTTCAATATTGACACAGAGAATTCACAATTCTAATAAAACCCAATCAATATTTCTGCTGAAAATGATTCACACCAACAGTCAGAAGTGATGTCAAATATTGCTGAAGTGCTTCTGTATTATTGTTTATTATGATGTTCTTTTAACTATAAAATGGCTCTCAGATATCAACCATTCAAGAAGATAACATCAAAGATGATGGAAATGGAAGAATGAATTAAAGCAAAAAAAAAAAATCAGAATTGAGATTTTCCTCTTTTTCAAACTTAGCAGCAGCACAGCCATAGTGAACTTTCATGTGTAATTTTTATTTAATCACATGTCAAATTGAAGGCTTAGATGAATTAAACTTTAAAAAGCATGCTTTCAGCTATCAATTTGACATCTAGCATACAATAACTGCCTTTCAAAAGCTAAATAAAATGTTTGACATGCTTTAAATGTTATTTTCAGTTTTATTTGCTTTATATTTCACTTCTTTGTTGTTATTTCAAGAAGCCCAGAAAATACAATTTAATTGCTAAATGTTGCTGGGGAAAGTCTTATGAGAGATACTGTGGTACAAGGAGGATTAGTGCCTGGAAATAAACACCCTTTGAAGTTATTAATCAGAAATTTGTCAAGTTCCAGGTTCATAATGTGTTTGTTCAGCAATGATTTGGGGAATGAGTTTGTTCCACCACCTCAGTGGTGTGAGAGGACAATGGGAGTGTTGGCTTAGCCAACAGAAAAAATGCAAAATTTTGTTTCTAAAATCAGGTGCTGTTAGTCACAAACCCTTTCTTTTCCCTGCCTGGGTTTCACAGAACTCTTGCAATGCCAAGAGCTGGAATATCTGACATTTCCCTTATCAGCTGCTGCAGTTTTGGCTGCCTGCAAGAGGAGCCTCAGGGACCTGTGTGTGATTCTGAAAGGAGCCCTGAGTGAGGGATGCTGCAGGTACAAGATAGTCCTGCAAGATTATTTCTCATCACTTGAGTGAGTTCTTTGTGCCACTGAATCCAGCCAGAAGATCTGACAATTTAAAGTCATTTCCATTTGAGCAGGTGTGGGGCCACCATCTGTTCTGCTGTTAGTAATTCCTTCATTGAAAATGTACAAATCTCTCTAAGGTGATCACCCAGGTTGAATTTCTATTTGTCTGGGCAGCCAACCCAGCTTTTATTTGCTCTTTTGAAATTAGTAGGTTGTGCTACCTGCATCTAAATAAATTAATAAGGTGGGAGGAGTTATTTAAATCAAGGAAAATGAAAGCCTAAAACTATTTATTTCTCTTATACTACTATGGGGCAGTTAGATTTTTAATCACAGTAAGAAAAAGCAAAAGTTTTTATCAAATCTTCCTCTTCTTTAAAAGTATTTTGCTGCATTTTCCCTTAGTAATTAGTGAGGATGTAAGATACCAGTTACTAATTTAATGAGATTAAATTAGGAGGACTGGCAAAATTTTGAACAAGAATGTCAGAGGGATTCATTTGGACTTCTTTTGGAAGTTTTAAAGTGCTGAAAATGCAAAGTTTTGCCAATATTTGAAAGGGTAAATATGGGAAATTGGGAAAACAGCAGATCTGTTGGATTTGACAGACAAATAGATAATCAAGAGCTGAAAGGAAAGCAAAGAATAAATTTGGGGCAGTGGCTGGAAAAATCTGAACTTGTTCAATGAAAAGAAGGGTTTGTTCACCAAGTTGGCCCTGTATGAGATGATAATTAAGATTATTAGTGTTGGCAATAGCTGGGGATGGCGCTTTTTATGTGACATAGGGAAAAACTGATTTTAATGCCCACTAGGCTTAGACTTCTGAAATCAGCTGAGTAATATCACTTTGCACAATACCTCTCTCCTTCCCTCAAAAGATGAGCCCTTCATTTTTATTTTTGAAAAAAGCCCAACCAAACAAAACCTCCCAAACCCAAAACCCAAACCCATTCCTATGCAAGATCACTGTAGAGCCCATTAAATAAATCACAAAAGGTCACTGCTAAATTAGAAAAGGTGAATGCAAGAGTGATGTGTTGTTAGAAGTGTCTCTATTTGTGTGTGATTATGGCGACCAAAAATCTTTGGCATCTTTGTAGATCCTCCAAGAGAAATAGAGATCCCTGCTGGCAAAAACAGAGAAGTTTAATTTGAGGGGGAAATTATGATATATATGACATATTTTGCCTATGACAAAGCCATCAAAATAATGTAATAATATCTTAGATTTAATGTGCCAGGCTGCAAAATTTATGGGAAGCAGAAACTTCTAAAAGAGTTGAGAGAAACTCTTTGAGCTGTATTAGTTGTGCTCGACACTATGGGGAGAGGAAAAAATGAAAATACTGGCTTGTCTCTGTTGAGTTCCAGCACAAAGACATATTTCCCTCTGGGTTTATGGCTGGATCCTCTCAGGCAGTTTGTTTTAATGTTATTCTGAGGATTTTGCCCTGATAGTTGCTGGGTCCTGTTTGTCTCAATGAGAGCCTGTGGAACAAAAATTGCAGTTTTGGAACAAAAGGTGATAGTTGAGGATAAAAAGACTGGAGCTGGAAATAGTGATTTGATTAGGGATCTTCTTTAGTGCTTATACTTGAGGATAGTTGTTTTCTGGTTTTTTTAAGGTATTTCATATCCTCCTAACATTTGAAGTAAACCAGCGACTGAGAAAATTAAAAATTTATTTGACTCTTCCTTTATTTACTGGCTGCTAATAGTGGAGAGAAATGTTGGAGTAGTTCTGTCCTTTTGTGCTGTCTCACAGCATCTCCTAAACAAGGTCTGTTTTAAATCAGAATTATCATCTAAATAATATAATTAATTCAGCATAAATTAAAAAGTAATGTTTTTTCTTTATGATCTTCTTTTAAATGGATATTTATTTGCTTCAATGAATGAAGATAATAAGGTTAATAGTTTAATGTTCCTCAGTTGATATCTGCTGCTTTTTCTATTACCTTTTTTTTCCTTCTTTTTGATTATAAATTGGCTAACCCCTGGTGTATAATACCAGAAATCATCCCTTCAGTGTATCCAAAGCTATTTACTTAGACTCATCTTTTATTATTCCCACTGCCACAGTCTAATTATTGTAGTGAAAGATTGAACACAGAATAGTTTGGGGCTTTGATCAGTCTTCATATAAATTTCAATAATGAGAGTAAAAGGTTTGTGGTTTTCTGAGATAATTTGATCCCTCCAGACACACTCAGCTTTTACCAAAGGCACTGAATGCCATATGAGACCTCTGACAGCATTTGTGTCTGCTCTGTGACATCTCTGCAAGCAAAATTATTTTCTCATACCAATAAAGAGTAATTTAATATTTTTAAATGCGGCAGAGAAACTATAGACTGCTGCATGTTTTTTCCAGAAATTTTCACTTCATTGTGCCCTATCAGTTTAATTGTCTGTATTACAAGTTCCTACATCAGAATCCTCCAAGAATGCACAATAGGTTTTCTTGCTTTTCTCTCTTTTGGAAAAAGTATACCAACTGTCATTCAGATAAATAAAACAAACCATAATCCTTGTTATTCTATTACTATCGGTGCTGGCTCCCTTTGGAGATAAATAGAAAAGCAGCTGGAGACTGAGGATATTTTGTAATCTTATAAATTGAAATTTAAATGCCTCAAGGAGGAAATTTCCAAAATAATTGTGACAGAAAGATAAGTCTCGGCTTTTGGCAAAATTTTATTAGAATTACTTGTTCCAGATCATTGTCTGATGCCTGCATGAATTAAGAAAATGGCAGCACTGCCATGTAGAGGAATAGCTGAGCTTTTTTTCATCCTGATAAATATTTCTAAAAGTGCTGTGTCACCAACCTTATCAGGTGTGACACACTCAGGGATCAAATTTAAAATCATGAGCCGTTAGCTGATGCCAGTTGATTTTAAATCATTCAGGTTTGATCTTTATGATAAATAACATCTCAATTTATGCAACTAAATATTTGCAATTTTTAACTGAATGTTAGTAACGTTTTTAATTTTGCTTGGTTATGAGATTTGTTTTTTCTCACTGGGTTAGGCAGCTAAAAAAGAGTTGGTGACTTTCTGGTCTCCTCTGCTGTCAGCTGGTTCAAAACTTTGGCTGTATTTTGACAATGAACCCTGAAAAGAAATATTCCTTTGTTTACACTTTGTGAATCCCAGATGCACGAAGCAGTAACCAGTTGTACATTGTAATAACCATTGTGTTCCCAGTCATTTTCTAAAATTGGCATTGCTGTCTAAAACTTGGGCTAAAATATTTTAAGAATACTTAAAATTCACTGGTAGCTTGGAGAGGATATAACACAGCACAAAGGCAGTGCAAACCTCACAAAATGGAGCTTTTACAAACAGCTCATGCAATGGAGGTGGATTTTTTTTTTTTTTTTCATACTGTGAATACCAAACTCATTTGAGATGGAAGAAATGGCAATTCCCTTTCCACGTGTTGTAGCTGTGCATCTGTGCAAGCTGGTGCAGTTTTGAATGCAGGGAGTAAATGAGAACCATGGCAGGGATGTTTTCACTGCATCAACTCAGCAGAACTTCAGTTATTTGTTCTTTGAGGAAAGAAGTGATTGATGTTGGTGGGGATGGTGCTCTGAGAGGCTGCTGACAGTAAAGTGGAATAGGATAAATCATATCAGTGATTTCTGTGGATCCACCTGGGGTTTTTTGGGCTGTGCAGAGACACTCCATGCATTGTCAGCCAGCTGTGGTGGCACAGGCAGCAGGAGGAGCAGAGCACAGTCCCAGCCAGGCTTGCAGAGAGCCCTGGATAGGGAATGGTGGAGCTCAGTGCAATTCTTCTGGTGACCCCAAAAGTGCAATGGGGGCATTTGGGGTGTTAGCTGTGAGCCTTTCACCATCTGAACCTTCTCCCAGTGGGCAGTCAGGCTGTGCCAGCAGTCACACAGGGGTTGTCTTCTCCCATTTCCAAACCATGGAATGGGAAACCATTCTTTGTTCAACTCAGAGCTCAACTGCAATGTCTTGGCTTGATCTGTTCCAACATTCCTCAAAGATCTGCCAAATGAGTGAGAGTCTAAAATCTGCAAATTTGATAAACAGGGAAGCAGGACTGGAAGGCAGAGTGTAGTTGAAAAGGGATGAAATCATCTGGAAGAAGAGAATGGCAGAACAATGAATGCAAAGTGCCACTCTCAGGCTGTGCAATCGATGGCAATAACCAATAAGGGAACAACGAGGAAAAGATCAATACAAAAGACCTGGGCATTGTGGTGGTTGGCAAGGACACAAAAGTGCTGTGCTGCCATGGCAGAGGAGCCTGCAGGAGATGGGAAATGATCCTGCTCAGTGCTGTCAGGACCTTGGCTGGAGCTGGGTGCAGAATTTTGGGCAGAGCACGGAGCTGTGAGCAGGAGCACCTGACAGATTGAAATAATAAGGTCTGTTTATTCTGAAGCAGAATAAAGTGCCAAATACCAGAAAGATGAGTGGGAATAAGCAGACCATGATGGATGGGGCTGAAGAAGTGATTTATTTTGTAACAAGGAAAAGGCAGGTTCTCCATTAGCAGTGGAGAGGCTCTAAAGCAGGTTTCTGGGAAAGCCCTGAGTGTGTCTCTGGCAGCTGTTAGGAAGTTTTGTCACTCACATCTGTCAGGAATTGCACAGGTGAGGGTGGTGCTGCCTGTTCTTGGCTGCACCAGAGCAGAGCAGCTGTCTGTGGGCATGTGCAATAATGTCACTGTGACAAAATGACACTTGCAAAAGTGAAGGAGCTGAACTTAGCAAAAACTCAATGTAATTGAATGTTTTCAGCAGTGCCACCCTATAGGAACCAAATATCTAGGGACACCATACAACATCTGCTCTGTTATAAACACTATATACTTTTATGCATAATTGCATCAAAAGTCTGGTCTTCAGCTTTGCTAATCCCACCAGTTCTGCTTCAGCTCCTAAATCATACAGTCACTTAGGTAATGAAAACTCTGTCCTGTGCCTGGTGCATCAGGCTTTTTGTTTCATTTGGCCCTTCCTTCCATGTCTGGGCTGAGATGCTTTCCACCCTCAGCTCCCTGTTTCCAGCTTCCAGCCTTTCACAGTTAAGGTCTGTGCTGTAACAAAAATCAAAGGAGTTGTAATGAAATGTCTGAAGGAGAGCAGGGGGAATCTACTTTTCCTTCATTAGCTTAACGTCTGTGCAAAACCTATTAAAATTGTTTTCAATACATAAGACTTGTTGTTGTTTGTTCTTTCCCTGCCTTAGAAGAATCCAACAGCATTATAAATGTGTCACATTTTTTAGGCCCAAAAGCGTGGAACAGCTTTTAATGGGAAAGAAAATGTTTTTTGAAAACCGGAAAACTCAGCAGTGAAATAAATTGAGCCTCAAAAAGTGATTGAAATCTCCAAGTCAATATACAAAAGGTATCCAAAGCCTTGTGAAGTCTGACAGAATCTCTTTAGTTTGAGGTGTCTTTCATTTTGCATCAGGGCTTACATTTTTTTTTAAAAGAAACCACAGCAGCAAGCAGAGCTGTCAGGTGCAGCAGGTGTGAGAGCAGCTCATGAAAGCCTGAAATTGTGCACGACTGCGGGCAGCCGAAATGACGCTTCCAAAACCGCCGCCGTGCCAAAACCGTGTCCTTGTGTTCCTCCCTTGCAGCCCCAGCGCCGGGTCACCTTCCACCTGCCCGATGGCTCCCAGGAGAGCTGCAGCGACAGCGGGCTGGGCGACCACGAGCCCACCAGCGGGGCCAGCACGTCCCACCCGCTGCCCCTGGGCTTCCCCCAGGACGAGTTCTACGAGCAGGCGTCGCCCAACAGCCGCACCGAGGGCGACGGCAACTCCGACCCCGAGTCCAGTAAGTGCAGAGCTCTGCTCTTCCTCTCCTTCATTCCTTCAACCCATCCTGCTCTTCCACTCCTTCAACCCATCCTGCTCTTCCACTCCTTCAACCTATCCTGCTCTTCCACTCCTTCAAACCATCCTGCTCTTCCACTCCTTCAAACCATCCTGCTCTTCCTCTCCTTCAACCCATCCTGCTCTTCCTCTCCTTCAACCCATCCTGCTCCTCCACTCCTTCACTCCTTCAACCCATCCTGCTCTTCCTCTCCTTCAACCCATCTTGCTCTTCCACTCCTTCAACCCATCCTGCTCTTCCTCTCCTTCACTCCTTCAACCCATCTTGCTCTTCCTCTCCTTCAACCCATCCTGCTCTTCCTCTCCTTCACTCCTTCAACCCATCCTGCTCTTCCTCTCCTTCAACCCATCCTGCTCTTCCCACTTCTTCACTCTATCCTGCTCTTTCACTCCTTCACTGTGGGAGTCTTAGTTGGGGGGACGGTGGTCAGGACAAACTCAGGTGCTCTCTATAAGCAGGTTTTGAAGTTTGCAGTTTACTGTAAAGGCTGTGGGTATGCAGGGTCCCACTGTGAGCTGCCAGCCACAGCTCGGAGCAGGACAGAGAGAGAGTGGGGGTAAGAGAATGAAGTAAGGGAGGGATGTAAGAGAGAGAAATAAGAGTGGTGGGAGCAGTGAGAGCACGATTTTCCTGTTTACAATGCAATAAATCTTCTTCTATGTTGAATATTCTAATTTCCACTAACCAATCTAACACAAGATACAAATCCTATATTTACATACAGCCTATAAGAATCATTACATTACCATAATGTGTTATACTTGAAACCCTAAAAACTACTCTTTGGACCCTAGCAGGGTCTCCTCTGACCTTTGGAGCTGCTCTCTAGCAGAATGCATTGTTCTATCAAGAGGGGATTACTTTCCTGGCCATCCTATTATATTCTAGTTATTTAGTAACTAAGGTTTGCTATCTCAAAGATGGCTTTCATTTCAATCTCACTTATGGTTTCTATATTCTCAAAATCTTTTGCTAAGCACTCATATTTATAAGGTTTCCCTGATTCATCCTTCCCAACACTTCATTCCTTGCAATCCATCAGCCACTGGGGCTGTTTGTTCCTCCAGGGAATTGTTAAAAGCCAGCGTTGGGTTTAGCACGGCTGGAGAAACATTCTGTTTGTAAAAACAGAAGGTCTGGCTGCTGGAAATGAAACACTGGGGCTGTTAAGGGTTTATGGATGAGCTGGTGTTTTTATGGAGCTGGTGGAGCTTTCAGAGCAGGTTAACGCTGCTGCCCTAATGGTCATAAATACTGTGCTGGGGGAATTCACATTTTTAACATTTCCAGCACTGCTGTGTGCTGTAGTTTAACAGGGAGCTCGTGGGTGATGAGCAGCTCTGTGGGAAGAGTGCAGTCTCCAGAAATAAGGGTTTCTTGATTTGTCCTTTGAAAGCAGAGATGGTGTGTAGTAATAATCTCAGAGGAGTTTGTCATCTCCTGCCATTGCCTCTGCCTTCTTGTGATATCAAAAGCAGGGAGGCAGAATCCCTCCTGTGAGCTGTGGGTTCTGGCTCTGCTCTCTGTGCTGTGATGTGATAGCCAGTTGGAGACTCCACTGAACTTTAGTCAACTGTTAATTGTCCAGAGGCTCCTTATCTGGATTAAATTGAACTGTGCCATTGATAAAGAGACACCTGAATGTCTCTGAGCCTCTAAGGCCTTGTTAGCGGCTTAATAAGTGATTTGGAAATACATCTGTTCTGGGCAAAACTTGGCCCAAAAGGTGGATTTCAGCTGCTTTAGTGTATCAGGAGGAATGAATTAGTGAGTGCTATGCACTTGAAATAGCTGTGGAAGGCAGTTACACAGTGCAGTGGCAAATGCAGCGTGCAGCAGAGAGCATTGCCCCACTCTGAGCTGGCTGTGCCAGTTCAGCTCTTGGCACAGGCAGAGCTGGGGTTCCCTTTGCTGCCCAGGACTGTTTGCACATGTGAGGTCTGTCCTCTTTTTCTTTAATTTGTAAACTATTACCTAAGTTTAACTTTGAAATGTGCAAGGTGATATGTTTCCTGCAGAAATGCTAGAATATTATATTTTCCAAGCTGATAGACAGCTGACAAGAACCATCAGGGGTTTTTGATCTTGTGTTGGGAAGCATTCATTATTTGCTTTTGTGTTTATGTAATTGACCTGTAATATACCCTGAATAACATTCTAGGCAGTCAAACTGGGTTCTTCACAGAGTTAAGCTCCAAAGGGTTACAAATATACCCCCAAAGAAAGAAAATAGCAAGTTATATATTATTTGCTTTGCATACTCATGGTCTGATATTGCTTTCCAGCTTTTTCTTGTTGCTTGTAACTGATATTTATATTTTACTGAAGTGGGAATGAAAATGAAATCAGTGTCCAGGGCCTTTCCTGCAGAGAGCATGGGACAGGACCTGGTGTGGAGGAGTTCTCAGAACAGGCATGTTCACCCTGCCTTTGCTGCTCTGGTTTGGGATTTGCCAATGATTTTTGTGCCCAGTTTTTTTTTTTTTTTTTTAATTTCAGAAGCAATATGCA
The DNA here is from genome assembly GCF_903797595.1 of Erithacus rubecula. Lineage (NCBI taxonomy): Eukaryota > Metazoa > Chordata > Aves > Passeriformes > Muscicapidae > Erithacus > Erithacus rubecula. The sequence continues at coordinate 2,159,741 of NC_136667.1, read as the reverse complement.
CCATGACTCTTGTAGAGTGTGGCTGTAAAAGTAACTCAGCTCTGACATCTGAATGTCATTGACACACATCCCTGTGAGCAGCTAAGCAGGTCTCAGATGTCTTTCCAAGAGAAGTTGAGGAAAGTTTAATCACCTGTCTAATTACCTGACAGTTCAGTTTTCAACTTGAAGCCCCAGTTTAATTAGAGTTTGTTTTATGTGAAGATTTTTCTTCCCTTCCAACTTGTATCTTATTGAAACAGTTTAATTGATGTGGCACGATGGTTACAGCAAGGAAAGTTTCTTTTGTGGCCCTTTTTAGTGTTTTATGCTTATATTAATGGCAGCATATTAATGTCCAGAACCAACCAAGTGCCCTGTGAAAGCTGGTGGCAGCTGTGACATCACTCATGGCTTGTTCAAAAGTGTTTTTTTCCTTTTGCTTTTCTTGTCTACAGTCCTTCTATGTTATTTTTTATTTTTTTTTAATACTGGAAATTGTTGCCTTTTGGAAGCTTTAAATTTACTAGCAATAGCTAAGCTTTTATTGCAAAACACTGAAAAAGATGAGCTTAACAAAATAAAACAAAAAAAAAAAAAAAACCAAAAAAACACCCTCTGAAATATTGGTGAGAGAAAGCTTTACAAATTCACATCCAATACAGGACTGAATCAAGGAGGGGAAAAAAAAATAATTGTAAGGTTATAGTGGCTAGAAAACTGTGAGAAATTTATATGTAAACCTTTAAAATTAATTGACTATGCTAATTAAAATTAGAAATAGGCTATTTAAAATGATTTGTCTTCTCTTACTTTAGTTCCATCCTTAGAAAAATATGAAGTTCAGTGTGGTAGATGCATCCTAAGGAAGAAATGCCAATAAACTGTCACACTGAGTAAATAGTAATATAAAAATGCATGTAGGTTTGTGGAGAACCTTATCCTTAAGTAACAGCACTCCTGTATGTGCTATTCAGATATTTTCTCCTCATAAGTTGCTCAAACAAGGATGCTCCAATAATTCCCTATGCTAAGGATTTTAACCAAACCACCTTTTTTCCCCTCCCTTTTCCCCTCTATTTAAATACAAAACTTCAAGCACAAAGAGCAACAAATTCTCTGTGTCTGGATTTCCCTGGCAAATTCTCTCAGTGGATATAAGCAGTGTTGATCACAGGGGTTGAAAGGTACATGTAAACCTCAGTTCTATTGGCTTATTTAATACACTGTGAGATATTAATGACAAATTTTCATGCTTCATCTGCTTTTATAGCCTTGTCAAATCTGTTTTCTTTCCTCCAGACAATAAAGTGATTTTACTTTTGTTTGGAGAAAAAAAATAGAATATGACTGGTTCAGCCAAGAAATTGGGCAGAGCAAGAGGTATGATTGCAGCTTGGGGACAGGGAGTGTGGAGGGGAAGCCAGAAAACCTGAAAGCAATCTGCAATTAAATAATAGCAATCATTTTGTATAAAGAAAATGGAAGCAAAAACAAAGCTAGCTGAAAATTAAAGTTAACGATGCAAATCACACTGAGATTTCAGGGTTTCAAATAGGAGGAAACTGGTGCATTAAGGAGAGGGGGTCTCCATGAAGAATATTTAACATGAATTAGTGACTAATAAGCCAAGAAAGTTGCATTGAAAATCAGCAAGTGTGGAGCTAAAGGGCAATCAGTATAATCACCATAAGTCTGGGGCCATGTCAGGCTGGTGTTGCCAGAAGTGTCTGGCTGCTTAATTTTGTCTCCCAAAGACACTTTCACACAGTAAAGGAGTTGTTTGGGAGAACTGGATTGAGGAATTCCTGTGGGTTCAACCCCTGGGGAGGGGGAAAGGTAAATTTGAAATACAAGGATTCCCCAGTTCCATTTGTCCCAACTTGTGGCAGCAAATGAGCAAATCAGGATCTGGGGCAAAGCTTTAAGTGATCATCAGAGTGCAGAGAATCAGTCTTAGGAAGAATTAAGACTGCAGTCTGTGGTATTTAACCACAGAAGAGGGAGGTTTGCAGCAAGGAAGACATCTGTTCATGATTAAAGACAGCATATATTTCTGCCTCAAAATTAAAAGAACACTTTCACCTTGAGTTAATTTTTGATAAGGATGATGCTGATGAGCACAAAGGCAGGCTGATGGAGAATGATGATAATGGCACTGAAAGTCAGGGCAGGTTCAGTGCATTCATGTGGAGGAAAGGAGGTAATCTTCTTCCCAGGATATCAAAACTGATAGTGTTTTCCTTATTTTTCTGTAATTCTGACATACAAGATGTCAAGAAAACATAAATCTCTGGTCAAGCTCCACTACTGAAAAGAATTTACAAAGAGAAACTGAGATATATATAAATATAATGCAATAAAGGATAGAATAGGTTTCCCAAGAGCAGGATGAGATCAGCTCCATTATCTCACTTCCATTATATGTATTTTTAACATTGGGGAATACATGTAGAGTTAATCTATATATATATTTAAGGGCTAATAACTGTTATTATGACATTAGGGTGGAGCATTAGTAATTAAGAATGAAAAGACGTAGAATAATACAAGAAGAAAAATCTCCATAATTATCTTCATTAATGAGTTTGGCATTAAAAAGCAGGAACATGTCAATGAAATATTCTAGTAGCTCAAAGCCAAGCATCACTGACAATGGAGGAGGAGGTGTGCATGACATGAGAATTGGATTTTGCTAAGGATTTGAAGTAATAGCAGTGGGATGAAATCTAATAGTTGAGAGTCATTCTCAGAGGAACTGCTGTATGTAACTAGTATATAAATCACCAGCTGAAAATGACATAAAGAAAAAAAAAAACAACTGAGTATTACAAAGATAAACTATAAATCACCAATACCTAATGTGACTGTGGAAAAATCCTGGGTTCCTCCTAGCAGAGAGAAAAAAGATGAAAAGGAAAAACCCCAGGGTGTTGCTGACACCATAACAGGCCTGTTATGAATAGTGTTGGCTTTCCATGTTAAAGAAAGGTGAATCTGCATGAGAAACAGGCAGAAAGAAATATTATCAATAACAGGGGGCTGAGGTGCCCATATACAGAGAAAAGAATGAATATTGGCTCATTTGAACTGCAGGTAAAGGTTGGCTGGGGCTGCTCTCACTCTGCCCTGGCTTGGTTCACAGGGAAATGGGCTGGTGCTGCCTCTGAGCCAGCCAAGGCTGCAAATTTGGGAGCTGCAGATGGGATCAGTGAGGGAATATAGAAGCAGGGCATGAGAATGCAACCTGGCTTCAAAAAGGAGAATGCAACCTGGCTTTAAAAATGAGAATGCAACCTGGCTTCAAAAATGAGAATGCAATCTGGCTTTAAAAATGATAATGCAACCTGTTTTAAAAATAGCTTGATGAATTTGTGATAGTGCAAATAAATAAATCACTGCCCCAAAGAGCCCAGTGTGTGACACAGGAGGTGGCTCTCCAAGGCTGGCAATATGCAATCCAAGGCTGGCTGTGTTTGCTGGGGCTCAGTTCTGCTCTGGGCTCCAGCCCCAGCCCCAGCTGGACACAGGGCTGGTCATCCCCAGTTTGGGAGCTGGTCCCTGCTGTCCCCAGCCCTGCCAGCAGCTCAGGGACAGCCTGGGGGGTCCTGAAACTCATCCTGGTGCCTGGTGGAGGAGAAGGGGTCAGCACAGAGCTGCAGACAGGGAGCTCATTCTCCCTGGGAAAAATGCCTACGCTGTCTGCCATGCTGCCTTGTCTGATAATCAGAAACTCTGCAGTTGCTGAAATATACTCTTTAAACATCATCAATAAGATGCTCTGGCAGCTGGATTTCAGACCTCATGCTGGGGCACAAGAAAATATAAATCTACAAAGTCTTAAGTTTCTTGTTCCCTGTCCAAAACCTGGACTGCCAACAGATAGAATTTTTTTTAACGATGCTTTTCATTTTTTTCCTTCCTGTCTTCTCTACTTTTTATTTCCACAGAAAAGTTGAATGTAGCAGCAATATTTTAGTTTGGTTGTTGCTCAACTACAAACACACTCAGGCCTAGTTTGAATAGAAAAGAAATAAGCTGTCATTAGTTAAAGATAACAAATCTCAGGCTAAAACACATCCCAGTCTCCCACATCTGCCCATTGGGCCCTTTAACTTCTGCTGCACTGGGTTTTTCTAACCCCATGGCTGAACACTAATAATTAAGTTGGAAAGTGCTGAGGTAATTAATCTTTCTGAGGCAATAGAGTTTGATTGATCTTCTACCTTTAATCAAATTAGCTCACACGTGGGTGGGGAATGTAACAGCTCTGTAGCACTTTGTGAAGCGCCAACCGCGGCGATGACCTCGGTGAGAGCGCCCATGAATCACGGGCTGGGAGAGCCACAGAGCCCCTGAGGCCTGGGAAAGATGCTGTGGGATGTAAAAGATGGGAGGGAGCAACCTCAGGATGTGCTCAGCCCTCCCATTTTTGGGGTGTCACTCTTAGGGGTGCAGGTTCTGTCTGCTGGCAGAGGGCGAGGGCGCTCAATGTCGCGCAGCTTCAAACTCTGTGGGTTTTCCAAAATGTTTTAGCCCTTTGTTTCTGAAATAATTTAGTTATAGAGCAAAGCAAGCCAAAAGAAACTCCTATAAAACAAAGCATGATGGAATTCTGGATTTGTTCCTGACTGGAGTGGGTAAAAGGGCAGACTGGAGAGGTCAATTTGCAATGATACAGTTGAGTGGCTTTTGCAAGCACATTTTCACTTGTACCTGAGAGGATACAGATTGCATATTCAGAAATAAGCCCATGATTTGATAATTTGATCCCTGGGTGCCTGACTTAAGGGTTATTAAAGCAGCTGACACAAAGAGGGGAAGATGGACATAGCAAATTAAATTTAAAAATGCAAAAGCAAAAAAGATTGTCCCACTCGGCCTCTCAGTCAAACATGGCACTATAAACACAGACACTGCATTTTAAAATTTTATACTTTCTGTGTATAAGGAGCATGCTCTATAAATTCTTTTTAAAGTAATTTTTAGATGTTTTATTGCTGATATCAGAATATAAAACCTTGATCTACCTTGTCTGCTCTTTGAAGAAAAGGAAGATAAAAGCAAGTTTTCTGTGATGCACCATATTCTTTCATGCAAAATCAATGGGGATTGATGAGGAAAATCAATGGGGAAAATATGCTGGATTTTCTAGGCTGTGTAGTGGGATGAAGTAACTCAGGCAATATCAACATGTTTGTGAGTACAACCTAATGTAATTCTTGTCTGGGGTTTATAATAGAAGTTACTCTGTCCAAAGTGATTAGAAAGAATAGCTCCACCTTACAGCTGAGAAATCAGTCACTTCTCGTGGAATAACAGGGAAGGCTTGAAAGCATTTGTTTTGGTGGGTTTATTTTAATAATAAATGAGATCTGACATCTATAAACAGTGATTTAGTGGCAGATGTTCTGTGATATATATTTGTGTTATCACTTAAGCTGACATGGTAATGGATAATCCTATTTGTTCTGTTTATGAAAGTTTTAAATATATTGTTATGGTGAGCAGGCTGGTGGGGCAGAGGTGGAAAAAAACAAATTCCTTCCCTCTAGTTTTTCAAACTCCTAGTTCTGACTGGCAGTCTCTCTACTTTGTCTCAAACTTTCTCTTCTTTTTTCTTCTAAGAGTAGAAAAACACAGATGATGCAATTTGTCTTTTTTTTACCAAATCAAGTTAATCATTTGCTGTAAGAGGAGCTTTTAGCAATATGAAATATTATGAGGTTTGTTAGCATTAGATGTTGAGTTCCTGTTTTAAAAAGGAAAATATGGGGGGAAATTTTACCTCTTTTATATAATTTAAGCCATGTGAAAAATTTCATGATTATAATTTGATTTGATGCATCATAATTTATAACTTGATTTCCACTGTGATTAATCAAAAATATATCATAAAATATATTTAAAGACTGTCTGCAGCTACCAGTCTGTCTTAGAAATTCAATGGGAAAATTGTATTTATTGAACAAAGTAGATTCCCAAGTGATGGTTCATTTCAAGTCACAGCATTTGCTGACTCAAATCTGATCAACTCAATAAATTCAGTAATTTTTGTTCTCATTTGTGTAGAGATGTGGTTATCCTTTAATCTAACTGGACTTTTAGTAGGGAAATAGGATTGGTCCAGTCTTGAAGCATGCATTAGGAACAATTAGATTTTTCCCAAAAAGTCATCTGTATCCATATATTCCTGAATAAGGGAGGAATTTTTGCTTTGACACTTCAAATAACTTTTAGCTGTCTGGAAAAGCAGTGTATTAATAAACTGCTGTTTCTGTCTTTATTTGATGCTGTATGATTGGCATTGTGATATTTTTTATTTTGTGGTTGCTATTTAAACCTTGATTTTGCTGTAGCTCAGGAAGGAAAGGCCCCAAGCCCCATGTGCAGGGGAACATGGGCTTGGTGTCCCTGTGTGTGCTGCTGACCCAGACACTGGAACTTCTCCTAAACCCTACTGGTCTCTGATGTGAAGTATTCATTCTGAAAAATAAAATATATTTGTCTGGGTTGAGCTGAAGAGACCTGGGCAAAATATTTATGATTATACTTTTGGATTTATATTACACCAGAGGTTGAGATTCTCACCCTTGTGCTCAATACCCATAAATAATATTGCTGCTTCCTAGTTAGTGGCAGGATTTTGCAGGGATTCTGCTTTCCTCACAGTGCTGTGTGATTCACTAGTGCTCTGATGAATTCAAGTGGCATTCTAATTGTTGTTAAATGTTTTCAGAGTTAACTCTGTGTGTTGCTGAAGTCAGCAGCTCCAGCAGCTCCAGTCTCATGCATCCATTTCAAAATTCTCAGCCTGGCCTCGTGCTGTCTCAGTTGTTTGTACACATCCATTCCCATGTTCCAGTTGGAATTAGATGGTAAAATCCCTGGATTTCGGAGAGAAATTTTCCCTCTGTATTTGTGCATATTGTGGCTGCTACTCTGATTTTCTGCTCCCCGTGCAGCTGCAGTAAAAACCACCACAAATACTTGTAGGATAGAAGTGGAGCAGGTCTGTACAGTGCTGTGCTAGCAATGCTCCCACGTGCAATCAGGGCTTGTTTTCATCTCACCTATAAAAACCACTTAATTCAGTGTTTTGGATTGCCCAAATTCCATCCTGAAGGGGAATGGGGTGGGCAGGCAGGAGCTGTGTGTGGCTGAGAGGAGGAGCTGGGCAGGCTGTGCAGGGCCAGCATCACCCTGGGGTGATTCACAGCCCCTGTCCTGCCAGATCAGCTGGCACAGGGAGGTTCCTGTGCTCAGCAGGTTGTTTAAGCAGCCTGAATAATGTGCCTGGCAGATATTCCACAAGGCCAGTGATGCTGACCTGAGGATTGTGTTTGGCAAATGCTTTTGTGTCCCTGAGTTTTGTGCCACTTCAGCCACGGTGATGCATCTCAAATGGCTTGGCTAGGGTGGGAGAGGGAGGTGGGGCAGGAGTTGACAGCATCTTCATCTCCTGCTCTGTGCTTTGGAATCATCTCTGCCTCCTGCCAAACAGCTCTCTTGTGATTCTTGTCCTTGCAGTCCTTAAAGCAGCCTTGGGGCATCAAATTAAGGTTCTCCCTTTATAATAATAGTAATAACATAGTAGGAAGCAACAATTGATCCATCTAAAACACTGTTTCCAGGGAAAGGGCAAGGCTGCAAGGTCTGCTGGACTTCAGTTCCTCCCATTCAAAATAACCCTGTCTGTGAAGCACCAGCAAGGACAATCATGCTATTTCAATAGTTGTTCTTTTATATGGTTGTCTTGACTGATGTTCCAAACCCAGTGTCCCAGAAGATGTGTCCTCTATAGGGTGAGATATTATAAAGTCTGGCCCTCATCTAATACTTTAAAAGAAAGCAAACCTTTCTCTACCCAGAAAGGTTTTATTCATGTCACACACTAATCATACACCAAAGAACTATTTAGAGATAGAAAGACAACCTTTGCCTCTCCTCCTTAGTTGTGGTACATATAAAGAAAAACACTGGCAATAAAAAGAAATAGGAGTGGTGAGAGAAAGAACTTTGAAAACTATAAAGGCAAAAATTATTTTTATCTCATTAGAACCAATATTAAAGCTTTTCTTTGTACACATTCTCTTTTTTTTTTTTTTTTTACTGAGGGTCAAATATCACCGATTATAGATTCTACTGGGGTGGACCTCTCATCTTTCTGTCTCTAAAATTAGCTCTTATTTCACTTTTTTTGTGAAGATCACAGAAGAATCTTTCTCCATCAGCCCCCTGATTGCCCTGACCTGGAATGTATTCCCAGTATTGTTGAAAATCTGTAAGTGAAGGTCCTTTACCTTGTGTTGCTGTGTCCTGTGAATGGAATCGCATTTGTTGTGTCTGTTTGTAGGGTCATATGAGAATTAGGAGTTTAGATTGTTGCAGTATGATTTGCATACTTTAAAGCATATAAACAGTTAAATAATCTGCTTGGATATTGAATTGTCCAATTTTCCATTAAAGGATTCCAAATTAAACTTTTGGAAAAAAGGCGAGGTACTTCCTCCTACATTTTATTTTATTTTTTTTTCTTCCACATCTGCTAAGCCACAAAAATACTTAAAAAGTGCAATACTGTAAATTTCTCTGGAGTTAGACGAGGAGAATTCTTTCTTTGCTTTCCTCCCCATGAAATCACCTGATTTTTGGTACAGCTTGGGCTATTTCTGGGCAAGGAGTTAATGCCTGGGTCATTGTGTGACTCCTGGAGTTAATCTGTGTCAGAAAGCAGATTGCCAAATCCTTGTCCCAGCTCCAGGGATGCTGCTGTCCCTGCCATACACATGCAGAAGAAAGCAGAGAGGGAAAGTTGGTGGGGCTGGTCAGAGCAGGGCTCAGCACCAGCACTGAGCAGCAAAATCAGTTTAGAACAGAGAACACCCAGTGCAGTGTGTCCCTGACAAGAGCCTGACTGTGTCTCTTCATGCAGAGCTGGTTTTGTGTCTCTGGGCTCCCATGGAAGTGGTTTGGAGGAGTTTTCCTGCAGTGTTTGTCCTTGGGCACTCTGCAGTCACAGCCCCTCACTCCCAGCCCTCCACAGCAGAGGTCTGGCAATCCTTAAAATCACAGGGCTTTGGGAAAGCTGGAAAAAAGCAGGACTCAGAGACAGCAATCTGCAATTAGAGCTAAGCAGAGAGCATGAGGCATGTCAGCACAAGAGTTCCATGAGATGTAGAAAGCAAGGATAAATAGAACAATAATCTGTGCATAAAGTTTGGCTGGAATAACTCTCTAAGCTGCAGAAAAGTATATTTAGGAAGATATTAATAAGGTCTAAGCTTAACAATGGAGCTCTGTGCATTGTATTTTAAGGCTTCTAAGCAGGTGTTGTAGTCAAATTACATTGTTTCAACCAAAGGTACAGGTGCTTATAGTGGTTGGATTGAACTGCTGTCAATATTCTTTTGCTTTTTGTCATTGGTCAAAAATCTTTCAAAGTGCATTGTAACATCACATTCTATGGCTGCTGCTGAGGATGTGAGCTGCTGGCTCTTCCCATTATCCCAACCTTGTAATGAGAATGATGCTTGGGAGGAAAAAATGATAATAAAGCAGCTCGAGATGTGTTCCACAGCAGTCCTGTCCTGTTAGTGATTCTGTGCCTAAACCCCTGGCCAGCATTAGAGAGCAGGTTCCACTGCAGGATGGAATGGCCAAGCAGGGCACTGTCCTCATGGGGATAACCCAGTGAAATGACAGACAAATTACAGACTGACAGTGCAGCCACAAAGTCCAAGAGAGTTAAGATATTTGAGCATGGAAAAGAAGAAAATGCCCTGAGCTTATTCTAGTGCCTGTGTTAGGAATGAATAATGATAAGGATTACAAAACTTAAGATATAGTAATTTACCCACTAAAGATATCCTAATAAAAAGCTCCCTCATCATTATTTCTTTGTGCTTTCTATAATACTGAATTTTAGGATTTGTTTTCCCTTTGGAACACAGATACAAAGAAACAGAGTTCTGCTTTGTACATCCATCTCTAACCTCTGCCATCAACTTTGTATCTCCAATCTAAAGAGATCAAGAGAAATCATAACACAAGGAAGCAGATGTTTTCTCTTTTGTATGACACCTATTCTTGCTGAATAGGGATAAAATATGGTAAATGTGGGGGGACATTAATATTTCTTGTTCAAACGTGCTTTGCAGGCTGAAGCATCTCATATACATAATGATAGTCAAATGTCAGCGAGTAAAAATAGGGATTTGTTAAAAACCAGCTGTGCTGCACAACTCTTTGACAGGAATAGAGGAATGCTTTATGCAGTAAAATTCACAGAATTTATTTAGAAGAAACCCTAGCTGTTAATTTTCATCAAGACAGAAGGTTAACAAGTCTGAAATGGAGGGGCTGCTTCAGCCTCGTTTCATGACCATGGAAAAATGACATTTTTCACTCTGGCAGAGCTCTCACTTCCCTCACAGCAGATTTCCCTGTGCTGGATTCCTGTGCAATTTTTAATGCATCACCATCCTCTACACCACCAGTGCTTGATGCTCTTGCTGCCAGGTGTTTGTAGGGGTTTGTTTATAGGTGTTTGTAGGGGTTTGTTTGTAGGGGTTTGTAGGGGTTTGTTTATAGGTGTTTGTAGGGGTTTGTTTATAGGTGTTTGTAGGTTTTTGTAGGAGTATGTCGGTGCTTGTTGGTGTTTGTAGGAGTTTTTAGGAGTTTGTAGGTGTTTGTAGAGGTTTTTAGGAGTTTGGAAGTGTCAATAGGAGTTTGTAGGTGTCAATAGGATCTTGTAGGAGTATGTAGGAGTTTGTAGGTGCTGTAGGAATTTGTATGAGTTTGAAGGTGTCATCTGTAGGTGTCTGTAGGTGTTTATAGGAGTTTGTAGGGATTTGTAGGTGTAAGTGCTTGTAGGAATTTGTAGGAGTTTATAGAAGTTTGTAGGTGTCTTTTGTAGGTATCTGTAGGTGTTTGTAGGTGCTTATAGGTATTTCTAGATGTTTATAGGTGTTTGTAGGTTTTTGTAGGAGTATGTAGGTGCTTGGTGTTTGTAGGAGTATGCAGAAGTTTTTAGGAGTTTGTAGGTGTTTGTAGAAGTTTGTAGGTGTCAGTAGGAGTATGTAGGAGTTTGTAGGTGTTTGTAGGCATTTGTAGGAGTCTGTAGGTTTCATTTGTAGGAGTTTTAGGGATTTGTAGGTGTTTGTAAGTGCTTGTAGGCATTTGTAGGAATTTTTAGGGGGTTTTAGGTGTCTGTAGGTGTTTATAGGTGGCTGTAGGTGCTTGTGCAGGATTTGTAGGAGTTTGTAGGTGTTTGTATGAGTTTGTAGGGGTTTGTAGGTGTCTATAAGTGTTTCTAGGTGTCTGTAGGTGTTTGTAGATGTTTATAGGTGTCCAGCCCTGGGCTGGATGCAGGATATTTTCTCAGCTGCAATATTGCTGAGGGTCTGGAATATACAGAACAGGATTCTGCTGCATTTCTGCTTTAAAAATTGATTATTTTTTAAATTGTAACTTCACCCTACTATTTACAGTCACTGGGAGAAACTGGCTCTGATGTTCTGCACTCACCAGTCTCTGACCTGTAATGCACAATTTGCAAAGAAGCACAGAAGAGTGAACAGGAGGGTCACAGGGATTTATTTTATTTTATTTTTTTCTGTGAGACTGGGACAGCCAGGCAGCTGCATTTCTAATTCCCAGTCTCTCCATCCTTTACCCCCAGGAAATATTCTCTAATCCATAAGCACTTTGCATGCTGAGGTGAGATGTTAAATAGCAAGATCTGCTTTTAAATAATAAGATTATGACACAAACCAACAAGAACAGGGATCTCAAGGTTAAAGATAGCATTTCTCATTCAATCTGAGCTGGTAGAAAGGAGAAAAGAGATTAGAGAAAAAGGAAAGAAAGAAAAAAAACACAAAACCCTGATAAACTGAAGCTGTGACTACATCAAGATATATAACAAAAAGATTTTTAAATCTGATGTCAGTATATATATATGTAATTAAAATATATTTGTTTTCTATTGTTAAATTATTTCTGTTGAGACAAGATCTCTCTCAGGTATTTGCTCCAAATTTACCTGATTCAAATCATCATAGACTTTGTGGCCTGTGCAGCTTTTTGCTAGAAGAGGGACATACTTTAAGGCAGATGGCAACTTTTTTTTTTTTTTTTTCCCCACAGCAGTAGAAGATGGTTCCAGTAAAAATATACTATCTTTATTCAGATGTCCATGGTAACAAATAGGGAAAAATAAACCAGCTTTTTCTCTCAGCAGAAATCCCTTTGAAGACAAATGTGGGGTTTTTTTTAACTCAAGTATTGGTGGTATTTCTGGAACATATTTGAATGTTAATTGTTTTCTCTGAGCTTCTGTTAAGATTCTGCTCTGGAACAGAAAACTGTAAAATCAGTAAGATAAACCCCAGTGTTTAGTTCCATTCCAAAAATGTTCATTTTCCAGAAGAGAAGTTCAGCTGAAAAGTGAGATGCCACTTTTTTTTTTTTTTTTTTTTTTTTTTTTTTTTTTTTTTTTTTTGTAGGAATAAGACATCTTTTTTCTGGAGTCCTTGATGGATCTTGCCTTTTTCCACCCATTGTGTCAGTAATTTATGTAACTTCTGCTCATGCCAGAAGAAGTTGTAAAATGTGTTTATAAATTACTGTTTGAGAATCTTGAGCTTGAAGACTTGGTTTATTTGATGTGAAAATAATTCTGGTTTCATGGGGAAGATATATAAACTGCACCAGTAATGTTGCATTGATTGTACTGCTTTGTTTGGAGAAAAAAAAAAAAAAACGTACAAGCAACCCTGAGTGAACAAGGCAATTTGCAGCCTTGATTAACTAGAGCAGACAGAGGAATGGCTGAGGAGGAAAAAAAGAGTTCTGAAGCTAAGGACAGAGGAGTTCAGGCAGATTTTCTCCTAATTTTCCTCTCATATGCTTCAGCTTGGTCACATATTCAGCAGCACAGTGATGAGTTTGTTAGATTCCTTCCCCAAAGCAAATGAAACTTAGCTCTACCTTTGAGCAGGGTCCCTGTTGTCACCCAGGATTTATCTAAAAATCTGTTTATTGAAGGAGTCCCTGGTGTTAGAGGGATTTTGATTAGTCCTGCTCTGCATTTTAGTTTGATTTTGGGGTCCATAGTGACACTGGGGTAGGAGTTACACATGACACAGGCTCTTCACACCAAGGGGGATCATTCCCCAAAATCACCTTTCACCAAATATGCTGCAGCAGTGAAGGGGTTAATAGCAAGAACTGTCAATCTCTAAATCATTACAATTGCTGTTTGCAATTAGAAATGCCAAGACATAAATTAGGAGGCTCTGGAATCACTGTAATAGGCACAGCCATGCCCCAATTTCACTATGAAGTGCAATAAATAAAGTGCTAGATCTTCAGAAATGAAATCTTCTATGAATAAATGCAAATAAATTGGACATGAAGGCATTTTGGGTGGTTGAGGACAGTACTTGGATTTTCAGCAATGATAGAAATAGATGAAAGACCATTCTTAATGTACAACAAGCCCTACAGATTTAAGGTACAACAGAAAAGAGGAAATTTGTTTCAAATACAAGTTTGAAATAATCTTTTGCATTACATTTTACATTACAATCTTTTACTCTGCCAGTGGCTGAGTACTACAGAAACAGATTTTCCCCAGTCACCAGAAAAAACAAACTACCTGTGTGTAAATTTAGCACCTTTGATGAGAAAAAAAAAAAGTTTTGAATTATATTATATTTTCATTTTAACATTGAAACTTGTCTGCACTTGGAGAGCTGAGCAGCACGTCTGGCTTTAGCCTGTGCTCATTTATAATGAGTAATTATCTAATGATGATGGTGTTCAGCATGCATGAGAGCTCCTGTAGCAAGATTTGGAATTTCAGGGAAATGCTGTAGATCAGATGATAATGTCTCATTTGTATTCTCTTAGCTCCCCAGTCACTGCTGCATTTCATAAAACAGAAATGGACTGCAAATATTGAGTTTTTGAGTGAGCTGAGAAAAGGCTCAGTGCTCCTCAAACAGTGCCAACAATCCCTTCCCACACCTTGCAGCATCAGCTGCTGCTGCTCCAGGCAAATCACACCTGCTAAGAAATGGGTTTGCTATCCTGACAGGAGGGGCAGCACTCCTGGGGTCTTCAGGGATAAATGAATGTAAAAATGGAGGCAAAATTAGCTCTGAGCATGTGGATGTGTGGGGAAATTCCTGTCCTGCATGTGGTGATCCCTGTGCTGTGCTCTGGGCTGGGGTTTAGGACCATGGGATTTGTGGGGTGTGACCTCAACAAAAACCTCTATTCCCACTTCAAAATGGCAAGTTTGGTAATCCAGTTACAACTTTTCTTTTTCTTTTTCTTCTTTTCTGTTTGCAGCTTTTAATTAAACAGTCAGGAATCTGTTTAGCAAAAAAGAAATGGTTTATAATGTTAAAGGCAAAGATTTAAAAATGTGAGCATTCTACTTTAAAGAGATTTAGGAGTTTTCCATTGACGCTGACAGTAAATTGGCTTTTATTCTAATGTGAATATTTTGCACTGTGGAGATCTGCTTGTGTATATGCACATCTCTGCATATTTCCCTGCCTTCATAATGTGAACAAATTACTTTTGCATCTCAGCATATGTATCTGCAGATGCACACATCCCATCTCCCACTGGCTGATGGCTCCCTCTCTCCCTTTTGCTTCATTCAACATTTTTTCTCCAAGAAACTCTCAGGGAGCTTTGCAGGGCAAAGCCAGACCTGCCCCAAAGGCAGGAGTTGGAACTGGCACCATCAGGTTGCTGTCCAGCCCAGCAAAGCTGAGCTCAAATTCCACCTGCAGCACCTGTGAGTTCTTTTCCTGAATCACCTCTGAGCACTTCCAGGGAATTCAGTGGGTCTACCCTGAATGAGCACAGCTAAGTAGGTGCATAAGTGTTTTCAGGCTTTAGGCTTTACAAGCTTTCATAATTAGTGCTCTAGACAACATTAATTAAAGAGTACTTTAGAAAGAATATAGCTGTTTAAACCTCTCCAGTGGTTTGCATCTTGTTCTGGGATCCCAATCAATGCAGCACATGGGGAATCCACTCAGGCTGGCATGATTATAGTTTAATATAATCTGTGTACACATCTCTGGAATTGTATATAGCAAACAGAACTGTACATAAAGTCACTTCAGTTCAAGGGCAATTACATAGGAGACAGTAATAATGAAAGAAACATATGTTTTGATTTTCATTATAATTTCTTCAAGGATTGTGATCTTTGGTAATCAAATGTGATGAAGAGGGAGGTTTTCCTGAGGCTAGCAATATTTCTCTTATTTCCTTGGAAATAAGAGCCTTGGGACAGTTAGAATTTGTATCTTACTCATCCTCCTGTTATTATACATTTGAGGAAGAATTAAAAGTAAAGCACTCACTGATAGTATTTTATGGGAAAGAAAAAAACTTATTGAAATATTAAAAATGATGTTATATCTGATTGTGCAAGGCTGATTGGAATTTTTTTGAGCCACTGCATTTGGGACATGATGCAATCATCTGTCTTCACAAAACCATCTGAGTGTCATGTGGCAAATCCTTTGATTTATGATTGAGGATTGTGTTTGGCAATATGGGATCCCCTGCAGCAGCTCTACTTGAGGCTTAAACATAATTTTAATTCTTGCCATTGCTTGTCTTTTATGCTCTTTTCCTCCCATATTGAGATAATTTCCAAGTGCTGATGAAGAAAATTACTATATCTTGTACTGATATGGTTGTAAAGGCACAATAAAATCTGACATCTTCCATTTAGTGTGTCTTGATCAGAAATAGGTCTATCACTCAGAAAAAAAAAAAAAATTATTTTGAAGCCTAAAACAGGAAGGATATAATAGCTAAGCACAAAATTACCTGATGGGTTTTTAATCACCCTGACAATTATAAAATAAAGGATCTCTGCCCATTATTGAAAGAGGAACAAAGACCAAGAATAGCAAAAGAGACAATGACAAAGTAAATGATTGAGGGGGTAGGAGCCTCCTGTACTCTAAAAACTCTAGAGATGCTCAACAAGGCTGAGATATTTCTTTGATCAGGCTGAGCTGCTTTCCATCTGGCTCTGAGTGTTAATTACTCCAACAGAAAGAAAATACTGAAAAGCACCTGGACAATTTGCTTATCTGCTTGTTTTCCTGTCATGTTTCCCTGGGAAAAAAGTGGTGGGCCCAGAATCCTGCAGGGTCTGAGGTGTGGAAACACATCCAAGGCACTGGCAAAGCTCCAGGCAGAGAGAGGAATGCAGCAATTCCTTGGGGATGGAGGGACCTAAACCCACAGAGCTCCCATCTCCACAGCAGTGACAGGGGTCAAAGATAAAAAATCTGCAGGTCTATAAAGAATATTTCTCTGTTTCCTTTGAATTTATTTGATTTTTGTATGTGCTTTCCACTTCCTCTCAGAATTGCTCCCAAAAACTGTGAAATTAGGTAATGATAATGCAACAATTATTAACCAGGTTAGTTTGATTCATCATTTTCTCCTCTGGCCTCGTGACTGCTGATTATAAATCCCATTAGTGAAACAGAATTCAGCCCAGTGTACTCAAGTTCCTTTTTTTTTTTTTTTTTTTTCAAACAAGGGGTGATTTTTCAGCATTCAGGTTCCCCATAGGCTTTTAATCAAGGTTATGGGAAAGTCCATAAACTTCCCACTGAATATTTAACAAGCTGAAGGTCATGGCAGACATGAGATCCCAAGGACAAGGGAAATGAGATTGCAATCAGGAGAGCAGAGGAGACCTGGAGATAAGCAGAGCTTTGTCTACAGATAATATCTGCAAACACCAGAGTCACATCTGCCAGCTCCTTTTGTGAGATTTCATTTTCCCAGTATAAACAGCCATAAAAAAGGGGTAAACACAAATGGGTGCTGTTTGCAGGAATGTTAGGCACAGAACTTGTTTGAAATGATGATTGAAATCCAGTCAGAAAAGAAGTTTAACAAATAGAAAATGTTCTGTTGTAGTTATATACTTTCCTTTTTCATTGACCTGAAATCCTAATTCCATAACACTTTTTTAATAAATTCTCTAAACAACCTCTATTATACTATAGTGTAATGCCTGTTTATATGTTCAGCCAACAATTTTTCTTTGCTAGATCTTTTTAATTGAACAATTTTTAACAGTCTAGTTGTGACAATATTTTCCTGTGTACAAATGGAAAAGCAATCTTGCAGAAACTCTTACCCGTGCCTATCCAGCAGCTATAAAAATATAATTATAGCACTGTGCATAATGCATGGAGTGAATATTCAGGAAAGTTCTCTGAAATATCAGCCTCTAGGGGCTACACAGAGTGTCCACTGTGTCCCCTGTGCTGTGGCTTTGCAGCACAGCCTTTTTCATAGCCTGGTCTGATTAGTGCAGATATAATTCCTTTTATAAAAATCAGTTGTTCTATGACTTTTAAAAGGGTGGGAGCCCCTGGCACAGGGTGCCCAGAGCAGCTGTGGCTGCCCCTGGATCCCTGGAAGTGTCCAAGGCTTGGAGCAGCCTGAGACAGGGGAAGGTGTCCCTGATCACTGCTGGGAGTGGAAGTCAATGATCCTTAAGGTCCCTTCAAACTCAAATCATTCTATAATTCTGTTATTTTCCCCCCCTGCTTTGTTTAACAAACATTAAAATATTTACTGTAAAAAAATTCTGCTGAACTTGAAGTTGGAGGTGGTGCTCAAAAGCTGAGAACATCTTATTTCTATTAATAGAATAGCACAGTTTTGCAGTAAAACTGGTTAAAATAGGCAGAATATACTCACAATATTGTCTCTGCCTTAATTATTATGACAGAAGAAAGGCTGCAGAGAATAAACCATGCTAAAAGTTTCCCCTCCTTTTGTTATACCAGATACAATTAAGGATCCCAAATGTTGGCAACTCTGTGACCATTCTAGATCTGGGATGATTTCCAACAGTCTTTCATCATTCAGATTGTTAATTTGGGGGTTAATTTCTAAGAACTGGATTATTTTTTCTTCAGATTATTCCTTTTATCATTTTCATTCATTTTTGTTGAGAGAAAGGAGAGCCCAGAAGGGAACTGTAAACAACATAAAACTATTCTTTTATGATAGAACATTTGAGATGTCTCTGTTACAAAAGCTCTGGTTTTTACAGCACACTCACAACTTCACCCCTTGGTTTTGATCATGTTGTCAAACCATCTCTGCCACCATAGAAATAATTTCATCTGGAAATAACCTCACTGGTGCTGTCTTATTTAAAAATACAAGACAAAAAAAAAAAAAAAAAAAAAATTGAGTCGTGCCATTTTTAAGTCTGCCCATAAAATAACAATCAAGCATTGCAACAATGAAACTTGTCTGATAAAAGGATTGAAGCAGAAGTTGCTTAATAATAAATGGAATCTCAGTACTTCTCTTTTAAGACAGTTGTGTTCACTTGAGGCTGTGCAGCTCTCGAGACAGAAGAGCTGAGAAGAAGGAAATTGTAAACATCCATTATATATAGTTCATGCATATATCTTGTTCCTTGGCCACTCTGATCATGCCGAGTTACACTTTCAGCATAACACAAACAAATTCAGCAACTGATGAAAAAATTAGAAAGCTGCTGTTGAAGATGAATCTTTTAACCCCACTGTGTTTAATTTGTCCAGTGAATTTGCACGGAATGGAAATATCACAAAGTAGCAAATGTAAAGCCACAAAAAACCAAGTTTGTTTTGCTGGTTTAGATAGAGAATTTTGTTTTAAATGCAACAACTCTCTAATATTAATACCAGGAACAAAATTAAGATTAAAATGCGAGTTTAAAATTTAAGTTTTGGCATTTTGTAATTTTTTTCTCTAATTTATAAGCTCAGTTGCTGACTTGCCAGCACAACGTAGGACATTTCAGTGTAGACCTACTGAGTTTAGTTTTGTCCTGTAACAAATTTTAATACTCTTGTTATCCTTGAGGAAACATTCTTGTTGGGTCTACTTGTCTGCCAAATAGCAGACATATCACAGATAAGAAAACCAAAATCTTTTCATCTCTTCTAACTGACCTTTATCCAACTTATTAATGTATAACAGCTTCTCAAAGCATTTCACAAGTTTAAGCTTAATGGATTAAACTGAAATCTCTTTCTCTAGACACACTTAAGAGTTTATGAGTATAATTTTTAAGGAACACATGGAGGCTGAGTTGTCCTGAAAAAATAATTATTTTAGCAGAGCTGCATTATATATCAGGACTTATAAAATGTTTCCTAGCAGGTATATTTGAAGAGCACTCAGCAGCAGCCAGGCTGGGATGATGGCTCAGAGCAGCTGCTTCCCTTCCTGCCTCCCCCAGCTGCAGAATCTCAGTTCTGTGTTAGTGACAATCTCAGTCCTCTGCTGGTGACAGTCTCAGTCTATGCTGGTGACAGTCTCATTCCTCTGCTGGTGACAATCCCAGTTCTCTGTTGGTGACAGTCTCATTCCTCTGCTGGTGACAATCTCAGTCCTCTGTTGGTGACAATCTCAGTCCTCTGCTGGTGACAGTCTCAGTCTATACTGGTGACAATCTCAGTTCTCTGCTGGTGACAATCTCAGTCCTCTGCTGGTGACAATCTCAGTCCTTTGCTGGTGACAATCTCAGTCCTCTGCTGGTGACAATCTCAGTTCTCTGCTGGTGACAGTCTCAGTCCTCTAATGGTGACAATCTCAGTCTATGCTGGTGACAATCTCAGTTCTCTGCTGGTGACAATCCCAGTTCTCTGTTGGTGACAGTCTCAGTCCTCTAATGGTGACAATCTCAGTCCTTTGCTGGTGACAGTCTCAGTCCTCTGCTGGTGACAATCTCAGTCCTCTAATGGTGACAATCTCAGTCCTTTGCTGGTGACAATCTCAGTCCTCTGCTGGTGACAGTCTCAGTCCTCTGCTGGTGACAATCTCAGTTCTCTGCTGGTGACAGTCTCAGTCCTCTGCTGGTGACAGTCTCAGTCTATGCTGGTGACAATCTCAGTTCTCTGCTGGTGACAATCTCAGTCCTCTAATGGTGACAGTCTCAGTCTATACTGGTGACAGTCTCAGTCTATACTGGTGACAATCTCAGTCCTCTGTTGGTGACAGTCTCAGTCCTCTGTTGGTGACAGTCTCAGTCCTCTAATGGTGACAATCTCAGTCCTTTGCTGCTTTTGGCAAACACGAGCTTGGTGTTGTCTGACTTTGAGAAATCCCAGCACAAATGGGAAGGATGATTTCCCAAGCCACCCCTTTTGTGAGATCCATGAAATTAGATGAAAAAGGGGAGGCTGAGATTAGAGACCCTCAATGTGAGAAACTCTCACAGCACCTCTGCAGAATATTCTAAATTATGTGCTTATAAATAACACATCATCATTGCAGATATTCCCTTCATTCATCTGGGTTGTGTAGACAGTGCAGTAGATCCCATATGGATGTCTCATATCTGCAGGTGAAATGGATTTTTTTCTATTCTTTATGCTTTTTGCATTTTCATTTTTAACCTCTGAAAATATAGAAAGTTTTAGGAAATAAATTATTTGAGTTTTTTTTTTTTTTTTTTTTTTTTTTTTGTCTGAGAGTTTTGTTTTTCCTTACAGATTAGGAAATACTTGTAAGCCAAATGAGGGAAGGTATTAAAAAAGAGAGATATAACTATTTCAGGATGGAACTGGTTGAATAACTATTGATCTTGAGAGAACTGGAAATTTAACCCTGTCTTTGCACAGATTGCAAGATAGTCATTAGCTGTGAAGAATAATCTATATTAAAGGGAATAGTTAAGCTGTTGATAGATACGAGAGGTATTGATAAAATATTTCCATTCCATGTTAAAATAGTAAAAACAAATATATATTGTTATAATTATCAATTATTGATAATTGTCTGACCTAAGAAACAGCTACATTGCTGCTAACAAATGTGAAATGATAAATGATCCACATGTGCTAATTGAATTGTCATATCAGAAATATTCCTAAATCCTGCATAACTTAACAATGAAATGGTTTGCAGACAGATTAGGCAAGGAAGTCTAAAATTCTTTATTCTTTCCAGAAAAAAAAAAAAACAGATTACAGAAGTGACATCTTGTCAGCATCTCTGAGGACTTTATTCAGCCCACATCCTTCATATCTGATCCATAGCTGCAAATAAGGAAATGATGGGAGGGCAGATGAAAGTTTTCCCCATTTTCTGAATTTAGTGGGTTTTTTTTTTCTTTATTATAAATTTAATATAAATTATTATAATAATTCTGCCATATGTCTTTCTGTAATACAGAGGATGTGTTGGATTTTGTACTGGAAAATTATACTGGAAAATGCTCTTTTTCAACATGAGTAAGGTGAGGAAAAAAATCATGTTTTTGCTCTGTCCTTGGTGCTGTTTGAGGAAGTTTTGCACAGGATGTCAGGAAGAGTTGAATGTGTTTTCATTTGGCTTTATGAGACCTTCATAAAATGTCATAAGATATAATCAAAGCTGATAATGCCAAGTCAAAGTCTGATAAAACTAAAGTACAGAAGTGCTGTGGTATCAAGGGAAAATTGTCAGAAGTTGTTTCTTGGAGGGTTGTCAAGCTGTGGGAATGACAGGGATTTTCAGAAATTAATTTGAGAGATTAAGATGGATATTTTTCTCAAATCTTGTCTTCGTGTTCAGATTTATAAGTGTTCATCATAAATGTTAATTTTAATTATATAATTTGCTAACCAGCCAATTTTGAATGATGCTTATATCAAGGTAATGTAAGAAAAAGTTATTGAATTTAAAGGAGATTTCTTAAATTTCTGTTGTTGACATTTTTAAGAGGTGGAATTTTCATAGCAGCTATGAAAAGCAAAATTTTTAAGGGACATTTTATTTAGAAGCAAATATTAATTTATTAATAAAACCCCCACCTTTCTGCCAGTGTGCACTCAATAACTGCATTTTCAAATGAAATTATGAAAGAACTGGAGATTTGAAGTAAGATTGAACATGAAATTCCAAGAGTAGAACATAAGAAAAAGCTAAGAGTAGTTCTAAAAATAGAAATGAATAAAGAAATAATTCTTCTCATGTATTTTTCAAAGCTTTGCTGACATTTTTCATTTTGCCAGTCTGTTATTTGGCATCCCTTATTGTCATTATTCTGAAACATTAATCCAGCAATGGCATCTCTGCCTTCATAAACTTCCTGGTGTGATTACTATATGCTGTCACCAACATCTGAGACTAAAATAATTTTAAGAACAAGTTATATATGTAAAACTTACAGCCACTGTAAACCTCAGTTTGTTGGTTTGGTTTTGGTGTGGTTTTATTGCAGCTCTTTTGTTGAGACCCCTCGTTCTCATGAAAGCACTGTGGGGTTTTCTCCATCAGCTCAGAGATCAGCAGCTGATGCTGCACCTTCTTTTCTTCTTCTTGTAATTAAAATGCTCCAGAAATGATGTAGGCATCACTTACTCATGTCACTTGAGGAAATTCTGTCAGTCATTCAGCATAGGGAATTACTCTGAGCTGTAAAAAATCCTAGGTAAGGTCCCTGAATGGACCTGTTCTCTCTTCTGATGGTTTTGTGTCTTTGCAACAGTTGATGTGTTGGGTGCATCCATAAGGATTTAAATTAATCTGTGGTTATTACCTTGTGATTCAAGATGGAAAAAGTATAACCTGTCCTTTTTATGTCTGTCTGGTGGAATTGTTAAACTGCTATCTGTAATTTCAAGTCAGTCTTACAAACTTTCTGTAATATTCAGGCCTGTTTTGTCAGAAAGAAAAAGGAATCTGTGTATGCACACCTTGAAGAATTTCCAACTTTGTTGGTTAACAGTTTTCAGAGAAGCCATTGTCTTTCTTACATAACTTCTGTTTTTCACCTGAATGCTGTGAAACCCACAGTTAGACAAGTGTCCTGTGCCTTTGCTAATGTTAGGAAATCATACCCTCAGTCTGCAATTCCCCACAAGAAATTTCCTCTTTGTTAAATGTGAATAATGGGTAATTGGTGATTGGTTATGATTTAGCTCCCTGGACTTGTTAAGTGAGCTTCCTCTGGAGTTCAGGGCTGGTCTGTGAGTGCAGTTTTCACAGCACAGACTATTATTTCATCAGCAGAACACAAACCTTGCTAATTTGTTTTATGATGACAGTGCCTGGTGGCTGGCACTTAGACTTGTTTAAGCTATTGTACTACCATTTTCTTTGGTGTAGCTTTCTGCTTTCTGCAGTAAATGTCATCTGCAGACAAATTAATAATTTGTTATCATTTGCTGGAGCAAGAAATAGGAGAAGTGGAAGTCAGCTAAACAGACAGGCTGCTGTGGTGGCAGAAAGCAGGAAAGCGGTACTTGTGTCTGCCCTCAAAATGTACTGAGAGAATGCAGTAAAGCTGAGAAAATCTCAATTGTTTTGCACTTTCAGTGCCTTGTGAAGAGATAAACACTGAGAGGTGTTATCAAGCTCTGCCACATCACTATTCTGGGATGGAGCAAGCTGTAGTGTAGGGCACCAAGCCTCTTCTTGCAGCAGCAGTTTCATCATCTCTTCATGAACAAGCCTCTGCAGCCAGCCAGGCAATTAAACATAGACATAAATCACTTTTGCCATGTGTCTGTGAGTATCGAGGGCTCTGCAAGTGTGAGGTGACTCTGTCCACTGAGCACTGGAGTGGTTTCTCCCTGTGTCCTGGGGAAGGGTCTCCAGGTGAGCTGTGGTGCTTCATCCCTTGGAGAGGATGCTGAGTCCCCCCAGGGAGCTTCAGCCCAGCTCCTGTTCCTGCCTGGCTTCAGAAGGAGCCTGATCAGCACCTTAGCAGTGACAGGTGAAGGCTGCACTTGTCAGGAAATACTTCATTTGGCAGTTTTTGGTCTTGCCCTGCAGGAGGACTCACAGGTGGAGGACAGGGGAGTCCTTGCTGAGCTGCAGCTGAAGGTGGGGAGCTGCTGCTTTTAATTAAATCCACCAGCAGCCAAGCAGCCTGGCTGGATTCCATGGCCTCCTTTCTTACAGGGGCTCCCCACCCCCAGTTTGTCCAAGGATAACCTGAATGCTGCAGCTTATTTGTGATGTTGACTAAATAGCACATTGCTTTTCTCTTGGTGGTTTGATTAATCTTTATTAAGCTCATGGCCAACCTGGGCATAGTCCCTTGATTTTGCTTTTATTTTTAGTATAGTCCTTTATAAACAAAATCACCTTCATCATTCTCAAAGGAAGGAGTAAAAGTTGCCTCATAGATAGGATATTTTTACTAAACAGGTGTGTTTGTTATAAAGAATTGTAACATACCTGAAGAAAAAAAAAAGTAAGTTTATTGAGTATGTGGTTATTTGCTGGTGCCTTGATGGAGCAGCTTACAAATCATGGCAGTCAGACATATCCTATTATTTATACAATGGAGTTCTTAAGAAAGTTCATTTTTAAGGTAAGCAATCAAGTAATTCCTTATATGGAGATGGGGGAATATTTAACCTTGAGTACAACAACATTAACTCCGGTGAGCTTAATGAATTATTCATGATATTATCCACCCTGAGAGACATCAAATTGCTCTGCACTGTCTGCAAAGTGCAGTTAACAAAAAAATGATAGCTTGGTGAATTGTGTTTGTATATCTGAACATTAAACTAAAGGCAGAGCTGTGGGAAGGCTTTGGGTGTACCTGTACACAGCAAGGTCCTGCACTGCATTTCCTAATCCACTTGCAGTCATAACTCATTAATAATTTGTTTGCAAGGAATGGCCCAATAGACAAAAAAATCATTGAATATTCAAAGGTGCCTATACCAGCTCTAGAGGATGTAATCACTGCAGGCACTAACCTTTTTACAAAGAAACTGTTCATTACAGTCCCTGGAGGCTGCTACAACATCCTGAAGTACATGAAGTTGCCTTTTACTCTATTGTATTTTGCTTTTTACAGACAGAAACAAAACTGCTATTTGCCTTTCAGTATGCAGTGACAATTTTAAAAGCTTGGCTGAGACTGGTGCTGTTTTTTTTTTTCCTCGAGCAAAACAAAATTTCATCTCTTCAAAGTGTTTTTCTGAGGATTTCAGACATGTGCTCTTCACAAATATTTCCTGTCCCCCCATCTCTCATTCTAAGCTCCTAGTTTAGCAGCTTACTTAGGTAAATATACATAATTAAGAAGCATACAGAGAATTATCAGTATTTGGGTTCTTTTGGAAAAACCTCCCTCAAGGAAGTCATGCAAGACACTGAGCCTTGGGGATTCCTTTCCTGAATTTATTCCTTAATAGGAATATACAGAAGATTCTTCAGATTCTCATGTATCATCATTTACAGTTAATAATTTACACACAAACACACACAGGTTCTACATGTACAAGGAGAGATGAAGGGAGTTCCTGATTTTTCTGGTGAGTTGCATTTATTGCATTTTACTCCCCTCACACTGTGGTTTAATAAATAAATTATATCCATATTTTAATAGTAAATTGCCATCTTGCTGGAACTGCTGATTTCAGGAGGTTGGTTATAACAACAGCTTTGTTGGCTCCCAAAATAGAAAAATGGCTCTAAACCATTTTTTTCCTTAATAATGTAATGCTTTAAGAGAAAGCAATTTTGAATATAAAAATACATATTAGGCACACATATACATTTCTACTTTTGAAATACCTTCAAGAATGCCATCAATTTTCAGGGAATATGGGAAAGAACAAATATTCCACTGTTTATCTTCTGTTCAGTAGAGTTGACTGCATTTTACAATCCAATAAAGCAATCTGGGTAGGCTTAACCTATGATGAGACAAGTTTTTAGCACAAAGTTGCATTCCAAAACTTCTTCTCAATAGCTTAAATAGATATCCATGGACAAATAGTTACAGTTTTTATGGCTGCTCATACTCTGGACTTTGCCACAGTATTGATATAATTTTCTGTCATATTTATTATTTCAACATTTAGCATTATTAAACATGATTCAACATTTTTTTAATAAACTTTCAGAATCTCAGCAGGTCTCCACAGTGCTTAGGAGGAAGGGGTGGGGGATGTTTGGAGAGGACAGAATTTTGCTGTCTGACTACAGAACTCCTGCAGAAAGGGATTTATCATTAACTCAAATTCACAACATCAAAAAGATTCAATTGGAACCCCCTGGCATCTTCAGCTCCACATCAAGATGGTATTGCCAATTCCTGAATTTAGTCACTAATTGCTTTTGTCTGTGAGGTGTATTTTAACCCATTAAAACTGCTCAGGGAAAAACCCATGTGTTTTATGGATTTAGCTTCTAATACTTTGTAACTCACAAAATCTGATAACTCTGGTAAATCTCTAAAGATTCCCATCCTCTGAGTCTCATCTGTTCCTTGTGTACTGTGCTTGTAGCATTAATTATGATTTTTTTTCCAGATACATAAGAATGCATTTGCTAATTTTTGAAAAATTCAGATCATTTCAGAGCATGGTGCTTGAGAAAACTGTTTATCATCCAAACATCCACACACACAGAATCTCCCTGGCTGTGGAAGTAACAAAATCAGTAGGATACAGAGCAGGTTACATCAATTCCAACTTTGCCAGGAGATTTTTAATGAAAATATTTAGAAGTTGGTGTTTAGAATGTTGAGACCACTGCAAATCTTGATTAGGAATAATAATTAGTAATTCTGAATTATTTCAGAGCTTAATTAAATTCAAAATTCTCTTTTCTGGAATATGGAAGGCTTGATGTGATAGTGCAGATTGAGGTTGAAAGCAGACTCAGCTGATGGACAAACTCAGCCATGTTCAGCCATATATCTCTGATATTTGGTTGTCAGAGACTTTGGACTGTGCTGGAAGCAGAGATATTTACTTTTCCCATTTACAGACAGGTCAGGACTGAGGTCACAAACAGCACAGTAAAGGAAACCTCAGAGTTTTCCTGCTGCAACTGGATCATGGGAGGCAGCTCTGTTCCACAGGAGTTCAATTTCTAATGCTCCCTGACCCTTACTCTGCTATAAATAATCAGAAATATTCATTACAGAAATGGCAATAGCTTTGGAGAAGTGATGGAGTGTATATTACAAAAGGAAAAATACATCCAATTCTCATAACTCCTTGCAAATTGTATTGGAAAGCCTTCAGCTGAATATATTCATATCCTGCTTTAAGAAATGCTACAAATAATATGATGAGTTGAATTATCCTCAAATAATTCAGCTCATGTAGATGTGTATGTACCTATTTCACTGTTCAGAGGCTTATCATTTTCTGTTTTCAGCCTGATATAGCACCCTGAAATATTGAAAAAAGTCCTTTAATTTAAGGTTGAGTGTCACTATTGAAGTCATGAAGTCCCGTGGATTGAGGAATGCTAACATGGCACTGCTTTGGTTATTTTCCATTTCTGTGCTTTTTATTTTGCTCTATAAGCTTGAATCCTTAGCATTAACAGCCTGGAAAATTCTAATTTTCTAGGCATTAATGTAAAAATGATTTCTGGCTCTGATTCCACGACTTGGTCACTTGCAATGGGTGTAGAGGGAGAATGTGCTGTCAGCACTGCCACTCTTGTGTGCTCTGTTTAGTGAAGGGCACTCTAGAAAGGATCATGAGGCTCTTTTTGTGTTAATATTGTATTTTGAGGATGGCTGTCTTTGGAAAAAATTCCATAGGTCATGTGAATCTTGCTATCTTTTCTCTTTTGTTTTGTTTTTTTTGGTTTTTTTTGTTGGTTGTTGATTTTTTTTGTTGTTTTTTTTTCTTTCTATTCAGCCATAAATGATAGAAACATTGCTGGTTCTGGAGCTCTTGCTGCTGCTTTGGTTTTTTCCCCCCTTCACAGAAAATGGAATTTCATAACGCATTTGCAAGCTGATGCTTCAATAAAAGAAATTAGAGAAGAGCAAGGAATGCAAAATTCTAAGACTTATCCAGGCTGTTAAGGTCTATAAAATGTTGTACCTGAGGAAGTTCTGATAGGAACACTAAGAAAAAAATTTCTGTTCGGTGCAACAGAAGAAAAGCAGATTTTTGTTTTTGAGAATTTATTTTAATTTTTAACCAATTTATTTAACTTTATTAAATATCATCTTTGGGTTTGTAGCTTGAACTAGAAGACATAAAGACCAATAAAAACTCTGAGAGATAACACAGGGGTCTGCAGGGGGGTGAACATTTCTGTAGCATGAGTCATCCTAAGGAAGGATTTCTTATCTTAGGGGAGAAAGTTCCAAGGGGGCCCTAAAGGAGTGTGTGAAGCATCCACAGATCCAGGTACAGGTGAGTGAAAGTGGATGAGCAGTGACTTCTCAATGCTGAGACAGAGCTGCAGGAAAATCCAGGTGTAGGAGAGCTGAGAGGGGATGAGCAGTGATTTCTCAGTGCTCAGAGCTGCAGGAGAATCCAGGTGTAGGAGAGCTGAGAGGGGATGATTTCTCAATGCTCAGACAGGTACAGGAGAGTGAAAGTGGATGAATAGTGACTTTTCAGTGCTGACAGAGCTGGAGGAGAATCCAGTACAGAAGAGCTGAGGGGATGAGCAGTGACTTCTCAGTTCTCAGACAGAGCTGGAGGAGACTCCAGGTGTAGGACAGCTGAGAGGGGATGAGCAGTGACTTCTCAGTGCTCAGACAGAGCTGAGGAGAATCCAGGTGTAGGAGAGCTGAGAGGGGATGAGCAGTGACTTCTCAGTGCTCAGGCTCCAGAGGTGCAGCTCTGCTCTTTCTGCACGAGTTTGTGTCTGCAAGGAGAGGATGCAGATGGGAATTGCATTTCCTTCAGTGACCCATCCTGGCTCCTCTCGGGCTCCTCCGTGCGAGCGCCGCTCATGTTGAAAAAGGAGAGTGAACTTTGCAGAGGGTTCTTGCAGCACATTAACAGTGCCCACAAGTGCAGAGGCCCCTGCAAATTTACAGCTTTATTTACTGCATAATAAGTTCCCAAGGGAGACACAGGCTCAGGTGCACTGATCCATAGAGGCTGAGAAGAAATTGGAGACAAGCAGAACTCAGCAACATCCTCCGAGTGATTACTCATAAACCTTGGAAAAAATACCATTTGCAGCTCTGCTTTTATCCACACAGTGCACTATTTTAACTTCATGTTAGCCTAGAAATCTTCCCATGTTGCCCTGGTAATTTATGTGATGTTCCTTTGCAGGAACAAAAATCTATCTTACACTTAACTCCTTTTGATAATTAATTCTGTCCCATCTGCTTACAGCTGCTGTGGTAGAAATGTGCTGGAGTTTCCTTATTTGCTCATGCCTTGGAGTCATCTTTTAATATAAATAGCTGTGAATCTACCAAAAAGTTGGAAATGAGCCTTTCTCAGTTTCTGACCAGCATATCCAAGTTGTACTCCTTGATGCAATTTTTAGTGTGTTTTTAGGGGAATGCAGGCTGATCTTTTCCTCCTATTTAATAGGAAGGTATGAACTTCAGATGGGATCCATCCTGCACTTGAAATGAATTTTTAAGAGCAGTGTGATCAGCTTCACATGAACAGAAACATCATATCTTTGAGTTTGGCTGTTTTCTTCCCTCTGACAAACCTCACAACATTTCAAGTACATTCTTTTTGCAACCAGGCAATGTTTTTCACCTAATAAATAATTGCAGAGTGTTGCTGCTCTACCAGCTTATTTTATTTAGCACAAAATAAGGCACTTCATGTTTCCCCTTGCCCTGGTTAACACTTTGTGCTTTTATGTAGGGGCTTAAAAAAAAGAATCTTAAAATAATTATCTTTTGACCCAGTTTTTAGGGTAAATGTATCCAACTTTTGTCTTGCATATCTTATTTCTTTTAAAAGCCTGTAAGAAGCCAGGAGAGAATTCCTCCAAAATAAAATAATACAGGAACAAAGCAGCTGGCCCCAAAGTAGAATGATCCTAAAACCTGGACAAATGAGCTCTGTTGACTTTGGATTTCTTGCAGCTTTCCTGGTGTGTGATAATCTCCAGAGTTGGTTTTCTTCTTATGCAGTGAAATAAACACCAGATTTACAGTGGGGAAAAGGCTCTAAATGTGGCTTTAAATGAATAAAATGTGTGTTTGCACAAAGGGGGAGGACATGGTTGTCTGGAAGGGTCCATTTGGCCTTTCCAATCAATCCACTCACCAAGATTTACTTGGATTTTGCAGAAGAAAAATAAAGTGATTCTTTGTAACTTGGCTGAGTTTAAGGAAGTTTAATTTACAAATTGGCTCTTGCTCTAAAGTATTTTATTGCTTTTTATTACTCTGAACTGATGACAGACAATTACTGAAGTGTTATTTCTATTTTTTACGTGTTTGATACTTTTTAATATCTTAAACATCCATTTAAAATTATCCTCACCAAACCCAATACTGAAAATTCCTGGAAGTCCTACTTTTCAGTTAATAATACAAACTAAAATACACATCAGTCCTTATTCATGTGCTGTCACTCCTCTGAGGAGCTGTTCATTTGCCAGATTAGCTCAGATTTTTCTATTTCAGTTAAGACCTGCCAAAAAAAAAAATTATCTGAGGTGTTCAAATAGCTCATAATGAATAAAAATTCTAAAAGGTGCTTTTAAAAGACAGGATTTATTTTCTCTGTAAATTTATATCAAAACACTCATTTCTGATAAAATCACATGTTTTGCTGTGCCATTTTCAAATTGAAATTTTAAATCAAAAAGTGTAATGAGGATAAATTTAGAAATTATTTGGGGTAAATGCTTTTTTTCTTTAAATGTCAAAATATTCAATCTTTTCAGTTTACTTTGGTTTTCACAAACAACTGTGTGCAATCAATGAAATGGCTGTCATTTTTCATAATTTGAGTAAATACAATTCCAGCTAAAAAAAAAAATCAAAAAAAAAAAAAAAAAAAAAAAAAACACAGTGGAAAATCTGGGGGTGATTTTTATTTAGAACAAATTGTGTGTTCTCAGAGAGGCCACCCAGCAGGGACCCAGCCCTGTGCCTGGCAGTGTCTGTGCCTGCAGGAAAAAGCAGAAATTCAACTTTTTTCTGGTTGCTGTGACTGGTTCTGCTCAGTCTTGAGGAAGGAGTTGGACAATTCCTGCTGTGGCAGTGGAAATGGGGACTGAACCCACCTGTAAAAGTACAAAACTCTGAGTATTTCATATTTTGTTGCCCTCCGCACAAAAACATCTCAACCAGTCCTTTTTCAGTCAATGTGACAGAAAAATCAGTGATATTATTTTACTGTACTTTGAAATTCCTTTCTGCTGCAGAAGCCACATGTGAATAAAATAATCCTTGTGAATTTTGGTATATTTTACTGTTAATACACAATGTTTTTAGCTTGGATTACCTACAATGTTCTTTATGAAATCTTTTCATTCTCTGGGATTTGGCTAAACAGAATTGAGAGTCTGAAAGCAGCTGATGAGATTTGGGGTCTGGCTTAAGGGTCAGCACCCACTCTTTGCTCTGCAATGTGTGGGGAAGGATTCAATTGCTGATTCTATTTTCTCTAGGCCAAGAACAAGTGTTAAAATATCATCATCCTTTCCTGAATTTGCTGCTCCATCCATTGCTAACAAGGGCTGGAAAAACCTCTGCTCTTTGTTGATACAATCTGGATTTTAGGTACACTTTTCCACAATTTGTAGATGGATATATTTAATTTTTATCTCTATAAAGACAAATAACTTTCAGGCTACAGAGCTAGTGAATTTTAGGAAGGCAGAAATATTTGTTGTGTCATATTGGTGTGTTTTCTTCTAATAGTGCAGTGGTTCTATGGTTAAAAAAAATCCTTCTCCAACAAAAGGCTTGGTCAGTTCTCAGCCTATTTCCCTAAATTATCCAAGTACTTCATTTCCATTACTCAGTTTATCTACACAAAGCTTTTTGTGTTTATTATGATCATATTCAGTTTTAACAGGCAGCAGAGAATTTAGCAAAGAACTTTTGTCATGGAGGAAGATGCTGGACAGGACTTGGCTTTAGCTGAATTCATTCTGAAATCACCAGAGTTGGAACTACTGGAGACTCCAGAGCTGCACAAACAATTTAAATCATCTGATAATAGGCACTTTTCACCTCATTTCACTTCCTTTTTTTTTTTATTTGGTTCATGTTTCTTCTTTAAACAAAAACGTTTTTATTCACTTCTATCAGTTTCATTCTGTTTATTTTATTTTGCCAGCTCGTCTTTATTGCTGGTGCTGCAGCCACAAATTTTTGCCATCAGTGGAGACTCCCAACATGGAATTGGGATGAACTGCAAATATTATTGTCTGGTTCCAGGCTCTGATTTCATTGCTTTCTTTCCATGTGAATTATTTATATGGCTTTAGAAATTAGCACATCTTCCTTTGGTATTTTTGAATCTACCAAACCAAAAATTTGGGGAAAAACTTTTTCGTTTTTTTGTAGGCAGGAAGTGAACATCACAGTGATCATGTTTTAGGAGTAATTTAATTTAGGACACAGAATAAATTCTAAAACAAAGTGGATGGACAAAAACTCTTAAAAACACTTCTCTAATAGATTCTACTATTTGTTTTTTGACCTATTATTGAATAATATTTTAGATTAAAAAATTACAAAAATGTCAGTATTCTATTAAAATGGAATTAAAATAAAGGCATTAAAATATTAATAGGACATAACCTATTATGTTCTAACTTTTGTTTGTTTACTTACAAAATGTAATAGCAAGAAATAACAAGAAGTTAGGAAAATACCTGATAGCAACGAATAAACAGAAAGCTGTGATAAAGTATCAAAAAATACAATTTTATTAATTAAGTTTTTTAATTAGCACTGTGGATTTCTGGGGAAAACACACCTGGTGAGTATGATCTTGTCCTTCATTAATTTGTATTAGCAGGTTCCAGTTTCTTTTGAAGTCAA
This sequence comes from Erithacus rubecula, assembly GCF_903797595.1. Classification (NCBI taxonomy): domain Eukaryota; kingdom Metazoa; phylum Chordata; class Aves; order Passeriformes; family Muscicapidae; genus Erithacus; species Erithacus rubecula. The sequence continues at coordinate 2,126,980 of NC_136667.1, read as the reverse complement.
TGCAGAGGTAGCCTAAGGAGGATGACTAAAATTTGGCTGCTTGCTCAGCCAAAGAGCAGGAAAGGGTAGATTGAAGGTCTTGTTTGCACAGCTCTCTGCTCTCTCTGTTAATTTTTCTGAGCTGTAAATTGTCCTGCAGTCCATAAATAATTTGACTCCTGACATTGCCATGTAAGGAAATCTCTCAAAGATAAGTTTTGCTTTGCTGCTGTCCAATACATTGAGTCAACATCCCTCAGGTTTCGAGTGCCATTCTAATTAAAACCTAGAATTTGGATAGTCAAGTGCCAATTAGTTCACAATTCCCACAGAGCACATGGAAAATCTAATTCTCCTCCCTTTTTCCAAACCCTTTAGATGGCAGCAGAGCAGATGCAAAAGCTTTGTGCTGCTGAAGCACCAGCTGCAAAGAATTCCTTCAGTGGGGCATAAACTGCCACTGAAATCTGTGATTTATTTTTTTCTTTTTAAATTATTTTCTTCCTAAAATACTACAGTTATACCATCTTTACTTGTGCAGTAGTGTAGGCAGCCAACAGGATTTGTGTGTGTGGAAAGTGAGCTCCAAGTGTTACCCCAGTCACAATTCTTTCAAAGCAAAAGTTGTTGGCAATTATAATGAGCCTATTAAGCCTAGTCATGAGTTTTGTTCCATCAGGAAAAGTTTTAGATTATTTTCTCATCTCTTCTATTCCTTTGAGAATAATTAGCAGCATGATTATCTGCTTACTTTAAAAGAGGAAAAAATAATTATTTTCTAATCCCAGTGCAGTGTGTGATATAAAACAAGGCCATTACACCTTTGAATGGGTTGGATTTTTTTTTTTTTCTTATTAAATTAGAATTAGGATAGCCATAAGTGTAAAATGGGTGACACGGTCAGTTAAGTTCTTTGGGGCTGCTTTTCATGAGCACAGTGCCACTGAGCTGGCTGGGCCCTCTCACACCTCATAAGGCCACAAAAAATTCCAGAGGCTTCCAGATGTGACAGATTTGCAGCTGCAATTACAGGGATAAATCCCCAGCAAGATTCAGGTGTGCTCAACGTGGCATTGCACTGAAATGAGTCGTGGTGGCCTCGCCCTTGTGGTTGTCATTGGGGAGGAGAGCACCAAGGACACCTGCAGGGCTCCAAAGTGAATAATCTGCTGCATTAACAGCACATTTCTGGGGCTGCTGAGGGTACAGAGGAACCTTGGAGTGTTTATGGCAAGGAATGGCTGCTGTCTAATGCTGCAGCTGCTTCATGCTCTGTAAAATCAATGATGGTCCTAGGCAGATTTATAGTTTTGAATATTCCAGTTATAGCCATGTTGGTTCAGGAGCTGTGTTTTGTTCTTGAGGAAAGAAGGGGTGCATTTGGGGCACACACCACAAGCTCTTATTCACCTTAGAAGTACAAAAAGATACAGAAAAAGATGCAGAAAACTATATCACTGTGTTTCCATGACTAAAAAGAGAAATCAAATGGCCAATCCATGAATCTGTCCTCACTGGTTTTTGAGGCAGGGGCAGTGGCAGCTCCTGGGGATTTGGAGCACAGTAATTTCTGCATTTCTGCATTGCTCCAAGGGTGTTTGTGTTGGTTTGAATCACTCTTTATGACTAAGTACAGAGCGCAATCACTTCAAGAAAGGAAAGTTTTTATGGTAATTTCTATCACTTACAAAAGTTTTGAGGCAGTTCTGGCTCTAGAGTTGGTGTCCACATTGAAGGTATTGTGAAAAAGGCAGATTGGTCCCCAGATTGTGCCTGACATCTTTGTGCCATTCAAGTCCTTTTTGATGGAATCATAAGAGGAGATTTCTCTTTTCTGGGGCTCTAACCAGTGGCTGGCTTAATTTTTTACATTCTCTGGCAGGAATTTGCTATTGATAATTGCAAGTTAGAGTTTGAAGGGCACCAAGGGGAAATTCTCTAAAATCAAAGAACTGGTACCACCTTGGTGATTTCTAAAGGAAATATCATTTTCTTGCTCTAAATGCACCAAAAATAAAAGAGCTATGACTGGGTGATGTAGATAAGGAAAATAAAGGAGACCTTTAAAATGGGTTATATGTATAGCAATCAGCATTAATTGAGCAAAAAGATGCTGACAAAATTCCTTGTGATTTTTAACACTTTATTTCTCCAGAAGAAGTAAATGCCAACACTGTGAATAGTAAATATAATTTCTGTGATAATGCCAGAATGATGTTTCTTGTTATGGTTTAATGCCTGGTTTCTGCATCACTGGGGAAGCTGCTTAATATGTGCAGAACAGCAGCAAAATTGTTAATAGAGGAGAAGCAGCTCCCAGTGTTGTGCTCAAACAAATCCTATTGATAGAACAAACAGCAACCTGCTCCTGTAAAGCACCAGCCCCTCACTGGAGCAGCTTGCTGGGCTGATGCAAATCTTCACAGAGAAGCAGAGCATGAAATGTGTTCTCTGTAGAGCACTTGTGCACAGGCTGGAGGGTGTGTTGGCTGAGGAATGGATTCTGAGGCTGCACTGGAGGTTCCTGGTGCAGTTCTTGGTGAAGAACTTTGAAAAAGAGGATTTGGTGTCACCCAGCTGGCACCCAGCTGCTTTGCCTAACTGCTTTCCAAGGGCTTTTAGGTTTTAGTGTGCTGACAGGTCAGACAATAAAACCATTTCTTTAGCGTAGAGTGTGGTTTTGTATTCACTAACTTGTGTATCATATTTATGTCCTTGTTATTTTAACATCCCTACATGACTCACAGAGATCAGGGGTTGTATTAAGGCAGTTTGTCTCCTGCAAAAGTTACAAAGCAAAAATGATTACATACTGAAAAAACAGTTGTATCTAATTGCAAGAATAGTGTACTCTCAAAATCAATATCCTTGAAAGAAAAAAGAATTAAAAGCAATAATAAAATCTATTAGAAGTTAAATTGCTATGATATATTAGGGTGTGTTGGTAAAATGGTTTCCTATCTTCTCAATGGTGCATTGAGAAGCAAGGCAGGATGGATGGATGAGTCATAATATCCATTATTAAGAAATGGTTAGGGCTCACCAATATCCCAGGGTCATTAGGCAGCCTAATGGGAATAATTCTGGTTCCAGAAAAGGAGCTGTCCTGCCCCCACCTTCTGATAACTGGGTGGAGTTTCTGCAGCAGCCCCTGCAGGAGTGAGCAGAGGTGACCCAGGCTGTGGGTCTCCCTTCCCAACAGAACATCTGCAATTCTTCCCTGGTGGAGGAAAAACAGAAATTGGGATTTTTGTGATGTGAGCAGTATGTCTGCCACACATGTGGCAATGCAAGAGTGAAGTTTGTGATGAGAAAGGAAAACTGACAGAAAACCTGGTGAACTTAAAGGCTGCTGGGATGTAACCACATTCTTCTACTCCTTTTCTTTTAAGAGCTTTAGTGGGAAATCCATTGTGCAGAAAACAGGAATACACACTGATCACAACTGTCTCTTCATTATTCTAATAATATTTGATTACCAATTTGTTTAGCAAAGTGTTGGTTTTATTTACAGGTTTCTTGATTGCTGAGTTTGTATTTTAACCCCATGGAGATGTTTCCAAGGCACAGATTAGGCTGCAGTGTTGTGTTAGCAGCTGTGGACCATCCGTGGAAGGAAGGTGCAGACTGAACACTTCTCAAGCAGGATTAATAGCATTTGGGTATAAAGATGATTTAAGTCATCTTTTATAAGGGTGGATAGATAGCAGGTTGCAATTTTATTTTCCATTATTTCTTTAATTAAACATGACGCCCAGACCAGGTGTAATTACATCAGTGAAACTGTATTTCAGCAGTATGTTCCAATTTTTGTTTAATCAATACCTTCCAAAGCAGAACTTTGCTGCACAATTTTTCTGACAAGCTTTTTTGGCAAGTGCTGTGAACTTCTCTGAGCTGCTGGGTCCTAATTGCCCAGAATTCTCATCAGATATTTCTGAGAACCCTCAAGCTTCATTTCTCTCCACATTAATTCCTTTAATTCTTGTCCATCTCATGCTTCTCCTCAAAAGGCTCAGTGAAAGTGGATTCATTATTATCAGTGAAGATGCCCCAGTGAGGAATTTACAGAGTGGTGATAAAGAGATTAATAATTCTCCATGAAAAGGTGAACAGGTCCTGACAGCTGAAATGTGCAGCAAAAATTAAACAACTCACACAGTAATGAAGACACCCCAACCAAAATTCACTGTGTGTTAAATCAAACTGCACACAAACCTTGAGCACTCGACTTTGTCAGTTTTAACAGCGTTTAGTCTGAAATCAGTGTGAGGGGATGGATGTATTCAAACAGGATTGCTTAGGCCTGGTCAAACTTGATTTTTCTACAGCATGACAGAAATTCTGCATGCCATAATTTATAATTTTAATGTTTTTTTTGCTTTTTTTTAAACTAACAATAAAAACAATCAAAAGTGACAACAGTAGCAATTAAAATCCATTCTGCCAGCATCATACTCTGTTGCAGTCTGTGTTAATAACTCTAATTCTTTGTTTCCTGGATTTATTAGAGCTACTGATGTCTCTACAATTGGTCTGAGCATGGTGTTAATAACACCAGGGCTGTGGGTTCAAAAAGTTGGGTTTTATGTCCTGATGGATCCCTTCCAACTCTGAATATTTTGACTGTGAAAGCTTGAAAAGAGTTTTAAATCAATTACTATGAAAATAATAATGCAATTAATAATATAGTAATTAATTATATGATGATTATATAAATTAATATTGAATAAATTGATTAAATAAATTAAATAATAAATTGATAACCCCCCATCAGTTCCACTCTGTCAGTTTTAGGTACAAACATGCAGAGAATGTGGGCAGGAATGGCAAAACCACTCAGTGCTTCTTTTCTCTCAGCAATCACCTTGTGCTGAGGGTGTTTTCTGTTTGCACCACAATAAATAAAGCTGCATTTCAATAAGAAAGCAGGAATGAGATGAGAATGCATAAGAGAGTAAATTGTGTGTGACCCAAGCAGAGAGGAGTGCAGACAGGACATGCTGGGAAGGAAGGTCTGGGGAGTTGGGTGATGGTGCCCAGGGACAGCTCTGGAATGAACAATGGCAGATGGAACAACTGCAGCTGAGATTCAAAACCCACAGAAAAAAAAAGAGAAAAATCACATTCAGGGGTTTTTTAAAGCCTTGATGGAATTATCCTCATGTGTCTCTTAATATTCCTTGAGGTAATCGTCAAAATCCTCATTTTTAAATGGGCAAAAATCTCTGCTCTTTTTAGAAATAGTTTCATTTCAAGATATAGAAACCAAAGACTTACAAGAGCTATTTCTTCATTTTTTTTTCTCTACTGAATTAGAGCTGAGTGTATTTAAAATGTTCCTCTTCTTCTGAATACCATGGCATCAAAAAGTTTGAGTCTGGTGGGGTGTGAGGAGCATTAGAATGATGTAATTTATAGGATTGACATGGAGCTGAAATTTGTATTCCTGGGTGAGCAGTTCAGAGCTAGAAACATCAAAAAAGGAAAGGAAAGGAAAGGAAAGGAAAGGAAAGGAAAGGAAAGGAAAGGAAAGGAAAGGAAAGGAAAGGAAAGGAAAGGAAAGGAAAGGAAAGGAAAGGAAAGGAAAGGAAAGGAAAGGAAAGGAAAGGAAAGGAAAGGAAAGGAAAGGAAAGGAAAGGAAAGGAAAGGAAAGGAAAGGAAAGGAAAGGAAAGGAAAGGAAAGGAAAGGAAAGGAAAGGAAAGGAAAGGAAAGGAAAGGAAAGGAGAAAGGGGAAAAAATTCTCATTGAGTTTTGGGTGAATCTTGCTGTGAACCAAATTTGTAAAAAAATGCAAGGTAGGTTTCAGTGAGAATTCTCATCCAGCCTGGAATTTAGCTCTGTGCCTGGTGACAGAGTTGTGTCTTCTCTGGACTCTGCAGATTGCACCACACTCCTGCTGCTTCCAATCAGTGAACACTTTGTCCAGAACTGAAGTTAGTTTTTAAATAAGTCATCAGAAATAAAGGAAATAATAGGAAAGCCACGTGACTTTCAAACAATGCTTTCTACATTTCTAATAAATCTGAGGATGTAAAATGTTAGAACTATTAAATGCAATTCCAAATGTTTGGTTGTTTTTTTCTTTTTTCCCCCAGTATTTACATATATCTAGTGCATATGGAAAATATCTTTCTGAGAAAGTGAGGATCAGTCACTTCAGAAAGCTCTAAACTCAAAGAGGCTGTTTGTTGTCTATTGCAAATTTTCACAGAGACTCTTGTTATTGCCTTCAGTGGAAGATAAAAGGTTCTTACTACAAATACCTTATTTAATGAGTTGACTTTTCCAATTTTTAAATAAGTTCACTTAAAAATATTTTCAAGAAGTGTCAAAGAATTCACATTGGATAGTATGAAACAGGCAGGGTGAGGACATGAAAGAGAATGTGTTTGCACACAAAGGATGAGTGTCAGTTCAAAGCTCCCTGTGACCTTCCTGTTTAACAAACACAAGCCAGGCTTAGCTCTGCTTTATAATTGCAGCCAGACCAATACATGTAAATATCTCTAAATAGATATAAATAGATATAAATGTATATAAATAGATATAAATATATAAAAATAAATATATATAGATATATATAAATATATATAAATATCAGAGCAGTAGGCTAAGATGAGGAAGGAGAATGGTTGTTCAAAACTGGAGTGCAAATAATCTGTGCATAAAAGATTTAAAACACAGCAGAAAGAGCATCAAGTCTGACAAGGAGCTAAAGGAAAACTTTATATTCTGAGTCTTTTTATAACTCTTTTAATCCAGGATCATCAACCTCCACAGTTTTTTACAAGTTCATTCTTCAGTAAGAACAACTAATTTTCAGGCATTCTCCTATTTTTAATTTTTTTGGGGGAGCAAATGAGTGCTGTGCTAAGCAGAGCAGCTTTCAAAATATTTGTTCTAACTAGCCTAGCAATACTAAAAACTTAGCTGAATTATATGTTCTTAAATCTCTTTTGGGTTTATATATAATAAAAATATACAAACAAGTGAAAACTGGAGAAACTGAAACTGTTTAGATACTTCAGGCCATACAACTTACCAGTTCAAAATTTAGAAATAGAAAATGAATCTTTTTTTTTTCCTGTAATTTGCCTCATCTATATCATTAGAGTATTTTATATCTCTTCTTTATAATAGGATTCAGAAAATTTTGTCCTTGCACAGGTTAAAAGTGAGAATTTCATATTGAAAAACATCTTTAAAGAATATTTGTCCCAGCTTCTCCACAGGAAAAATTATTACAGCAAAAGCTTTATATTTAAAAAACGTAATTTTTAAAAATCAATCTAACAGCCATACTAAATAAACAACTCAATTTATGTATCCATAATTAGTAAGATTCAGCCACTAGGCAGATAAAATGCAATTTGTAATTATGTTCTTGGTGAAAAGCCTCCTAATTATTGCACAGTAGTTCTGGGCACTCAGGGCATTGCTCCTTTCCTGGTGTTATTTACTGAGCAAGATTTAATTTATCTCTTGGATCATTATGAACTCTGTTTTCACTGGAATTTTTGTCACACAACAAACATTCCAAGAATTCTCTCATGTGAAAATATTTTTGCTGTATTTCTCAGCTTCGATACAGAACAGCAATGGATTTTCACTGAAAACAATATTTGTACAAATATTACTTAGAGCTCTCTTAATTGTGCTTTTTGCCAATCATATGATTGTAGAATTTTATTTACAGTTGCACCTTTAGGTTTCATTAGAACTCCTTTTTCATCATCCATTTGCTGAATAACCTCAATAAACAGCCAGTTTATTTATTATAAATTTGCAGCAGGACTGCTGGAAAATTTGATTAATTGGATGAAGGAGCATCATGATCCCAGCAAATATTGTGGTTGGTGAAGGATTTTCCAAATTCCTCCTGTTTTTAGGCTGCTGTTATTTCAAATATTAAATGTGTGTGTACCAGGATGTTTATGTGATTTCCATTTATTCTGACCCATTTTTTGATGCAATTGCATAAAGAGGTTTTGCTGCTGAAGGAATTTTTGTTTCTAAAGGATCTGGAAACTTGACAAAGCTTTTAGATTGCTGGTGTTCATGGTTCTGGGTATTCTGGTGATCATCCCAAGTGCTGCCATCCTTAGAGCTGTGTCTGGAACCAGCCTTACAGTTCTGATGCATTATTGATAAGATTAATGAGACTCAATGAGGTTTGAAGTTTTAGGATCTTGTTTACACACATGTACACAGGAAAATGAATGCAAATGAGTTGTGAAATTATCTTAATTCATTTTATCATTCGTTTAGGAGCGAAATAACATAAACTACATTAGGATCATTTTAATTTTAAATAAGAATAGCTGCACAAGGACTTAGGATAATGTAATTAATCCACTTCAAAGTTCATACATTTTAGTTAATTCCAATTAACCTTCTTGAGTAGCATCATGTTGGTAAATTCCTGAGCAGCCTGTCTCTAATGCAGTCATGTAGAGGACCAGAAGTGCTTCTGGCATCTCTCAGAATTAGAACAGGGAACAACTTTCCTGAAGATGCTTCTATCTTCTGGGATATATTATTTTGCTTTTTGTGACCAAAAAAAAGCTGTAATACTGAGGAGTATTACAGAATTCTTTTTACTTTTCTCAGGAAGAAGAAAATACCCCCCTAACATTCCTATCCTCACACAGGCAGTATAAAAGACTGTAAGCATTATCCCAAAAATCAGCAATCTTCCTTTTTCTAGATTTCTAAGCACTTGCATTCCTACAAATGCATCCTTTAATGTCTGTGCTGTTCTGTGTCACAGCATCATCCCTGGAGCCAAATCCCCAGCACAGGGTCAGAACATCCCATTCACATATTCACATGGTCAGAAGATCCCTTTGGGAGCTTTGGTTTTCTCTGTGTTTATTTTAAAATAAGTGAGGAGCTGTCTCTTCCTTTTCTGGGCACTTCTTTCCTTTGGGTGAGGCCTCTGGAAAGTTTTCAGCCCCCCTGCCAGCCCAAATCCTCCTTGCAAGGGGAGGAAATGAGAGCAGGGTTTGTGCTGTAAATTGGACAGGATTTCCATCCTTCCAGTGAGGTTTGGGGATGGAAACTTGGGGTGCCAATTCCACAGTGCTGACATAATCTAAACAATTATTTTAGATTATTTTTGCCTGTTTAGCAAAGTGCAGAAGGAATTTACACACTTCAGGCTTCATGCTCAGGTTCTGGATCAGAGTTGTTTTCCTCCTTGCAATGTCCCACATTATTTGGACATTTCAGTTTACAGGATAATGACCAGTTGATCTGTTTATTTCCTGGTTATCATTTTCATTTAATCTACAGCCCTACTACAAAACTCTGCATCAAAATGGCTTTTCTTCATTTTATTGAGCACTCTTCTTCTTCTCAGGCATGCTGTTCTGTCGTTTCTTATTTTCCAGATCTCTTTTTCAAATGCTGCCATCAGCTTTTTCCTGCATGTGGCACCCAACAATTTTTGGACTTGTTTTAAAATTCTCTCAAATCTGTGTTTCCTTCTTATTCTTCCATTGCTTCCATTTATTTTTATTCCACTGCATAATATCTTGTCACTTTCTTCTGGGAAAAAAACCTGACAAAATGAGGTGTCTGTCTGTGCCTTCCTGTTGGTTTGACATTATTTTGTAATAAGGGCTTCTATTATTTTTAATAACACAAATAATAAAATTGTATTGCTTCATCCAAAGACACCAGTAGAGTTGAGATGAGAAAGGAAATTTGAGAACATCAACCAAATACTTTCTAGAACTAAAGTGGTTAAAATTAAGCATGGTATTAGCATCAAGAACTTTAGGATGTTATCTAAGAGTGTAAAGCTAAGTAACATTTCCAGGTAGTAAGGAACATATAGAATATTGTAAATTAGGGATAGGAATAGGGCAATAATTAACCTGACTAGAGGCACTCTGAATATTTTACCCAGTGCTTACAGTTCTACATTATCTTCTTATAACACCAATGATGTTTCACCACATAAGCAAAAATAAAACACAATGTTTTATCTTGCACTGTGTTCTGTTGGAAGTGATTCCAAGTATTTCTGTTGCATTTTTTGGGGACTTCTTAAAAAACAAAAACAAAAACAAAAACAAAAACAAAAAAAAACAAAAACAAAAACAAAAACAAATCACTTATGTCAAGGCCAAAAAGCCCAAATTTCATCTAGTGTGTAAAAGTTTTAGCTAAAACTATCATTGTGAGTAGAAGTTGTTGCATGGGAGTTTTGTAAGCAGAATAATCAGAATAAAGATCAAGAAAGACTGACTAACTTTGCATCAGATATTAGTGTGAAAATATTATTAAAATTAATGCTGTTTACAGGAAAAGCAGATACTGGATCATTATGCCATTGCATATTCTGAATATTCTGGGTTTTGTTTGGACTTTCCCAATGATTTGGCCTTTGAGTACAGTAAACTTTGTTCTTGAACATAGAGAAAAAGTGTTCTGACATTAGTGAGAGTAAAACTTAGAAGTAAATTCAGGGCTCATCAGAGATTCTCTGCAGTGAGAATTAGCATATGAGACTTTATATAAAAAGTTAGAAAAAGAAAAACATCTCTGCAATGCATATTCATAAAGCTGTACCCATAAAGCTCACTCCAAAGTGCAGATTATTGCATTACAGGAGTCAACTTTTCAATGAACATGCCCTTAAACATAAAATAATAATGTCTGCAATCTTGATTATTGTTGTTCATATATGTTTCTGTAATATCTTACTCAGAGTCTAAGATTAAACTCATTAGTCTACTCAAATCTCAAATACTTTTTTTCCATGTGATTTTAGGTAGAAAATAGTTAATAATTTACTCAAAATAGTTAATAATTTACTTTTTGTTTAGCTTTTAATAGAAAGGAACCAATTTCCAAATACTGAATTAGAAATGAAAACAGAAAAGCCCTTCCTTCAGAGAACAAAAAATAATTTGCAGTGATCTAGAAGAATAACAAGAACAAGGAAGAAAAACTATTTTATTATGAGTGTAATCACACTGAGCATAATTTTTTTTACATTTTGTTGCTTCAAAACTATTCACTAAAGAGATGCTGAGAGGAAGTGGTTTTGGGGAATAACAGGGGCCATGTGCTAAATAAATTTTCAATGTTTTGTGGTGGAAAGAGTGTACTGAAAAAACAATGTGCAACCTCACAAAGCACAGAGAGACCTGCAGTGCTGGGGTGGGATTGGCTGTTCAGGAATTCAGGAATCCTCTGCAAGGTGCATTTGTAAAGTGAAATTTCACTTTGTGGGAGATTTGTCCCTGATCCCAATGCTGGCCCCAGTAATTTCAGAGGATATTCTGGGGGTGCAGGGAGCTGGGTGACACAGACTCTGCTTCCAGACCTTTCCTTGCAGCAGGAGCAGGTCTGGATGCTCTGCTGCTGTAAATTCCTGTCTGAAGGCTGTGGCAGCTCAGGATGTGCTGCCTGGATTTTGCAGATTTACTCACAGCCAGAAGGGTTGCACTGCAGCAGCAGCTCAGGCTTTATTTCATGCTGCTGCTTGGGAGGATATGTAAATTGTGCAGGCACCAGGTTTTTGGTTTTTTTTTTCCTTCTTGCCTCCAGATGCACTGTTTCAATTTAGATATTGCCAGTTTGTCTAAGCAAGTTTGGATTAGGTCAATACTTCATGCTATTCCTGAAGCATCCTAGTTTTCCTTAGAGTCCTTTCATTGAATAAATTGCACTTTGAGTCAATACTGAGCAAATCACTGTGTTCAGAGGCACTTCTGCAGACAATGTGTCAAACAAGTGTCTCTTTAATTTGAAACTTTTTATGGGCAAGCATCAGCCAAAAAAAAAAAAAAAAAAAAAAAAACCAAGAGTGGTAAAATGTGACCAAAATAATTTGTTCTTGAGCTTATGTGAATATTCAAAAACCTGCTGTGCTTTGCCATATATTCCAGATTCAGTACTTACCTACCAAAAAAAAACCTAAACAACTTAAAGTGGCAATTTTGGAGTGTTTAATAATTGTCACTGAGAAGGAGAAAATGTTAAGTTAAAAAAGAAAAAAAAAAAGAGAGAGTTTATTAGATTTCTAAATCAGTAACAGGCCTGTGCAGGGATTCCTGCTCGTGGCAAATCTGGCCTGTGCTGACAGATGTGTTTATGACACAGGTCTGGAATAATCAGAATATTCACAGTTGTTGTCCCTCAGCTGATGTGGTGCAGCCAAGCCAGGGTGCAAGGAAATGTGATTACACTGTACAGGGTGACAGGATTGTGAAGTTATGAAGTAAATAATTGTAAACAAGTATTTTCCTCTGAGGAGACAGAGGGGCCAAGGAGGGAGACTTAAGGAAAGCTCAGTATTTATTAAATATTTCCTCATGTCTCAGTGGCTCTGGCAGAACTGTTTCTTATGTATTTTATAAAAGCTGTCTGGAGGAAACTCGTGTCAGGAGTTTACTCACTTTGCACGTTCTCCAAACTGCAGAATTCTGTCAAACCCTGTCACCAGGTGCTTTATCCTCATGATGGGAGGGATTCTGTGAAATGATCAAAGCCTTGCGCCACTGCCTTTACTACCTAATGATTTTTGCTTCTATTTTTAGCAGACCCTTTGTACCTTCCTCCTAAAATAGCAATAGGAGTCTCCATAAAAGCAGTGTTAAATCTCAGTAACAGCACAAGTACTTTGCTCTTTCTGTATTCTGTGGCCTGTTATGCAAAAGAGGCTCAGAGATAAATTAAAAGATTCCCTGTGGGATGCACCACTCCTTCCTCCCTGGGGAGAAAGTTCAAATACTGCACAGGTGAAGGAGGCTCACCTCAAATTAAAGCATTTATCCCCTAATGCTCTGCCAGGTAAAACTGCCTAAGTGTCAAGGAGAAAGGACTTGTTTAAACTGCAGGCAATAAAGCCAAAATTATATTCAGCTCAGTAAAAGAAACAAGAAACAAACAGTAAAAGAGGATAAAAAGTGCAGTTTATAGAAAATGTGATGACAAGTTGTTTCTTTTCAGTCCTTTTTTTTTTTTTTTTTTTTCTTTAATTCAAGGGTTGTGCATAATCTAATGTGAGGTTTTAGGATATTGTGGAGAAACAGGGAATGCAGCTCAAGAGCTCTGTGACAGAGCTTAGAGCTGGATGGTTCAGGAGCAAATTTTGGCTTTCAGCACTCAATAGAAGCTGCCAGTAGTTTTGGAACACTGAGGACAAAAAAGTCTGGGCCATGCAGTTGGGGAATAATGCAAGTAAGAGTTTGCCTGAGGAGGTAAAGCCAAGTTTCTACTGTAGATCATAAAAGTTTATGGTGGTGGGGTGGTTCAAATCCACCAGGTGAAGGAATGAGCTATTTGTCATCTCCTCTTGCTGCTATTGCTGGTTTTAAACAGTTCTAGACTGCAGTGTGCTCTGTGAAAAGTACATTATCTATTTCTTGATATCTGTATGAAGCAGTTACACTTTGCTAATCACACTTTTATAAAATGCAGTGAAGAAAGTAATGAATTAGGACAGTGTGGTGAGGAAACAGAAGGGGAGGACTTACAGTTTGAGGGGAAAAAAGCCAATCAAAAACCAAACCAAACCTCTTCCAGGAAATAAATTTATTGACATTTTTGTGGAGATCATCTTAAAATCTGTTCTGAGTTAATGTATTCTGATTTAGAAGTTGCTGTAAATTTTTCAAACATTGACCAGGAGTTCTTGCAGTTTCTTTTGATGAATTTGAAGCAGTACCAGAATAAAAGAAGTCTGCTTTTACTTCATTCTTTTATTCCAAAGAGAAAGGGAACAGCAACTAAAGCATTCAAATGGAGAAAGAACAAGCACTTAAAATTCTAAGGAAAAATCTAAACAAACTATGGGATGTCTCAAAAACATCTCTTTACTGTCATAGGTCTATTTAATACAATTAAATTGTCCCATTCCTCCTATTCTAAAAACAAAAACAAAAAAAAAAAGAGGTAGAAAAACAAAAACAAAAAAAAGAGGTAGAAAAACAATCTGAAAAGAAGGTTTGACAGGGAATATCAGCTTTGAACCCAACAGGATGCCCTGTTAATAGCATGTAGTTAAATTCAAACAAACCAATGTGCAGAAGAGGCAAAAAAATGCAGGTGTTGTTTGTCACAATTTTGAGTTTTGATAGGATAAATGCAGTGATAATGTGGATTGTTGGAATGCTAAAGGTGTGAGAGCCACCAAGGCATGGAACTCTCCCTGTCCCAATGCTTTATGTGCTGCCCAGATAATTTTACACTCAGGTTGTACATAGGGAATGTTTCTTTGCACTTCTGTGTGTTCTCAGAATTCACTGGGAACCAGAGCATCTGCTAAACTGTGTATAAAAAAAGAAAATATCCACAGATGCATTTCACTGGAGCTTTGGCAATCAATTGGTAAAAATGAGTTCTTAATGGTAGATTATTTTGTGGGGTGGAAATTTGTGATATCATGACCTTGCTGCATCAAGCACACTGTTCATGCCTGGATGGAGTTTCTGACAAAATCAGCATGTAATCATGAGCCTTTGATCAAAAGTTCAGGGGAGAAGATACAGTCACTGAGAGTTTGACAGGGTCACTTTGAAAATGCATTCAGTGTGCACTCTTGCATACCTGCTGCACAGTGCAGCTCAGAAAAGGCATTTCAAAAAATGGCCCCATCACCAGGTGCTTCATCTCTGGTGATATCTTTGGATCCCATTTCCTTGGAAAGTTAACAAGGCATATTCTAAGGATAAATGCCTTTGACTGGGGTACATCCAATATTGTATATTCAATTTTTCATGAATATGAATGAGTGCCTTCAAAATTAACATGTAAGAATGCATTTCTTCCCAGTGAGGACCATTGTTACACATATTTCTGAATGTAGAATACACTGGAAAGCAATGGCTCTGAGGCTGAATTTAATAAAATATACTCCACATATTCTGGCTATTTTAGTAACTTGTCACATTGTTCAGCAGATCTGATACTAATGAATGAATGGATGACTAAAAGCTGAACAGAAATTAGGTTCTAATCCTGTCAAATTGCCAGTCTGCCTCCTCCTGAAGTGAGTGAACAAGCAGCAGGATCTTGCCAAAAGCATCCAGCCTGGGATCTCCTTGTTCCTGCACCCCCATAAGGCATTCAGCAGTGAGTTGAGTTTTAGCTGGTGCTTAGTATTTACTGCTGAGGGAGCCTCTGCTTCCAAAAATAAGTGGATTGATAATTATGTTCCTTTTCCTGAAAATGCACACTCTTGTATGTAGCTAAACCATATTATTGAGCCAAAATTATGGGTGCCTCAGGGTAGTCTCTTTTTTCCCCCACTTAATTCATGGTTAACATGAAGAAATCCAAGATTAATAATGAAACCTCGGAGAAAATTATATCTGCTGCTATTTATAGTCTGGATTCCTGTGGCCCCTGCTCAGGGCTTGAAGGAAACACCAAGACCCACCAGAATTCCAGATTTTGTGCATGCAGAGCCAAGCTGGAGTTGCACACATGAGGTTTGCTGTGTTCACACAGAGCCCAGAGCTGGGATGACAGCTGGGGATTTGTGTGCAGAAAATGCTCCAGAGCTGTGCCATGCTGACTGAGATGGAGACCAACACATATTTTAGGAGCTTTTCCTCTCAGAGACAGAGAAAATGTTGGGAAGGTCTCACCTAGCAAACGTGCATGAGGTGTGGGTCCAAACTGTGGCTGCTGCTGACAGTTTATCACAGCATCCCTCTGGGATCCTAACAGCCAAAGGTACTGCAGAGTTGGAGAATCTTAGTTTAATTTGGCTAAATAACGACTTTCTGGTCATTAATGTGTGATTATTTAGTTATTTCAGTTCTACTACAATATAAATAAACCCTGAGGCTCGAGGCAGCCTTTGATTTTAGGATGTGCCAGTAAAAGCAAGTGGTGCAGACTAATGGCTTCCTTGAACACCCCTCAGAATATGAAAACTCATCTACATATCTGTCATTGGATATGTGATAATAGCTACAAATCTAACATTAAAATTTCATTTTCCCTCTTCTCCAAGATGACATGAATAAAAACCATTCAGAGTTGTAGAAAATTCTTTTTATGATCTCATTTCTGCTTACACACTAACCAGCAAGCACCACTTTCCTTAGCTCCTCTCTCACATCAGGGTGTTATAGTTTATGACCTGCATGTTAAAATTCTCCACTAGTGGAGGAAATATTGCAAACAAAACACTGGAACCACAGAAACCCAGAGGTTGGAGAGAACCTCTGAAGGTCACCTCGCCTGAAAATTGAAATGCCACTGGAAAAGGCAGCACAGCACTCTTTGTAAGTAAATATTTTATTCTTGATCTTTATTTATATAGGAAAGCCAAGAGAAACCTTGTTGCTCTCTCAGCAGATGAGGAAAACATTAAGAATTTCTGTGTGCCACTGACACCCAGAAGCTGGAAAGGGCAGGGGATGTCCAGCAAAATCCTGCAGCAGCCAGTGTGAAACAGGTCACCCCTTGCTCTTGGCTGCTCTCTTGTTCCTGTAGCAAAGAGCCCTAGAAAAAATCAGGTTGGTAGATTAGAAATTGTGTTTTCCTGAAGAAAGGCTTTGAGAGTGGTGAAACTTTAATAAAATGTCATTCCCAGTAATGTTTTTTTTAATAAAAGGGTACTTGTGGTGGAGGTAGACCCATCCCAGGGCTGGGATGAAGAAGCAGCAGAATAAACATGTTTATATTTCTACTCCTTCCCTGCATGTGGTCAAAATAATTTAGAAAGAGCTTTCATTTCTTCAGCAGAAATTGAATAAATATTTCATTCTAGTGATGCTCTCATGTTAATGATTTTGGCTGGTCACCTCTGAAGGAAAGATAATTTTTTAAGTGCTTCTATACTGGGAAGACACTGTGTTTTCTAATCTTATTATTGAGTTTAATTAGTTTAGGTTAAAGGTCATAAAATGCCAGATTTAAAGTAAATATAATATATAATTGCTTTTAGAGTGGATTCTTCCTAAGAATTGTACACTGCAGTTTCTACCCCCAGTCTTGTTTACAAATTATTAATTCAATAGTAGCATTGCAGCATATACCATTCCCAATGCTTGAACTTAATTAAGAATGCATCCCTGCTAATTGATTATGGTACTGCTTTCATAGGCATTTCTTCCCTAATGGCTATCTCAGGAAATTTCCTGCTAATTAGGTAGAAAATTTATTTTCTTTCTTACATTTTCACTAAAAGAGCAATCTGAACTTCACCTTTGTGCTATAAGATCTATAAGTGTTTTCTTAATGTTTTGGGGAAATTGAATACTCTTATGTTTTCTACTCTTTCTCAAAATCAGGTCAGACATACTTAATTTTGTTGGTTTTGGTTTGTTTTTTTTTTTTTTCCCCAATAAATTAATGGAATTACAAGTCTTTTTTCACCAAGTGAATTTGTAAGAACCTTTTCTGCTCTATGGAAAAAAGTTCTGTGCTGGATCAAGGCATTTGCTCTGCATTTGATTCTCAGCTACCACCAAGAAATAAAAAATGAGTGCACTGAGTATTGCAGTAATTTTCTCTTGGGTGTGAAACATTCTCAGGACAAAAAGGAGGTTCTTTGCAGAGGGGCAATATCAAAATCAATAAGGCACCAAGGAGTCAAATTTTGTGCAGATTAAAGGATTGTGGGAAACAAAAAGTTCAAATGTGGTATGTAATGTGTGAATCACCCAATAATTCTCACCTGATGTAAATAAAAGGGTTCAGGTTGGCCAGTGTGTGAAACCCTCTGGTGCTGCTACCAGATGGGCATGGGGGGCAGAAATCCACAAATCCACTCCAGAAACAGAAGGAAAAGCACAAATTCATGTACAGACACGATCATTAGGATTTTCCTTATCTATCAATGTAGTGCCATCTGTAAGATGTGAAATGGAAGTGTAGGGATTTCTTCCTGAGTTGAATTCCCCTGAAAGATGTCACAGATTTTTTATTTTTAAACGAGAGTTTACAAAAAGATTGTACTTTTATAGACATTTAAGTGGTCATAATATGAAAAAAAAAAAAAAAATCAGACCAAGTGTTTGGTATTCAGCAAATATCTCATTTCTTTGGTAATTTTGTTCAGAACAGACTGTGTCTTCCTGAAAGCACACTGACTTTTTCTCATTTGATTTTTTTCCCCTCTCTTGCATTTATCTTTGACATTTAATTTCCAGATGGGTGCTTAGTATGACTGATGCTTTTTTTTTTTTTTTTTTTTTCCCTGTATGTGTCTGTGTGTAATTCAATCCTGAATTCATTTTCAAGGCTGCAGGAACTTGGCAGCTGCCAGTTAGGTCCCAGCATTTTTGTATATCTATATGTGAAATCCTAATGTGATTAATTAATTATTAAATGCAAATTAACATATCACGAGCCACACAATCTCTGTATATTGCTGGGTCTCTGTTTTATCTGATACATTTTATTTTGTTCTTCATTGACATCATTGTCACCATAGCTACCACCAAGACAAGTTGGAAAAACAGAAAAACGTCTCAGGAAAAACAAAGGAGAAAATATCATTGGTGTACGGTCTAAGATGGCAAAAGGTTGTCAGGTCATTATAAATGGCAGGCAATATTTAGATTTTTGGCAGTGTGAGGTGTTACAATTCTGATTTAAAGGTGATGGGCAGAGAATTTGCAGAAGTGTTTGCAGGTTTGGTGTGAGAGTACCATAACCATGGGCTAGGAATTATTTTTATTTGGCTTCAAGCAGCCTGAAGGTGAATACTTGAGAGGAGCAAAACCCAAAGAAAATCTTTCAAAGGAGTTGTAAAAAGTGAGGGCTGTTTGCTTTTCAAAGAACAGTCAGGAACAGGTGAAGATTGGGAAAAAAAATTGGCAACTGAGTGGGCAGAATAAAGTTCAGAGGAAGTGCTGTTGGCAGAAGTTAATTTCATTTGGTTGATTAAATTTATGATTGTAGAAAACAATGATTTACTTTGCAGTGGGCCAAAATTTGGGCACAGAAATAGTTTTGAATGACTTGTGGGATCATTTTGTACACACATCCTTTGCTTCCACATTTTCCTCTCTATTTCCCCAAACTGTCTTGTAATATTAAAATTTGAAAGGCTCAGTGATTCTGTATGTGTGAATATGAATATATAAATATATATATTTAAAATAGATATTTTATATATATGTGGTAGCAGCCATTGCATGTGAGTAAGTAAATAATGGAATAATGGAGTGATTATAGGCTCTACTCTGTTGGATAATGTTATGCAGCATTGATGTCAAAGTATCAAAGTTAGTTCACTTTCATAGATAATTCAGCAGTTCCTTTTCAGTCTAGATGAGTGAAAAATTAACTGTGACATTTTATATCTCTCAAAGCATCTGACCTGAACTTTTTTTCCCTATCCCTGCTGTATATTTTATATTGATTGGTCCCACTTAACCCTGTATTTTGATGGAGAAGTTCTTCCTTTGAAATGACTGAATGTGCTGATATATATTGAGTTCAGCAGGTAAAATGCAGAAAGGGAAGGGATTTTTTTTTTTTTTTTTTTAATAAGATCCTCCTTCAGAAATACATGATTACAGTGGGTGAGGTTCTGGCCTTGATCAGATAAAGACTATTCACACTCCAAGTGGATGTGGTGTGGAATGGATGCAGATATACACCCAAAGTCAGACACTGAAATGTGGAAATTATACTCTAAATTTTAAACTTCGAACAGCTTTTAATGCAAAATTCTCTAATAAGTCTACCTGTAATCTGAGTGGGGGTTTTTTTATTAAAAAGGGACAATTCTGGTACAGCTTCCATTTACAGATATTATAAAACCTTGTAGCTCCTGGCATTAATTCATTTAGTTTAACAAGACATTGAATTGATAATACAATACAGAAAATGTAAAATATTTTTGATCCCTTATGTTATCTCCATTCCTTACCTCATATTTGCTCTTTATTAAGCCACTAGTTAGTCTGGTAAAAGCAATATTATACTTTTTGCAGTCATTGTGTGCATCCAGCACTTGAGCAGCCAAGTTCAAAGTGCAATGTTTGTACTCAAACAGACAATTTTCTGATTTCTTTAATGATGGTGTGTAATGCAAGCACAATCAAAGCCTCATTGTGCTTGGAGGTCTCTAGATAACAATCCAGCAATGCTTTATTAAATGAGCAGCAGCCATAGTGGTGCCTCACCTTGTCAGAACCCTCTTAGGGAGCAGCTCTGGCTGTGGGAGTGCAGTAGTGGTGGCAGATTCCACATGGTTCTTTCTTTGTCCTGTTCTCAGAAATCTTTGCTGACTCCAAGTTCTCAGCCCATGTCAGGGCTCAGCATTGTTTTTTATTGTTTTTGTCACTTGGTTTTTTTTAAGATTTTTTTATTTAATTTTTTTAATGATTGTTTTATGACTAAGCTCACAGTGATAGAGTTAGAAATGCTGGTAATTGTCCCAGTCTGCTGTCATGACAGGAATTCAGGGATCAGGGAGGTTTCCCAGGGCTGTAGAACTGCCTGTGACCTCCAGTGATGCTGAGAGCAGGAGCCTGAGGAAGGCAATCCCCACTCTCCTTCCAGGCCAGGGGGAAATTAAATACAGACACATTTAGTGAAAATATGGTTATGCTTCTACTTTGAAAACTCTGTGATAGCTTTACAAATTGTTGCTGGGCAAAAAAAAAAAAAAAAAAAAAAAAAAAAAAACCAAAAAAACCCAGAAGCCAGCAACAGGCAATTTGCTGTTAACACAATTACAAGTGGAATGGGTGACTCTGAGTTTTGGTGTGTGACAGGAATCTGATATCCTGCCACAGGATATTATGCATGGGGATTTCCAAGCACAGCCCATTAGAAAAAGCCACAGTGCTGCTCTTTTGAGTTCCCAGCTGCAATTAGGCAGCAGTGGGACACTGATGTGGAGCCTTTATGAATAGAAACCAGCATGGCCCTGGGCAAAGCTGTGTGAAGTGAAGGGATGGCTCAGCAGCAGCAGCAGGGCACAAACTGGCATTTTGAGAGACTCTGTGTTGCATGAGAAATGTGTTTTAATGTGAACAGGCATCTACATTCACCTGGCTATTAGAGGAGACAAACTCCCTGACAGCTTCAGCTCCATCACTGCTGACTCCAGCACGAAGCAGGGTGGCTCTTAAACAGCAAAGTGTCAAATTATTCTGTTTAGGGAAGTTTTTCCACAAGTTAACCTCATAAATAGAGCTAGTGACATAGCTGAATTTTATTATGTAGTGAATTTTTTCAGGGGGTTCTTCAGGTTGGCTCCAAAACTGAGCAAGAAGCAAGAAAAATCTAAAAAAAAAAAAAAAAAAGAACAAGTGAATCAGTTTTTGCTCACTAAGTTTTGGGGTTTGTTACCTAAAGGTTTTGATTTGTGGTAATTCCTTCCTTAGAAGATTGAGAGAGATTGGGTTGTACAGCCATGACTGGGCAGATAAGAATAAATGATTAAGAACTGTCAACCTATGAATGTACTTAACTGAGATAAATCAATTGAGGGCCTTAGTAAATGTCAAAAGATGCAGAGCTTGAAACAGCTAAATTATCAGGTTACAGAGGCAAGGTCTCTGTCAGCAGGGTGAGGAAAAAAATCAAGAATGAGAGAGGAAGCTCTAAATACTTATTCTCTCAATTTCCTTTGCAGTTTTAGAGTCCTTAATTCTTTGGCTTTTGTTTTGTTTTTTTGGGTTTTTTTCCCCCTAATAAATGCTGTTCTGTGCAGTTCCCAACATCAGCTGGTAGCAGAGATGTCAGAAAGGTAAAGCCTCTGAAATGATGTTTCATCAAAAAACTCTCTATAACAGTATTGAGTAGGTGTTAAGTGTCAAAGAACAGAGTCAGAGGGGACCCAAGTCACCAATCCTTGTGAGCCAAAAATCTGCAGAGTTTGGAGAAGCTGGGTCTGAACCTCCCTGGAGGATGGCAGAGAGAGCTGAAGCTGCTCTGATGTTCATGCAGCATGCCAAAAACACTGATTGCCAGAAAAGCACTAAGACACCAAAAGGTGGTGTTGCTGAGACTGTGTTACCTGGTGATGAGTATCCCTGATTAAGTCAGAACAGCTAATTAAGCAAATCCCAATAACATGGCTTATTTGTCCATTATTTGCATAAATTCTGTATTTCTGAATCATATAACCCTGGCAGAACTTTGCTGCAGCATTCAGGACAAAATGCAAATATTTGCACTCATTTAAGGGACAGATACAACAAAATCTACAGTCTGGCCACAGCCCTAAACTGCTGATTGAGGCCAGGCTTGAAAGACTCTTGATTTGAAATATTAAATGTTAATGAGTTTGAAATCAGAACTGTTTTGATCACTACCTGTGTTTTTAAAGGTGAAATGCTTCAGAGGTCAGAATTCCCAATCAAGAGCCAAACATAACTAAGTATGCAGTGAAAAAGAAGTGAACAGAACTCCATAAATGAGAAAAAAAAATGAGATGGAACAGTACTAAAACTTCCAAAGAAACTAGAGGAGAAACCTCAAGAAGCCAAAAAGTAGCAGTTTTGTTTTAGAGATGTGAAAATCATATAAAGTGCAAGAAAATGAGGCACAAGAAGGTGTCAGAAATCTTAGATTTGCCTTCACCCTAAACTGGTGATACTTTAAAGCTTCTCTGTCAAAAATAACCAGTGAAGATACAAAAAGAAGGCACAACCCAAATCCACGTTTCCTTAGGATACACTAAATAGTTTGAAAGAAAGTTCAAGTTGTTGTTCCTATCAGAAGCATTTAATATGCAGGAAGCATTTATTCTTAAAATATTTTTTAAATCCATCATTCTCAAAGATGCTTTTTCCTTTTATTTTTTTTTTTTTTCCTGTCAACACGGCAAAAACCTGAAACTGTGTAAAAAGCCTCATTATCCCATAAAGGCAGCTTGTCTGGCTGCCTATTGAATTAAAAAATACAAAAGTCGAGTGCTGGGATTGATGCTGCCCTGTCAAAGCAGCAGCCAAGAGGATTTAGGGGGTTTTATTAAAGCTGGGTTGTACGGCAAGACTAAGTATTAATTCTTAATATGGTCGAACACAAGGTTGGAGCATGTCTGCTGAGACTGCTTTTTTTGCCTCTCTTAGATTACCAGATTCAAGCTTACTGTCAAAATGCAGAACAGAGGTTTAGGTGTAAAGTACTCACTGCATTCCACCAAAAAAAAAAAAAAAAAAAAAAAGAGAAAAAAGAGAGAAAAAAAAAGTTTTAACCTTGTGACAGTCTTAAGAAAAGGACCCTAAGCTTGTCCTCAGACTGAAATATGTGAAATAAAAATGTAAAGGATGACTCAGCTGTTTCAAGAGGGGTGTTTGAGTCTTTAAGAGTGTGAAAAATGCAGTCCACTTCTTAAAAATTCCCAGCAGAGCAGTGAGAGGAGCTGAGGTGGCTGCACTTGGCTGTGAGCTGTGCCTGTGGGTCAGGGCTAAGGCAGGGAAGGTCCATCCCCACACTCCCAGTCCCAGGGAAAACAGCCCCAGACTGTTCCAGGTATTCTGCTGCAGAAAGATTGAGTTCCCTTGGCATTCAGAAGGTTTGGAGTGCTCACACAGCTTCATTTGTCTACTGCACGTTCTGATTAAAGGAGAGTCAGCTCGTTTCTACAGGGAAAAACCATCTGTAGCAAAAAGAGCACCAGAGTTAACTGGCTCTTTGTTAACTGGTGGAGATGGAGTAAAAATTGAGCAGGGTACAAGCTGGGTTTTGAATTCTGAAAAGATTTCTCAGCTTTTCTTTTCATGTCCTTAACATGAGTCAAATAGGAAATTCTTACAACTGGAAGCCATACATTTTCATCAACTGTTAGTTTTACTGCCTACATATTTTTGTGTATCCAGAAAGTGGCAGAAAACAAAAATGACATTCAAGGACAAGCTTACATCTCATCACCACCAATGATGGGAACCATTAAAGTGTCTGTCACAATTTGTCTCTGTGAAATGTGTTTGATTGTGCAGGCTATCTTGTTCCTATCCAGAGATGAAGATATTCTCTTTGTGTTCTGTGATGCCACGTGCACAATGTTGGAGTGCCACAGACAGGATTGTGAATGGTGCTAGAGAATTTGGGACAGTGTTCAAAAATAATTTTCTGAGAGTTGCATATGCAACTTTTGTGTAAGCCAACATATGAATTGTTATCAAAAGAGGCCACAAAATATGGGCACAGCAGAGAATAACTTGATCCAAAGTTTAAATGTCATTCCATTTGTGCAAAATAAAATTTATTTTGTACTGTGTCAGAGGTGTAACTCTGAGTTGGAACCCATGTCCTGCTCTAGTGTGGAAGCTCCTTCAAACAACTTTGGCAATAGCAAGGACACAGAGTTTGGTGTCCAAATTCACGTGAAGTTCCCAAAACTGAGAACATCTGCTTAGACCCTGAGGCAAAGCAGTAACCCAGGAGCTGATCTCTGAGCAGCAGCATATTGCAGAAATCAGCAGCATGCACAGAGCACAACTCCAGAGCAGCTCCTATAGCTCTCTGCTAATTTCTGCCTGGCAAATAAGGATACAAATTTGATGAGCTTTAACATATAAGATAATAAGAGCAGTCCCATGGTAGGGAACACTACACAAAAAGAAACAGAGAGAAAACATGAAAAGCTAATTGCTTTAAATTCTCAGCAGCTGTAATGAAATACAGTAAGAAACATCCCCAAGCATAGTGCATTAGATTCACTTGCTCAGAAATCAAGAACTGGTTAAACAAGCAAAACTGAGATTGAACACTCCCAAGCTCAATGGCTCCAATTTCAACACAATTTTTACAGGAAAATTCATGCTGTTTGCCCAGCATGCACAAATTAAAATTAAGCTAAAAATGTTTTTTTCTTTGTTCTTTTCTACTTTACTTTTCAATGAGCAATTTTTCTTGCATAAACACTGAGCAGAGCAAATAACAAGCTCATTGAAAATATGAGTCAAGAACAAGCAGTTGATTTCTTATCTTTGCACTGCAAATTAGGCATACAACTCAAGTGCAGTGTTGTCCTCCTTAAAATGCATCTTTGAGTGTCTGTAAGAACATTTTCATTTCCAAAAAAATGGGGTTACTCTGCCAGCTGAAAGATACTTTATTCTGGTGAGTTTTCCACTTTGTGTCATCCTGGGTGTCAGCCTGAAATTGAGGGATATCACTGCAGCCATGGGGTGATGAGCAGTAATTTCAGCTTCACTCAGCTGAAATGGAGTCAGTGCAAGTGCAAGTCAATGTTCTTGTACCTGTAAAATTGTGGGAGAATTAAGGACAGAGCATTTCTCAGAGAGAACAAAAAGGAAACATTCCCAAACATTGCACTGCTGGCTTAATTGGGGTAGGAGAATGGAGATTGAAAGGTTTCAGGGCTGGATTTCTCCACCCTAATTTATATTATTGCTCTGTTCCATCTCCATCTGGAGTCTGGGCAAGTTGGAGTCCACCCTGATGATATGGCATGATCTGAACTTCAGCTTATTTCATCTTTCAGCACAATAAATTCTCACCCTTTCCTCTCCAGGGTTTTAATGGTATCAATAATATTATCAATAATATTTGGTTTTTGCCCTTCTGACGTGGCAGCAAGAACCTGGGAAATCTGTGAGAGGGGCTGTGTCTCTCCCCAGCCCCCAGCCACTGGAACTAAAATGAAATTTGCATTTAGGACTGCTTTTTCCTCCAGATGATAACTAGAAAAAACAGCATTTTGTAACCTGGCACTGATGGAAATCAGGTACTGGAGATCAGGTCTAGTTGAGCTCTCTTGACTTGACTGATAACTCAAATTGCTCTGATTTAATCACACGCCCCTGTTAAGTATCTATCACTTTTACCATTTTATTTGTAGAATTCTTCTTTAGCAAACTAAAAGTCTGATTAAAGTCACTTTTCCTTAGAAACTCGATTTGGTGAAAATTTCTGTTAAGATTTTGTAATTAATTCATTTCCTCTTTTTCACTTGGCAGTTGGAAGTGTAGAGATTTATTTAAGCAAAAAGCTTGTGGGTGTTAATTCTCATACTGCACGTCCTTACTGCTGTTGACTAACATGCTGAACAAAAAAATTATGTTATTTCCTTTTCCAAAAACACAGAATTACTCATTTTTCACTTGAATATCAGGTGTCAATCAAATGTGGGTCTCATAATTATGGTTGTGCTGTCATTTCCTTTAATTAAGATTATATGCATAACAACATATTGTTCCTAAATTCCTCAGGATTCCACTTTTTCATTCTGCAGTTTATTTAAAGGTTAAATTTTGACTTTAAAGCAAGAATTATATTGTGCCAAATATAAAGCTCTGTTTGTTATGACTTACACTAAAAGAAAATCTTGCTAATTTTATTCTGACACTTCTCATTCTGTACATGATTTTTGATAAGTTGAATATATTTAGTGCGGAAATACTTCAAATGTTCTTAGTTTGACAGAACAATAAATAAATCAGGAAGTAGAAAACATATTTATTGCTGCCAGCAACTGCTTCCCTTGCAAGGAAAAATAAGAGGTTTAATTTTTTTTTTCACAATATATTTGAAAAACAATGGTTGTGCTGGTTTACACTAACATAAAACTATTATATCTCACAATATTTACCCAAAGTATATTGTATATTGACAAGAACATATTAACCTTTATTAACCAGAAGAGTTCAATTTTTACCTAATTATCCAGAAATGCCAAGAGGTTTGGGGTTGGTTGTGGGGTTTTGATATTGCTGTTTTTTGTTTTTAACTGTTCTGACATCTGCATGAACAGTACATTTTAGTATTGTTTTAATATTTAGTATTTAGTACTGTTATAATAATTAATAATATAATTAATACTGTTATAATATGTAAATATACATATTGAGTACTGTTTTAATAATAGTTTAATAGTTTTTTTCTACTTCCTTTGGTACCTGAACCTCCCTTTCACTGGTCCATTATTCCCATTGTGAAGTAATTTGGATTTTCATCCAGGTAAGAACCATGCAGGTAATTCCTGGCTGCATTGCCCTGGTCCTGAGGGGATGTGCAAGTGCAGTTGTTCCATCTCCTGTGCAGCATTTTGGCAAATCCAGCTGCTTTTTGGACACTCAGGATGTTTTTTTTTTCCATGGCACAAGGGCAGGAGCTGATGGGGAGTTTGATCTATAATTCTCCACCTGCTCACCATAAGGTGAACTTTGCAGACTTTAATCTCATTAAGCCATCTTTAGGGGAAATAGCAAGGAATTGTCAGCAGCAGGACCAGTCAGTCTTGCTGCAGGAATATCCTCCAGCTATTGCACATCTGGCAGTGAGAAGATTTCAGTACTCAAACCAGGAGATGTGACTTGTCCCTTAATAGAAATGCAATCATTTCTTTGGTGTTCCTTGACCCTGGTGCACAGGTTGGTTTGATTTATGCACATTACCTGCCCAGCCAGCCCAAGAGCCTCAGCAACCCCATAGCTACAGGGGAATATTGTGTGTATCCAGCTGGGATGGGACTTCAAGCAAAGTGCAAAGCTCCAGCTCTGTGTTTGGCTGCTTGCAGCAGAGCTTTTCAAGAAAGGAATGGCACAATGCTTTAATTGCCACACAGTGGGGAAGCCATTCTGTCACACAGTCAATAGGGCAATTGCCTCAGTAATTTACATCCTTTCTGCTGATCTCACTCATGTGAAAATGCTTTTGCCTCAACACCAGCTAAGGCCTGGTCTTTCTCAAGATAAATGGCTCCCAAAAAGCTCCTAACAAATTCTAGATGCTGTTTTTGTGGTCCTAACATACCATTAGGAATCAAAAACCATTGGGAAAAAAAAAAAAAAAAGGTGGAATTAGCAGTTTGTGGGATTGAGTTTTGCACTTCCAGTGCAGAGCCTTGGTGCACAGGAGCTGTGTGAAAGGGGTTTGTACCCAAGGGGGGCTTGGGGGGTGGTGATGGGTTACAATCAAATCACTCAGAACAACTGAGACTGAGACAAAGGCTTCTAAAATTTTATTGAAATGATTCCGGGGTTTAATCCTCCCCCAGCTCAGGTTTTGCAGCCCAGCTCATGGCTTGCTTTCATCCTGCCTCCATTGTTTTCCTTTCTGCAGTCAGCTAGAAAAATCATAAAAAGCAACCTGCAAGGTTCAAGAGTAAGCATTTCAAAATATATTTTAGCAATATTTCCTGCAGGATTCTTATGCTTTCTGACCCCTTTTGGCTGGCCTGTGCCCAGGGGATGCTGCCCACAGGTACAAGCAGCAGGAGGTGGATTTTTCCCAAATTCCCTGTGCCTCAGGAGTGCCCAGCCCAGTTTTGGGAGAGGATTCCTGGCAGGCAGGAGGGGCTCACTCTCTCCATGGCCCCTTCAGTCACTGCTGCTTTTCTTTTCCTGAGGCTGCCAGCAAAACTGCCAATTAGTAGCAATTGTGATGGTGATTTCTGAAGTGCAGTTTAAAGGATTTCTAACCGGGTTGGAGCTGTTGTCAGTTGACTGACTGGAATAATAATATAAAATAAAAAAAAAGTGCTTCACCAGAAGCTTGTTAGACTTTCCTGTGTGATCTGCTATGGAGAGTGGAACTGCAACAGCTTTTGCATTCAAAAGAGGGATTTTCCTAAAAGCATCAGTGAGCACTTGGCTGTTTTATCTGCACTAAAAAACCTTAATTTTAAATTCCGTTAAAAACAAAAATAAATGAGGATCTGGAAATAGGAGGGAAAAAAAGAAATAAGTAACCTGCAGGGCATGCATAACTGTTTCAATACACCAGGATCCCTTAAGTGTAGACTTATCAAGTGGAAAAAATATTATCCATTTTTTTATGTACAGAGTTACTGAGATAGAACCATAAGTACTAAATGGGTTAAAACACAAGGGGCCTGATATACTGCAGCTTTGTGCTGACATTTTATCATAAACATTCCAAACTGACACATACTGACAAGCCATCCAAAGAAATAAACATTTTTTATTTTTATATAATAAGGGAAAACTTGAACTATACGTGAACAGCATGAAGCCATTTTCTTAAAAACCAATCTTTGCTTAAAATATTTTCTTTCTGGGATCATACATATTTAGCTTAATTTTTTTTTTTTTTTTTTTTTTCTCTTGCTGGTTTGATCTTGCAGCACTCAAGCACTCGCTCTCAGAATTAATGCACTCACTGGAGAAGGCTCTTTGCAAAACAAATATCATTCTTAAATCTCAGGGCCATGTGTATTGCTTGCATCACATATCACATCTTCTTGTAGCAATCCCAAGAGGATTTTATTTTTTTTTTTTAACTTGGAGAAGATTTAAACCCCACATTCAAGGCTCTGAGTGAGCAGCAGCAGCAGGGGGACACTGGCTGTGCTGGGACAGGGATGGCTGTGCTGTGTCCTCCTTTGGAGAAATCCCAGCCCCTAAACACTGAGTGGGTTTGCCTCAGCCCCAAGGACTCTTCCTGAGCTGGGGGAGAAGGGGGATGTGGCTGAGAGAGCACAGACCCTGCAGGACACAGCCAGGTCAGCTCCTGCATGGGGAGAAGGCTTTGGCAGAGCTCCTGAGCTTCCAGCCCATCCTGCCAGGTCTGGGGGGAGAGGGAAGAAGGGTTTGGAGGATAGAAGGGTTTAGAGTCACTGTCTTTGGAGCAGGGGGTGTGAATTTTGGAGAGCAGTGTCCCCTCATTGCACAGGGTGAGCAGGAGAAAAAGGGTTTGGGGTTCAGTAAATGGGAGTTGGGTCATTTCCATGGGACTGGCAGCCAGCTACACTGAGGCTTTAACAAGAACAAAGCAATTCTTTGGGTGTTTCAGAAGACTCTGGAGTGGGAGAGGCTCCACACTCATTTTTGGGAGCTCCAAGGGTGTTTGGAGTCCACCACTAAGAGATAGCTCATGCTTCTAAAACTGCTTTCTTTACTTTAAATACCTTTAACCTGTTGCATAACTTTCACTCAGATCCTTAACCCCACTTCTTGTTGCTGTGTCTGTTTTGCAGTGAGGTTTAAGAGATGTGAATCATTAAGAGTTTTACAGAGATTTAGGTTACAACACTCCCATTTCCATAAGCAGGAGTAAAGACTCCCAATATTGCAAAGCATTTTTGTGGATTATATTCTGGTTCTGTACTGGATTATATTCTGGTTATATAAGTGACAAGTGCCTCAGAGACTGAAGGAGTTTTGAGATCTGCAGTAGCTCCCCTTTGGAGAGAAAGAAGAAACACTTTTTAATGCTAAAAGAAACAGAGAGACTGTGGGTGTAAAACCTTTAAAATAATCACTGACCAAAAATACATTAGGGCTTCCCCCTCATCTTTTTCTAGAGCATATTGTAGAAGAGAAATCAAAATTACTTGTGCTACTTTTTTATCTGAAAAAAAAAAAAAAAGGGACTTAATTTTAATTTTCAAAAACTAAAATTTGGTCAGTTAAAAAAATATGTTGAGATAAAATTATATTTTGTCGGTAGAGGGAATTTTTAATTAGTTGGAATAGTACAGCTGGCCCCTCCACTCCTGAAAGAAATGGTGCCAGTGCAATTAATAGACCAATTAACTCATTGCTAGACCAATTAAGCACACTTAAGTTTTGTTGCCCATAGTTATAAGAACAAATAGTTTTGTTGGCTGCAAAACTGGATCCAGAATAAGACCCAAGAATGTCTGTAGTTGCTTTCCAAGTATCCACATTTTTCAAACACAATTTTGTGCAAAAACCTGCACACATATATATGTGTATTTATATATAATAGCCATATTTTCTTTCATAAAACAATAGAAACTCAAAAATGTTTTTTTATGTAAAATTATTGATGTCTGGATCTAACAATTTTTTTCCTGGCTAAAGCCTGCCTGAATATATAAATATTTTAAAGTAAATGTCTTATGTGACTATTCTATATAGCAAGAAAGATCCCTGTGATTAAAGTATGTCATGTATTTTAGGCACAAGCAGTTTGCCAAATTCAGAGTTATGAGCACAGAACTCTTCTGTGTAAACAAAATCAGCCTCTCTTTCTGGCAACCATATCACATAATATCTTTTATGTCAGGCTCTGTCTTAAAAATGATACTTATGACTGCTTGGAGCTATCAAATCCCTTTAATGGTTCTCAAGTTTTCTAATTTCTGTGCCAATTTATTCACGGCATTTGTTTTGTACCAACATTATTCTTTTAATTTGCTAATTTTTATTCTTCTGATCCATTTAAACAAAAAAAAAAAAAAATTATAAATGCATTTTGGAATTCATTTTGTTAGGCAAAGGAGCAAGCAGCCTTTAGTCTGCTTGTTGCAGAGTTCACCATCCACCAGCCAGCTTGAGTAATTTTCTACACCCATATCTATCTAACTTCATTTTTTTATTGCTGTTTGTGAGAATTGTATAAACCCTCTAGATGAGACCCTCATGCATTGAATTAGAGCATGAATCCCTCTTGATATCTATAGAAAAATACCAAAAATACCAATATAGAGCAGGAAAGTGCATTTATCTTTCTCACCATCATGTTAACTGGGAATGTTTAGGGAGGGAGCAGCTGGGGCAGTTCTGCAGAGAGCCATTCTCCCCAGTCTGAAACCCCTCTGTAATTCCATAACTTCATGTTCTGTAAGGAGAAGGGGATACTTTGAAAAAGAAATGGGGAAATGGAGGCATTAAAAAGAAGTATGTGGGAGTAAATGGAAGTTAGGGTGGAAGCATTTTGGGATGCAGTCATGCTGTTAATTAAGATTCCAAAGATATTTTCATCTTGTAGCTTTTCCCATGAACTGCCCCCTGGGCTGCCATCTCCTGTTATTAGTACTCTTAAATTTTAATAGTGTGAAATTTCATTTTGCCATCCTTCTCAAGGTCATCCTGTTCTTCACATTTGATGTTCCAGTGCCCTTTGAGCTGATGGCTCTCAGTTTCCTCCCACCAAAAGACCCCACAGCACCTGGATTTTTATGCAATCCATTAATTCTGGATAAGAAATCTCCTGCCCACCTGTTCATTTTTCCCCTTTGCAATGTATTTTTGCAATATTTAAGCAAACCTTATCTCTCCTTTTATCATCACTTTCTGCAGATTAACTCATAGTTTCCTGCACGTGTCAAATACTTTATATTAAGGTTCAGTTGGGTTGATTCTACCACATTTATACAAAATCACTATCATTCTGATATCCAAAACTGTGGGTGAACTTTGTGTCATCTCCTTTGCCATCTCCCTCCATGTCTTCCCAAGGAAAGTGATGATTTTTAGGTTTCTTCTCTTTGTGTAGAAGAGAAAACCATCACAGAAGAGTTGAACAATAAAAGATAGTTTATTTCTGTATGTTCAAAGCTTATTTTAGACAGGAAGTAATTAAAGCATTGCTTTTTTTTCTTTTTGGTGGAATTATAATAGTCATATTTTATGCTCTATAGCAAGTGCTGCCTTTCTGACTTGTTTCTCTGAATAATTCAGACTATATCTGAATTTCTCTCCTTGGAGAAAAAAATAAGCCTCTGACATGAACATGCAAATACAATAAAATAGATATTGCAGTGTGCCAGGAGTGTGGGGTGGGAACATTTTGATTTCCTGATTCACAAGAACAGTCCAAGTGCCTAAAGTGGAATTCCCTGCATGGAGTAGGGAAATAATTTCCACTTCATTATTGGTGATTTTGGAACAATGACAGAATAAATCCAAGTCTTGGATATATATTTAATCCTAAAGAATTATTTCTCCTACCTTGAGCTCTGTATGTAAGCAAATCTTATAAAATATTGGAGTGACACATAGATTGGGATCTGGATACTTGAGGTTTTTTTTTAATATGAAGATCTTCCATCTTGATTGACATTATTGTTACAAGAATTAACATAATTATAGGACTAAGGTGCTGTAAGATAATGGGTTGTCACATGTAATGGTTTAGACTCAAACTGTGTAGAGTTATTTTGTGAAATCTTTCCTAACATTCAGCATGTTTCTTTTATTGATATTTTTATCTCATTGTCATTGCTCATAATCATTGCTTACACCATCATCTGTTACAAACTCCTGGAGACACTGCCTGGGTTGTATCCTGAATTAGTAGTTTTATATATTAAATTGTAGCTAATTTTTGTTTTGAGCAAACTATCCATGCACCTATTAATATTTAATCTGTGAAAATCGCATTTGGATGTTAACATTCTATTTAGATAAACGGGGGCTGCTCGTGCCTTGGGAAGTGTCTTGCTGTTTCACTTGGGTTGGGAACAAACAAGACAGCCATGAATTGTGCAGGAGAGTTTATCTTTGAAAACAGAAGAAATTGATTATTTTTTAATTAAAATGTTCAAAATCTTAATAAAGTATAGCATCTAGGAAGTGCTGAAATCCATAAGCTGCTC
Organism: Erithacus rubecula; assembly: GCF_903797595.1. Classification (NCBI taxonomy): domain Eukaryota; kingdom Metazoa; phylum Chordata; class Aves; order Passeriformes; family Muscicapidae; genus Erithacus; species Erithacus rubecula. The sequence continues at coordinate 2,093,780 of NC_136667.1, read as the reverse complement.
TTACTCTTTAACTTCAAAATTCCATTTCCATTAACAGCTGATTTTCTTTTTTTTGTTTGTTTGCTTTTTGTTTTAGTTTGGTTTGGTTTGGTTTTTGTGGGTTTTGTTTTGGTGGTTTTTTTTGTTTTTTTGTTTTTTTGTTTGTTTTTGTTTTGTTTTGTTTTGGGTTTTGTTTTTTGTTTTTTTTGGTTTTTTTTTATATTGTGCCATAGGGAAACAGCACTATTTGCATTAATTGGCATTTAGGATTCTGGACTAATCTGGCTTCGACACAGTTGAAATCCAAATTTTTTCTTTGCTCAGTCAATTCCTCCCATTACTTCCCAGGGACTGAGGTAAAGGAACTGATATCACCTTGCAGAAGTTGCCTTTATGAGTTTTATAAAGCTCTCCTCTCTTTGCCCCACAAAACTGAAAATTAATTGTTATTCAATTAAAGGGAATTGTCTGTAATTAATTGGATTTATTATTTGAAGATCTAAAGGCAAAGCATGAGAAATCTTTCACCTGAACTTCTAGGGGAGTCAACTCTCCTTTTTAAAGCAGAATAGAAGATATCATGAATGTGAATTACTGATTGATTTGGGAAAATATGGTGATTATTCCCTTTGCTGTAGAGTAACTGAACAAGCCCATAAATATGTAAATTGTAAAATCGTTTCTATTGTCTATGGAAAAATTTGATTTTATTATTCCCTGACATGTCTGCAGTATCCCAGCCTGGTTTTGTATCTAAGCTGTCAAAGATTTCCATAGATTTGAAAATCTGTCCCCTGCTCCCCATATGAAATGTCACTGTCAGTTTACTCCATGAAAAAATGAAGTTTATTTGATGTGGTTGTCACGATCCTTGTAGAAGCAATGCACCTATCACTTTTGTCTGCAAAGCAGAAGCTGACATGAGATGTAGTCAGATTTTTATTTTTTTTTCTGCAGTGACTTTTGCTGAGCAAAACTATAGTAATGTGTGCTTTCTTTATTCAGATAATTTACAGAATATAGAAATATGTCACAGTCTAAAGGAGGAGAGGGCAGGATGGGAGGATTGAGTCTGTGGGGGTTGTAGCTGGAAGCAGCTGCATTCAATGCATTTTGTTCTGATCTATTGCAAACTTAATTGACAATAATTATGAAGACTGATTGCAAATTTTCATCTGTAAGCATCTAGGTAGATTTCATTTATTTCATTTTTTATTTTATTGGGACAAAAGGGTAACACTGATAATTTAATGAACAATTTCTGATGAGAACCCTCCTCACCTGAGTTAGTACTTTTAAGTTCCTTGTTTTTTCTTTTGACAATTATTCTGCATATACCAGGTACATTCAGATTGCAATTTCTCTTTTTTTTTCCCCCACTGATGGAGTTTTTTTTGGTCCTTTCTGTTTCATTTTAGGATTGTAATCTCTATATTTCCCCATTAGGTAGCCCCTCCTATGATAATCCACACAGACATTGTCTTATGTTCCTACAGAAAGAGAATAATTTTTTTATGGATGTTTAACAACTACACTTGGAAATGATTCAGTTCTTTCTCATCTGCAGGGCTCCATTTGAAGTACAAATTAGTGCAGTCCAAGGCACTGTTTCACAAGTAAATCCGCATGCTAAAGAATGATAATTTTCCCATTTAAAATCTAGATTGGCCAGTATTTGTTGGTCAAATGGCTCCTATTTAGCAAGGCCAGTACCTGATGTGCCCATGGGTGTTTATTTTGTGCCATCTATTAAAGAATAGCAGCTCCTGAGTTCATGGAACACCTTAATTCAGGTGTTTTAGCATGACTGAGCTTCACTGAAATATGTCTCTGGTACAGCTGTTAACACTGTCCTTAATTACAGCATGGCCCAACTCACCTGTCACCAGCAAGAAGAAAAACAGATATTTAATGAGCCACACATAGCCAAGAAGAAAACCCCACACTAACAGTGGTTCAGGAATAAACTTCCTAATGGATGTTTATGAGTTGTCTCAAATAAAGTGAGATTTGGTGTTTTAATTAAATACCTTTCCTGGTTTAGGAAGGCCAATTTAAAATATGAATGTAAGTTTTGGCCTACTGTTGACCTGCTACATTTGGGTAAATCAAGGAATCATTTAAGTGAATATTTTAGTCTGTCAAACTTGCCTGAGCAGGTGTAATAAATGGAGAAAGAAATCATTTGCAAGTCTAGCTGGATTATATATTATTAATAATAGCCTCCAAGATGTATCAGGCACTGTGCAAAAAGGAGCATTGGTTGTAAAGCCAAAGGACTGATACAAGAAAAACTCCAAACCAGGTAGATAATCAAGGATGTGACTAGAAACTTGTTTTTTCTTTCAATCTTATAACTTCCTCCCATTAAAAAAAATCTAACCCAAAACCAACCAACCAAACAAAAAACCCCTAAAACTCTGTCAGTTGCCTGGATTAATTTTCATCTTTCCTAAGTTTATTTTATAGCACAATTCTCACTCATTAAAACTCTTCAGGCCTTATTGGTTCATCCATATGTTTGCACTTATATGTTGAATTTGAGTATTCCAGAATCCCTCTGAACAATTCTAAGGTCGAAATTTCTGACATGGGAGAATTGAAAGGGACAAGTAGTAAAAGTACAAACGGCTGGGAGGGTGTGGGACAGATGTAGTTCCATTTGTAGGACCTGATGTCTGCTCTCCCTCCCACCTGCCATGTTTCCACTTTATTTCCCTAAAACCCCTAAAATGCAAAGTGCTGACTCTCCCCTGGCTTTTAACCTATTACACATCCCAAGAAAACAATCCCCAGTTTATTTCTCAGTATCTTAGCCCAGTCTTTATTTTTGTTCATTGAAATCTCCCAATGGAAGGGGAAGGTTTGGTTTTGGAGAGGTGATGTGGTAAAGCTGGAGATGTGGGGAGGGCATTTCTAAACTCTTCAAGGAGGAAATGCAGAGAAATGGAAAACTGGCCAGTTCAAAATCAGCACAGAGAGCTTCTTTCTCTCCTGGGACTAATGATTAATCTGCATCACTCATTGCCATATGGTATCCTGAACTGAACATTAATAAGAATAAAATAACACTCTACTTGAAATGATTAGTATTTAAATTATGTCAGAGTATTGAAAGGATTACAGATTTTATGCTTCCTTGCATAAACAGCACTTGTAGTAAAAAGCACACTTTTCACAGGGCAGATTTGTCTCCTGAATGAAGAGTTTTGGGTTCTGTGCTGGAAACGTCACTGCTGAAGCCAGGATTTGGGATTAGATGGATGAGTGCTTTGATCTGTGCTGCCCCTTCCTCTTGGCACTCCTAGGCAAGGAGTTCCAGCACTAGCACGTGTCATCTTGAAGATTTTTGATCATCTGGCTGCCTTGGGAGATGGAGGGCTGCTCCACGATCTGCCAGGGTGATGTGCTGAGATTTCTGTCAAGCTTTAGGCAGCACTGAACGTTTAGTGACAAATTATCTCCCACTCAGGGCTGGTGAAGGGAAAAGCTGAGGAGTCTCCACTCTGTGCTGCTCTGATAAAGGGGGTATCACAAAATCTACAAAAAGTTTATTTTGCAATCTATTAAATCTTGCACCTTTTTTTATCCCCTCTCACCTAGAGCCAGCAAAAGGTGCCCTTATCCATGCTGGAGAAGGTTTGAGGGTGGAATAAGCAGAGGTCAGAAGTTATTCCCCAAATGTCACCATTATGCCTCTATTCAAAAACCTTGCTATCATTGTTAATGAAGGTCAGCACGCCTTTGACAAGGAGTAATGGTGGAAACTGGCTATTAATTTTGTTGAAAATACTATCTTGAATTAGTAGATACTTGAAGAATTGCACAATAGATTAGCAATGGAACAATAGGGTCATGTTATCTGATCTAGAAGTGAGAGGTTTTATTTTAATTAACTGGAGGAAATACTGACAGTGCATGCTTGTACACTCTCTTTCTCACTCCTTTTTTTACTCAAAACACTCCATAATCCCTTCTTTTAGGACACCTTCACAGCACATATGGTGTGTAAAGTCTCCAGTCCTTGGAGCCCTGTGATTCAATATGGGAGTTAATAGTTCCTAACTGTGGCCATCCTGGCTCAGGGTTGTGAAGTTGAAACTTAAACAGCTTCTCCTGCACAAATTTAGTTTATTTAATGCTGACTTGAAAAAATTAACCCAAAAAGTCAGCTCTTGGAGGAGTATGTGGTTGCTTGAATTCATTAAAAACACTTTGTATTTTTGGGAAGTTAAGTTTGGATCAGAGTTATTATGGATCAGGACATGACAGAGAAGAGCAGATTACCTTGAAACAAATATTTGGACACATTCTCCATCAGCAGATGCTGAACCAGAAACTTGTTTTCAAAACTGCCATTAGTGTTAGAACACCCTGGGTGTGGCAGCATCCAGAACCCCACTAAAATATCTCTTGCAATTTTTGAGGACAAGCAAAGATTTTTATGGGATGGAGGATGATGAAGTCAGTGGTTCACATTTCAAAAATTGAGTAGGAAAAGCTGATTCTTGGTTCACTTGGCTGCATGTGAGAGATTCCACTGAGCTCTGGTCTTGTGAGTGCCTCAGTGGCTATTCCTGCACTGAGGGGGTTTGTTGGTTTTTAATTGTTATTTAGAAGTTGTTTCTTTGTTTTAATCTGGTTGTGGGCATGATCTTGTGCCTGTTTAACACAGAATATAATCACATGCCTCTGAGCCCCAGTTTGTTGGGTTGTGCAGCCCACAAGCCCCAACAGCTGAAATTTCCTGGGCAGAAAAATAAATAATAATGCATTCCTGTCCCATAAATTCTCATATCTCCACTCTCCAACCCCATGAGTGCAATCCCTAATCCTGCTTTGCCTTCCATGGGACCTATTCAGAGAACCTTAATGAAGATTTGGGAACTCTTTTTTTATTTTTTTAAGCAGGAAACACAAAGATGTTTCATTCCCTACTCACCCAATGTACTTCCAAAACATTCCTTTTCTGTGGGTATCTGGTAACTGTTTTTCAGAGATGCAGAGAGAAGTGCAAATGTATTTTTGTAGCAGGACAGTAGGGTGTGTGAAACATGCAGATGGTGCTCGAGGGTGGTTCTGAAATCCCATTTTGAGGAGTGATGCCTGGTGCATCCTCTGCCATCTCTGCTCATGGAGCAGTCCCAGATTTCATCTGCTGGGAGATCTTTTGTCTCCAGTCCAAGAGAGATTTTGTAAATGAGTTCTCACGTGTGGACAGGAAGATCAAGGGTGAGCCCTGCTGACAGAATCAGCTGCTCTTTTCTCTTCATCCTTATTCAAATTGCAATGTCACTTACCTGACCCAGGAAGTTTTAGTGCTTTTCTCTTTGTTTAATTCAACAAAGCACTTCCACTGACTTCCAGCAGATTTTTGGGTTGAACTCTCAGGCAAACAGTGAAATGATTGTGACTACCAGAGGAGCTAAGGTTAAAAAGCTTTTAATTTTATATTGCTTCCCAAACACTCAGGGGCTCGGATTCAATAAAAATATCAGAACTTCTGAATGTTGCTGTTGATCTCTGCACTGCATTAAATACTGTACTAATTTAATAAGGGCTCTATTGAAAGATGATCCCCCCCTATATTTGTTTAGCAGCTTTATCCCCATGTTGTTTAAGTGGTGTATAAATACATAATTTAAACCCCCCTTTGACTGAGGATGGTTATAAAAGATGCAGAATTAGAATGCACAACTTCCACCTTTTATTTTCCAGTGCCTGAAGAGGTGCTGAGCACTGCAGCTACCCCAGATTATTCTTGTGGAGTGGCAGAGCAGAGATAGCAGTGGAGGGGGAGAGAGATGCAGCATTATCTCTGAAGTACAATCAGATTGTGGTTTTATTTTGTATTCCCGTTAGCAAATCAAATTTGATTGTTTAAATGCACCTGGGGTTGAGCAGGCTTGAAGCTGGGGAACATTATAAGTACATAATTCTAAAAGAAAAATCCTTCCTTTTGTTTAAAAAAAAAAAAAGGAAAAAAAAAGAGCTTTTAAGTATTGCAAGGAAGTGCTCTTGTTAGTTCTTTCAAATATGCATGGTCCATGGATCTCTTCAAAAGTGCTTTGCCATTAAAGGCTTGAATAGTAATATAATAATAGATTTCAGAATTATTCAGTGGCTTGAGATTCAAACATACAGGCTGCTGTAGCATTTCAGAGAGAAAAAAAGCATCAGTAAAGGATTATATTTTATTTGTTTTTTCTGCTTAAAAAGTTTCTTAAATAAAGCTGTACTGAATTTCTTCACAATACTTAAAGCAAACAGCTATTCAAAAAAAAATCTTAATTTCAGTATTTGGAAAAGAGTTCACATATAACCTTAAAAGAAGTTAATTAACTTTTGTTTATTTGCAACTAAGGTGCTCCAATATCTGTTATTGGGTCCTTATGAAGGTAAATATCTTAAGCAAGATAAAAACCTGTGTGTGCATTAACTCATAATGCAGATTTAGTCTTTCAATATCTGCAGGATCTGCAGTTAACTACCCTTTGATATGAAAAGGGTTGAGCTGCTTGGTGTTCCACAATTAATTTCTGCTACTATCACTGTTTATTTTACAAGTGGGTAAATTAAAATTTCTGCATTCCTCATAATTTCTTTGTTCTCACAGGAAATGAAGATTTCAGTCATTTGCAGAGCATTTCCAGTTCTCCTGTGCTGGCTCACAAGATTCCTGAGATCCCATTTAGGGCAGGCTGGGCCAGTGAAAACTTCTGCTTGGTCTTTTTACACTGGGATATATCAGTGCTATAAATACAATATACAATTTCTAAAATCCTGGACTGATAGGACAGAGTGTACACAAAGGGTTTACATTGTTTTAATCATCTCCAAAAGTTTAAAAACTTCTGGTTCTTCTGTTGATCACTTCCACCTTATTAACAAACAAATAATTTTTTAATTTTCATCCACAACCAAGCACTTAGAGCAGAGAAACTCGTGCTTGGGCAAATTTATTTGCAGTTGACCTTGGTCTGGGCTAATTACCAGTTTTTCAGAGGAGATGTGTAGGCAGGTTGACACTTTTCCAAGTGAAAAAAAAAAAGTTTTTACACTTTAAGCTTTTGTTTGCCTGCATCAGATCTCTGGCAAACATCTGCACACTGTGGGTGCATTAGAGGGGAGATGGGGCACCTTATGCAGAATATTTTGCCTCAGCCTGTTTTTTATTCACTTTCTTGGCAACCTCCTGAGGAAACAAGACATATCCAAATTAAAACAGCAGCAAGGAAAAATCAGTTACTGAGGTGAAGTTGAGGAAAGCAAAAGTGACAGCAGTTATATGAAGAAGCTCTGGCTCTTGAAGTTAAGCTGCTCTGTCACATACCATCAATTGGACTATTATCTGGCACAGGAGGACTGTAATAAATTGTCAGATTTTCTTCTTAGCTGAAATGATGGGATGGAAATTGTGCTGTGTATTTTTGGACAGGCATGGGGGGGCAGATTTCCTCACATGCCAAACCTGCCATGATGCACAAACCCAATTTCCTGAACGCTGCTCTTAGAAATCTCTTGTGGTGAAAGCTAAAATGGTTAAAAAAGAAATCCTAGTTCTTCTCTTGGAAAACAAGGTCAAGGAGAAGAAAGGCCACTAATGAGAGACAAACTATTTATATATATATATATATATTTAAAACATTTTAAATGGTTTTTTCAGATTTTTTTCTCCTTGTCAGACAAAGTAATGACAAATGCAGACTTTTCTATAACACTGTCTGGGTCTGTAGTATTTTCATTCAAAGTAAACTTTTACAGAATTGTGGTTATTTAATAGCTGAATCTGGGGATCATTGCCATTGTGTGGGACAGGATATGGACAAGAATGAAAATAGTTTTGGGTATTATACAATATGATTTGGACTCTCTGTGATTGAGAAGCAGCTGATATCATGTAGCAGTGATGGTAGGACCAGTAGATAAAAATCCTCTTTCAAAAATGTTTTATGTTCTCAGGAGAGGAAGTTCTTCAGTAGAATTATTGTATGATTAATATGTATATCTGTATTTATATGTGTAATAACAGGTTATGGATACCCACTTTAAAATCCTTAGCTGGATAACATCATTGATGTAGTCAAATTTGAATTATTTGTATGGCCAGGATGCTAACTTATGCTAAGACTTCAAGGACTTTGTAGGGTACTATATTTTTCTAAAATATTTATAATATTGTAAAAAAAAAATTCTTATTTGACCAGTACCTTGCAAAGACATGAAGAGAAACACTCAATGCTGGGCTGAAATTCTGAGTGAGTAACTTTGGAAGCCTTTAGGTCTCCCAGCTTTGTTCCTCTATTTCCTTATGACCATGAGCTGGGCATTCACCTCTCCCTCCATTTCCCAGTCACTTGCAGCTGTAGTTTAATGTTTAAAAACTCATTTTGGAGCTTTTTCCAAGGGCTTGGGGAGGGTGAGACAATGAATAAAATGTGAAAACACATCTACTGTGTCTCACTGTGGAAGGTTCAAGCCATGAATTACAGCAAAGACTCAAATCTCAGTGTATTTTATTAAATGTTCTGTGTACTTAATATTTCCATTAGTAGATAGGACTGTAAGATGTGCATGCTTTACTTCCTTCTTGGCAAAAGGGGAAGATCAGAAGGTGTAAAAAGGGTGCATTGGAATTTATTTTTGTATTGGTTCAAAGGTATTGACAGTAGGTTGTGAAATAAACTTCTTGCCATGAGAAAATGGAAATTTCACCTATTGAGGTCAATAAAAATTTGTACAAGCCAAGTAAGACAGAGTGGAACAACAAGGCAGTACAAAAAAAACAGTGGAAAATACACCCTGGACTGGATTAATCAGAAATATGAAAACTAAAAGAATCAGCAACTCTGACAGAAGCAGAAAGCAGAGTTGAGAATTGTGTGGTGGTGCAAAATTGATTATTTACTTGCATTATTCCACTGCCATTAGAACCTGAGCCCAAAATGGAGGTGCCAGAGCATGTCAGAGGAGTGTAAAAAATCTTCAGGCACAGACTTTATAGATCTCTGAATTCTGAAGGAACACACACACACGAGCAAGCTGCTAACAAAGGATGTTTGCATCTAAATAAATGGTGGAAGGAAGAAGGTAACAGCTGCTGCATCTAGAAATGATAATTTCAAAATGACAAAACATGTTAGCAAAATGTTTCAAAAATATCTAAACCCTTCTAAAATTCTTTCAGGAAAGAATTCTAAAAAAATGAAATTATGCCTCCATGGCCTCTGTAATGGGATATTTTCTCACCCCACTTCTTCAGGATTTCTTGTTTGTTGATTGAATTAGAGATACACTGCACCTTGTTTGAATAATTCCTTGCAATATTAAAAGATTAAAGTCTCTGACAGATTAATAGAAAAGGAGTTGTCATAAATTGTCAGGTAAATTATTGCTTTGGATTAGAAACTTGATAAGAAACTAAAGCCAGGGTAAGAAGAAGTAAACAATTTACAACAGTGTTGCCTCAAGGTTCCACTCTGGTACAATAATAACAAAGGAAAAAAAAAAGGCTTAAAGTTACAAACTGATTGATGGCACATGAGAAAATACATTAGTAAAGTCAGAGAGGTCCAAGGATTTACAAAGATTTGTTCTCAGGTGAGAAACTTTGGTTTCACCTGTCTACACTAACAGATATTCTAATTGTTTATACATAGGGCAATATATGAGAAGAATTACTGTGTTTGAATTACTCCTTAAGATTTTAAATGCATGTTGTTACATTTTATGTTTTCTTTACCATGGGAAAACAAGGTTTTAGAGGATTATGAACACAGTTTTGTTATTTGAGTGCAAAATGTCTTAGTGTCACACCAAATCTCATTATCCAACTGAAACCAAATGTTTCTTTAATTTCAGCAAAACTCGGATTATTCCATGAGCTGCTGCTATTACAATTGATTTTTTGGGTGCTTTTGCTGTGGGTGTATATCTTCATTCTGTGGCTAAAGCAGTGGGCAACAAATCTTTCCAAGGCTTCCCAAAGCTCCCCAGCCATGAAACAGATTTCACGAACCATCTGCTGTGTGAAGGACACATTAGAGGAGTCCCCCCATTGCTCCACAGCATCAGCACATCCATGCAAATCCCAATTCTCCTCCCTGCACTTGTGGGAGGGATGCAGTGCAGTGTCTGCACACTTCATTGAGTCCTCCCTGAGCTGTGCAGCCTCTTCCACAGCAGGTCTGGAGAGAACACAGAAAATTCAGTGCCCACTGAGGTGTTGAGCATTTTCATTTCCAGCAGAGGTAGTCAGCTCCTTAATGTGGATAATTACTCTGAGAATTAATTCTATCCAAAGTCCCGCTCAGGGTATAACAAAATTTTATAAAGCAGCTGAAACTTCTGGAGAAGGGTAAACTCGTGACATTCAATGCTGAATTAACAGCAGCTCCTCAAAGAATTAATCCCTTATTTGTCACACTTGAAGTTACTGTACCCAAAGTCTATTTGAAGAATGAGACAAAAAGCAAATTCAAAAAATGAAAATGCATGAGTAATGAGTTCAGGGGGGTTTGTATTGTTCCTTTTCTTGTTTGTGTTACTGATTGAACCAAGCAATTTAGCCTACTTAAATCAAGTGTAAAGACTGTTCATCCAAATTGATTGCAGTGACTGGTGTGCACCAGAAGAAATGTTTCAGAACCTTGTGGTGCATCAGCTTCTGGAGATTGTCACCTTGCTCTGGGTTTTCACTTGTTTCATCCTAGCAAGATGATCTTGGCTTCAAAGGCCAGCACATGGAAAGGTTTCTTGGCAATCAATGTGTATTACTGTCAGTGGAGATCAAATTCCCCCCAATTATTAATTGTCAATAGAAAAACATTGATCAGCAAAATCCAAACATTATTAAACTGTTCACCATCATCAGTAAAACACAGAAGCTGCCTGGAGACAATTCAGACTTTTAGAGGCAGAATATATTCAATAATAATATTGAAGGCAGACCTTCAATACATCCCTGCCACAACCCTGAGCAGAGGCCAAGTGGCCCCTCAGTAGAGTTTTTATTTTATTTTATTTTTTGTACATATTCCATACAGTTAGAGCATTTAAAGCATTCCATTCCAAAAGTTTCCCTGACAGCCCAGACACCTCCACTTCCATATGACAGGAAATCCAATCCTGAGCTTTTTTGGGGGAGTGTGTGCTATTAAAATATGTACTTGGAATGCACTTTGATTCAGGGAAGTTTTTGCAGATTTATCAGCTTGATTGCTTTGTTCAGAACTTTTATTTTGGAGGGAAATAGCTCCTTGTTTAAAAGAAATAAGGAAGGTGCCTCCTGTGTAAAACTGTCTCTTTACTCTCTTTTAGGACTTTTATCTTTTTTGTTGAGTAGTGAAGCAAGTTTAAAAGAAATTAAATTCTGTATCTGGAATGCCTGGGTTTACTACAGATTGAATTGGGAAGTTTCCCTGTTTGAAGAAATTTTCTCTTTTATTCACCTCTTGCAGCTCAGAGCTCTCTCCATCATGTCATAAAAGAAAACAAGTAGGTAACAGCATGAAATAAAAGAGGCAGGTTTTTATAAGTGTTAGCTGGGAGGCTTTCTTGTCCTTCAACGTTGATTTGTGCTAAATGCCATAGGCATAATTCTGTTCATTCTTGGGAAGTGATTCACTAAACTGCAGTGTAAAACTTGGCTTATCACCTTAAAGACAATCTTAGTCATTCTGGAAATCTCATAAGGCAGTCTCACAGGAAATGTTCTTTCATTTGCTTATTTTGGTTGAGTTCCTCTTATCCTGCTCACTTGGTTTTATTCATTCTTGCTCTGCTCTGCTCCTAAATAAGCCTCAAAGAGACTGCAGTGCCTCGAGTCTGACTTTGTAAAATATATTTTTCAATGGTAGACTGGAGGTTAAAAAGTTTATGATCTAATCCAAATTTTGAATCAATGATTATTTGTCCCAAATCAATGTTTTGTTAACTGCAGATTAAAAGGAAAAAGTCATTTTTGATTTAAGATAGAGTAATCCAGGAATCGTTTCAAGATTTGTTAAATCAGCTGTGTCAGTTGAACTTTACAGCAGGTTGTTACTTCTTCAAATAGAGGGTATGGAATTGAAAATAATTAAGAATAGTATATAATATATAGTTCTGGAAGTGAATTCAGCACAATCCCCATTTGCAGGATGAGCTGATAGTGACAATGTCCAGAACTTCCACCAGTTGTCCTGCTCGAATATGGTCTTAGTTTATAAAGACTTGAAGTCCAAAGCCAGGAAAACACCAGAAAAATTAGAGAAATAGCAGATTAATCTCTCCTTGGCTGTGTAAACATAATTCTGGATATTGAATTGAGGGGTTGCTAATCCCTTACAATCATGTTTCTTCCAATTAAGTTGCAAGGCTTTAAATACTTTCAATCACAGGAGGCTGAAGAAGCAAGTGCAATGTCAGGAAGGAAAGGAGGGTGGTAATCCTAAATGAAAATAATTTTATTAGGAGAGAAAGCAAGCAGCCAACAGAAGTTCTGAAGAGGAGAAGTTCAGAAAAATAAAAGATTCTGCAAAATGCTCTGACCCCCTAGGGAAGAGAAGAAATAAAACTGGGATTTTCAGCTCGATTAAAGTTTGATTTATGAGCTGCTTTTTGTTAACAGCACTGGAACAGAAGGAGGAGAAAAAGGATTTAACTTGTAAGGGAGGAAATTCTTTTAGAAATTGCCTTCAAGTTCATGGAGTTTAAAAAAAAAAGTGACAAATGGAATTGTCTTGTAAGTCCTCCCCTTCTAGCTCTTCTTTGCTCTCCACTCCCCTCCAATCCATAGTTTGTAATAAATTATAAGTAACAGTGATCTAAAAACATAGCAGGTGCCTAATTTGATGTTTTAATACAGTTCAAGAGTAAATAACTTAATTTTGGGGCATATCTCCTGTATTTATACAGTGAGCAGACTTACAGAGGGACCCAAAAAATGCATCAGAAGATCTAGGAGAAGTTCAGAAGCCTTGTTTCTGTAAATATGTGTCCTGCACAGAGGTAATTATATACAGGAGATCAGGAGGTGGGGAAAAAATTCACAAAGCACTGCCCAAAAAGGTGAAGTCTTTAACAAATGGAACCCAGATGAGGAAAATGTAAAATAATAAAGAGTTTCTTATATTTTTCTCCCACTGGGAAGGAAGATGGGCAAAGTTGGGATTGGTAGGGAATGGTGGGTGGCCCAGATTTTTCCTGGGAATATTTATCCATCTTTGCTTCATGAAGCTCTTGCCCAAACTGATGTCAGCAAGAGAGGAAAACAAAATCTTATTTTTTTCCTGCTGTCCCTTTCTCTGTAAAATATTAACTGAGCTCCAGGCAGGTGCTGCTCCCAAAATGGAGCAATGCTGCCACCCCCCCTCAGATCCAATGTGCCAAAAGTCACAATTTCCTCCTGGCACTGAAGGGTTAACAAAAATGCTGCCATGCCCTATAAGGGATAATGGGCTCACATTGGCTTCCAAATTGAAAGTTACTATTGTAGAATTCCTTTTGAAGGTAAATGTAGGAGTAAAATTGCTTTTCAGTTTGAATTGCCTCAGACATTGAAAATTCTGAATTGTCATAGCAAAAAAATTCAGGCTGCTTGTGCTTTAACCACTCTTCACCTTTCATTTTTAGATGAAGTACCAAATCTGTGCAAAGTAATTGCACATAGATTTCTTCTTTTATTTTTTTTTCTCCACTGAAAGACATTATAACTTACTGTCCATCAAAAGTTTTAAATGTGGCCATGATAGGATAGTCTGGACCATTTCATAAATACATTAAATATTTTATTAATTTCAGCTGAACTTGCATTCTAAATAGACTCCAAATTTTCATGTTAGTAATGAAGCTGTCACTGTGTTAGGTGATACTGTAATTTCATTTATAAACACTCTGACTGTTCATTTGTCAGCAAAACGTACTTAGTAGCATGCAGGAGCTGTTGAAAATATTTTATCCCTAACAAAGGGTTTTTAATTCCTAAAAAAATTTACCTAAGTCCAACTGTAACCACTTTACTTATACATACTCTATATAGCTGAGTGAAACACTGGAGAAAGTATAAATAATGGATTTTGAAATAACTTTTTTTTCCTAAAAAATATAAGTCAATAAATAATGTATATAATTTTATAGAATTCATGAATTTTAAATTATCTTGTCTGTATATCAGCAGATATTAACATCTGCCTAAAAAAAAAGGGATCTGGACAGGGATGGTATTATGCATGTGTTGACCCAGCAAAATCTCTATTTCACTGTTTCAGCAGAAGTCAGAATGAAATATAAGAGTTTATATGTTAGCCACAGCAAAGCTTTCAATCTGGGAGGCTGAAGTTTGTCTCTGGTAGCTGATGGTGGTGGGCAATAATTTATCACAGCTGTCAGTAAATCCCAGCCTGAACCTCCAGCACAGGTACCTGCCCTGCCCAGGTGTGTCTGTGCCTCCCTCACTCAGGAGTTGGTGCCTTTGGGATGCCTAAAAACAGAGGCCAGGCAGAACCAAGAGAATAAAAAGCAGTTCTGTTTATTGAAGGGCCTTCAGGTACATTTAGGGCAGACAAAGCACCCCAAGGGCTGCACCCAAAATGGACAATAGGTCACAAGTTTTCATATTTTTATAAGTTTGGTCAATTCTGTATGTTGGGTGTTAATTTTCCAATTACAGCTTCAGATAATTAAGTCATTCACCCCATGTTTTCTCACCCAATTCGCTTTTGTTTGCATTTCTCAGTGCCTGAGGCAGTGAGAAATCCTTGATTCCCTGCAGAGGAATTGTTGTGTCTGTCATAAATGGGAGAGCAGCAGCTCACACTGGATATGGAGTTGGAGTTACACACTAAAGAACTGCAGGATTCCAAACGGATGGAAAATATGACAGCTAAAATCCCAAGGCATCGAGGTCATGGCTCCCAGTCCCCCTGGCAGTGCAGATCTGGGGATGCCCTGTCCCCTCTCCTTTCTCAGGCACCTTCCTCTCCCCACCAGAGGGCTCAGGATGGGAGCAGGAGTGCTCCATCCCACTGAGGTGAGAGCAGAGCAGGCTCCCCTCACCCAGAGGTGCTCCAGATGCATCCCTGGACAGCTTACAGCTCTGTAAAGAAACAGCAAGTGCAGAGAGATTTGAGACATCTAAGACTGGAAGCACCCAAGATACCACAGATATGGTGTGCAGCAAAGAGCTTGGCTTGAAATCAATATTAAATGTCTGTTAAAGATCTAGCACCCAGCAAGGGCTCCCATCACAAGTCTAAAACCTAACTGGATTTTTCTTTCATGAGTGTGCAGCCATCATGATTAAATCAGACATGATGAAAACAAGGCTTGCACAGCAGAAGTGTTTGCTTTGAAAAGCACAGAGCACCTTCTCTCCCAGCACTTCCCCATGTAATCCCAGCAACAGGAGGCACTGGAGCATCTAAATGCACAAATATCAATCTGTAAGTAGTGCTGGAGATTAGAAAGTACAATTTGGAGTCTCCTCTGCATTCAAGGGTTTTTTTTTTTTTTATTACAGTGTAGGTAGTAGGGGGCTGCTGCATATAGAGATTTGTCCCTACAATCATTGTGCCTTTTAGACAATCTTCCTGTCACTTGGCTGTCTCTGTGCCATTATAGAAGTTGGACTGTCACAACACTCCTGGCAGCCACTGGCGAGCTCGTGGAGGAGAAGTGGCTTAAGTACTGCTGATGAGTGTTATCTGTAATTTACCAAGAAAAGCAGAAACTTTCAGGGTTAAAATTCTGCCCTCTCATATATTTTCTGGGTGCTATTTTATTTTTAATGTACTCTTACAAGGTGGCTTTGAAGTCGTTTCACATAAAAGAGCCTCCAGCCCTACATCTTACAAAGAGCACGTAGACCTCATTTAATCATTCTTTTTATTCCTCTGACTTGAGTGTGATCTCTGTTCCACTCTCACTGATGGAGCTGGCACTTTATCTTCATCCAAATTTATTCTTGATCTAATTCAACAGAGCACAGCAGAACAGATTCTCAAAGTGGAATAACAGCCACTTAAATATTGTTTAAGCCTACCACATACAGAGGAAACAATTTCAATTTCTGCAGAATTATGCTCCATCTTCAACAAACATGATTATTCTTCCTCCTCCTTTTTAAGACCCCATCTAAGTCACAGCATGTCCACTACAGGCCAGAGGTATTTTTATGTGATCATTGCTGCACCTTTTCTGTTGGAGTGATTTCTTTATCAGCAGCATGAGGGATGGGTTTGGGGTTTTTTTCAAGCAGAAAATGAGATGGTTCTGCTTGGAACTGAGCTAGTGAGTGGGGAACTTCACCTGCTCAACAAAAATGATATTTATCCTTTTGGATCCAGGGGTTCCCAGACCACAGAATTCTCAGATCATGTGTATTCCTGCACTTGTTTTCATCAGAATGAAATGCAGGGATCAGCAGAAGTGCATTTATTGCTCACTTTCATAGAAAAATCTCAGCCTGCAGAGGGAAAACGTTTTGAAATTTATTACTGTCTTGAAATTTTGGATCAGGTGAGAATTGTTACCTTTTCCCATCCACCTCTGTATGAATAGAGCTGTAGGTCAACTAAAGTGCAATTGGATTTAAAAGCTGGGATGTCTTTTTCTCATTAGCCTGTACATGAAGTAGCAAAAAGATCTCCATTACACAGATTCATCTGTGTGAAATAACTTTGCAAGAAACTTTTTTGTTCAGGTGTCCCTTTCCTTTCTTCACTAATCAGCTTCCTAGAAAGTAAAAGAAAAACATCTTTAAGGCAAAGTGTGTGCTGGAGCAATCAAAAATTATTCTTTGTCATCTAGGTGGTATTTCTTGGTGTGCTTTATGCTAGGAAGGGCACTTTTTAAAAAAAAACTTTGGAAATAAAAAAAAAAGAGGGCAAAAGGGCTCCCCACCAAATTTTAGCCATGCAATACTACTTAGTTCTATTATCCTAACATTTTTGTTCCCAAACTTACAAAATGATAAGTATAATAGATATCTTCATTTTACAAGGATATTGTACACGAGGTGCCTGTCAAAGCAGAATCACATACAAACCTGGAGTACTCTGGCCTTCAACCTTGGATTTAGCACAGAGAAGAGAATCACAAATGGCCCCAGAGTTCATAAATTAGCAGCAGTGGTGCTGTCACAATTGTGCCATGACTGTGACATGCTATTTCCTCACTGTGATTAACTGGGCTTTACCAGAAACCCATTTTTCACTAGAACAAAATGGGAGAATTAAGTTTCCTTTATATTTCACTTAGTCCATTGTGACTGCAGACTTCAGCCTGTCTGATCCAAATTGGGTTAAATGTTAAAGCAATTTTGGCCTCTTTCAGCTCCACTTTCTGCTTTCTGCACCTGAGGACTGTGAACTCTGTCTTTCCAAAGGGTAAACTCAGTTTTATTTTCTGCTATGTGAGCTAATTTGTGAGGGGTTCTCATAATGTCATGTCTGCAAGGAGATGGCAACGAGTGTCTTAAAATTCAGCCCAAACACGGGGATTTGCTGTTCGTGCTGGAGGATTAATTAGCACTAACTCAGATCTTTTCCAAATGTCCACAATCTACAATTCAGAAAACCAAAAGTCTCATTTACAAGTGATCTGAGACCTTAGACAAATTCCACCAGAAGTGTATTTAGACCAGACATTGGGATTCCTCTGTTGGATCTTTGCTGTTCCATTGATTCATTATTTTTCACTTAGCCTTCAATTCTTTCTGCATTAGTGGCTGTCATATTGCTTACATTTTTATGGGGGCATGACACCTAATTATTACATTTGGCAAACTCTGACATAGCCAAATGCTTTTTAATAAATAATAAGGTGTTATTGGATGAAGGCATTTCCCATTTTGGTCAGACACAATTGCTCTCCAGGCTGGGAATCAAGGACACCTCAGTGTCTCAGGGCCTGAGAAATGGAAATAAAAGTGAGTTGAGGGGAGCAAACTGGGGGTAAATGATTGATTACCTGCAATTGGAAAATAAACCTCCAATATACAAATGGACTAAACTTATAAAAATATGAAAACTTGTGATTCATGGTCCATTTAGGGTAGCCTCTGGGTGGTCCTGTCTGCCCTAAATGTACCTGAAAGTCCTTCAGTAATTAAATTTCTTTTTATTCCCTTAATTCTGGGCAGCAGAGGGAGGATCTGGCTCTGAGAGGAGCAGGGCACAGAAGCTCTGCCTGGGCTCATCTCAAACCTCCAATCATTTGGGATCTACCATGTGCTTATATATTAGTGCTGATTATGTTTTAATGAATGACAGTTGTCATGCACAGGATATGCAAAAAAAAAAAAATTAATTAAATTCTTGATAATTTTCATGACACTGGCCCTGCAATAATAAAATATTGCTACCTTAGTTATTTCTCCTTAATTGCCCCTGGCTTAAAGGTGAGTTCACAGAGGATTTACTGTACATTGTATTTGTAATGGGGGCTTATATGAGCTGAGTGAAATAAGTAATCTGTAACACGTGCAAAAAAAAAAAAAAAAAAAAAAAAAGTAAATTTCAAACAGAAAAAGGTAAGTTTCTTTGGTGGACATAAGAGCCTGGCACTGGCTCTGAGCTCTCTTCTGAGGTTGTGAATGAAAGTCAGGAGTTCAGTGGAGTGTTGTAAACTGCATCAGCTGGGGATTTACAGAGGGAATATGTGGCCAAAGGATTCTCCTTCAGGGCTTCAGCTGCTCAGCAAATGTGCAGCCCTGTGGAATTCAGAGAGGAGCATAGGAATGTTCAGGAACTCCTAAGTTTTGTTAAAATGGAAAAGAAAAATATTCCAAGGGTAAGCTGAACTGTGGGGTTTTTATTCCTGGGTATTTCTGGAAAAATGGAATATATAATAGCAAAATAAGCTCTGTGATGATGACCATTAGAAAAGTGTGGATCAAGTGGTTAAGCTGTTTTGCCATTGTTTACAAATCTCTGGCCTTCTTTTTTTTTATTTTCTGAATATTCTGATATTTCTGCAATCCTGTAACCCAGAAATAAATCCCTGCTCATGGTAAGAAAGCTGAGGAAATCTCATTGTTCTGAGCTTTTTTTAATTGGTTTGGATGGAGGGGAAAAAAAAGCCAATTCAGGCAAAACAAGAATAGTTCTCAGCAGAACTTGTTCTGTGTTTTCTCACACCTGACTTAAACCAGAAGTACATTTTTAAAATAAGCCTGTATTAACTGCAGAATCTTCTGAAGTGTGGGGGGTTTGGACTCAGATGGTTTTAAAGGGTGTGAGATGAGTCTGAAAAGTTAGGATGGAGAGACAATTTAGCACATGGTTCATCCATCTACCTCAGGCACAGGGCTGGAATAATACCAGGGTTGGAATAATCCTGCTCTCCTCTTCCCTTGGCTTTGTGATCAAGCAATTCTTTAGTTTTAAGCACCTGTTCTACTTCCATCTACCTCTGCTTTAAATCTACTTTTCTTTTAGCATTCACACTCCAATTTATTTTGTATTTAGTTACCTGAAAGCCTCGCTTGTGCCCAAAAATAAAATAAATTAAAACAGAATCCAAGTTTTAAGTCTGCTTCCTGGCACTTCCTCACTACATTGAAGGCCATGTAATTAATTACTCAGTTTCTTAAGAGACTTGTAATGTTGGATATCTTGATAGAGCTGAACTGGAACAGCACTATTTGAATTTCTGTCGCTATTGCTGGATTTCTCTCTATAAAAAATCCATACTACAATTATGTAGACTGTTTAGTGATTGCAGATCTGTGGATTTACAGATAGCAATCCTTTCATCACCCAGTTGTGTGTTCCACAAGCACAGGATTTGGAGGTTGTGATAGTTGCCATGGCACCCACATGTGTACCAGGAAGATTGTCAGGAAAGGGAGATTTATGTTCACAACAAACTGATTTTTTAAAAAGTGATCAAAGGTGAGTGGTGCATTTTAAGATGCATTTCTTAGAAATCTTTTTTTTTTTTATCTTTTTGGTGTGAGGCCAAAATTGTGATTCTCCATGCCAAAAAATAAAAATAAAAAAAGCTGATGTAGAGATGTAATGGCCTGGGCATGGGTTTGGGGTGGCTTTAACATCCCAGCTCTGTCTCCTCTCCCTGGCTCCAGAACCCTCACAGAGTGCCACAGCCACCCCAGGTAAAACTTAATTACACGAGGGATAAATGAAGATTGCTAACAGCTCTCCTCAGAAATACCCCAAAAATCCCATTTTGTTGGTGTGGCCACTGGCCCAGCAGCTCCAAATCCCACTTTGTGATCCCCCCATCCCTGTGACTGAAGCTGAGCTTTGGGCAGGAGCCAGTGCTCATTTCCAGAGCAGGATGGGCAGAGCCAGCTCTCCATGCTCAGCTTTGCCCTGCCTGGGGCTGGGGGAGGCAGCTGGAAATGCTGCCAGCCCTGGCATTCCCTGGGCATGGAGAGCCTGGGTGTGCCAGCCTGGGTGTGCCAGATTGGATGTGCCACCCTGAATGTGCCAGATTGGATGTGTCACCCTGGATGTGCCACCCTGGGTGTGCCAGATTGGATGTGCCAGCCTGGATGTTCCACCCTGGGTGTGCCAGTCTGGATGTGCCACCCTGGATGTGTCACCCTGGGTGTGCCAGATTGGATGTGCCACCCTGGGTGTGCCACCCTGAATGTGCCAGATTGGATGTGCCAGCCTGGATGTTCCACCCTGGGTGTGCCAGTCTGGATGTGCCACCCTGGATGTGTCACCCTGGGTGTGCCAGATTGGATGTGCCACCCTGGGTGTGCCACCCTGAATGTGCCAGATTGGATGTGCCACCCTGGATGTTCCACCCTGGATGTGCCACCCTGGATGTGTCACCCTGGGTGTGCCAGATTGGATGTGCCACCCTGGGTGTGTCACCCTGGGTGTGCCACTCTGGGTGTGCCACCCTGGATGTGCCACCCTGGATGTGCCACCCTGGATGTGCCAGATTGGATGTGCCACCCTGAATGTGCCAGCAGGCAGAGATGGAATCCAAATCCAAACCCAAACCCAGGGCAGAGGGAGCAGGAGCCTCCTCCCTCCTTTACTCTCCAACTTTCCCTCTTGAAGTTTGCATTCCTTCTTCCTTCCAATTAAAGGAGGTGACCACTTAATTCCAGCTAATTAGGGAGCTTTTTAGATCTATTCTCCACTGAACATGCCAGATCAGTGCCTTACCTTTGCTGTGAACTCTCATGGATTAATCGTTCCTATTGCACAGTTTAATTACTTCAGTTCAACTCTTACTTACTTTTGACTTCTAATTGACTTTATGGGTGCCTTTATTTGTACTGTGTGACTCTTTAAGGAGAAACTGGTAATGCTGGGATTTTTTATTTTTTTGGTAAAAAATGCAAAATACCTATAGGAAACATTGCTATTATGTGAGCAAAGTTGTTTTCTAAGAGATTATAATTTTAGGGGTTTGATTTTTTTTTTAATATATATATATGCAGACCAAAGGCTTTTAGACCCACAATTTTCTAACCATTCTGAGTTGCTGATTCTCAGTTCTAGTTAGTAGTTTTCCTCTTTTCATGCTGTTTGCTCAGGATCTGTTTTCTGTGCATCTGGAAAGACTTTCATTTTGAGAAGACACTTCCACCTGTGAGGATGGAGATAAAAAGCCTCAAAATCTGAATCCTGAAGATGCAGAAATCAGGAAGGCAGAGGAGAATGCAGCTCTATAAAATGTTCTCTGAGTGTGACATCACAGTTGATCTTTGGATTTCATTTTCTGGAAGTTCTCTGGCTGCTCAGGCTTAAGTCTGGGCAATTCTCATGTGCTATTGGATATCTCTGCCAAAACATAGGAAATGTGGTGTAAAAATGAAATTTCCACAAAAAAAAAAAAAAATATATATAAAATAAAAGATTACTGTATATCCCTTTCCAATTTTAACTTGCTATCTTTTGTTGTGAAGTGGAAAGGTTGATAGTTTTTTTCCTTCCTTTTACTCAATTTCTTCTCTGCCTACAACCATTTTCTCATTCAGTTTAACACTCAGTTTATGCAGTGTCCATCTCCTACCCTGAAGAGCAAGAGTCTTCTATTTAATAAGAAATACTTATTGGCACATAGCTTTGATTCATAAAGAGAATGTTTCCTTGAGAGAGTAATTGGTTTGGGATTTTTTTTTTTTTTTTCCTGCTTACCTAAGGAGCTTATCAAGTTCTTTTACAGATTCCTTAATATTCTTGTTTTTCTTCCTTGAATGTGAGTAAGTGCTACAGTCTGGAGGAAAAATTGACTCCTAACTTCTCTCTCTTTCTTAAAATCAAAAAATGGCTTTCACAAATTGTGAGTTATAACTCTGTTTTCAGATTTAAAAAAAAAAAAAAAAAAAAAAAATCTATATTGTTGAGTCCTGTAAACAAGATGATCCCTGTGGCTGCAAACTGTGTTGGTTCAAAGGCAGCCAGGTCCCCTTGGCCCTTGAGAGAACAAGTCAGCTTGGAACAACATCTAATAATGCAATGGAGTTAGAGGTCAAATTTGTTGGGCTTACAGTGAGAAAATATTTTAAAGGCTGATGTGCTGATGGTCTGTCAATATTAGGAGTGAAGTGGGAATCAGGTAGACAAATCTGGTGGGTATTTGTCTAATTAGCAGTGACCTGCATTAAAGCAGAGCTGCCTGAATTAAATTAGTTATTGCTCATCTGGTAGTAACTTTCTTTATATCTGAGAATCTGGCAAATCTCATCTAGAATGCTAATTCCATCCTCCTGTCTTTTCCTCTGAGGTATCTTTTCATTTAATAATGAGTTCCTTCATTGTTTTTAAATTTAGAACAGACCCCCTTTTTGGGGGAGGGGGTTATCTTTTAATTTCTGCACTGGAATATGTAAATAGTTCTTTTGAGGGAGAGCAGTAGGAGAGGTGGGTGCTTTAGGGGGTATCAGATCTGTTACCTTCAAACAATAAAATATTGAATAGCAAGGAACACTTTTAAAAACTGATCTCCAGCATTTAGCATCCTCCTTTTTTAAAGCTAAACCTTTTATTGGGGAGTTCTACGCTGCCACTGTCCATCCTTCTCCTCCCTCTTGGGGTTAATAACTCCCCTTTGCTTTCATAAATCTGAATTTGCCTTGATCTGCTGGCCACCCAAAGCCTGAGCAGCTTCAGGCTCAGCTTTGAAGGAGGTTGAGGAGGTGCAGAGTGAGTGTTGCTCATCAAGATGCCTTGATACTCTGGCAAGGAAATGAATATACAGGCTAGAAGGGATTACAGAGATAGAAGGATTAGACTGTGCACTAGCAGCAAGACTTGCTGTAAAACTGTTGCTTCAGGCTTTTTGTTTATTATTTGGAGAAATTCTATTTAAATGCAGATTAGATTTTCTACCTAGAAGTACAACTTAGTCTTTGTTTAGGAGCTCCACAAAGAAGAAGGAGCACAGTTCTTGTTTTCATTTCTTGGTGAACTCTGCCAATCACGTTGCTTATCCTGTTATCTGGATTAGATATGCAAGCTCTGGGTGGAGGAGTTTCAGCAGTTTGTTTAGAGACCCGGGTTTAATTAATCAGTGTAAAGTTGCCAAATTGCCTTGGGATGCAAACCTGCACTGAGAAGGTGTAATTGGCCACTGACAAACAGCAGGGGCAGCTCTGCACTGGGTGCTGGGGAGGAAAAAGGCAAAGAAGAAACAACAATCAGTGAATTTGACAGGTAGATTTTGTGACCTGACACCTTTACTCTCTGTGTACAGCTTATTTTTTTTTTTTTTTGTGTTGCTGCACTTTTTGTAATCAATCACCTTGTGAAATGGCATTTTGCCTTCCTTAGGAGTAAAAAATGAAATTAAAATAGTGCCTTAGCAGTGCTGATGGGTTTATGAAAAGTAGCCTGAAAAGTTTTACCTTTAAATAGATTCATACATACTCAGAAAATTATTATTTTGCATGTTGCAGACTTGCCATAAAAATACCAGTAAAATGGAGCTCAGGGAAAAATCCCAATCCTTTCCCATGGGTTTATTTTTATTCCTTTATCCATTTTTTTTTTCATAAAAATACCAGTAAATTGTACCTTAGGAAGTATCCCAATCACTTCCCATGGGCTTATTTTTATTCTTTTTTCTTGCATCTTGTCAACACCTCTCCAGCAATCCTTACTGATCTTCTCAAAATTATGATAAATTGATAATTAACATTACTAAGACAACTTTCTGTTAATCATCTCATTTTCGGTGTGAAAAAAGAACAACAAAAAAAACCCAAACAAACAGAAAAAAAAAAAAAAAGAAACAAAAAAACCCACATTCCATACTAAAAACCCTGATTTCAGAGGATATTTTCATTTCACCTATAATAATTTGTGACTTATCCACAAAGTTTCAGGACAAAAAATCCACACAATGATTGGCAGGAACTGTCACTGGGATTCATGTACAGAAGCAGAACTGAAATATGTTCCAGGATTTGAGATTTGACCCAATTTTAGAAAAGCATGAGTAGTTTGAATTGTTATAAATACATATTTTGATATAAAGGTGACTGTTGTTTTTTATATCAGATGGCAGCCAGATTTGGCTGACTGGAAATCAAGAGTGTTCTGTGAACAGATTTATTTTACCAGCCATAGAACATGTTCAGTAATTTTATATTGATCATTTAGCATGGAAAAAACAAGCCAAGGTAATGCATTTAATGTGATGTTATACTCATGGTGAACCATTTGGCAAGGTAATATTTTAGTATTATCAGCTTGTCTTTTGAGAATATAATGAACATTTCTGCATGTATTATCCAGCTTTGTTAGGAAGTGGAGAAAATATGAAGATCAAACCTTTGCTTAAAGAATTTGTTGAAACTTTTTGCCTCATGGCATTTTAGGTACCCTGTGGCTTTTTTGCTCCTTTCTTTATTTCTTTTTGATGGACAAGCTAAAACAGCAACTAAAATGAAAAAAGAAAAAATTCAGAAGATGAACCCTGGACAAGTAATTTACAAGAAGTAAATTAAAAATCTGAATGTATATCAAATTCTTCTGTGCTGCCCCTTCAGGGAGCCAGTTGTTTTCCCTCACCCATTTTTGGTAATATGATAAGCTGTGCATAAAATAAGTTAGGAAAAAAAAAAAAGTATCTATGATGAAAAATGTGTATTTTCA
The DNA here is from genome assembly GCF_903797595.1 of Erithacus rubecula. NCBI lineage: Eukaryota > Metazoa > Chordata > Aves > Passeriformes > Muscicapidae > Erithacus > Erithacus rubecula. The sequence continues at coordinate 2,068,734 of NC_136667.1, read as the reverse complement.
TTTTTGGCACTTTTTAATTATCATTTCAGGCAGGTTGACAGGACCAGCAAAAGTTAGGAGCTCTAACTTTAGTTGTGTTTGAGTTGTGAACATTTTGTGACAGGTTTTTTGGGGTTTTTTTTGTGCCTACATTGAGGATTAATCCCTGTGAGCCTGTGGAACTTCTGAAGCAATTCTATCTAAAAATCTTTGGACAAATGGCCTTTCTAGTGGGTACTTAGAGTCCAAATTAGAAATTGCAGTTTGCTGAGCTGCCCTTGGGGTGGCCAGCACCTTGTTACTCGTGAAGATGGAGCCTTGAGATGAAAAGCCTGGCATTAAAATCCAATGGACCAGAACTCCTTTGGAGTGCACCCCTGCTTTCCCTTTTCTCTTTCATGAAAAGCCAGGTATTAATATCTGCTTTTTTGTTCCCTTCTTTTCTCTGGAACATGAGAATATGACCATTCATTCAGAGCTCTTATCCTTCAAGCTGTCACAAGTGTAGGGGCCAAGTGCCAAGCTCTTTTGTTGGGAGCTGGATTCCCCTTCTCCTCCTGCTGCTTTGGAGCTGTGCTCCAGCCCATTTACTCACCCTGCCACATCATTATATTGATCCAACTCTCCCCTCACGAAATGCCAAGATCCAGCCTGTTTTTAGGTGTTTCTCAGCTCCTCTGAAGGGTTTTGTGGAAAGGGGTGAGAGCTCATCCAGGGAAGTGGGAGTAAGGTGTCTGCAGCTGGGCTGGGGTGCTGTGAGCTCCCTGCTGCACTGAGCCCAGGGGATCTGAATTTGTGCCATCCCCATGAGAACCATGTGCAAATCACTGTTCTGGGATCACACATGGTGATGCTGCTGGAGCTAGAAAGGGAGAGCAGACCTGCTGCTCCCAAAAATTATTTCCTGCTTTCTTCAGCACGTGTCCCATTGTGTTCCCTTCTCTTCTTGGATTTGGCTCATTCCCTAAAAAAAAAAAAAAAAAAAAAAAAGGATTGTTCAGTATGGGAACTGCAGCCTGGCTGTGGAGTCAGGGAGAAAAGGACACAACCCATGGCAGAAACACAGGGAGAAAAGGCTGCAAAACAAATCCCTCACCAGCCAGGGGTAACAGCAGCAGTTCTGAGAAACTCTGATGTAGGTGTGCATTTCTCCTTGCATAAGGGCCAATCTATTTCAGCTTACATAAAAATAATGAGATTTTACAGTGGGAACAGTTGTAAGTAGAGTCCAGTCCATTTCAAAAATGAATTAAAGTTTGATTCCGAGAAGCACTTTGAGGAATTTCTAGAATTGGTTCACCACGTAAAATTTTATGAAATCGTTACATTTTATTGCATTACAGTTAGAGCTGGATTTTAAGATATATCTTTGGAAAGTTTTGGCACTGTAAGAAATCATCAAAGCACATAAAATTCTCTGATTTTTAGCAGTTTATTAAAAGAATGAGCTCTTCATCATGGGATGACTATTTAAACTGTATTCATGGCTTTTTGATGTTCTATTTGGTTAGATTTAGTAATGACAATGAAAGACAGCTCTTCAATATTCCTATATTTTGTTATATATTTGGAAATGAAGAGCACAGCTCTTTGGTGGAGGGGGAAAACTGAATTTTTTGCTCTCATGTTTTGTCATTTGGGTTTCTTTGAGTGCCAAAGACATCATCCCCTTCTTCAACAGATATGCTTTGAAAACTAATATAACATAACATAACATAACATAACATAACATTATAATATAATATAATATAATATAATATAATATAATATAATATAATATAATATAATATAATATAATATAATATAATATAATATAATATAATATAATATAATATAATATAATATAATATAATATAATATAATATAATATAATATAATATAATATAATATAATATTCAGTGCTCAAGAGTGTAAAAATCTGGTTTAAGTTACCTGAAGTTGGGCACCAAGAAATAATGGTATAATGGAGGCTGCATAATTTTGCTCAATTTTTTAATTCCTCAGTTTCCCAGATGCAAATGGCCTCAATAAAACAAATAATGCAGGTGGGATATTATTGATGTTCATGAAGTTTTTGATAGTGCTGTGAAAAACAACAGATACCAGAGGAAATGAATAAATCTGCATTCAACACAAGGCTTTGAAAGTATTAATTAAAAAGGTGTGTGGCCACATGCTGATTAGAGTAGATAAAGAGAAATATTGAATAACTACTTACTCTCTGAACTGGGCCCAAGGGTCCTATGAGAAAAATAGTATATGATAATTTAATTAAAGTTTGCATCCAAACACATTTACACCAGGGAGATGAATTGCTACTGCAGAGTTTGCACTTTCCATCTCTCCAGTGCTTCCCTGGGAAATGTTGGATCCCTTTCAGTACAGGATTCTCCAATGGGACACCAGGCACTGATCAGACACTTGGGATATTCACCTCACTGAAGGCCTGAGATTCAAGGCATTCATAGAGTAAATATATATTAGAATCAGAAAAAAAAAAAAAAATGATTGCAGCACATTTGGAAGCACAGTTCAGTTGGGTGCTGGAATATGATAAAAGAAAGGGGGGAAAGGGAGCTGGGATGTTCTGAAGAAGCCATCCAGATAAGCTACATATTCACAAAAACTTGAGCACTGATATTTATTATTATATCAGTATATAAGATCCTCTATAAAATATCTAGGCAGAGCTGAGTGAGGGGTTTTTTTAATTTTTTTTTTTTTTTTTTTAACCTGGATAGATCTGGACTGCTAACTGTTTTTTTTTCCCTCTTTTTCCCTGGGGAAATTCTGCTGCTCAAGTCCTGCAGCTGCATATTTACTCAGTGTAACAAGAGCAGGGGCAGGGAAAGGGCTCTGGTGTGTACAGAATTAGGAGACAAGTACATGAAGGGATGGATAAATGGAGTTCCAGTCTGATAGAGAAGGAGCCATGTCCAGTCTGCTGTGAGGAGGAGGAATTCTCCCTCTGCTGAAGCTCAGGACAAAACAATAACTGGCTGAAATAATACTAGTTTGAATATTGACTATGGTGCCATGATCAATTGTTTAATTTCAAGTGTTTCTGGGCTTTACAATAAATAAAACCTCTGTTCAAATCACAGTGATGCCAAGTTCATGACAATATCTTTGTGCTTTCCAATTCCACTGGAAAATGGACTTATAACTACAAAATGCATTTGATTTTTCCCTGTTGTAACAGCACCCAAAACACGTTATCAATGCTGCTGTATCCAGTTGCTTCTGTAATTCAGATAATATGTAGATATACAGCAAGTGTGGTGTAACAGAGTAGGAGTGTCAGGAACCTCCCTGTTTGTGGAATTGGGGTCAGGGGTTTATTATTGGTCTCATGTCCTTTTCTGCAGAAGTTCTGCAGTCATTCCAGTTCCAGTTCCAGCATTCCAGTTGGGGGGAGGCTTTTTCCCAGCCATGGTAAATTATTCTCTGTCAGAATCCAAATCTGCCTTTGCAAGTCTGATCATTTGTGATGAATTTATTCTGTTAACATGGGCTTGAACAGAAGCAATAGAGGATAATAAATGAACTTTGAGCAGATTCATGACATCTCTAGACTATGGGTGAGTTAAGGAATAAATAGATGAAACAAGTTCAATAACAGGCTGGTGAACACTTAGTCAGCAATTGACTGGTAACTTTTAATTTAGGTCCTTTCATGTCCTATGGTTAATTAAAAAACATAGAAAGCTTTAAAGCATCCCTTTGGAACACGGTTCAAACTCCTCCTGCCATCCACAGAACTGTAGGAAAGGTGGTTGTGAAATGCAGGTTGCTGGAGCTCCTCAAGGAGCATCAACTTCAGAAATTCAGGTTTGGACCCTCTCAAAAAGAAATCTGTGGCAAAAGTGGTGACAGCTTTCTATGTGGCATCTGCCAGAGCAGCACTTAACCCAGACTTAAAATCTTTTCTGTAGGACTTAAGAAAAAATAAATATAAGTTATGGGATTTGTGGGTTTGCTCTTATGAACCAGAGATTAGCTCAAGAACTTTCACTCCTGGCAAGAACTGCTGGGATTTGTTTGGTTACCTTCAATGTCTGCCCTGCCCAGGATTGCAAACCAGACTTTCAGAGGAGCTGGATGCTGAGCTTGAGTGACTTTGTAAAAACTGATTTCTCTTCAATCTGATCCTAAAGGAGCCTCTGTCCCATGCAGTAGAGAAATGGCTGATAAATACTAAAGGAGGGATGAGTTCCCTGACAAGTCTGATTGCTAGTTTTTAACCTTGCTAAATAATATATGTTAGGCTTTTATTAGCCTAGGCATATTCATGCCAAAGCTTATCAAACAGGAGTGAACATTGCTTTTTTTTTTTTTTTTTTTTTTTCAAAGACAGCTATGGTTCAATGTATAAAAATATGAATATACGGAGGGCTGAGTCAAAACTTGACACCTACTCTCTGAAATTTGAAGGTCAATACATTTATATCTCTCCTCAGAATCTTTCCACAGACACACATAGACAGAGTGTGGTTATAAGAACGTGTTTATATAACTGAGTTTATAAAAGTATCATTTAAAGATCAGTATGTTTATTTCCATTTAAAAATATTTCCATCTTTGAAGTAATGAAGTTTAATCTCATGAACAATTGGACACTTCATGAAGTTTAACTTAATACTCCCACAATTTTCTTTTTTTATGCTCCAAGTAATTAATAAAAACAACAACAACAACAACAATAATAATAATAATAATAATAATAATAATAATAATAATAATAATAATAGTAACCACTGCCCTGTTTTCAAGCAGCACAGTCCTCATGGTTGCAGCCACAGAACCTTTCCTGACAGATGTTGCAATGGGCTGACAAGATTCTGTCAGCAGCTGCTCACTTCCATTCTCTTGGCTGATTTTACTGACACTAAAATCTTCCAGAATAATCACAACTATCACTGGTTCCTAACAGTGTCTTTTTAAAATTATCTATGCTAGGAGAAAATGTTCTGTAAAGAAAATTGTGTCAAGTGTTGATCTGGCCTAAATTATTCCCATCATTTGTCTGCTGTCCAAGGGCTGATAGAATCATCAGATTTAAAGAAAACCCCACAAGTTTAGTAATGCTGCTAGCTAAAATTCCAGGGTTTTTTAGATTCAATTGAAAATTACTCTGGAGAACACACACACACACATATATATATATATATATATATATATACACACATATGTACACACACACACAGACATTTGATATAGATATAGATATAGATATATAGATTAGATAGATATAGATATAGATATAGATATAGATATAGATATAGATATAGATATAGATATAGATATAGATATAGATTAGATATAGATAGATATATTTATTCCAAAAAAACCTTAATAATTGGAGAAGGCTGATGTGAGTGAGATGAGCAAAAAGAGCAAAACTTCAGGAGAAGCTGGCAAGAAGGGAATGTCAAAGAGCTGTAACTGTGCCTGTATTGCCTCATCAGGATGCTGCCCAAATTTCTGCAGGTGCCAGCAGCCCCAATTAGGAGGTTGGAGCCATCCCAGTGGGTGATTTTGAGCTCTCAGGTAAATGCTGGGAGCTGCAGTTCTTCAGGAATGCTTCTCCTTGCTCAGATGAGGCTCTGAGCTGATGGGCACAGATTGCTCCCAATCACTCAGAGCCACGCTCCCATGCCTGACTGGAGCACAATGAAGTTTGGATTATGCTGCTTTAAATTATCACCCATTTCAAGTCATTTTCTTTATAAAATAAGATTAAAATGACTGTAATTCAAAACATTTTACCTCAAATTGATGTGAAAATTGTAGTGTTCATATTATTTCCATTTTTCAATTTGACAAAACATTTCACTCCACATACAAGCTTTTCTGTGTTGTCACTATCTTAACAGTGAAAATATGAATTTTACTCTGTGCACTTTACTCTTTCCTGATGTGTCTTATTTCTTAACACTACTTATTTAAGTTTTTGAAAGCATGTCTTTCTATAGATTGTTGTAGTACCTGGGGGAAATGCAAACAGATTTAGGAGTTTTGCTTACCTCCTTTCTAACCCACACAATAACAGTTTATAACTTCATATTGTTAAGTTTGTTCTCTGGTCTTCCTGTGTGCCTGATGGTTAAGTGCTGATGAATAAGCAAAGCAAGGAAGAAATTGAAGTTCTAGCTTAATGGAATTGAAGCTCAGGAAACTTCCTTTAATTTTATAATTATAATTTAATTATATAATTATTATATTGATATCACAGGAGAAATTTCTCTGCATTAATTTTCCTCAAAATTTCATATATCTGAATAGAATCATGTAGGGAAATAATAGTTTTTTCTTCAGAAGTTTATTTCATAGACAGGGAGAACTATCAGTAATACTTTTTTTAAAAAAAAGTGCCATAAATTCCGAGTACCTTACTTGAGTTCCTAATGAAAAGGATATTTGTGTCATCTAACACAGAGCTCTTCTTGCAGAGTTCTTGAGGAAACAAAGAACAGAACAACGCTGAAAAGCACTGGAAAATCAAGTGACTTGCAGAAAAGTCCTTGTCTAAACTATTGCCAGTGAGATTTACAACTGCAAAGTTCCTGGCCTAAAAACACAATTGCATTTATTTTTAAGTCACACTGTGTTCAACCATAAGTGCAACAGGATGCCAAAACTTATCACTTAAAGTAACAGCAAGGCACATGTCAGCTCTGAGACCCTCCAACTCTGCAAAAGAGCTGCTTTTGTGTGCTCAGTCTGCAGAGGATAATTCATTCCTTACTAGGGGGTATGATTTCAAGAGCTGAAAGCTTTAACTAGTGCATATGTATAGGGTAGATTGAAAGTGATTATGGAAATGTCACTGCAGGACAATGCATTATTAGCAGGCCCTCATATGTTGTATGCTGTCCCCTTATGTTTGCTGATAATTAAAAAGCAGATTGGGATGTCGTGGGGAGAATGAGAGCAAAATGTCCCTTTTATCATTTGCAATAAATATGAAATAGTGGTCTTGCTGTATCCTTCAGTGATTGTTCTATTTGTGTTGGTGACAAATGACATCTTTCTCCTTGTAATGTACCTGCAGGGTTAAATGACTTTATTATTATTAATGAGTCATTGCTCCAGCTGCCCAGAAATACAGGGAGGAGGAAACATAAGAGATTTAGACCTACGTAATTACAAATGTAATTATTACCTTTCAAATTTCATTTTTACAGCAATCACAAGGTTGTTAATCAAACATGGCCCTTTCCATGTGTTCACACATTTCTGGAGCCTTTGTCAAAGGGATGAGCAGCTCTGTGGGTCCAGTGAGGGTGGTTGGGTGGCAGATTGACAAAGTGGTGTTGACAGAAAACTGCTGTGAGAAATTGGATGGGAGCTGTTGTGTGGCTGTGGCTGGGAGGGTTTTTCCTCCTGGAAAAGCTGCAGCCATATGGAGGAGAGTGTCCTGGGGAGCACCAGGGGAGCAGCAGGGCAATCCCAGTGTCCTGGGGAGAATTTTGGAGTTTTACCAGCCTGCCCTTCCTCAAGGTTGTTGGCTGTCATGAAGGGATCTAAAACACACAACATGCTGCTTTAGGGGAATTAAAAACCATGGCCTCTTACCCTGAAATATGTATCCCAATCCCTCATAATTGTGGATTTTTTAAAGTTTTGAGGTGGAGCATAAGGTTTATTCTCCTGCAGTAATGGCAAGGGTGTTGCAGGGAATTGAGAAAAGGGGATTTGTGATTGTTGTTAGGCCATGCTGCAGATGCTGTGAAATAGAAGCTGTGCTTATGTACAGTGCTTATTTCCCAAAATCATAACCTGAAGTGATATTTATTGTGAAATGTAAAATCTGAGGGACAGCTTTGGAGAAATGAGAACATTTCCATTCAATAATGTCATTTCTTCATAAAATTGAGGATCCTCATATTTTAAAGAAATAAGTGAAAATGAATAGAATAGAATAGAATAGAATAGAATAGAATAGAATAGAATAGAATAGAATAGAATAGAATAGAATAGAATAGAATAGAATAGAATAGAATAATAGAATGGGAACTACCATTTGCCACACTTTATACCTCCAGATGTATTGTGAATTAACACTGTCACAAAGCATTTGAATTTTGAAACTATGCTTTTGATGGGAAAATTGTTTTGTCAAAAAACCCTCAGCAAGCTTTATTTATATATTCAGCTGGAGTGAATTAATGTTGTTGGTGGTCTGATAAAATGTAACAGCTATCAGAACCCAAAAAAAGCAAAGTGTGTTACATAGATATCAGCATAGGTAATTATTGTAAACATGTTTAGAAGTATTTGAAAATAAATAGTCAGGGTGTTCATAGTAAAAAAAAAAAAAAAAAAAAAAAACCCTTTTTATGAATATTCTAATAAATAAATATAGGTCTGTTTGGTTTTTTTGTTCCTTGATATGAGGTTGGATAATGCACCACAAAAGGTACAGAATATTTTTAGACTGTTGTAGATTTGTTTTGGTTGCTGCTCTAGTGGTCTTTGACTTTAAATTTCTGTTTGTGCATATCTGATGAAATTCAGAACAATTCAGAACAACTTTTATTGGCTATCCTTTAAGTTATCACAGGAGATATATGTTCACTAGCTCACTGAGCATTTGGGAGTTTTATGACTCCCTTCTGAAAATTAATGTTTCATTAAAGTGTCTGAACTGTGACCAATTGCCCACAGTTGTTCAATTACTTCATTTAAAAGATTTTTTTCTTTTAGTATTCTACTTTCCATCAAACTTTTGTTTATTTTTTACTGTGAAGTCAATAAAAAGGAAGACACAGCACCATTTGCATGGAGATGCACCAAGAGACTGAAGTGAATAGAGAATGGAAAGACATTTAAGAGTTTTTTTTCTGACACCAACCCTTAAAGGAGCTGCTGTGTGTGAAACCAGATCTTTGTTCTGATGTATCAGAATTTTTGATTGATGTATTTTGATTTTTTTATTACACAGCCTAAGCTTAAGAAATTTATTTTCCTCTGTTTCTACACCAAAGTGAGTCTATGTAGATTTTGTAGTGATTCTTAGTTTATGAATCTTTGCTCTTTTGGGATATTTAGTGATTTTTAGTAAAATCAATAAGCTGCCTTTCCCTCATGGACACACATGATTTTATTTGAAACTTAAATCTGAAAAGCAAGGTACAGTATTATATTCTGTGTCAATGATTCCTCTGAAAAGTGACAGCTGAAGCTCTTTTTTATTCAGCATTTTTTAATAGGATGCTGTGTTTATTACAGGAATTTTACATCAGTAGCAGAGCTTGATATGTATCACTTAAAATGCACAGTCTTTGCAGTTATGGGGGGAAAAAATGCTAATTTCACTCTTTACTATTTTTCCAGGTCGAAGGTTATTGCTGGAGGATAAACCATTTCTCACTATGTAGTTTCACCTTGTTTAATTGATTTGAATTTGAATTTATATTCCATGTTAAATAATGAACCATGTATTAATAATTAAGAAGGTTCAATGGGAAGCAGTTAATTAAATATTAAATAAAGCACATTGTATTAGCCAGTATTGTAATCAATATACTAGATTTTAGGTTATCCATTTTAGATTGTCATTATACTTTACTAGTTATAGTTAAAATTCTCATTGAAAACTCAATATACACTTTATGGACAAAGAAACATGCAGACTTTGCAAATGATCTTTTTTTCCATAAATATCAGCAAAACATGGACATAAAAGATGAATTTAATTGGACTGTTAGAGCAGTAAGGGTCACTGTCAGGTACTGTCCTACAGCTCTGCCACACCCATGTTCATTGGGCTGAAAAAAGGAGTTTCCAGCAGGTTTGGGAACTTGGTTTTGTTGTTTTTTTGTTTTTGTTTTTGTTTTTCGTGTGAAATCTCTTTCTGTGGAAAACAGTAATTGTTGAAGCTGAACTTTTTACAGGAGCATTGCCTTTAGACCATATCTTGGTTATGATTAATACAAGATTGAGGCTCTAGTCAGAATAACAATGAGGGAACCAAATGAAAGATTAATGTGCTTTATTTGTAGGGCTATTGTTTGTGAGGCAAAGATCCACTTCACAAGTGCAGTTAATGAGACAGGAATTACCAGAGGCTGATTCTCTTGCCTCCTTTTCCTCTCTCCCTCACCAACTTTCCTTGGCCATCTTTAATAATGTTTGCTTGGCTCGTTGAATTCAGGTGCAAAATTCTCACACCTCATCCTACCGTTTGGATTTTATGAGAATTTTTTTTTTTTTTTTTTCTGATCAAATTAAAATCAGAGCTTTTAGGATATAAACTGTGTTCACTGGAATGGAAGCAGAGCTGATTCTTGCAAGGTGTCCTGCACAATCTGGTGAGTTTAGGTAGCACAGGAAGATGTGATTTCCCTCATGCCTGTGGATTCCTCAGTCAGAACATCTGGAGGATCAATCTTCCTCTGATTTCTCACAAGCAAAGCAAGCTCTGTACATGCAGCTGAAAATAAGAGAGTGGTGTGTCCTACTTGTTCTGTGAAATAAAAAGGTTCCAAGGCTAGAATTTAAGTAACTCTTTCAGGTTTTTAATTTATTGAGACGTATACAGGAAATAAAATATTCATAGAGGACTCCTCCCAAAGGCATTTTATTATTAAACCAAAAAGCTGGAGTGTATTATAGCTGTGCTCATTTAGGGTTTCTGCATTCAGGCTTCTTCCTCCTGACCTTATTAAAGTAACCCAGTTTACACTAACTACTATTCCTCCCTCCCTTTTTTATTGTTAATGTCATTTCTGCTCTCCTCATCTGCTGGAGACCTCTAAATGATGGTACTCAAGTGGCCACTTTTGGTCACCAGGGTAATTCCGAGCGATAATTTCCCCACATTATGCCTGAATTCCTGCTTAGATTTAGTAGCACATTTGGTAAATACACAAGGGCAGCACGTGGTGGAGGGGCCTGACCCATTCCTTAGGAACTCTTGGCTGGGATGAGGAGCTGGGGTTGTCATCTCCATCACTCTGGGGGTTCCTGCTGGGCAGAGAGAGCTGGAGATGCACTGGGAGCTGCTTCATCCAAACGCTGCAGTGAAGGAGAGGAGACTCTGGATGCTGACAGAACACTGCAAGCCATGTATTCATATATGTGCTGTGTTGGGAAAATATGAAAAATAGCTCAGCAATGGCATAATTATGGGCAATTTGCTTAATTGCTTGCTAATTGTTGCTTGCTTTATTATGAAACAAGAGCGCTCTAAATGTAACACTGGATGGTTTGCATCCAAAATGTGTCAAATTCAAGACTGGATTTTCATTAAGATTTCAGCTACATGGCTTTAAAATACAAGCACTCTATATTCTGTGGTTTAAGGGTTTTTCTTCTCTTTTTTTTTTTTTTTTTTAATTGGTTTGGAAATTTTCTTTGCACAGTTTCTATGTCCCTAAACCTGCACTGGTATAGTGTAGTCTGGTGGTTTCTGAACTTCTAATTAATCTGAGTACTTTGCTAATGAATGCAGTTACAAATGTCTTTTGATCCTTGCTACACATGTGAATAAAAGTGGAGATCTTTTAAGGCTTCTCCAGGATTTCATGTTCTTGATTGTCCAACCCTTAGAGAAGCAGATCTTCCTTTCAACACAGCATTGGGATTTTTTTCTCTTAAAGGATATGCACAATTCTGAAAGTTTGACCTTTTGGAAAAGCTACTCTCTTTTTCAACCAATATATCCAGATATGTGCAGAAGATTAGACCAAAAAAAAGTCTTTTCCAGCCTAATCTCTGTGATTCCATGGTGCAAGTGATGACTTTGATGGCAGAGTGAGGAAAGAACCAGCAAAGAGGATAATCAACATTTTTATTTACTACCTCTAAAATCCCATGTAGACTTTATAACCATAGGAAGTCTCTGGTCGAAACAAACAAGGCAAAAAAAAGCTGTTTTGATTGAAGGATAGTTGTCTGGCAAGGCTGGACTTCCACATTTTCTTGGGTGAAGGTAAATATTCTTATTTGAAAACTGTTTTGACCTATAAATGATGAGACTGTGGAACAATGCATAAAGTCTTTTAGCTGTTGTGCTTTTAGTTATATTTGACAGTTTTGATCTAAACATTTCTTAAGACCTGACAGACAATTTCTTTAAAAATGTTCTTAGCTCTGCAGATAATTAAAAATAAAAAAATCATTTCTAAAACAACCTGGAGATCAAATCAGAGCACTAAACTCACGTGTGCATGAGTGTGATCTCTTATATGAATTAAAAATTCTCTTTTGTATTATTTGGATGTCATGTTTGAAGAGTCTCCATGTAGTATGGAAAAAAATATCTAAAACTGAGAGTTTATAACTGAGTGAAGTAAGAAATTAGTTAGACTGCTAAGAGTTCAATGGAATATATTCTTTATTCATAATATGTTGGGAATATGCAAACTCCTATTTCCATTTATAAACCTGTCAAGTCTTATGAGGGAAGATGGTACCAGACACTGAATTTCACTTGCAAGAACCATCATTTCTTCTGAAAATATTCCGAGACAGCCGGAACTTTCCCTTCCTTGATGGGCAGAGGCAGATGTCAGAGGAGTTTCCTCCCCCTGATTACTTATCAGACTATGCAGAATAATCACCTGCACTACTACTTTGGAATGAGAGAGAAAGGCTCAGAAAATTTGATTGTCACCCACATTTAGAATGACTTGCAAAGAAACAAAATAGAAGGAAGCTTAAAGAGCAGCAGCCAGGAGGTGCCGTGGTCAATTTGAGAGACTCTGATGAGTGACCACGTGAACATTGAAATTCACATCTCCCACAGGTGTGGCTGGAATGCCATGTAGGAAAATAGAGAGTGAGTTTGACAAAATGGAGATTTGGTTCATGGCCTGGAAGAGCAGGGAAAAAAAAAAATATATATATATATATCCATGCAGAATATTCATGAATATTCATGCAGAATTTTCCCTACAGTTTCTTCTAGTTTGAGTTGTTTTCCAAGAGTCTTTGGTTTGTGGGTGGGGAAAGTTGTTTGTTTGTTTGTTTGTTTGTTTGACTTAGAGAAGGTTTTTTCAAAGTTAAGAAAAACTGTATATTTATCATGCACCATAAAGCCATGTATAACCATAAGCACAATTATAACCATAAGCACTGATGAAAAGCATATTCTGACAACAACAGTGAAACAAGATTGAAAAAAGATTATGACTTCTACAAAAGATGTTTCTTCTAAACAATCCTGAACTGGCAGTTTTTTGTATTTAAAAAACCCAACTTAACACCAAAATAATTCTCTTTCCCTTTCCTTTTCCCTTTCCCTTTCCCTTTCCCTTTCCCTTTCCCTTTCCCTTTCCCTTTCCCTTTCCCTTTCCCTTTCCCTTTCCCTTTCCCTCTCATTTTCACTTTCCCTTCTGTTTTTATTTTTTTAATAAAACTAAAAATCTGATTAAAATATCTCTTTACTAACAGAATAAGCAAGACTGTAATTTTAACAATACTCTCATTCTTAACATATTCCAAGTCTCCAGGTTGTCTGGCAACACGTGGCACAAAATTACTGTCCTGATCTTTGAAATGATGTGGAGTGTGTTTTATATGTGACCTTTTTTCTTTCAGCGTTGCCTTGGCCAATGTTAAATGTTAAATTTTTATTGTCAAATGCTTCCTTTTGCTGTTTTAGCTTTGTATTCTCTCTTAACTGTAGGTTGGGAGAAATGGAAAGGTTGGAATAACTTGCTGTGAAGAGCTCAAAATAAGTATAATTTCCAAAAAAATAATTGTGTGTTTCACATTTTAACTGAATTAATAGCATTTTAAGGTTGGGCTTTTTTTTTTTTTTTTTTTTTTTTTTAATTAATGCACAAAAAGATCAGTTTCTCTACAAAATGGGGATAACTCCACACTCTGTCAAGGTTGTACCTTATTTCAGTGAATTGCCTTCGTCAGAACAGAAGCAGACCTGGATAATTAAAGAGCTTAAAAGACTTGTATATGTTTAAATTTATGTCTCTAATAGCAGATAGTAGGACACAGAAAGATTAGACTAATCTTCCATTAGAAACTTTTCTTTTTTTGCAGTAGCTATTGGCTCCACTGAATTTTTTCCATATTTATGTCTCCTACTGCCCATCAAAACTGGATTAGTATTTCAACAGCAAGGTGCCAAAGCTTTGTCAGGATTAAACAGAAAAATACTCAGGCAAAATGACTGAGGACATGTTGAAATGCCAGCAATACACAAAATAACATTTATAAACAATCCCTCCTCTAACTGACATGTACAGAATCCTGAAGGAGAAATAATCAAGAATAGAGCATTAACAATATAACAAGCAACCAGCTGTCTTCTTAAACATGGTAGATTTTGTTAAAAAAAATGTATCCTGTTTTGGACAGCAAAATTATATATTTCAATGCCTGAAGGTAAAACTTAATTCCTTTGTATTGAGATGTAGCATGGAAATAAGTGTTTGTGCTCTGCAGCTTTACACAGTTTTCAACATGCAAAATATTTGTTAAAACAGAAATGCAGCATCTGTTTAAACATAAAGCTCAGAGGGTGGGAGGCTCCTACTCATCACTCTCATTGCTCTAAGTAATTTCAGTGGCATTCCTTCTCCAGTGCTTATGAGCCAGAATCTGATTTTAAATGCTGTTTTCATTTAGACAGGTATTGAAAATATGTGTGTATCTTTCATTAGGAAGTTTTGTGAAGAAAACAGATGGAAATATCCATTGAGATATTCTTCTGCACTTCTGATGTATTTAACCGTGTACAAGGGAATAGAATATAAAATTAACACTTGCAATATTAGAACTATTTTGAGGAATCATTTGTAGAAATTTAATTCCATTAATTTTAAATTTACCTACCATTGTATAGCCACAATTTAAATAAAACAGATCAAGAATATTTATGTATTACAAATGGAAATCTATCAGACTCAGTAGTTTACTTTTCCTTTGAACAAATTAAAATTTCTCTAATCCCTTTTCAAGGGCACAAACCTAGCATCTACTGAAGAAATCTGGTTTGATTACTGGCAAACTATAGAGGTTACATCTTCTTTTCCTAGTGCTCTTTGATTTTTCAAGGTGTCCAGTATTGAATGCATGGAGAAATCAATTCTCTTTAAAATAGCTGTTAGGCTCTTTCATTCTTGTAACTCCTGAGTGCATCTTTGAGGCCAATGGACCATTTTTTGGCTGGTGCTCAATTTAGGGGTTTTGCCTTAAGCAAAGGAAAAGAATAAAAAAATCTATTTTTTAAGAGAATATTTAAAAAAAAAAATCTTTTTCCCAAGTAGTTCTATGCAAATATCTAAAGTAATGGCATTATTGTAGAGTTTTTAGCTTTATTAGAGAAATTGCAATTGTAAGAAGTGAAAACATTATTTTATGTGTCTGGTCTAGAGGATACAATCACGTTGTGCCACAGGAGGTTTAGAGTGGACATTAGGATAAAAATTCCTTCACTGCAGGGGTCATCAAGCCTTGGAAGAGGCTGTTGAGGGAAGAGGTGGATTCATCATCCCTGGCAGTGTTTGAAAGGCGTTGGATGTGGCACTTGGAGGGTTTTTTAGTGGTGAACAGGGTGGTGTTGGGTTAATGGTTTTACTTCACAGAATCAGAATCACAGAATAATGAGGTTGGAAGAGACCTCTAATATCAAAGAGTCCAACCAATGTCCTGAAACCTCAACTCAGAGTCTAGGCTACAGCACCAAGTGCCATGTCCGACCTTTTCGTAAACACTCTGGAAATGGTGATTCCACCACCTCTCTGGGAGGTTGTTCTGGTCTTAGAAACATTTTCCAATCTGAGCAGTTGTATGATTCTAGAAAATTGAGTGTATAAGGGCTGATTATAAAGCTTTAATGACGGTGGGCCCCAACACCTGAACCCTCCACCCGGAGGCCTTTTCCTGCCAAGCCATGGCCACCATTACAAGACAAGCATGGGTGTGTTGATGTTATTCCCTCTCTCCTCACACCCCTGACCATGTCTCGTGTTTTTCCCCCCCAGCTATCGAGGTGAACCTGCAGAAAGCTCTGGCCGAGGCCTCTGAGAACTGCACTCAGGAGTGCCTCATCCTCGGCCACTCCGACAGCTGCTGGATGCCGCCGGCGCTGGCGCAGTTCCCCCCGCCCGGCGCCTCCCTGCCGTCCTTCGGCTTCCAGCACGCCTGGGGCCCCGAGGGGCGCCACACCCTCGGGAGAGCCCTGCCCAAGGACGACAGTGACAAGGGCCAGGCTGGGCCCAGGCCTCAGTTCTACAACACCTGCGAGAGACATTGCGCCGGCGAGGATCCCGTCAAGGTCATCCCCTTGGCCAACTTCGCCGCCTCCCGGCCGGCGCCGGGGGCCGGCGGCAGCTCCGGCTTCATCCACGAGCACCAGCTGTGAGTGCCGGGCTGAGAAAAGCCCCGGTCGAGGCTTTAAGTGTGACTGTGCGTGGGCACGGCCTAGCGGCGCTCCTTAGGCCGGGGAATGTTTGTGTGTGTAGAACCCCACGTCTGAAACGCAACGTCGAAAGGAGGGACCTGGTTGAAAGGTGTTGGTTGTAGTTGTTGGTGAAATCCAGGAAATGGGGAAGAGAACCCACAACCCAGAAATAATCAGAGGAAAAAGAAAATCCTGTTTGTTTTCTTACACGGGCCGTGTAGTGCGAATATCTGCCAGCAGTTCTTCCTCCCTTTGAAGGCAATTCCTTAGTACAGTTTGGGGATATTGCAGTCTAAAAATAGCTTACTCAGATTTTTCTTTGTTGTTCTAATTTATGGCATATTCATAGATTTCATCTTCCATTTGCTTAGCATTAGAGATCAAGTGAGCAATTTCTCATTTGATTACTTGACATAATGAAATTATTAAGATCCCAAAATCTAATTCTTCAGAAAGATGGTATATCTTCCCACCAAAATTTATCTTTTATATAATTAAGAAGGAGAATGTACATGACGACTGATTTTTATTTTAACTTTTATTGGCTCAATGTACAGGTATTTATTCTCTGAAAGAATGCAATAGATGAAGTAGAAAGCTCCCAACGAGGCTTTTCTGTGTGAAATACACAACGTGACAATGAGAGGATATCCAAGATCAAAAATGGAAACAAATAACAAAAACGTTATTTTTTAAATTTCCAATATTTTCCTTTCTATAATGATTCAAGGAACAACATTATGCTTCTCATGTTTTTCAAGCCATAAGTCTATTTCTCTCTCTTTTTTTCTTCTTTTTTTTTTTTTTTTTTTTTTTTTTTTTTGTCTTGCAGAGCTTGCTTTGGCTACTGTTCCTGTTAGTTGAAAATTTCATGGGCACTGCTGAAAACAGTAGGAAGTGGGGTAGTTTTTTTGGCTGATGTGATTTCGTGGCTGCAAGCTACCAGTGTTTTAAAGAATATTTAATAGTGATGTGTACGGCTTTTTTTACAGCTATATTCACCTCTTGTAAGCATCCAGTAAAAGTTTAACTATAATATTAGTTACTTCATGACAAACCTGTTAGATTAAGAAGTACTTGTCATTGTGGATTAGTTGTTAGAGAATGATAGTGCTCAGCTAGGAAAGAAGGATCTAGGTAATGGAAGCTGGATAAATATAAACAAAGACTGATCATATTATCTGAAAAAGGCTCAAGGTGATTCTCTTTAAAGAGGAAGGATTTTTTTCAATGTTCTATGTGTTGGAGAATATATTCTCTTGGTAAATTCCACAGTGGATGGAAAGGAAAGTCCTTTCTTAGATGAAAAACATGTTTTCCTTCCAGTATTTCCTTCTAGTACTTTGTTGGTCTTTAGCCATTTCATCATTTGCAGTATGTACATACCAAGAAATCTTTCCTTTAAGAAAATGCATAATTTTTTATTTTATTGCTACATTAAATGAGACAATCGAAGCTGTATGGAGGGGGAAAACAGTGTGTGAATATTTCCTATGGGTAGAACTCTATGTAGGCTTCATAATGTAACTTAATTCTGTAATTTATAAACAAAACTGTGTGTAAAAATGCTGTAATATTAACTGCTTGTAAAATTTCCAGAAGTTCAAGTTGTTGAGGGTTTCCAATGAATGCTAAAAGAGCTTCTCTTATGTGCCCAGCAGGTATAAGTAGCTTTATATATTGCTGTCCCCACTGTAAATCTATTCAGACCACATTTAGATTTTATGTGCAAAATAAAAATAAAAATAAAAAAATTAAAAAAAAACTTCACTTTTAACCTACTGATAGGGTTTAATAAATGGACAAATGGACATCAGATTATCTAATGATGTACTTCTTTTGCTTTTTTTTTTTTTTTTTTTTTTTAAGGTAGTTTTCAATAACATTTAGAAAAGATGTGGCACACTGGCTTCCAGTTGCATGTAAATCCTGGAAAAAAAAAAAAAACATAATCCTTTGGGTACTGACACATCTCATTTCCAATTCCAGGCCAATTAAAAAATTGACAAATTAATTCATACCTAATGTATACAAAGCCCTTTGTTGTTTGCTTTGGAGACATCATGAGGAGAGAATTTGGCAATTCTTTTCAGGGATATGCAAAAAATCAGCTTATCTGTAGTTTACACAGATTTACCAAACATGCTAATTGTGCAAATTTAGAATAATGCTGACAGTAATTCCTCCTATTGTAAGCAGAGGTTTTTAGCTTTTATTACAGATGCTGCTATACCAATGGTTTATGGAATTGGCAGCTCCATTGGAAAATTCTCCTTTATTTTTTTTTTTTTTTTCGCCTGAAACAGTTCTTTTGGGGATGAAAATTGTAACTGAAATTTCCTGGCAAAGAATTCATTTCTACAATTTGAGGATTTTTATAGGAAAAGGTGAAGGACCCAGAATTAGTGGTTTTTTTTTTTTTTCATTGGTAGGGAGAAAAAACCCAACAAACTTCACTTAATTTAGTTTTTATCCCCAAAGGTAGAGAAGCACTTAACCATCCCTCTTCCCATGAAAACAAACAAAAACCCAACAAAACACCCAAACCAAACAACAATAAAAAATACTTAAACAAAAAGCATTATAAAGATGAGTCTGATTATAAGAAGTATTAAACATTATATCTATGAAAATGTGTTTGATGCTCCAAAATTCAATCAACGAGATACAGAACAATTAATTGTAAATATACACTTTATCAGGGGATAAATTTTACCCCCATTTTTATATATTGTATCTCAAATGTATAAAAATTCACATTTGAGGCAACATTTTTCTGAGTAGCATGTCAGTATCCAAAGGAATAATTTTACTAGAACTCGTTACACATCTTGCCATATATATAAATAATTTATCTAGTACATAGACTGTATATTTTTGTGTATGTTTTTTTTTTCTTTTTTAGTCATTTAACTTATTTTATCTTACTTGTGTGAATTTGTGGAGAAAACAATTCTATATACAATATACAGTAAAATGCTAGTTACATGATTAGATTTGTTCCATACGGTGTAACAATAATAAAGGAAAACCTTTGCCTTCAAAGTGATGTGTCACACAGTCGAGTCTAAATTATTTCCCCCCTCCAAACTCATGCTTGTTGCACCCCTGAGTTTTGCAAAAAGGATTATTTCTATATTGTAAAGCAGCTAATGCTAAAATAAAAACCAAACAAACAACAAAAAAAACCTGTTAAAGAACCGAGTCCAACTGTTTGAAGTAAAAGATGCTGTTTCTTTGTTTTCCTGAGCTGTGCTGTATTCTGAAGTGTAACTTAATTCTAAAGAATAATTAAGCATGTCTGCCTGGCCAGACAGAGACTGCAGCACCTGCTCTGGGGGCGAGCTGGCCGGATGCAGGGTCATTTAGCTAATTAGCATGGCAAGGAGCCCGTGCTAATGGGGGCTGAGGATTCTCAGTGCCAGCACCAGGCAGCTCACACAGCATCAGTTCTGTGGTGCTGAGCCCAGCCAGGGCTCTGGGCTGGACCAGAGTATCCCTTAGCACACCTTTGCATCCCTTCACATCCCTTAGCACCCCTTTGCATCCCTTCACATCCCTTTGCACCCCTTAGCATCCCTTCACATCCCTTTGCATCCCTTAGCACCCCTTTGCATCCCTTCACATCCCTTCACATCCCTTAGCATCCCTTTGCATCCCTTCACATCCCTTCACATCCCTTAGCATCCCTTAGCATCCCTTCACATCTCTTAGCACCCCTTTGCATCCCTTCACATCCCTTCACATCCCTTAGCACCCCTTTGCATCCCTTCACATCCCTTTGCACCCCTTAGCACCCCTTTGCATCCCTTCACATCCCTTTGCACCCCTTAGCACCCCTTTGCATCCCTTCACATCCCTTTGCATCCCTTAGCATCCCTTCACATCTCTTAGCACCCCTTTGCATCCCTGGCCCCACTGTGCCTGCAGCTGCTCAGGGTTTTCCTGAGAAGGGAAACTTGGCTCTGTTGTGCCCTGAGCACGCTGTACTCCATGGGGAATTCCATCAGCCCAAACCCACCACTATCCCCCCTGCTTCCAGCAGGGTCCAGCCAAAGGCAGAGCTGAAATATTTCCACTGGTAAAGGTTGTGATGCCTGGAGAGGCTCCCTGGGACAGAGTTAAAGGAATAAATCAGGGATTTATTAAAAGGCTTCAAAGGATTCACCTTGGGCAGAGCAAGAGCCTGGCTGTGGCTACACCCAGGATGGACTCAGAGTCACGAGTTTCACACTTTTATAAATTTTGGTCCATTCCCATACTGGGTTCATTGTCCCATCCCAGCTCCAGGCTCTGCAGTCCCACCCTCCCAGATTCTCTCCTCCATTCTCTCTGTTTGCACTTTTTGGGGCTGGAGCTGCCCTTGGCTCTGGGCTGGGAAAGGATTGTTTTGTGTCACTGAGCTGGGAGGAGAACTTGGAACACTTTATATGATGTTCAGAGTCACACACCAGTGCAGTGCAGAGTCTGGAAAATATGAAAACTGAAATCGAAGGCATCAGTTGATTAGTTCAAGGTTGTTCGAGTCAAGCTGAGGTTTTAAAGTTGGAAAATTTATGCTTGGCTTTATTTGATTTCTCATGTTTTCCTTTTGCAGGTTGAATACTGACCCTTAATCAATGATAAGCAATTAAATGATCACACTGCAGTTTATACTACCCTGATTTAGCAGGGTAAACAAATGGGAAGGAATTGGTTTGTGCAGACACAAAGTAAAGTTGAAGGCAAAGATTTTATTTGGTATACATAGGAAAATTGTGTATAACTTATGTTATCCCTAGTGAGGAAAGAGATTGACGATTTCTTGTAAATATTTGAGTTTGTATTTCTGGGAAATCTCCCTGCTCTATGGCATACTACAGGATCTGGAGTGTGCAGTGTATGTCTGTGTATTGAAACAGCCCTAACCACACTCTACAAACAATGCAGCTGGACACCTGTACTACAGTCCAGCAGCATTTAAAGTCCAGTAAATTTACAGTAGTTCTATTTCAGGTTTCTGTACAGCATGTTGTCTTGTTAATTACAATGCTTATTAATAAACTAGATCCACAAAAGCAGTTTTCTCCTTTGCACTGTTTTCTTTGGGTTTCTGAAACATAAGTTGTTTTAAAGTATTCCCCCAGCAATTTTCTCCCATCTTCAGCTTTCCAAATTTCCTTTTACTGGGAAGCCCCAAACTGTCAGAAAGTCAAGAAAATTTAACTTTATTTGCAGTTGCTTCATGCACCTGGTTAGCAGGTAAGCAGTAAAAATATTCACACACAATGTGTACAGCAATTGAGCTTTATATAATCAGAAACATCTTCCTTTTCTGTGCCATTTCTCTTTGTACCAAGCTCCCTCCTTGTACTATGCCCCTGATACATTTACTTATAGAAAATCATTATGAGCTGGAGGCAGGAGTGTTTATGGTGTTTGCTTTGTTAGAAAATATGCTATTTCTAATTGAGAGAACATGGTTAATGAGTTGTTGTTGAGCTAAAGGGATTATCCTCTCACCATGAATGTGATATAAAGAAATAACCATCAGACAAGGAACTAATGAAACAACATTTCATGCATTTTTCTATCTTATTTTAGTCCATATTTAAAGAGCAGCTCTGGTTGGCCTGACACTAAGGCAGTAATATCTTATTCTTTGATGCAGTAATGGCTTTTATGTCTGCAGGACCCTTTCAAGCAGGAAAATATTATTTGTTTTGGCAACAGAATCGTACACAAGTGGATTCCCTTACAACCAATAACTGCTGACACATCAGTTTCTAGGCTAGATAATATATTCAACCTCCAAATTAAGAAAATGGATGGAAATTTATGGAGCTGAAGGGTTTCCCTGGTTTGGATGGGGTTGGCAATATTTGGATGGGGCTGGCAATATTTTGCAGGGCCACCTCTGGAGGGAAGGCAAGTTTGGAATTTCACAGAGATCTGGCAAGACAAGAACAGAGCAAGGCAGGTGTGTGGTACCTGGAGAAGTGCAGAATTTTGTCCCTGCAGGGGAATTGCAGAATTGTGCTCCCCTCGTTCTGCTTTCCTCCCTGCAGACACAGGGAGCACCTGGAGCCTTGTTCTGGAAAGTGGAAATTTCTGAACCCCAGGGATTTGCTGGCCAGCCCTACAAATTGCAACATTTTCACCAAAATGCTCAAAAAACATCTCCTGCCTGTAGGATGGGCTCCAACTTCTGCTTGGTCATTTGGGCTGAGGTAAGAGCTCATTAGAACATGCACATGGATTTGTATATAAAAGAACATTTATTTCCCAGCAGCAGAAAATCTGGGAGATGTGCTGCCTATGTGATATTTCAGCATTTTTGCCTTTTCCTCAGTTTTTTCCAGGTGTGGCCTTGGGGCTGAGCTGGAGCTGGATCAGCCCTGACTCTGCTCCTCCTTAGAAGTGCCTCGTGTCAAGCAGTAGAGGAAATGAGCTAGAAGGATCTTCCTGCAGCAACCAGAGGACAGCTCTCCTCCCCTGAATGGTCAGGAAAATCATGTTTTAAGAAGGTATTTATGGATTCTATTTCTGCTGGTATTCCTATTCCACTATGAGAACATGCATGTCTCATAACAGTGGGACTAACAATGATTTCCACTCTTATTTTTATTATTTTTGTGATTTCGATATCTTTTGCTGGTGCTAATTTAATGCTCAAAGCTAAAGCTCTAACAGTAGATATGTTTAGGATGTGACAGCTAGGTCTTCATGTTTAATTCAAAGCAGAAACCAAAATCTGTAGGTCCTTGCATTCATTCTGTTTTCACTACTGAATTGGTGCTACCTCTTCTCCCTGTTTTTCTCCACCAGGATTAAGTCTGTAATTATAAAAAGGAAGGTTCCTGTGTACATCCATCCATGAGACAGATGAATGAGGTGCCTGGGAGCTCTGTACTAGATTTTAACCTGTAGCTGTAAGCCACCAGCTGTGATGTGTTCTAGAGCAGATGAGTAGGATGTGCAAAGAAAAAAAGACATTTTCCAAGGCACTGAAATGGAGTTACTCATTGCCACTGCAGCTGTTCTGCATGTAGTAAAAGAATTGATTAACATAATGAGATTAAACTAAGAGAAATTGCTTTTAACCTGTGCTTAGCTTGAGTTGTTGTTGAGTTACCAGAGATGATAAAAGGCTGTACTCAAAAGCTTGTCTAAACTTTCCAAAATTCAGCTCTTCTATAAAGGATGTGCAGTTTTTCTTCTCTGCTGTGTAGATCAAGCTTCTGTGTACAGAGGGGAGTTAAAACCAGTCTGAAAAATGAAGTGATTTTAAGAGAAATGAGTGGGTGGGGGGAAAAGTGAATATTTGAATACTTTTGGGAAAAAAAAAAAAAGACACAGCAAGCAGGAAAAATGAGCAACTTTTCCAGCTAACAGGTACACTGAGATCCACTGGGCTGTCTGCAGTGCAATGCTAATTTTATTCATTAGCATTTTATAGATATGTAAAATTTTTGGTTTGCATAGAAATATCTGTTAAAATCAATATAATCAAGATCTGTAATGACAAAGGAGACCTACTTGGAATTCTTTTAATACTATTTAAAAAGGCTTTTTCCCCAGGAAATCTTACAGGCTAATTTCTAGAAAATATAAAGGGACTCTTGCTGTTGCTGTGCAAATGCTTTGAAGTGTTTCAAACTGGAGAGACCAGATTGGAGCAGGATGATTTAAAAACTGAAAGCTGATGGAAAAGATACATATCAATCTACATGTAAGTATAGACACTCCAAATGTAATTAGCATTGTTTTCAAAGTTCATCTCTGTGTGGGAGACAAATGTGAGCATTGGGTATCACGCTGGTTACTATAGATAATCTGAAAATATTCATCATTTTATGGAGGCGTGCACAAAGTCAGAGCTTCCTGTCTTGGCAGATCCAAGCTGCTGTTTGTTTGTTTTAATTGCAGCAGAGACATTTAGCACCCTGCCTGCCTGGTAATGTAGGAAATGTAACACAAGGCCTTGACATCTGAAAAGCAAAGACTGTCTGAGCTGGCTCATAAAAATGATGCTGGGGAAATTGGCAAAGAAAACAAGTCTGTGAAATTCTAAACAAGCCTTTTAAATGCAGGAAAAAAAAAAAAAAAAAAGAATCTAAAGGGTCACATTTGCAGCTTATGTGCTGCAGATAATGTGCTGCACAGCTCCTTCCCCATAAAGCAGAATTGTCACCGTGAGGCAGGAGAAGATTGAGCCTTTTGTTAGCTGGAGTCACTCTCCTGCAATGATTGCACACAATCAATCTACTTGGGTTTTTAAATGCTTTTTATCAGATTTCAGCCTATTGACTCAAAAGTGTGTTTCTTGTCAGTGTAAAACTACTGAATATTAAAGAAAAGATAAAATTTTCCAACCTCAAAGCTGTCACTTCAGTCTACAAAAGGCAGTTATTGAAGCCTATTACTGTTTTGGCAGTGCTTGTCTGAAATTCCCTCAAAATATGCCACTAAAATTCAAAGAAAGGACTACAAAAACACTAATATTGAAGATATATGCTGTAAAATTTGAGCAAATTTGCATAAAAATATTCATTGCATATAAGAGATGTAATGAAAATTCAGGAATCTTAATGTTTACTCTATGTAGAACATCTGATGTGAGTACCTGAATCTAATTACAATGAAAGGAAATCTACCCAGCAGGCTGAATACAAACAAAAAATAAATAAATACACATTTGCCTATTAGCTACTGCAAGAAAAAAACAAAAATCTGTGTGCTTCTAATTAGACACAATAGCCAAGGATAATTAGAACACCCATAATTTTAGGGAGCTTTTTTATCAAAGTTCATTGTCTAAAGAATCTCTAAGCTGGGGATAGAGGAAAAGGAACCTGGAGGGGCAATTCCTTCACTTGGAAAATTTCAGAAGCTCCAGTTGAGGATGGAGAGAAGCTGGAAGATAAAAATTACATGTCTGCCTTTCAGATGGCTGAAATCAGCTGAGTCCAAGCCCAGAATCTTCATGCAGGTTGGTGTTCTAAGTGTGAAAAGGAGTGTGATGAGTGAACACCAAACATGAGAACACAACCCTCTCCTCCAGCAGGACCCACCCTGTCAGGATGGTTTCCCTGCCAGGATACACCTGGGAGTGTTTTCACTCTTGTCACAGGGCTGACATTTGATGGGTGCAAAACAACAGAGAGTTGGGTTTGCACTAAAGCCAAACTGGCAAATATTTGTTTGTTTTTTGTAAGTGTTGCTTAACTAGCAGAAGGGAGCAGAGCTGTGTGCTGCCATGGATCTGATGCACAAGCTGAGTGCAGTTCATGGGTTCATTCCCTTTCTTCACCCCCTTGCTCAATGCTGTGCTGGCACTTCACCCTGTTGTGTGGCAAGTGTAGGAAAGCCAACAGTGCCATGTGCACCTGTACCAAGCAAAAAGATTAAATAATCTTTCTTTTTGTGCAGGGGAAATGTCAAGAGGGAGGAAGAAATCTGCAAGAAGCATCGCTGCTGTTAAATGGTCTTGTCTCTTCATGACAAAAAAGAAAGCTCTTCTGGAGTGGGAAAATGTATTTTTATGAGTTTATCTGCTTGCTAACTGCTTACATTTGAACAACCTGTGGCTGCAAGAAGGCAAGAAAAGTGTTGTCTCAGTGAAATTGCTTTCCCACAGCATCATTTGTCACCAGGACAGAGGGCACAGAGGAAGAGCCCTTCAGTGAGGAGCTCCTGTGGGACTGACCCAGGTGGCATCACCAGGTCTCCTTTATCTGGGAATCTCTTGGAGCACCATCATCCACTCTGCTCAGCAGCACAGCTCTGACAGTGCCATTTCCAACAGCAAAAGTTCTAAACTCTACTTTTCCATTGAATGGTTTTGATATTTAGCAGCTCCTTCTGGGCACATCTCAAACTCCTCCTCACTGGAGTTTCCCAAGTTTACTTGGGAAGACAGCACCATTAATTTTTCACAATTTTTTTACTAATTATTAATTCATTATTTTCTGGACTGTGTCAACACTGCATGTTCTCCACATGGCCAGGAATGAAGTGCCAAAAGCTGCTCCACAGCAGCTGCCATATCCAAAATATGTCTCACATGCTGCAGCACATGGCACTAACATTAGGACTGAAATTGCTGCCAGATTTGGCAAATTTCTGCTTCCCAGAATCTCAACTCATGAGATTGCCAGGAACACCTTTTAGATAAGGTCATATTTGGCTGCAGTTGGTGAAAACTTAATTAAAGTAACACCAGCTGCAGTAATACCAGTAGCAGGGAGTTTGTGGCAGATGCAATGGGGATTTTAGTCCAAAAAAACATCTTTAGCAGTGTTCTCCAATTCTTCAAGGGTAAATGACCTGAGATATAAGTTTCAGATGGGAAATATGCACAGGCAGTAGCAGTGTGGGTGTTGGTATGAAGGCAATAATGCCTTTACCTGGTTCTCAGCTCAGCTGGACATAAATCAGCACTGCAAAGTAAATGTGCACTCTGTATTTTTTTATATAACTAAATCATCTTCTCTCTACTTTATTCTTCATATCATAAACCTTTTTAACTACCCCAAAATTTTCTTACTGTGAGTTATTCACCTTCTGGAGGAATTTTCCCCTAAACTTTAGTTGCTCAGCCATAGTTACTTTCACAGATCAGGTGTGACATGAAAATGTCATAAGAACAGATATAAATTCAAGGAACTTCTCGTGATTTCAGTGCAGGAGGTTCATATCCAGAGAGGAGAATTATTCTTTTATACAGCTACATTACACTTCTTACCTGGAAGTGCAGGTACTTGATGAAGTTACATGTTCATATTGTATTTCATGCAGATTTTATAACTTGCTTTGGCATTTTCTCAAGTAGAGTCTGTGGCAGCTGTAATACCTAAAGGCTCACAGATTATTCTGCACAGGAATGTGCCCATTTCTGCTCAGTTTATGAACACTAACTTAAACAGGCTGAATTTGTGACTATTGATTCCATAACTTTCAGTTACCTTAAAGGGTTTAGAATTAAGTGATCAATTGAATGCTGACCCTGGAGAGAGGCTTTGGCTGTTCAGCATAAGCCTAAGAAGTTTTACATAAGTAGATTTTAACTATATTGCTTGATAAAAGAGCTGAATTAATCAAAGTTATTGTTACCTTGTTTATTTAAGTTAAAAAAAAGAATAACTTGTGTGTTTATTGAAGAAAAATTGTAGTAAAATTTCATTTTACTTTTGAAATATGTTAATGTATAGTAGTGTTATTACTGTAGAAAATTATATGTATTGAAATAACACTGACAAAGGTGATTTGTACAAACCAATGTTACATCCCACACTTCTGTCCTTAAGCAGCAGAGGTAAAGAAAAGATGGAGAATATAATAAATTCATGGTAATACCATTGAATATTGTGGAATTTTGTTCCTTCCTGGCCTTTCCATGCAACTACCACAATTTCAGCAACAAATAAAATGATTTTAGCAAAAATGGGAACAGATGCACCTCTCCATTTCTATTTAAGGGAGCTTGCATTCTAGAGTAATTTAGACATGATGCTAGAAATTAGGATAGCAAAAGTAATTGAGCCTTTCTAATTTTAATATAATTATCAACAAGTGAAATTAAGAGAAACCAGTTAAGCTGAGTGCTCAAGGAAATGCAGCCAATAGAGAAACTGTCAACAAAGCACATCCTGCTTTCTAAAGCTGCCATGAAATCTTAGGAGTTGAATTCTGTAATGGAATGAATTAGCATTAAAATTTATATTATCATGATAACTTTTATAGTCGAGTTATGCTGTCCAGCTGTCCCTTCCAGAGCTTTCCTCTCCTTTGAATGCAAGCTTTCAAGTGCTCAGACTTTGCAGAAGTGATTTATTTTTCATTTGCCATAACTAACATTACTACTTGTCAAGGTAATTTTATTTGGCCTTCTCCCACTGCAATTTTCCAACAGTATTTGATAATCCTTGTACTACTGCATGAGAATAGTTGAAGATTTTCTCCAAAGAGATACTCATCACTGAGAAGGCAGAGAATGAGAGTGCCTCCTGTCATTTGAGGCACAGAAAGCTGTGCTGTAATTCTCTGTCATTGCATCATCTGCTCAGCCCAGGTTATTCACTCTTCTGCATTATTGAGAATGTATTTTTCCTCCCTGAGAAATAGCAGTTGTAACAATTTCCAAAATGACAGCTTAAGTGACTCCATGGTTCTTTAATATCTATTCAGAACTCTTGTCTCCTTGCAAATTTTCATTGCTTTCTTTAAAAGCAGCCTGTGAGAAAGGTAATACATTATTAATGCTACATGTCATAAAATAAAATAAATACTTACCTTTTGAAGAAGCTGATCCACTAATCAAGAGTAAATGAATGCACCTGAATTATTCAAAGAACCTCAAATAGTGCAACTTGTACTCAAATTGAATATTGTGAATAGAATATTTGCAACACAACAGAAAGAATTTCCAGGCATATTGACTCCTCCATTTTCATAGCAGCAAATTGGATTTTTATTCTTCTTTTTGACCACTTTAAATATTTTGCCCACCTTGCCAAGGCCAAAAGGGTCCAGGGTAGGTTTTGTCACTTTGTCACCTTTAAACAATTTCTTCAAGCAATGTTTCTGTTGATGAGAGCAGTTGCTGGGGCAGGTGCTCCATGTTTCACAGGAAGCAGGTAGGGCTCCATTCCTGAGCAGCAGAGCTCTGCCAGGCTGGCACTCGTTGAACAGCTGTGCAAAGAACAGGGGAAATGCCACCACTTGTTGGGAGAAAGGGAGCACTGCTGAGCTGGCAGCATTTCCAACCTGTGAGTGACAGCATCAAGGGCAAGGCAGGAATGAGAGCTCAGGCAATTAATTAAAAACAGCTCCTGCAGCCAGAATTTGCTTCCTCCCTATTACAATCCATTCATGTCAATGAAGTTTCTGGCACTGCTTCAGGAATTTTTCACTACAGCACCCTGTTTTTATACCACATCCCTCACAGATATTTGCATTCCCCAGCAGTTTTCTTTGGGGACAAAAAAAAAAAAAAAAAAAAAAAAAAACTTTGTCCTTGCACCAAGTTCTGGGTCATGTTCAGGTTGTCATTTCCTTTAGGTGGTTTTATGGAATAGATTCTCTTGGATTCAAACAGATCTGCCCAGGAACAATTAGGAATGTCAGATTGGTAAAAGCAATGATATTCTTCACAAGGAAGTAAAAGAAAAGCAAAGAACAGAGTTTGTGATTCTGTTCCTCACTGGTTCAGTGATCCAGTCTCAAATCTTTGGGATAATCAAGTCTCCCTTCTCAGTTTAGTTTGCCCATCCAGTAAATTCCTGATTTCCCAGCGTTTCACTACAAACAAAATTTTCTCAGGGAGAAGAAAGGTAGGAGGGGAGAAAGATACCTTCAAGAAGACAAACAAATAACATCTCAAAATCTGAAAAATAATAGTATGTTGCTGTCCTCATTCATTGGGGCTGGAGAGCTGCTGGAATAATTTGGAACAGCTTTATGTGAGCCTGAAACCAATGCTGATATTTTCTATATTCTAATATCAGTGTGCTGCTCAATAAATCACACAGCTATGTTTGATTTAAAGAGCATCAACAGCCTGGAAGTTCTACACTTCTGAGCAGGAGTTGGAGCTGCAGATGCCATTGGGGAACTGGAGATTTGGCAGGCATTCCTTGACCCATGATCCCATTACCAGAGATTCCAAATTAATGCTCAAATCAAGTAGCAAGTTTCAGACCTCAAACCTGGTCCAATTCCTGTTGCAATCAATGGGTTGTTTTTTTTTTTCCCATGGAATTCACTGGCCATCTGTTGAAACCAAATGTGTTTTGTGTTTTGTGACAAAAAGAGTAAAAAAGAAGAAAATTTTTCATTTCAGACAGTATTTTCCTCAGAGAGAAGCCACAATCTGGAGCAATGGGATTTACAAACCCCTTTTCTTCTGTCCTGCAGGAACAAAATGTCTCCAAATACCAATATTCCCATTAGCTTTATGTGCCATGCCTCTGGAATAAAGATATTTCCTGGTTGTGATTCAAAAACATTGCAAAAATCTGCAATAATCTTGAAGAAAAGCAACTTCTGCCTGGAGAATATGCCAATTTCCTTCAGAATTTAGCATTAATCTGGGAACATTAAGTACACACTGTGCTCTATCAGATTTCATTGAAATGTAAGAGAGGCACTTAAGTGTTGTTATATTTTTCTACTCAACTTTGATCATATTTACATGCCTTTACAGATTCCTTCACCAATTGTTTTAAGCTATATACTACATGAGTGATACACTGTCTGTACATTTACATACAAAGAGACAAGTTCTTTTTCAATATAGAGTGAGCAGGTCAAAGCAGATGCAGACAGAATGTATTTGTCACATCTTCTATTCAACCTCATTTGTTTTTCCATCTAAGTGTATTCATCATAAATCTACTAAAACATGCTGGAATGCACTGGAAGGGCAGCCTCAATAATGTCAGGAGATTTATGTTAGCAGGACTAGGTTTTAACAGCAGCATCACTTTCCATTTCAAGCCTGTGATAAAACCTCTGCTGCTGTTTGAGGGCTGTCTGACAAAATATTTCCTTGTTTCAAACGTGGCAGGGAGATGAATGATTGGGTTGGCAGAATGCTGCAGATAAAAGGTTAGGAACATTCTTTATCCAGATTATTTTCTGAGTATATCCTGGAGTGAAATATAGATTATCCTGTATAAATCTGGAATCCTTATTCACATGTTTTGCTAGGTGCTGGAATTTTCAGGACCTGAGCCATCAGAACCAATACCCAGTGAAGACAACCAAAAGATTTTCATCAGCCTTCAGTGGACCTTAAATCATGTACAAATGCATAAGGTTTCTCTTACAGCATTGAAAATATATCTTAGTTTATTTTATATATTTTATTTAATAGATGTCTCACTACCATCAAAAGGAAACGTATTTACTGTTAGTTAGTAAAATGAATGATTACTTTGAAGATTAACCACCTTTCTTCCTCTCCTCAGTAGTCTGAGTATACCTTGCCCTGCTGTTAGTATTCTTCTCACCACCTTTGTCCTGTCAGAATATTCAGGGTGAATATTAAACCAAGCAATTTCTTTATTTATAGTGTATTTTTCATACAAGAACATGTCTGGATAAAATTACAATTTTTTCACAGTGGTCTGCTCTCTTGGTGTGCTTTGATTTTGAGACCAGTGTCTGGCAAGCATCAGTCTAATCTCTGGTAGAGGCTGAATTTGGCAGCTGCACAGAGGGAGCTCTGGCTGGATGGAGGAAGGGCTGCCTGGCAGAAAACCCCTTTTCTGGATGAGTTTGGTCTATCCTGCTTGTGTCATTTGGAAGGAATTCAAATCCTAGTAAAAACAGTTTGTAAAAAATGGTTTGAGTATGATATAGAGAACAAAAAGCATTGACAATGTTGGGGGAAAAGTATCACACTTCCCTGTCTTATCAGTCAGCCATAAAATGTAATTGGCCCAGCTGTACAGCATGGCACCAATCATTAGGGTGACATTATCCTGTCCTCACTCATTTCTTTCCTGCTCTGTCTACAGCTCTGAGGTGAGCTGCTATTTTTAATTCTGAGAGCTCTCATATGCCAGGTCCCACATGGACAGATGCTGTTCTCAGTCCTGCTCAACATCTGCCACATCTGCAGCAGGGCAGGTTCTACTCTCAGCAGCCAGTGCTGAGAGTGCAGCTCATTTTTTAGGAACAAACAGCATCACTCTGAGTGACCAGAGGAGGAAGAGCTGGCTTGGGACTTTAGAAGAGCTAAAAACCTGGGATCTTTCCTCATGAGCAGACTTAGCTGCAGCACAAGCAATCTTAAATCAATTCAGGACCTGCATCCACCCTGCAGCCACAGGTTCTTTGGGTCCTGTCACTCTGTAATGGCATGGGCAAAGTGGCAATGAACTCAAAAGTGGAGTGATTAGAAGTATATTAGAAAATGATGAGTGGTGTCTGACAGGTGAAGAGGAATTAATTGCCCATCAAAGAACTAGAACAAAACTAGCAAAGAGTTCAGAGGATGGCAGGAAAAGGTCTGGCATTCCTGCCTACAGCTGCTGTCAGTGCTTAGAGCTTAATGGGTTCAAGGGACACACAGCAAATCCTCACAGAAATCCCCTGTGGTTTTTATAAAATATAGGAAAGATGTCAGCTCAGCAAATGCTGAAGCTACAAATGGTTCTGTACAAATGGTTCACATCCTCAGACAGATGCAGGAGGAAGTGCTGCACCCACTTTAGCATTTTCTTGGTGTCTCATCGAGTTGTACCTGGCCTGGGTGAGTCAGACCTGTGGCTTGCAGCCACCACAACCCCCCTGATGGTCCTTGTCCAAAGCCATCCCATCCCTCAGGCCATGGGCCAAAGGTCTGGGTGACAATGAACTGCTCAATCTGTGTTTGCACTGGAATAACTCAGAGAAGGGCAGTTGAGCAACAAACAGATGTGAAACTTTGGGGAGTTCTTCTTCCTCTGATTTTGGCTTTGTTCTGCTCCTCACAAACTGGGCTGAACTGTGCTTCCATCACTGAGGTGTGTTGAGGATCCACATTGGTATAAACAGGAGGATCACCCCAAAGAATTGACACTTAATTCTAGTTAATGGGTGTTCTTTCACTCTCCAACCTTTGTTGTCTTTGGGACAGCCAAAGAAATCAGTTTGCTCTGCATTTGGAAGAGAAAACAAAGGGGTGATTTTATTGCTGTCAACAGCTGATGAATGGGAATTTCTAGAGATATCCATTGTAGGAAGGTGAATTTTGTCACATGAGCCTTTTCTTTTTTTAATTTAGTTGTCAACATGACTGTTAATTTGTTTTTCCTGACAGTTTCTATAGAAGTCTGACTTCCAGACAAGTTATTTCTCTACATCTATCCTGGTATCCTGAAATTTGGTACCATGTTTGTCCCTTCTCTGTTCTCAGTGATTTTCAGTCAATGATTGTTCACTGCTGTGAGTGATTTTTCTATTTGACTTCTATTAAAAACATAGACAAGAATGGTTTGGTTCTTGCCATTTGATATTGTTCCAAATGTAAAAATGTCCCAGAATCTCTTCTGTAGTTATTTCAGCTTCAGACAGATTTGGGGGTTTTTTTAGATACTTTTTTTTTTTTTTTTTTTTTTTTTTTTTTTTTTTTGAGGATTCTGGAGTAAGAATTGCCCTCTTTCTGATACAGAGACCATCTATAAAGAATTTGGCTTCTCTTGGAGTTTCAGCATTGACATTATAGATTTTTAAAGGGTTTTCTGCTTTGTTCTTGTTGTTTCTTAAACTCTTCTTTGGTTGACTTATTGTGTTCAAACTCCCAAAGCTTTATCAGCACTTCATTTTTAATGGGTGCCTTACCTTGTCCAACAAGCTTTAGGGAAGGCTAAAACATTTTTAAGATCTTTAAGGAAATGGAACCTTGTTTGAATATAGTAAAATATGCTTATTTCCCCTTTGCTATTTAATTTGATTTCCCTAAAAGGTCACTTTTTCTCTCTTTTTTTCTTTACAATAGTCTATATAATGTCAGGCACTTTGCTGAATAGGGAAAGATTTAATTAGAGACTTAAATATTCTGCTGATTCGGAGCTTTATAACTCCAACTTCCCCACAGTGTGAGTGATAATGTATTGAGTAAGAAGAAGAAAATTTACCCCAAACACCTTGACAATTAGTTAAACTTCATAAAAGAGATCAAAGCTCAATTTAGCAATTTTCACTGCCTTTCTCCCCCCCCTCATTTTCATCTAGCTAATTCTTTGGGCACACTTTTCTTTCCAGTGTAGCATACAACACAAAATGACCCTGAAAGCAATTTTCTTCATTTCTGGTGAATTATGAGTCGAGGGATTTGAAGTGGTTATCTTGGTCCTCCCTCCCTTATTGTTCATTAATTATAACACTGCTGTTCAGATAGAGATTTATCAAGTAAACTGAAACTCTCACTTTCATTTTGGAGGGCTGGTTTTAGATTTGCCAAGGCTTATCTTGATCTCAGGTCTTCCTTTTAAATTAGTTTCCCCGGGGTTCTGAAGTTTTATCAGATAGGGGAACAGTAAACAGTTGTTCAGATTTCAAGCCCTAATGTTTCAGATTAAAGCCACAAAGATTTCCTCTCCTGCTCCAAGTTGCAATTGAAGCAAAACTGCCAATTCGGGATTTTCTTCAGAAAGAGATTCTTCTTTGTAGGAGGAAAATAAATAAAAGCCTGTATTTATTCAACTTTGCTTTATTTAAAGATTAAATGAACTTGGAATAAAAACTGCTTACTTTACAGCTATTTATTTGCTGTAATGCACCAAATCTTTCTAACATACTGCCCAAATCTCTAGTCAGAACATACCCAAAATAGCTTCTGAAGCATAGAGCATTTTCTTATTTTGGTTAACGATAAGCTCTCCATCCCAAATTCATATACCTAGACAGAAATAACAGCTCAACATTTGGTTTGATATAAAACAAACTAGCCAGTTGGGGAAAATTTAGTCAGAAATGCCTTTTTGCTAACTGGGGGATTGGCCCATTGATGAATAATTGCATTAGGGATCCTGATGCTTTTGCTGGGGATGACTTTGGGATGGCTGTGAAGGTGTGAATTGTGCAGGAATAGTTTGTTACTGATCTCAGTGAAGGAAGAGATGGTGATGTATGTGAGGTTTCAGTATTTGAGCATTAAAAGGGGAATAGCCAAGGATTAGGAGCAAGGATGAAGCTGGGGTTAGGAAGAGAGACTCTGAAGCAAGATTACAGGTGGATTAAGTAATGCTAAAACTCCACTGAGCTCAGGTGATTATTTTTTGGGTCATTTCTTGATCTCTTCATAGCTTATTTGTGCAAATGTTTTTGTCCTTCAGTCACAGTCCTAAAACCCATCCATTGAAAGGCAGAGCTTCATCTGACACACAGAGGAATTCACAGGGATCATTCAACACTCCTGAAACTCCTCCAAATGTCACTTTGTACTTTGTGTGTGTGCAAACATGCATGTGCCAGTCTCTGCATTCCAAAGAAATAATTGCAGTCTCATCAAATCTAATATCCTTGAGCTATCAAAACACTGCAGAGCTCCCCACTCCATCCATTTCTCTCCTGTGCTCTGAGCAGTGCCCAGTTTTGGCTGCTTTTATTCTAAAAGCATTTCAAGAATATGTTCAATTCCCTTCCATCTTAATTCAGGTTATTCACCAGCAATACCTGCTTCCTTAGTTTTTACCCTTTATTTTTAATTGCTTCCTCATTGCAGAGTCAGTCATTTCAGGTGCAGGCAAAGATTGAAAAAAAAAAAAAAATTAAAAATCAATCTTTATTTGCTTCTTAAATGAAAAAAAAAAAAATCACATTCATAAATTTGAGGTTTTCATTTGAACCCATCAGTTCTGGGATTTCATTAAGTGTTTTCTGACAAGTAAAAGGCATTTCTTGATGTCTCTGAGCTTTAATGGTTCTAATAGGAGGTTAGTAACCCTCATTTGTAGATATACTCTTAAATATACATATTTATAAATGAATAAATATATGAACATGTGTAAGCACTTGCAGAAATGGGTACAAAATCTGCCTACAAGGCTGCAATTATAGGCTGGAACTATAAGTGTGAAGATTTCTGGGGGGATTGGTGCATGTGGAACATTTTATTCTAAACAAACATCCTGTGTTTCTATAATGTTTTTGTATTAAAACCTTTGATTTCTGCCACAGCACCTCCCTCAACTCTCCTACTCAAAAAAGCCACTGATGTCTTTTAGGGAAGTCTACAGGTCTAGTATGTCATCAAGTGGTTAAGAAAGGGAAATACTATGTGTTCTAGCAGAAGAAATGGGCTGTATTTGAAACTAAAAAATACCAATAAATTGTTAGAATTTTAGGAAAGGTCTGAGACATGTCTTGTATTCTAATTTTCTGCCTTTTAAAGGTCTTGCATTAAGCCAGGGATTATTTTATAAGCCATTATGCTTGGTGCCTATTAAAATAAAAAAGGCCGTTTTTCTCCCATCTAAAATTTGGAAATCAATATTCCAGGTTTCTCTCTCAGTGAAGTAGGGTGAGATCCAGCAACATCCCTGTGAGCTCAGCTTTCCCTGGGATGCCAGCAAATGCTGCATCCCTCTCTGCACCAGCTCTGAGCCCTCCCCAGCCAGCAGCCAAGCTAATTCTCACTCTGGAGGAGAGGATGAGGAGCTTTTGCCTCTTTATTCCTGTTTTTCTCTGCTTTTTCTGCCAGGACAGCATCCCTGTGCTGCCAGCAGTGCCCTGGTTTGGCTGCCCAGGGCTCATGGAGACAAGCAGCAATTCCCTCCCCTGTGCTGTGAGAAAGACCAGGACACGTGGGAGGCTGCAGTTTGTGTTTATCATTCATATTTTATGGGCAACAACTTTGATTTTCAGTTGTGAAAGCAACAGCAAGTGATAGCTGGGAAGATGTCAGAATCACTGAAGTGTTTAGCAGTGTTATTCCAGTGACTGTGCTGAAGACTGTCTGTGGAATTTGAAGCCATAAAACATAACTGAAGTCAGGTCCCTTGCTTATCTATTCAAAATGGTTGAATTCTTTCTCTGGAGATAAGTATGAAGGAAGAAGTAAAAAAGAAAAAGGTATCTGAAGGCTGAAAATAAATATATATTTTTCAATACTTTGTTTATTTGGCATTTTATGCCAAAATATAAAAGAACCCTGTGATAGAGAAAATGATGGAGAAATTGGTCTGGAAAGGCTCAGTAAGTCACCAGGAGCATCCCTCTCCTGCAAGGTGCTGCCAGCTGTCTGTCCAGGCAGAGAATTTCCCAAATTTACCTCTCTCAGCTGTTGCAGAGCTTTTGGTAATGTCTGTCTGTCTATTCCCAAATCAGATGGTAAGCTGGAATATTTCCTTAGAGAGAACATAGGAGGAGCCTTACCTTGAATATGTCTCAGAGCTGCTGTAAAGTTTTTTGAGGGGAACACAAAAAAGGGTTGGTGGAAGGTGATGGTGTCAGGATGTCTTTGGAACACAAATGGAAGAATGGCTTGGATATATAAACTGCTGTTAGGGAGTAGAAGTTGGGTAAATAGCATGGAACAGGGCAAGGAACATTTAAGCATTACAGACAATAAAATGTTTGTGTTACAGCACAAAGATTGTGCCAATAATCTCACCTAGTTTAAGTGGTCTAAAGTCTGTGAAGCACAAAAAGTGTTTAGGAGCCAGCATTAAAATCTGTATGGCACAGCAAGTGAGTGCCTGGAAAGATTTAACTGTCCTGAGAACACCAAAAGTGATGGAGCCAGGCCTTGAGAAGCACAAAGAATGAGAATGTTGTATTATCTTCCTCTCAAAGGATTTGTTGTCCACCCTGCTAGAGCAATGTTCCTTTATTTGACCGTATTGTCAGACATTAACATTAAATTTTAACCTGTGAATTTTGCAGCTGCTATCAAATGAACTCTGCTAAAAAAAAAAAAAAAAAAAAAAAAAAAAAAAAAAATCTTTCTCCAGGAGAGTGAATATTCTGTTTTATTTTATGCAAGAAAACATGTATAGAAAGATGAGCAAGACTTAAGAATAAGGAAATACAATAGTTGTACTGAGTGGATGTATTTCATCCTGCTCTGCCTATTCCTACACATGGGAATTTTTATAGTAGCTTGGGAAGATGAATAGAGACAAAAACCCAAAGAAACAGAGTGAAGATACTCTGGACCATGCCTTCAACAAATTAATTAATTTAGGAGAAACAAAATTCTGGTTTATTAGCTAAAAAGGTCACTGTCACTTTGGCTAGCATGCTCTCCAATTCCTGAGTCACTGTGACCTAAAGAATGTTAATGTTACCTACAGAAGGTGACCACTGAATTTTGGTTGTGGCTACATTGACAAGACTATTTTTATTGTGTCTGCACATGCAATAAAGTCAGCTGGATTGCTGGGATGTGCACTCAGAGATGGAATCCCTTTTAAAAAGCTTTAGGGGTGTCATCCTTCAGGGCTTCACCTGCTCATCCTGAGCTGCTCTGCCCCTCAGCCTCACTGCCCCACATGGAAATTCCCCACTCCTCAGACCAGGTGGAGAAACAATCCCACAGAAGCAACTGCTAATAATAAATAAATGCAATAAATTCAGGTTTATAATCCATTGCCACCGAGGCTGTTGTTTTGTAAATGCTTCAGATCTGGCAGAAAAGCTGTTTTCTATCAGATTTAACACTGTTAAAGGCATACTAAATCCATGAGTTAGTGTGTCTACACATTTTAACAGTCATATAGAGGCTATATACTTTTCAGTGTGCTTTTATTTTAGTAAGCCTAAATTATTTTAGTCTGGGGACTGAAATAAATGGGAACATGGCTTTTTAATCATTCACTTATAGGATTTCCAGGGACTAAGAATGCATAAACACCTTCTTCTCTCCAAAGAAGAGGATTTTCTCTCTTCTTTCTCTGCAAAAAACCCAACAAAACACCAATATTAGAAGAGAGGCTGCATGAGTTCAAACTGCTAAACTTCCTTCCAGGTCAGAATGATTAGCAGAAAAGTTCTAATGCATTAAAGTCAGGTGGAAAAGAGAAGGGCTGTGAAGATCAGCCATGGTTTTATGTTCAGAAAGCCTAAACAAAGACCTAAATCTCATTGTTTAAGCAAGAGATATAAAAAGAAAGCAGAAATAGCTTAAAGAATATAAATTATTAAACTTAATAATGGGAGAGAAGAAGCCAAATGACCTTCAGAAACCACAGTGTTCTTGATTCTGAGTGCTTGCTATTCCCATCCCTCCTCTCCACAGGCTCTGCTCCACACAGGACTGGAGTTCCCTGGAAATTACAATCATTTCAAGGCCCTGCATGACCAATGTGCACCTACCTGTTATTTATATTGTTTATAACAACAGATTAAACTGCATCAGGGACCAAAAACTGAGATTTATAGGGTCATGACTTCTTGGTAATTTTCCACTTAGATTTTCTAATGAAAAAAAATTGAGCAAATTTTGAGATCATGTCTTAGTGTAAAACAGTTCTGTATTTTTTTTTTTTTTAGGCAGCTTTTTGCAAGCTCAAAATCATTAGGAAATTTTAGGAGAACATCTTGCTATTAGCACACTGCTGCCCTTTGAGGAAAGGCAGCTTGCAGATTAATGCAAAGCTACACTCCTGAACATCTGATTTTGGACACCTGAAGAATCTTATCAGACTTCTGTAGCAGTAGGATCTTGCTTTTACAAAAGAAAAGTCCTTCCAGATATTCAGGGAGGAGTGGAGGAGACCAGAAATATAAAAAAATGCAAAAAGGGAATCCTCACCCTTTTACTCATTAACCTCCAGCTCATCATTCCTAACACAAGGAATGTTTCCAGAGAGCACAGCAGGTTAGAGAAATAAGATCAGAATTTTTTTCATCTTGATACCTTTGTTGTAATTTTTAAAATAAGGACTATTTATGTCTACAAGTCCATTTGCCAAGTCTGTGCAAAATTTCTGTTCAGAGACAGAACTGCTCAAAATTCTGAGGCTCTGGGAAACAGTGGATTAATGCCAGTGAGGAACCTGGAAAATGTCAGCTGCATTCACAGCTCGAGGAGATGCATGGGTGATACCCCATTTCTCTGAGAGGGAAACACAGGTTTTGCTCAAGAAACATATAAAAATTTTAAAATGCTGCTGTACTTCCAGCAGATAAAATCCACGTGCAGAATCCTGGGCTGTTTCAGTCAGTCTGCATCTCAAGCTGTGTGCAAAAAAGAACACAAATCAATGTTTTGGTGGGGAAATATCAACGGGGGTTATAGACAGAAGAGGTTTTTAAGTTTTTCCGGAGGTAAAAGCCGATTCTTTCATTCCCTTTCCTGATACATGACAAATCTCTTACTGCGAGGATTCCTTACCAGGCTCCCCTCAGTGAGAAAAAGAAGTCGTTATCCTGCTAAAACCCTTCAGATTTCACTCAGGAGTGTTTCAAATCTTTCTCATCCTCTTAAGTTTTTTTCTTTGTAGCAGTATGAACTGTTGCTATCAAAGCAATCACCCGGTCTGTGTGTGAACAAAGAAAAGCATTTCACAGGTTTCACGTGGGGATGCAAACAGCTCAGGCTGCTGGGTGATTCCTCTGTCTAAATAATGTCCTGGTGCCTGGGAAGGACCTGGAAAACCAGAACAGGTCATTCTGGAAGCTGTAAGAGAAAATATCAACTGACCTAACCTAAAACTGAGCTGGAAGTGATTGGTCAGGGTGGTGATTATTGGTGTGAGGTGTTTGCCTTTTTACAGCAAATTAACAATTGGGATGGGAAATTTCTGGATTTTAAATCATAGGATCACAGTGTGAGACAGCTTTATTAGGGTGAGAAGCCTTGTAACTGTCTTGGTGCTAAACCAAGAGCTCCATTTTCCTTTGAAAGGGGCACAAATCTTCCTTTAAGATGGCACGGGCTTGGTTTTGGCATCTGCTTTGCAGTTCTGACTGTCCTAATGGGATCCCCTGGACTCTGGGATGGGGTCAGAGCCCCCAGCAGATATTCACCCTCCAAAGCACAAAGGGACAGCAGTGCACTGGAGCTGGGCTCCTCTCTGCTGTCTCACCCCAGCCTTGTGTTCACAGATACATTTGCACAATTAGAATCTTTGGCAGACATGCAGAATGTGCTGTTGCCCACCTTGGAAATATTCTACTGGAAACTAGGAAGTAGATCAGGATTCAAGATTCCTTCTCTTTAGGGATCAGCTGATAGCAGCTGTGCTAAATAGGATGGAGAAATCCATCCAGCTGTTTAGAGATCTCTGCACAGTCACACCTTTGGGAGGACCAGTTCTGCCTGGATTCTTGGCTATTCTGACACTCTGGTATGGCCTGCTCTGAGAAACAGAATTTTTCCTTTCTCATTTGAAGAATTTCACACTATTTCAATGCTGTTAATTTGCAGTGTCTGTTTTTGAGAGCAGGAAAAATATTTCAGATCCTTGCCAAAGGTTGATATCAGCTGAGCACATGTAAATTAAGACAGAGTTGGATTTCAACAGTGAACTATTTAAAGACATTGTCTGTCAGGAAGAGTGATTTTTTTACCTGGCCCTGCATCAACATATCCATGAACCATTAGCTCAGCACTTGACAAGACCCTGTTACAGGCAGCTGTCATATTTACAGTTTGCCACTTGGTTCTGGTGTTGTCACATCATGGGTTTTCTATTTGAATCTGACATGCCAGGCTTTGCACGTTTTCAGGAACTTAAGGAATGTGAGGGTTTCTTTTCAAAATAATGGAATGTTCATGAACATGGGAAGGTAAAAAAGGAGTGGCACACACAAGAGTGTTGCATTAAATTGTTCTGCCCATGTGAAAGAACCTCAGCCATAAGTGATGGCGTCAGACTGAGGCAGATTTCTTAAAAAATTAAAGGGGAATGCACAAAAACCAGCCCTCCACTAATGAG
This sequence comes from Erithacus rubecula, assembly GCF_903797595.1. Lineage (NCBI taxonomy): Eukaryota > Metazoa > Chordata > Aves > Passeriformes > Muscicapidae > Erithacus > Erithacus rubecula. Next base: position 2,027,025 of record NC_136667.1, on the reverse strand, counting down.
CTGCTCCCACAGCAGCACAGATTTGCCTTCTCACTGTGGTTTTGTAGCTAAATGTGGGTGTTTATACCTTGAGTTGGGTGGATTTGTGGGACAAGGATTCAGAAACCCACCAAAATGAGTGGATTGCTGGGTTCCAGTCTGATTTGAGTCACTCCTGTGAGCACTCAAACTGCCCATGGAACATAGCATGAACTTTTAACAAAGTCTACTGACATTTTGCTACCCTTCTTACTGAGAAACCAAGAGCTCATACTTGTTTGATTATGGGATAGGAAAGAGAAATGCTAACTGTGCTCTATTGTGCAGCAGTAGATATTCCCCAAGCTGCTGTCTCAGTCAGATTTTTCTGATCTTTAAGACTTTGAGCACAAGCCTGGACCAGTAAGTCACCAGTAGAGTTTCCTGCTGGTTCAGACAAGTGAGGATTCAAAAAATATTCCAGGCTTTTCCTAGGCTCCTGACCTAAAAGGAAAAAATCTCATCAAGAAGGGACTCATTATAGAAAACCATCCTCCACTACTGAAAATATTTCTACATTTTAACATAATTCTGCTCAGAAATGGTCTGCTGAATGTAGCAGTTTCCTGGGTAGCTAGTCTGGAAGCTGCATGGTGTGCACAACAAAAGGAAATTCTTTAAAATTGGTTCCTTAGGCTGCTCTGGGACTTTAGGGGGTCTGTTTAATTGGCAGGGCTTCTCTCCCCCCATCCTGCTCAGGGCTGGAGGCTCCAGCCATGTGTGTGGGATTGTGCACTCAGCTCTTTGACTTCTGATGTGTTCCCCCAACCTTGGGAGAGCTTGGTCCAGGTGACAAACTTAATTAGGGCCCTTTGTCAATCAGTGTTTTGCAGTTTGAGTCTGTGTGCCTCAATAGTCCAGAGGATGGTGAGGAAGAGGATGATTGGGCATTGAGGGAAGCACAGGAATGCTGCAGAAATGCCAGGATGATTTTTGGCAGCTTCTCTTGTCTCCTCCTTCCCTTTCCAGCCCATCTGTGCATGGCAGGAATGAATGAGTTGATGTCAGCTCTGGAAAGGTGTAAGTCAGGATGTGTGTAACTAAGAATTATGAACAACACAGATGAATTCCAGTGCATCCACTAAAGTGAAATGTGCTGTTAAAAATCCTGCACATAAAGGATAAAATGTGTCAAGACTAAAAACAAACAAGCAAGCGATTTTTAACCTTATTAAGGTCTGATGCCTTTCTGTCTAGAAGGCTTAATCTTTTAATACAGAGCTATAAAGAACAATTCCTTTTTATAGGTTATGATTGCAATCTGAGATGACTCACTGTTTGTTTATATTGCTGATGAGAGCTGGGCTGTTAATTTTACTGGATTTTTTTTGATTTGGTGGTCTATCTTGTTCAGGCTCTCATTGTATTTTCTGTTGCCTAAAACTCCTTCATGCTTCTGTGTCAGCAAGTAACTCAGCTATGTAGTACAATTTGTTGAGGATGTAGCAGTAGGAAAAGCATTGCCCCTTTCAGAAGTGACATTTGGTGTATTACCTGCATGTGCAGAATTGTCAGGGGTGTAGTTTCTGACCTGCAATGCATTATCTGCTCCACTGACTTTGGGGCTGTTTATCACCAGTGACATATTTCTCTGCAGGAACCTGCCATTCTTCTTGTGTCTGCTTTAAAACCCTAAATGCAGACATCCAGTCTGCTTTTTTGAGAGTGGAATGAAACCAGATTTTTTCTTTTTTTTTTTTTTTTTTTTTTCTTTTTTTTTTTAAACAATTCCCTTCAATGTTGTCAGTTAAACATAAGCTGCTTTTGCCACGGTAACAAATATCATGTTAAAGAGCAGAGGCACAGTTAGAGTGAAATTAATTATGTATGCTTTATGCTTGTCCAACTAACCACACTGTATTCCCAATGAAATACTTAACACATCTGTGCATTCCTAAAGTCAAATAACATCACTATAATTTGAGATTTATTTTGAGCAGCCAAGGAAAGGTTTTGTTACACCTCCAGAAAAGCCATTCTTTTGGAGGAGGCTTCTTTTTTTTATTTTTTTTTTTTTTTTCATTTGTATGCTTTGATTGTGAGCTACTTAATTTAGTCAAAGATTGTAATTGAGCTTCTTGGCAGACTGCCTGAGATTTGGCACAGTAGGAATCTCTGAGTTTGAACCTTTGGGGATGTTTTCAGAGGAACGTATGTCTTCTATTTCATGCTTTATTGTGGCAGACTGATGAGAACTTCTAAAGCAAATGACAGTTGACAGAAAATAACTCACACTGGAGTTTGTTCTCCCACTGTTGCTATTTCAGTGATGAATTTCAGATAGTCTGTTTTGTTTATGGCACGTGAGGTGTTGAAATGATGATAATAGATGGCAATGGCAGCAGAATAATTCAGTCATGGAACCAGAGGTTAAGTGTGGGAAGAACTCTTGAGCAGGAATGATTTCTGCCTAAGTAACCTGTGGCAGTCACTGGAGCAGCCTTCAGTAGCTGAAGGAGTTAAACAAGATGGATGTTATTTGACAGAGCAGTGTGTGTCATGGTCCCAGCAGACATAATAGGATGAAATGAAGAAATATGAATATTTAGGCTACAGACAAGGCTATTTCCTGATACTAAGACCTGTTCTAGCTTAAATGATCTCTCAAGGAATAAAAAAAAAAAAAAAAAAAAAAGCAACTCCTAGCAGGGAATATTTAACACCATGCTGAACAATATGCTAATCCTCAGAGGAACATTACAGAATTGTCAGCAGGATGAACTAACTGATCCCTTCCATCTCTGTTCTGTTTAATTTCAATATCTCAAAGTTTCTGCTTGGGAGAGCACGAACTCCACAGCTTCATTTTCCTGTTTCCCTGTGAACTGTGGAGTCTGCAGCCCCAGGAATGACCCAGTGCTGCAGGACATCCTCCTCTGCTTCCCCTGGACTTGCATGAGCTGACTTGTCAGGGATGGCTCCAGCTGAAGCTCTGAGCTCAATTTGCCCAATTCCATACTGAGCATCTCTGTGCTATCAACCAGCTGCCTCCATCCTGCAATCCCCAGCTCTCCAAAGATCCAGGACTTTGCAAATGGATGCACACAAACTAAAAATGCCTCTGATTCTCATCTCCTCTCTACTCACCAGGGAGAAACTGTAGGCTTTGCTTTAATATCTGCCCCCTTTTTTTTACCTCTGGAAACATGTAGGTAATTCCACTTCAATAGATTTGTGTGAAAAATGAGACAAAATTATGCTGAGAACAGTTTTTAAAATATTCTAAACTCTTCAAAGCATTGTAGGTGAGATGCAACTGCTTTTCTGCCAGATCTAGAGTGTTGCATGAATCCTTGGATATTAAGATCTGAATTATTTCTGAGAATTTAGCAAATTTCTGAGAGCAGTGATGGCAAACACCAAGAAGGGAGAAGGTTTGGCATCCAAAGACAGGGCATGGAGGTGTTTACAGGGAATTTTGGCAATGAATTGCAAATCTTCAGAATGAGACCAAAGGGGAAAGAGAGAAGTCCATAAAGACCAGAGACAGCCATAAAACACAGGTTCCCAAGCAGCACTGATGAGCAGGCAGTTCCTCATTAAGAACTTGTTACAGTACATATATATAGTCTCTATCAATTTGTTTTATTTTTGCAGTGCATCAGGTGCTTCCCATAAAATTTGAGGGCACTGAATCCTTAATTGAAATCAACCTCACATAACCCCTGCACTCAAATAAATCTTTTTTTCAGAAGTAATCAGCTAAACCTTACCTGCATAATTACATACAGAGTAGCATAAAATAAAACCTAATTGTTTCAGTAATTATAATCCTGTACATACGGTGTGCTGATCAATACACTTTCAATAATTGACCTGCCAATACTGAGGACAACTTTATTCAGAGGGATTTTTTTTACAGTTTTGAGAGTGGAAATAGTCCAAAGTTCACTGTGCTGGTTCTAAACATACAGGGGGGAAAAAAAAAAATAAAAAAATTCAATTTTGGTCTTAGAGATTTGTCTCATTTTACTATATAACTGCCCATGTTGTTACAGTCTTGATAAAAATGTGATATGAAAAAATAGGATAAAAACCTTCCATTTTGGAAGCAGTGAATTCTCCCTTGTCACACCCTGAGAAGTTGCCTGCACCTTCCCAACTCCTCCAGGTGACTCTCGAGCTCCAGATTGTCCAGGGGGAAATACAGATGTCAAAGGCAAAGTGTGATCATGTTAAATTCATAATGAAAATCTTCATTTCATTAAGAGCCAGGAGGACACAGTTCCCTCATTTGGACACACCATGAGAACAGACTAAACAGAATCATAAATAAACATTTCCAATAGCTTGACTACTGCTGGAAGCAGACAGGATCTGTTGCTGGAGGATATAAAAAAAGAGGTTTATTTAATAGAGTTCTGCAACTTCCTGGGTACATTTGAGCATGTGAAGTGCTGCAATGCATTCTAATGTGCACAAATCCCAAAATGCTCTCCTGGAGCCCCTGTGCTGATCCCTGCTTACACACTCCTCACCTGCTGGGAGCTGTTTGCTGTACACACACCAACACAGCCTAATTACAAGTCAATAAATTCCAGATACAATCCAATTAGTTGTCATAGAGACTCTCGTGTTTAGCAAATGTAACTGATCTGTTCCAGCTTGTGAATTTAAGTGGGCCAATGTTTAATTTATTTAATTGCAGACCGATATATCAGTATATTGTACAGCAGAAACAATAAATGCTTCCAAGTACAATCTATCCAGGTTAGTTTGTCTGATACTAAAGTGATTTTCTGTGGGAGAGGGTACCACGAGTCCTCTTTCTACCACTCCTCTTGTGGTGCTTCTTCTTGCAGGAATTTGTCTCTAAATGTGCACAAAACACAGTTAATTCAAATAAAATTGTAGGATACAGGCTTGGCTCTCCAGTGGATTTTCCCACTTGGGCAAGCCAGCACTGGAATGGCTGTAGAGAGACTTTTTCAGAGATGTGAGGAGGAAAGAATTGAGACCATCCACTGCAGTAGTGGTGGTTTAAAAACCCTGAATCTCTGTATCTCTGCCAAAGGTGATGCATTTCCAGAAACACTAAATAACTTCAAGAAAAGAAAACAATTAGAAGAAAACAAAGCTCTTCACACTGGGAAAGGCAGCAGAGGTGTCTGCACGAGTCTGTCAGCACTGCTGCTCTGGGGAGAGATTAGAATCCAAATTCAGTGTATAATGAATAGAGTGGAAATGTAAAATCACCCAGGGCTGCCTGGGGAGCAGCCAGTCTGCAGAGCTGGATGTTGGCTGATTGAAAACCAGCTGAGACCACTCAGGAGGGGTGGGCACCACACCATGGCACTGATTTGGGACAGAAAAAATCCTTTAAGGCAGCTCTTGTCCCATGTTCTGTGCAATTCCCTCCAGAGGTTTGTATGGGACATTTTTATCATGAACACTTCACCATTTGCACCTAAGCCAATATGTCCTTTATCATCAGATGGAGTTCTTTAAGTTCCAGGTGAGTTCTTTAGGTTCCTCAATGTGAAGCTCAGCTCTGGGGCTGTATCATGACATATTTAGCCATGAAAAATGTTCCCTGTTGGAGCTCATAATTGTGGGATGAGGTTTGCTGTTGGGTCAGAAGGGAAGAAACTTCCACTTTTACTCCAGACTGCTGTAGCTGCTTTAAATATTCCAAATGGTTGCACCCAGCTCGTAAACAGCAGTTTATCTGCTGGAGCTGAATTGAAATCTGCAGCCTTGTCTCTGGCAATAGTTGGTAGATAAGCTCTCTTTCATTTTGGAGGTGTTAGGCTCAGCATTAGTAAATTCACAGATAACTTTTTTTCCCTCCTACTGAATATGCAGAATGTGACTTAGAAGTGCCTTAAACGCTCCCCAAAGAAGGAAGATGACAGTACAGGGGAATTTATTTCAAAGCAAAATTCTATTGCTTGCAAGAGAAAATGAATAAAGTTGGGAATTCATAGCAGAGAAGCCTTAAGATTCCTCAGCTTAAAATTATTCCTCTTTACCATTCTAGTCTGATCTCTGAAGAACAGCAAAATTACCTGGAAAAAAACCTCTGCATAAATAATTGATTTCCTTTACTCTAGATAGGGATTCTTTCTGCATAAAAATAATCTTGTGGAGTACAGTTTGTAAGGCAGTAAGAGTGAAGGATTTGGACTTTTGCTTAATATACAACAGTTCTTTCTGGTTTTCCTGGCTGTGCTTCCCAGTTCTGGCAAGGAGAAACTCTTACACAGCAATAAATGATGGGTTTGATTCTGGGTTAATGATCTGAATTTATATCACTATTTGTTGCTTCTAAGGTTTTATTTTTTTTATCATGCCAGGGTTAGGTCCAGGCCATTCTGCAAAATTGGAGACTCTGGGCATGAGAATAACCCCAAGTGAAGTGAGAGAATCGTGTTCATAGTGCAGGTGTGAGACTGGAGAGGGAGAGCTGGTTCTGCAGAGAGAGCAAAAAGCCACCAGTGGCTCCTCTGAATGTGGGTCTGTGCCCAGTCCCTGCAAATGTGCATCCCTGGCCTGGCTGGGGAAAACAAGAGTGTTTATCTCCACTGCTCTCTGCACCACAAAAGAAATTTCCTAAAGAGCACCAGAAAAACTTTTAGCACATCTCCTGGTTTTATTTTAATGGAACCAGGTCACAACTGGAACTCACAGGGCACAGCATGGAACAGCTGAATTTTGCAGGGATAGGAGCAGAATAATGAGAATTAGCATTTTGTGCAGTTTTTGTATTCCTCTGCTGCCTCCCTGCCAGCACGGATGGGTGGCTGGTATTACCTCTGGTCCACCTGGAACTCAGGCCTGTCAACAAAATACAAATCACAATGCAAAATAATCAGCTCATGAAAAAGTTCAGGCTGAGATTTGTTTCTCATTTGTCACATGAAAAACAAGAAACCTTTTATTCAGGAAGCTGGAGAGAGTTTGACATTAATCTTGCTGATATGCAGGGAGAATAAATAAGGAATTTTTGTTGTTCATGTGGCATATTAATGATTTTGATGACAGCATAAGGATATTTGGCTACTGTCTAAAATTAAATTGTTAGGGTCTTGAGACTGCTTTTGCCTGCCATGGTTCTAGTAAATTTATACAATCAATTGTTATGTGATTGATAAAAGTGTGAAGAACAAGATCAAGTGTGGTTCAGACACCAGTAAAAAGAGATTATACACTTTAACTTTTATTACATCTGTTTGGTTTATTGATTGACAGATGAACACACTCGTTTCTTTTTTAATTTTTGTTTTTATCAGCAAATCATTTTGTCTCCTGTGGTATTTGTGTGTCCTACGTGTGCAATAGTTGTTTAATGACATGAATTTTAAAAAATAAATAATCCAACATACAAATAAGAAGTGACAGAGAGAAAATTGCAAGAAGCCAATTTTCTTTTTGAAAAAAGATGAGTTTTGTTTAGATTAACAATCCTCCCACGGAGGTTGAAAAATGTAGCATGAACTAAATTTAGCTGTGAATGTGTCCACCTTCTGACACAACCAACTAAATGACACTGCTCCACTAATATTTACCAGCTCTCAGGGGAAGGGCTGCTCATGACTGGTGGTAGCTGGAAAAACAAATCTGTTTTGCTTGGCTTGCCAAAAAAAATAAACAAAACAGGTTCAGGATAACCCACAAAATGTATTTTCAGATGTTCAGCTAGAGAAAGGCAGAGCTGGAGCTGGGCAAAACTTTCCCAAAAAGAACAAAGAAATACCTGATGTGTGGTAGATACCAAGCTAAGAAATTTGGGTGCTGTTGTAGCAAAACGAGGTTAAAACCAAACCAAACCAAACTAAACTAAACCAAAACCACCCAAACCAAACCCAACCAAACCCAACCAAACCCAACCAAACTCAACCCAACCCAACCCAACCCAAACCAAACCCAACCAAACCCAACCCAACCCAAACCCAACCCAACCAAACCCAACCAAACCCAACCAAACCCAACCAAACCAAACCAAACCAACCCAAACCAACCCAACCCAAACCAAACCAAACCAAACCAAACCAAACCAACCAAACTCAACCCAAACCAAACCAAACCAAACCAAACCAAACCAAACCAAACCAACCCAACCAAACTCAACCCAACCCAACCCAACTCAAACCAAACCAAACCAAACCAAACCAAACCAAACCAAACCCAACCCAACCCAACCAAACCCAACCCAACCAAACCAAGCCAAAGCTTGGGCAGAGCCTGACCTGTCCCAGCCCTGCAAGCACAGGACAAAACCTGTTATTACCTGCAGGGATTTTGTGAATCCAAAATGTGTGAATTCAAAAATGTGACTCCTTTTCACAGCACAGCTTTTGGACCTGAAGCACTGTAACCATGCAGAAGGGAAGGAAATGCTCATTTTGGTGCTGCTGATTCTGCAACAACACTTTTAGCAACCGTGAGTAGAAAATTAGGAGTTTATTTAAGATAATGAGCCTTACAGCACTTTCATCATGTAAATGAAACAACCACAGACACACTCAAATCAAGATGATTTAATTTTATTGCATTAACTTGTTAAATTCTTTTAATGGCATTAAAGGCAGTGGATGCATTTTTTTTCTCCAAACTCTGTCTAAAAGACAACAACAATCAGTGACTTACACAGGTCCTCAATTTCTGTTCTGCTCTTGAGCATTTTCATGCAATTAGAAAAGCAGATTTGGTATAAAAAGCAAACAAGTGCTACCTCTGGAGGAGTATTTTCTCTCCTGGAGATAGTTATGTATAACAATGGTTGACAATTATACCACACCCATAATGGGAATTTTGTAGTTTCTGAGCCCATTTTCAGTTTAGCTTTAAGCACAGGTTCCTTGGATGGGGCAGAGGCACATCAGCCTCTGTTTGTACCTTACACAAAAACTTCCACAGAAAACCCACCCAGCAGTTGTTCAAAATGCTTGAACATAGCACCCTCCATTTTTTAGTCTAAGATTTCAGACACATGTTTAAAACAGCCTATATTTAACTCAATTAATTTTTATGCCTTCAATGGGAGCAAAGTTGCTTCAACAGGAAGATGAAGTTCTTTGTCATGCTCTGTAAATTGTTAAAATGCCTTAGAGAGTGGAATGAAGTTTAGTTCCAGAGGCTTCTCCTCCACCATGGGGAGTGGAAAATGCCTCAGATGTCAAAGATGGGAAGAACTGTCTCAGAAGGGGATCCACATTAAATTATTAAAAATGCTTAGCTGGGCAGAGAGCACTGAGGGCAAGAGGATGCTACCAAAATCTCTAAATTATCCAAAAAGTACAAGTTATTAATTCAGGAAAAAATGAATTTGACTCCTAGAAATCCAAGTCCTATTCAAGGTTAGCCTCACATGGAACAGATAAAGTTCTCTCTGTGTGTTAAAGGCCCTTGAGTGCCACCAAGTAGAGACAAAGATTAATAAGATCTGCTCAGTTCCCACCTGTTCTTCCACAGATCAATCTGTCATTGCTTCCTCTGGTTTTACTGCAACAAAACATAACTTTAGACTTGAATATAAATCTGACTTGCAGAGTTTACCCATTGAAACATAAGATGTGAGCCTAGAAAAGAAAAAGCTGTACAACAAAGTGCTTTCTTTACTGGAGCAAATCCTTTCTTGCTCCTTGGAGAGCAGGATGGTGTGATGTGAACAGATTGCACCTCTCACATTCTGGAAGAACAGCTTATTCCATGTTCTGACAGCATTTATTTGGATCTGGAAGGAATGGCTCATAAGAGGGATGGGCAAAATGTTGCATTTGCCATGAATTACCCTCCTTGGAAATCTGTGATGTAGAATAATATCAGCTGGTGTCTTATGAAGAATATTTCTGTCATTAGATTATTTGGAAAACCAGATGCTAAGGGTGGTTTCCTCAGAAAAGTCAGAACTTCAACCCCTGGAAAAAAAAACCCCAAACCAACACTGGGAAAATCTGTAACTGGTGAGAACTGGTTGGGGATAAAAGCAACCAAATTATCTGTGGATGCACAATTCTAGGACCAAAGAACATCAACTCCTGCAGGTTGGAAAGGACCTTTGAAGATCATTTGCTCCACTCCTTTAAAAACAAGGCTTGGTTTGGTGAGGTTGCTCAGCATTTGCTGCTTTTGAGTGATGAATGTCTCAGGAATGGAGATTTCACAGCCTCTCTGGGCCCTTGCTCCAATATCTGACCACCTTCACCATGCAGAAACTTTAATAAAACTTTAGCATTAATAACACTTTTACTTTTCTCCAACTTAAACCCATTGCCACAAGTTTTGTTGGGAATCTCTGAGAAGTGTCTGGCTTTGTCTTCCCTGTGAAAAACTCACTAGTGATCCCTCATGAAAAAAGTTTGACAAGGCACAAAGTGTCCAAAACCAGGCAAAGTGTTGTCCAATAAAAGAGAATAATCCCTTCTGAGCTGCTGGCTGAGCTTTTGCAAATGCAGCACAGAATGAAGCTGGTGCATTTCAGGTCTGAATTTTGCTCTTACTTTATTTTTAGAGTAATTTCTTTATCTATTTAAAGAATCCCAGAAATTAAGTATCGTTTCATTGCTTTTTATATGTGATAGTAAAATTAGTTCTTCTCAGAGCTCACTGAGAGCACAGCTAAATTAAGAGTTGCTTACAGAAATATCCTGATTATCTACCTGGGAATATTCCATTGGGGCTCCATAGAGTTATATAGGTAAAATTTGTCATGTTCATTTATATCACAAATGACAAAATGACATTATAGAGAATAACAGATACCTTGTGCCTTTTAATCTGAAATTTCTGAGCCCAGCAGTCCTCATGGTGTTGTAGTGGCCTCAAATTTGCTTTGGGAGTCTGAGTAAAAAAAAAAAATAAATCCATACTTCTCACTGTATGTGCTGGTAGACTGACAGCTCCCAGGAGCTCAGATGACTGAGATTATAATAAATTTTTATCTTAGTTCCAGGCTTTCACCACTAACACCTTTACCTGAGAATCTCCAAATCAGAAACTTTTAAATTGATACGGAGATATCAATTTCTGATGTTAAGAGCAGTGGAAAGGGATTATTTTAACAGTCTTACAAATGGATTCCTTTCACTCTGCTTTCTGCTGCCTCAAACATCAGTGTTCCCCCCCATGAATAAAGCTGAGAGTAAATAAGAGACCTGTCCCTGCAGAAGCTGAAACACCTTGTAATGAGCTGGCAGCACATTGCAGATAGCAAAGCTTTGTAATAAACAACCCCTGGCTCCATTTATCACTTCTCTGGGATATCTGGACACAGACATGACTCTTGAGATGGGACCATAAAAGTGAAGCCAAGCACATTCAGAGAGCCTTTTTCTGATAAGCCCAATCTCAGCCAGGTTTTTGCATGAGCAAAATGAATGTGTTTGATTGAATGGTTCCAGAGTGTAGATAGGGAAGCTCAGCAAGTGATTATCAGAACTTTGGGGGCAAAAAAAAAAAAATCGAGTTCTGTTAGAAAAGGAGCCACTCAGAGATGTTTGGCAGTAAAACAGGTATGTAGGGCAATATATATATATATATATTTTTTTTTTTAAACCAGTATTGCTGCATATATGTAGCTGAATCCAGTCCTGTGGCTCTGGAAACTCACACAGTTATGTCAGCACCACTGAGAACCATAGATCCTTAATTCTAAAGTTCCAGTAAGGAAACTACCCACAGTCAGGCTTCCTGAAAGATACAGGCAGGGATGCCAGGGCATTATTCTGTAATCACAAGTTGATTTCATCAAGGGATTTAATAAACCATGCATGAGATTCAATTCTTAATGGAACTAATTCAATCAGGTGATGCATCTTGAGTGGAGTGAGGTGCTGGATGCTGGGGAAACTTCATTTTGCTCTGCAGAAAGTGGCTGTGCTGCTCAATGTTGTGTGAGATTCAGGAAATGGCATCAAGTTTAATGCCATTTAAAGCATAGATCACTCCATGGACTTTTTTTTTTTGCTGCACTTCAATATGAAATCACACATATTTACAGTACACTGGTTTGTTTTTTCTCTTAATTTTGTCATTGACATGTTTTGACACCAAAGAAATAATGTTTTAATGGAATAGAAAAATCATATTGTGAAAGAGCTGTTGGGTTTGGGTGTCCAAACACACAATCTGCTTTAATGACTGTATTTGGAATGGAGATGTTTGGGGTGAATGTGAAGAATTCTCAGAGTTGACAACTACCTTACATTTTTAAGAATTTGCCAATTTTTTTCTGCCAAATTAGGAAAGAAAATTGAGAAAATGTCTTTGTAGCTAATCAACAAAATGTAATGAATTTTAAAAAGCTGAGTGGCAGATCAATCAATCTCAGTCTGGAATCATCCTCAATCTCCTTGGGACTCTTCACAAGTCTCAGGAGTCTGAAGGGCAAGAGAGGCTGAGGGTCAAGGACAAGAATTCACTTTGGCACATGGGGAGAAAAGAGACAAATCCATAATTTAAAAAGATAAAATAGTAAAAGATAGGCTGCTGCATTTCAGCTTGTCTCTTTTCTGATGTGTGAGTCCTTCTGGCACCAATTCTCTCCCCCAGACTAATAAGAGAAATGAGAAATAAATCCCTGTCCTGGTTCTGTCCTTTGCCACAAGTGGAGCCACAGCCCAGCTGAGCAGTTTCTCCCAAGGGATCATTAAAGGCAACAACCTGGAAAAGAAAATGCAGCCCCAAGGGTTTTCCTCCTGTACTTCAGGGTAACTCTTTGTACCATGAAACAAAATCTGACTAGAATAACACCAAAAGGCTGAATCTCCATCTGCTGTATAAATAAAGAAGTGTAATTTCTGTGTCACTGCACGAGTTCTGTCTCGTATTTCTCATTTCTCCAAGTTTGGGTAGAAGAAGATGAAAGTTTTAACCTCTGCTGCAACTAATACATTAAGCCCACCATAAATTACCTTTTCTTTACCTTTTTCTGCCATTGTACAGATAATAAATTGTCTTCCTAATGTAACCAGTTTTATTACATTCTTGAACTTAGCAGAAGACTGATAATCACCTTTGCACCATTAGACTTGATTAAGTTAGGCTCAGAAATTGGACCTGGAAAGCACTGAACTGTACATTTCTCAGGCCCAGCTTAAACTCACATGAATATTTTTCAATGCTAATGACTCAAAGGGGTTTTGTTTTTACAGTTATGCAAATAGTTTTCCTGGTGGTTCTCTACGGAAAATTAATGTCAAGGACATATTTTACAGCATGTAAGATGACACAATACAGAGCAACAAAAGCAACCAACCATGCAGGTAAAGTTCTGCTCTTCAAATCAAACCTAAAATGGTCTTTTTAGACCTGTGTGTGTTAAGTGCTGTTCATACATAGTAGGGTAAGATGATATTAATTCCATTAATTCAATTTAATCATTCTAGTATGAATTTTTTTTTTATGAGTGAAGATTAGTTTTTTTTAAATTAATGAACCTCTGATTTTCAGTTTATGCTGTACATGAAACTCTGGTTCTGAGCTTTTAAGTAACAGTGAAGTGAAATATTTCAGTATTTTGGCTCCCAGTTTGCACACTACATTGCATATTGAAGGATAATGCTAGAGAAACTTTTCTCATGCCTGTATGTCTGAAAATGAAAACTCCCTTCATTTTCACCTCTCTATATTTTCTTTTTCTTCAACTTTCCATTTAATGCATATGTATAATTTTTTAGGCTTTATAATCATGCAAGTTATTATGAAAATCTGCATTTTCTTCTTGCCTTGTCTGCATTTCCTTCTTGCTTTATATCCTAAGGAGTCTCAGATTGTTACCTGTGTCTACAGATACATCTATTAACAACAGGGAAGCAAATGAGTTGTTAGTGAGGTGAGAAATACCTGGTAAGTACTTTCTGGTCTCTGCATGAATTCTCTTTACAATCCAGTTCCATGCTTTGTTGCTAAAGCTAAAAGAACTTCACAGCCAATTAAAAAGAAATTTCATTGAATTCTCTTTTCTTTACTTGAGGAATAAGGAAGTGAGAAGGTTCTTGGCTATGAATGTTCCAGTAGACGTTGCTAAAATGTGAATACAAACTGAAAACTCCATATTTTGCTGCAGCAATTGTAGGGTGTAAGGTGAAGAAAATTTGGCAATGGAGTCAGATAAGACTGAGACATCATCTCTCTCTCTTTTTTTTTTTTTTTTCTTTTTTTTCTATACATATTATTCATTTTTCTCACGTTTTGCTTGAAAGAGCAGCTCTGAATAATTCTGCCTTGGAATGAATTGGCTTTCTAATGCCAAAAAACGTGAGAGACTTGGACTGAAAACATGCCCAGCACCAGGGCTGATTGTGAGTGCTCAGGACTGGCAAAACTGCTTGAGAATGTGGTGGTTTGTTTTTTTTTTGTTTGTTTGTTTTTTGTTTTTTGGTTTTTTTTTTCAAGTGCTTCCCTGAAATGGAGCAACTTAATTTGGTTGCTCTGCAGGATTATTTGATTGTGAGGATGCTTAGACATTGATTCATCAAACCCAAATTGCTTACAAGGAAAGGTCACAGGTGCCTACTAGTTCATAAGATAACTATTAGCCCTGATTTGGGGTTGAAATTGTTATGGATTTCTCACATTTTCAACAACCTGTGCCTTTCCAGGAACTTACCAAAAAAACAATGAAACCACGACTCAGGAAAATCACATTCATTATCATCTGTGCTTGTCCAGAATGTAAGTCTTGACCACAAACACTTGTACATATGAAATATTTCCTGTATTCTCTAATGCTGTTAAGAGAGTTGTGCATTGTTTCTCCCTCACATTTCTGAGGGCAAAAAGACCATTTTCCTTCCCTGCTGCTGGCAGATGGGTGGGCCGTGCTGAACTCCCACAATCTGAATTTTTGAAGGTGTTCCTCAGTCTGTGTATCCCAGTATTTGGTGCAATATAAACCTCGTGTGTGCAAACAAGTTCATTAAAATTGCAGGAGCCTGTAGCACATTTGTAACAGCTTGCCCAAAGGTTAACATTTATGGTTTTGCACTGCCAACATCCTTGCTTTTATGGGGCACATTTGTATGCTAAATTGCCTATTATGTTAAGCTGTAAGTTCCCATTTAGCAGCATCAGGAATAAGATTTGACTGTAAGTGTTTAGATTTTATTAGTGCTGTGCTAGTCTTCTTAACAGCCCGAACTTCCCACAGCCTGAAGATTTGCTGCAGCCCCTGGAGAGGTTCTTGGGTGGGAGATGTTGTTGAACAGCTGAGGACAAAGAGCAGGGGAAAGGATGTGAGGCACTGCTCAGTGATGGGGAAAAGGTGCCTTGCTTGTCTCACCTTTACACCAGCCCTGAATGTCATGTTCAAGCAATGATTGCACCTAAAAAAAATCCTAGTGACATCCTCTTTTCCAGCTAAGGAGACCAGAAAGGTCAGCTGAAAATATCCCAGGGGGAAGGGTGTTTTATTGGTGGGTAAACATGTCCAGGGGCTTTGCTCTGCTGTAGGTTATTCCCAGTGCATGACCCAGCAGAGTGACTGGGATAAACCAGCCCTGTGACACTCAAACAGCAAATTTCAGCAGGTGTACAATTCTCAGAGGCAACACAAATGTATTTGTTAATGAAATTGTGTTTCACTCACACTTCCCTTGCTGCCAGGGATTCCTCAGGAGATGCTGGGACTGAGGGACTTAAGAAAAATGTCACAAAAGCCTTTCAGTTGCAGTCACTAGATTGATAGAGCAGGTTTCAGACAGGATTTTAAAATCTCCAAGAATATCTGCTCACCTTAGCAGTCACTGTAGTCTAACAGTGGTGACTGACTAGGGAAAGTAACTTGACAAAAATAACAGAAGCTCAAGTCTTTAGCCCAGGCTTTCTCTATAAATAAATAAAAAAAATAAACAAACAAATAATTAAATAAATAAAATGTGTGAAAGGATTTTTTTTCCTCATTCCATTATCAAAAATGAGAACACAAAGATGCTCCTCAGCTTTTCCTACCATGCTGGGAAAGAGCATTCAAAGCAGGTGTAGTGATGTCCTTCACAAGCTGACCAAGTTTGTAGATTTATTTTACATGGGGAGTGCAAGGATGATGCTCTGTGTTTGGGAAACACAAGCTCTTGAAAAATATGATCACTGCAATTATTAGAACTAGCTATTCAGCCCAGCCACAAGGGGAAAACACAGAAATGCAGCTTCAGGTTGGTCATACAGCAAAATAAATATTTTTCCATGGCTCTCAAATAATCTTTTTATGTAACAGGATGTTCTCAGAGGCAAGCAAGAATGATAAAAGTAATGTAAAAATCTTCCAGCACAATGCACAGCTGAGGAGGGCTGCCTCAGTCACTGATTAAACAGGATTGTGTGTTCTGCAGAACTCAACATTTTTCAGAGGTTGTAACAGCTGGAGTGAGGAAGGTGCTTTTTTGTGTAAAATACAATATCATTTCCAGGAGACAGAGGTCCCAGATGAAAGGCTGAGGTCTCTGCAGGAATCTGTCTGCTGAACACACTGACTTTGTTGCCAGTAAAGGCTGCAACCTCCAGCAAATGCAGACACTGCTTTACCTATTAAGACAATCCATAGGGGAGAGACTCAAGGAAAGTAGCTCAGATTTTTTTTTTTTTTTTTTAATGACCTATTTAAAGTTAAATTTTTCAAATAATTTAAGGAGAAGACTTAGTTAATGCTACTTAATCAAAGTTCCCTGCAAATAACTTAAAGGTGACAGGTCAGCAAAGACATGCTTACTTAAAGACAGTATTTTAAGATTTAAAATGCTAAGAGTCTTACCAAGTCTAATCTGCTAAAAATTATAATAAAGCATAAGAGAAGTTCAAACCTTATTTATTTCAAGATTAGATTTATTATTTTTTCAAGACCTTGCAGGCAGAGAAGCAGACAAGAATTAACACAGCAACAATTTCATTGAAAGCACATATCCTATATACAATGTTTGATGGATGATGATTGATCCCTTCTGTTACCCAAAATATTTGGGATTTCTGGTCAGTTATTCTCTATGGAAGGGTTTTGGGGTTGAAATTATTTACTTTGGGAGTTGGTTTTCTTTATACAGACATGGTGTGACATCTGTAAATACATGCAGAACTGTGCTATTTCCTAGTTCCTCTTGGTTGTAAAGTTATTTTTGAAATGGCTGTTGCTGTAGTTTGAAATGAAAATGGTGACCTTAACAAGCACTGCCATTATTATGCCTTCAAGGGACTTAAACACTCTCTTTCACTCTGATATTCAATGTCTGACTAGCTTGGAGTTCTGGCTCTATTATTTTGCTGAAGTCACTAAAAGAAAGGGACTCTGCATTGTCCTCTGTTGCTTTCTTTGGGTACATTTCATATTAGAATACTGCACAGCAGGATTCTGATTCCAAGTTAGTAATTGGAATAGTATTCTAATTAGAATCACATACTAGAACTTCACTTTTCAGAGTTGCCTGGTGAATAAGTAATTGAAGAACAAACCCAAGTGATTTTCTACTTTTTATTAGGCTGAGAGAGTAGCTTGGAGCATCCAGTGAAGGCATCAGAGACTGCTGGAAGGAGAGAATTCACTGCTGTAACGTGGTGGAAAAGGAAAAAAAACAGCAGCTAATGAAGTGGAGCAAACCACAAGTTCAAAATTCTAAAGACTTGACATGAGTCTGATATATTACCAGCCTAAAACCAAAATATAACTCAGCCTTGCAGCTGGGGCAGTGGCTGGACACCTTTTTTATGTCAGAATTTCACCAGCAGGGCTCTGAGAGGGGGAGATTGCACCTCTGTGCCTCCTCCAAATCACTGCCATCCCAGCAAAACATCATCCAGGACACATTTCAGATCCATCTGAAGATCTGGGAGGCAAATGTGTCAAGCATTTCAGCAACAAAGCAGCAAATCCAGTCAGTTTTTAAATACCAAATGTGTGATTTAGTTTAGAATGAAGCAATCAGTGTTTGGTGAATGCCTTTAATAACATTGTCTCTCCCTCTGGAAATTACTCAGTGCAGGGAATTTCTGTTTGGTTATTTCTGCAGGTAAACACTGTATTTATTACATTCAGAAAGCAACAGAAATTTAGATGGCTGAGCCTACACAAGCTCCTGTAGCATTTCCCTTCTCCTTTACATTTCTAATAAACATGAATTATATATGTGGACAGGCATGCTTTGTTTAAACTGCTGCACTAAGTGACAGCAGCAAATCAATGCTTTGCTTTCACATCCATTTGAATGAATGTAATAACTGGAATAAACAATTAATCTGATGGATACACAGGAACTCTCTGCTGTTAAGTAGAAGTGGAGGAATAATACTGTTCCATTGTTCATCCATTTGTCATTTGTTGATGGTCACACTTTATTGACTTTACATATTATTTGTCTAATTATTTGATTCTCAAAGTTATTTTGAATAATTTATTCGGTCTTCACTTAAACTGATGTCTGAAATATATTTTTTTGCTTGATCTCCAACTAATAAGCCAATTATGATCAGCTTTAGAAGTTATTAACCAGACTCCAGCTTCTATTTTTGCTACCTAATTAAATGTAATGCTCTTGGTACTCCAGTGACACACTGGGCACTTAATGTGTTCATGTATTTTTTATTTTTTTTAAGTGGCAGTATTTGTATTATATATAATTATATTTATATATATATACATATATATATATATATATATACATGTAGATGAGATAATGGGGGAAAAATTATTTATATATTTGTTTTTTATTTATTTATAAATACCCATGGCTGCTTGCTTTTTAATTATCTCTTTATAGGACTATTATCCACCATGCTTGCTGAAGTTCTTGGTGTTTTTCATTAAGTGCAGAAATATTTCACTTAAAGAAGAAATTCCTGGAACATTTGTGATTGGGATTGGCTTTGCACATACACAGACTTGACTGTTATTTATCCAGACATTAAATAGGGTCAGTTAATAACTTTATCCCAGACAAACTCATAGTTTACCATGGGTAAAGGGCTGGAACAAGCAAGAGCAGGACCTTACATGGAGGGAGAAAAAATGAATATTTCTACCCCATGAAGCTTCATCCCATTTTTACATTGAGAATATTAATGTACAATCACATAGCTGAGATCACAGGAGACATCCCTGATTTCTTCTGGGACAAGACAAGCTCAAAACTTGAACTTGCCTTTGGGAGGCAAGAGTCTTAAAGGGTAGCACTGCTGTGAAAAATATTTATCTGCCAGCCCTGAGAAAGGATTGGGTTGGTATTGATGTTTAAATGATCAAAAACATGGCTTTGAACCTCTTTGTCTCAAGGCCTGGATAATTTCTTCTTCAGAAACAAAACCAAGTGGTAAAGCTGCTGAAAAAAAGAAAAAGAAGTTCTCATGGATGGACTCAAATGTTTAAAAATATTAAAGCCATTGCAATGTTACAAGTTTTACTCTTTTTATCCAGAAAGGGATTTATGTTTGGGGAGGATGGGGCAAAGCATGTCACAAATTAGTTCTGCAAGGATGAAATAGCATTTTTATGTTCACTGTTTCCTCAATAATATTTCTGAATAACCACACAGATTTCTGTATTGATGAAGAAATGTCAAGACTTGTTTAATTTCAGTAGCATTTTCCTCCTTTAATTTCTCTCACATTCCTTTTCCTTATACTAGATTTATTCATATTGTTTAGATCATCCTGTCTGCTTTTCTTTCCCCCACACCCTCTCCATATCTTCCCTAAACCAACCAATTTTGCTTAAAGTGGGATTTTATTTCAGGTCTCTCCCCTCTTGTTATGCACCCCAGAGAGGGATTGGGGTGCTGGAGTTGATCAGAGCACCAGGCAGAGCTCACAGGAGCCTCATTTTCTCCATGCCTGTGTGCTATAATTTGAAAATAAACCCCACCCAAAGAACCAAAGCTCTTCATTTTGTCCTTGGATTCTCAGTGAGAGCTGCTCCACGAAAGGCTCAGAGGGTTTTCCCTGTGGCATTTGCTGTGAGGATCTGCTGCACTTTAATCCTCCAGGTTATTCACTGCATTTCCACTTAGCCAGGCACTTATGCTCCCTGTCCCTTGAGCTGTCAGGTGCATTTCTGTGCTTGCACACACCTGGGCACACCTGGCTGAGGAGATAATCTGCCTTTCTGCTTTCAGGTTAAAAAATGTCTTAGAAATTGTCATCAACACCAAGCACAGGGTTTAGAGCTGGATTTCTCTCATTCCAATTTTAACATTTAGTCCCTCGTTTGGTGACATAAAAATTATGGGAACTCTGTGTTTTCTTTTTCTATATTTCTGTATTTTTTTTTTCCAAATTATTCAATGTCAAAAGGAAGGTGGAAAATTTAAAAAAAATTGAGGAGCTCACTAGCTAAAAACTTCCAAAGTTAAACTTCTCTATGTTGCAAAATCAAGTGAAAGAGATAATCCAAGTGTGATGGTTGGATAAGGCTGATGATTACAAAAAGCCAAATGACAATGAAAATAAAATAGAGCTTTGAATTAAGACAACGTAATTTTATTTCCCTTCTCCCACTGACTGGCTCTAATAACTTTTAAGGACGAAGCTGTTCTGCATGACCACACCAGGATTGCATCCTCTGCTGAGATGTGAGTCCTCCTCTGCATTTTTTGTGAAATATAGTGAAATTAAAATGACTGATAATTGAGTTTGCAAAACAGCTTGGCAGTGCTGAAGGTGAGCCTGGCTTCCACACAGCCAAGACATTAATTCCTGTTGTATTAGGAGGAAAAAAGTCAATTCCAAGATAACATTTCCTGGCTGATCTAAGGCCTGGGTGTCCTTACATTTTTGTTTAGCCTGGCTACAGATGTTTGATGCAATGTGGACAGATAATTGAGTGGAGGATCAAGTCTTATTCCTGGAATTGCTTCTAGGGCTACTGAAGTAAATTTTCTGAGTTCGATAACATCAAGAGAGCTTTAAGTAAATGAAACATCTTGTCTTGTGGTCAGAGCCAAGAAAGGTTCCACTGCAATAACCAAAGCAGTCATATTATCAAGAAATATGTCAAAGGAAGCCAGTAGCATTCTCATTTGAAAAGAAATAAATTAAAAAATTATAGTAATCAGAATTTTCAGGAAGGGAAAATTGATCCCACGTTTGAAATCCATAGAACTGCATGTAGGAATAAAGTGTTTTAAATGCAGTTAACACCTGTAGTCACAATCTCCTTTCTACTGTACACTGGAGTCTCTGTCTGCCTCAGCCCTGTAGAAGGTGATAATTGCTTGCTGCCAAAACAAAAAGAAGGGCAAATAGTTATTATTCTCATGATAGTAACAGGTTGATTTTTTTTTTTTTTCTTGCAACGAAGGAGTGTGTGAACTCCATTTATTTGACTTCCTGTTAGAAAATTAGCAGTTACTCTGGTTTTTTTTGGTTTTTTTTTTTCTGTGACTGCACTTTCCAATCTCCCTGCTCAGGGAGCAGCACAGGGGGTGTGTTGGGTTCTGTCACATCTGCTCAGGTGCAGAGTGATGTGGATGTGCTGGGACACGACCTGGTGGAGCTCAGCACGTCCCCAGCACAGGGCTGTGCTCCCTGCTGGCCCTGGGGACAGGGGTGGAACTGAAACCCTCAGCCAAAGGCACCACAGGCAATTCTGTGTTTATTTACTGGGTTCATTGACTGAGTGAGGATATTCCATTTCAACAGGGAACATAGTCTGTAATATTTAATGAAAACATTTGCTGAACTGTGGGATTTCAACATATGTTTTTTTCCTCATTGCCTATTTTTGCAAATGTTAAATGGGAAAGTCATAAATGAATAGAGGGCCAACCTAAATCACTGCTACTGCTTGTTGAAAACCAATTGAATACATGATTGGACAAGGTACAAGCCTTGTTCTAATCCCATTCATGGAATGAATTTCAGTCCCTAGAAATATTTTTTTTTTTTAGGAAGATCATATATAGAGAGCATGTCATGACAGATTTATCAACAAACTCAATTAAACTAAAAGCTAGAATGCCTGGACTAGCAAAACTGTGCAAGAGAAATTGCTTGATGAAGTTAATGGTAATGCATTATATCCAGGGATGATCCAGCCTTCCTTCTGATTCAGGCTGAGATTTAAAAGCAAAAAAAAAGCCAAAAGCAAACCAGAACCCGAAACAAAATCAGAATCCTTTTCACTGTATAAACACAAAAGAATATGACCCTTTTAATCTTAGCATGAGCTGAAGGCTCATAAAGTTCTTACTAAAGCCACGTCCCAGGTGTTTATTGCTGGTGGGGATGATGGGTGGGCATGGGGAGGAAATGAAGCTCCCTCAGTGACAGGGGGGCTTTTCCTCAGCCACCTTAGAACCCACTGAGAGCCTCATCCTTCCTCTTTTCCAAGTAGAAAAAACCTGCTGCAGTACTGAAAATACCCTTTTCATTGGTAGGGGATGAAGATGGGGGACACACAGATCACAACTAATATTTATGAGTTGGTATTATTTATTAAGCTGGTTTTACTAATAGAATAGAGCCTTTTTTATTAATTGCTGATAACCACACACCCACAGAGGCTCAGGGGTGTGTGTGGTGTCTGGGTTTGAATAAACAGCCTCCACCTCCTTGCCTGTGCTCCATTTTCAACTCTGCTGTGCACTGCTGGCTTTGAACAAATTCCCCCATTCCTGCAGGTTCAGCCTGTCCCCGGAGCTCATCAGACCCTGGAAGGCTCTGACAGAATCAATTAGGTTGGAAAAGACCTCTGAGGTGACCAGAGCCAGCCTTTGACCCAGCAGTTGTCACCAGACACAGTAAATGCCACGTCCAGGCTTTCCTGAACCACCTCCAGGGGTGGTGGCCTCCCCACCTGCCCAGGCAGCTTTTCCCAATGTTTGACAGCCCTTTCTGGGAAGAAATTCCCCCAAATGCCCAGCCTGAGGCCATGTCCCCTCCTCCTGTCATTTCTGTCTGCAGTCAGAGCCTGACCCCTCCCTGGCTGCTCTCTGCTCTCAGGGAGTTGGGAGAGTGATGATGCCAAAAAATTCTCTGCACATCTCCTGACCCTCTCTTCTGGTACCTGCCTGTCCATCCCCAGGCTGGGCTCAGGTCACACAGAGGGTCCCCAAGGGGACACCCAAAATTCTGTGTGATGGCCCCAGTGCCAGCAGTGCCATGCACACAGGGCTGCTGTGGATGTTCACATCTGCACTGAAGGGACAGAACCACAAATCAGCACCCACTCCCTGCTGGATTAACAAATTACAGCCAATTTTGGGACTGGTACCTGAACTCAAGTGATTAATGCATGCTAGAAAGACCTAAAGAGCTTGCATTTGAATTTATTTCTTATTCTTTAGGAGCCTTCTCTCCCCATCTATTGATGATGTCATTGCTACTCAAGAAATAAGTTTCTGCTTTTTATTGGGGTACAGCTGGATCTTGGCTTGCTCACAGTATTCATTACAAGATGAACAAAAATGTTGATTTTGCTATTTGATGCTGGTTCTTTTTTCCTGCCTGCTTGTTATTTTTTTTTCCATGTTGAGTACAGGTTGCTGCCTGTTTGTTGAAAGACTAAAGAAAATCAATGCAAGTGTTGAAAAGGAACCTTGAGTATTCAACTTTGCAAACAAAGTTCTTAAATAAGCACCAAGAAAAGTAGCAATAGGAAAAAAAAAAAAAAAAAAGAATGACTGACTTAATTAGCAGTGTTCACATAAGGAATATTGTTTTTTAAAGTATAAAGGACCAAGAGGAAAAGGCAAAAAAAAAGTATTTCCAAGGAAACTAAAAATGGAATGATCCCATACATTTGCATTTCAGCTATGGTTATATTTCATACTGATATGTCTTAAATTGTCTGTTGATACAGAGAAAAATTAAGAGAGAAAAATGAATCCCTCATACTTGAAATATGAAAAATAAAGCACGATTTTTATTTTAATTTTTTGCCAAGAATTATTGAATCACCTGTATAACCTTTCAGCTGCTAGCCTTTGAATATCTCAGAGCATTCATCTGGGCATTCTGAAGATGAAGAAACTTTAAATAATTTATGATCCTCTCAGGAAAAAGAAATGGCAAGGCTGCAGTCCTGTGTTTTTGTGGTTTTTTTTCTTTTCCTTTAAGTTAATTCTATGAAAGAAGTAAAACATATGGATGTATTCCCTGCCTGCTCCTGAATTAAGGCACTGATATAAAAATAATCTGAGGAAACAAGTTGGATACTGAGTCACTGAATTGAGCATAAATTAATTGTTTGCTTCCTCTGTGTTAATGTCTATAAATTTTCTTGGATTTTCTCACTGATTTCTAATTAATTGTAAGAATATATTTCATATACCTTAATTGATATCACAGTGCAGAAGGCTTAAAAAAATACAGAATCTTTTTGGATAAGGAACAAAGCACATCATTCACATGAGAAAAAAAACTACCTAAAAAGTAGAATTAGTGATGTCTAGCTGCATTTCACATCTAATTTCAGAGTTGTTTTGTCAGGACAGAGCTGCCCAGCACAATTAGACTTTCATGTACTAACGAGAGCAGGAAGAGCTGCCAGCAAAAAGAAAGATAAGCCAACCAATCCTGAAATGCAAAAAGAGTTTTTGTGGGGGTGAGAAAGGCACATCCAAGTTGGAGCTGGGGAAATAAGAGGCCACTGATGGGGGTTTGTTCAGTGACAGCATTTCCCAGGAAATATGAATTAAGGGAGAACAGGGAGAAGGACACCAGCTGTTAGATATTGATATTATAATGTCAATTATTGTCTATTGTAAATATTTGGATCCTTAAGAGAAGCCAGAGTGCAAATAAGGAGTAAGAAGAGCTGCTGTGATGTCCTACCAGAAGCTTAAAGCTTCTCTCTTTCCCAATCTTTTGTCAATTTTTCATCTTCCTCCCACTTCCCCAACACACTTTCTTATAGTATTTATCATTTAACTGTTGCTATTAAATTCTCAAATAAGAAATGAGCAGGAGACTGCTCATACTTCCTATGGGTATTTAAATAGGGAGCACCAGAATTTAGAAACCAGCCAGAGAATTGTCCTCTGTAGATGGATGTGGAATCTTACAGAGAAGAGTGTTTGGTGTGTTTGAAGTTTTGTTAACCTCTGCCTTTAAAAAGCTGACAAAGAGTCACACTCTGGGCTTAGAATCATTTTACCTTTTGGTGCAAATTAACAAAATTTGTCTATTGGAGTCACTGGACACAAAATGGTATCTCAAGACTCAGTTATTCCTTTTTTTCACTGTAAGAAGAAAAGATATTTATCTACAGCTGATCTTGCACAGAAGAGCCATTACTTGAGTACTGTAAATAATAGTTTTGGACACTCTTTACAGAGCACACCAAAATAATTTCTCACCTCACTTTCAGCCCCAGCCAGATTTAGCAGTTTCAGAGGCACCTTGGTTACATGCCACCAATGTGAACCAAAAATGAGAGAAACTGTTGATCCAGAAATCCTTTTAATTCAGGCAATTAAAGAGGTACAGTTCTGAGCAAAGCAGTTTGTGTTTATACTCTACATGTTATGCAATTAAAAAAAAAAAAATCAAAAGCTCTTGGGGACCATGCTTATTTTTTAATGAAATCAATGTCAGCATCTAGTTACTAATAAGAAACTCTCAATAACAGACCCTTGCAGGAAAGAAAGTTGTTTCAGCTTCAGGCTGGTAAAAGGATTATTAGAAAACAGCTCTCTGTGTGAGTGTGCATGGCTGAATGTTTAAACAAACTTGAAAAATAGCACTTTGAAACCAGGCCATATAAAGGAGACAGTCTGGTGCCACTAAAAGCCAGTGAGGATCTGGATCAAAATGTGATGGATTCAGGAGAAAATCTGGAACTGATGGCAATGGCTGTAATAAGGCCACTCACTCACACAAATCATCCTTTTGGACTTCTGGTCATGCTAACATTTTAGGAGAAGTTTCCACAGTAGTTTTTTGGTTAATTTTTATCCTTACCCACTGCCAGTTCTCTGGGATTTGCAGCAGGACCCTGCACTCTGTGCACACTTACTGTGTAAAACACCAGCAAAAAAAAAAGCTTGGCATAATGAGTCATTACAATTTCAATCTTCTTACACAAAGCTTCATTTGAGTCACTATGCACAGTGCAGAGCTGCAGGGGGGAGTTTCAGCCTGGGGAGAGAGGAATGAGGCAAAATTCTCATTATGGGGAGGGAAGGGACACTGTGACCCCTGGAATTGACCTTGTGGCTCCTGCTCAAATCACACCTGTTCAAACACTCACAGGAAAATCGCTGCAGTCCAGACTTTGGGTTTATCTGATTTATCAGAATTTTTTGGGAATGACCTTGCATTCACTCCGTGCAAAGTATAATTGACAGTGATGATGACTCCTAATTGCCACAGGAATAAATGGAGACTTTCAGCAACTGGGAAGGGGAGGGACATAAACTATATTAGCATGGATCATGTATTTCCTCTCCTCTCATTATCCTTCCAGGCAGACTGCTAAATTTTCTCTTCCCACACTCTCATTGTCCACAGAAAAAGAGCTGTTACTGAAGCTGGTCACACCTTTGTTGAATTTTAGGATATATTTTTAATTATTGCTTTTTAATAAACCACACTAGCTCATATGCTTATAGTTTTAGCTGCTTGTTTTACTAATGACTTGTTCCAGCTAATTAAAGGAAATCTCCAGGAAATCTCTTTCTTCTTATAAGTAGGTTGCACAAATATCTTCAAGGAGAATGCATCCTTCCAGACATAAATCTGTACTCGGAGCTGCCAAGTCTGTTTGCATAGGCTGGAGTGCTGTGCTTGTAACTTCAGCTTTATTTCATTATTGTGGATTCATGTGCTGTTGAAAAGAAATATTTATTATTAATTACTGGGGATTTTTGAAAGAGCATCTTGTAAAATATTTTTTAAATTATGGGCAATGCTACTGTAGATTAGAATCAGGTTTACCGGGAATATGTACATCAAAAAGGGTTCAATTCTCACAAAAAGTGCATCCTAATTTTCAAGTTAACAAAAGTGCTTCTTCTTTTAGTACTTCAGTGCAATTAAGAGATTTTATTTATGAATGTGAATCATCTGATCTTTCCAACTTTTTAATTTTTCTGAGTTTCTGCAAACTCAGTTTTAATCCAGTTAACTTGCACTGCTTACAGAACTTTACACTTGAAAAAAAATATCCAATTATCAGAGCATTATTTTGAAAAGCAACTTTCCAGCTGTTGTGAAAGCAGAGTTTGAATAAAAAAAAAAACAACCCAGACTTTATTAAAGATGAGAGGTGTACAATCATGTGCTTGAATTAATTCTCAAATGAACCAGAAAAAACTTGCTGGAGCCTCCAGAGGCAGAAGGGTGCAGGTCAGCAGTGAGTGCTGCCTCTCAGGAACCCAATCCAGCAGAAAAGCAGCAGCTCCCTGCAGGGGCTGGCAAAGGCTCTTTGGGAAAGAGCAGGATTCCCATTGTGCTCTGGGCTGGCAGGGGATTCATCAGCCCTATTGATCTGCAGGGAGCAGGATTGATCTGAAATCTCCCTGGGCTGAGTTGAAGGATCTGCTCCTCTCAGGATGAAGATGAGGAGTGACCTGCAATGATGGGAATGTGCATCTCTGTCCCTTTGCTCTGCAGAGCTGTGAAAATCTCTCCCCTGCTCTTGGGATTGGCTTTTCCTCCCTCCAGTAGCTTTCAGAAACATTCTCTTTGCTAAGTTTAGCATTCCTTGATTTTCCTGGGCAATTTCTTTGCAGAATCACAGAGCAGCACTTTCCTCTGAGATGATCTGGTAAAGGGACAAAGAGCTATTGACTTTCTATTCAAGCTGCAGTCCTTCCTGTGAGAACCTGAAGTGGCAAAAGCTGTCCACCAGCAGCCTGGCTTAGCTGGGAGTCCCTAGCCAGCCCCTGCTGTCCCCAAATGTCCCAGCATCTCCCCAAGGCTTTCCTGGGTCACTTTTGCCATCCCTGTGTGGGTCACTGAAGAGCTGGGCGTGGTGATCCTTGTGGATATTCTGAGTATTGTGTGGCTGTGTGATTCTGCTTCTCTTCCAGAGGAACCTGCAGTTTGTTATTCTCAAAGGCAGGACCATGAGCTGGGTGCCCCCAGGACTGTCCTTGCTGAGGTTTCTCACCTGGAAAGTTGGGAATTCCCAGCTCTGTATCCACCCAGCCAGCTCTGCCCTCCATCTCACATCTGCAACACCTTTCTGCAGGTTTTACAAGTCCAGACTTGGCTCAGTGACAGCCATCTGAAATGTTTCTGCAATGAGCATTTCTCTATTGTTCTCTTTGTATCCTTTTCCCTTTTCTTCTTCTTCTTTTTGGTTTTTTTCCCCCCATTTCTGTCACTTCCCAGGTGACCTGCCAGGTGCCTTCATGGCCTTTCCTCCAGCTCGTCATTTCACATGAGCTGCTGATACATCAAGTGCCACCATGGATTAGCTTCTGATCTCAGCTTGTTCAGCTTTTCACTGCACTTAGGGACAAACAGATTCATTCTTTGTCTTGTGCTGCTCCTCACAGTCTAAAGGTCCTTTCTGCAGACAAGGCCATTTCAGGAGAAATAAACACATTTTTCTTACCTGCTTCTCACTCCCTCTTTGTGGCAAAGAAATGAAAGGCATTCAAAGGCAAGGGCAAGAAGCTTTTTGTAAGTATGTTTTGCAATAGTTTAAAATAAATATAAAATTATAATTACAATTTAGAATGATACCTTTAAAAGCAGATTATTCAGACCTACCAGATCTACAAAGGAATAAACAGCAGATAACCTGAAATAAAGAATAAACATGACATTCAATGGATCTGCATAACTTAAGATCTCAAGATCTTCATTACCTGGATTACCTTAAGATCTTTTTTTATTTTAAGTACTTCAATTTTAAGAAATCTACATATATGAACTTATTTTCCCCACTTGTTGTACTTTACTTCACATGATGGAACCCCAGCTGCAAATGGGAATTCAGTCCCAGGGACCAGACTGAAGTAAATCCGAAGTAAAAGTTCCTCAATGTGCATAATGTTATTGTTGAGTTTGCATTTCAGGGTAATAAAATTAAATAATCAGACAGACCAAACCTTTGGAATTGTTAACCATGAAAAGGAAGGTGCAAACCTACATTTGCATGGATTCCTGTGAAGGGAACAAAGGAAATCACAGCCATTCTTTTAATAATTAATCAAATAAAGAAGTCTCTGTTAAGAGTCTGGTTCTTCCTGAAAGACACAGAGGAAGGGAAATCCAGAACAGTCAAGGATCTAATACAGGGCTGACAGTGTTTCTTTCCCAAAAAATTGTGTTGTGACTCAAGAAAAAGCTCTGACTTCCTAGAGTTTTATTACATTTTATAAACTTCTCATCTTTGCTACTGAAACCACGAGACTACTTACTGTGTTAAAAATAAAGTGATCATGGTAGTGAGTTCACCTTCAAATCATCTCATATTTCTTCTATACTGCCTTTACATTTATGAGTTACAGCATATTGATTTCACCCTTCCCTTGCACTGAGTTTGACTCTCCCTTAATAGACAAAATGACTATTTGCTTTCTATAAATCCTACTGTTTGTATTTCTTTTCTTCTCAGAGCTGTAATCTGTGACTTACAATAGGCCACTGCTCAGTGAAATGGTTCTGGTTCAGCTTTAATATTGTTCAAACAACAAAAAAAGTCCAAGTGCCAGCCTGTTGTTACCAGAGCTTTTCTCACAGGTGCTCTTTAAATTACCTGACTTCCCAAGAAGCAGAGCAGTGCTTTCTATTCACCTGAAAGCTGCTCAGGTAATTATCTCAAGGCACATTTGATCTCTTCACAATGTTCAGCTGGCTCCTGTTCCTTGCTCCATCCCCTGCAGCTCCAGTTTCTCATTCCCCTGTGTCCTGGGCTGCAATCCAGGATGTGACCAGCAATGTGAATTCTGTCCCCATCTGCTGACCCGGGTGGGGCAGTGACCCTGATCTCCTGGCACACATTATCTGCTAATGGGCCACCTTTAAACCAGCTGGGCAATCATCTTTATCTTTCCCATGACCCACCCTTCATCCAGGAGCTATCACCTGTTAATGGGTCATTGTTAAACACTGGGCGTGGCAGCGATTCTTATCCCTGTGGGAGATATCTCCTGTTAATGGGCCATTGTTACAAACTGGGTGTGGCAGTGACCCTGATCTCCTGGCACACATTCTCTGCTAATGGGCCATCTTTAAACCAGCTGGGCAATCATCTTTATCTTCCCACAGCCCATCCTCCCTCCAGGAGATATCTCCTGTTCATGGCCACTGAGTCCCAGGGCATGGCTGATAAAATTCCATCATCCCACTGGGAGATGCTCCAGCCAGGGCAGGAGCCAAGCCTTTCCTACCCAGAGAAAAACTGACATTTTGGACACCAAGGGACCTTCTTTCCACTGGATTCCAGAGGAAAGCCAGACCTTTCCACATCATCCCTAGAGCTTCAGAGGAAACTGCCCCTTCTCCAGGAGCACTGCTCCAGCTGAGCCACATCTGCCCCTGCAGGAGGATGCAGCACCATGGAATGGGACTGTGCCACCACCCTGACTGACTGACTGTGCCAGCTTGGATTCTGACTCTGGCAGGGTTTGGGATTGTTCTTTGTAATACTGCAGTTCTATTTTAATTTTCCTAGTAAACAACTGTTATTCCTAATTCCCATATCTTTGCCTGAGAGCCCCTTAATTTCAAAATTATAATAATCTGGAGGGAGGGGGTTTAAATTCTCCATTTCAAAGAGAAGCTTCTGCCTTCATTGGCAGACACCTGTCTTTCAAACCAGGACACCCTGCTGCAGGGTTGAGAATTTCTCTGAATTCCTCAGGACCCTGCACTCTTGCAGCAACCTCCTCAAACCCTCTTTTCCTCCCAGGATCTTTCTGGCTCTCTGGGGTGGCTGCAGTTTCCTGGGCTGTGACCTGAGAGCTCAGAGCCAGCTCCATTTCTCACAGGGAGCAAGAGGACATGGTCCCAACATTTCCTCTGGGTGCACAAGTGTCACCAGAGTCCCAGCAGCTTGTGCCTGTCCCCTGGGCCAGCCCTGCCTTGCCTGCTCCCTGTCAAAAGCTTTTGTCACATTTCCAGCAGCACAGGTGGAACTTTGACCACATCCATTTTTCATTAGGGATCAGGTGAGATACTAGACCCCAGTCATTTTTGCCTTTTCTACTCTTGTGCAGAAAGAAATCAGAATTTCAGGCAGGATAGAAGGCACTGCACACCACTGAGAAATATGGGTTTGAAGTAATAATTTGAGAAAGAACTGCATGTAATTTGCTCATTATTCTTTAAAACTGGAATGTCTCCATGCTCACGTTAATGTTTAGCTCACAGTCCCAGAGAACCAAAGTTTGGGGTTTTTTTTAACTAAAATGAAGCACATAAAGGTCAGTCCAAACTGAATTGGAAGGATTTGGCTCTTTCAATAAGCTTGAAAAGAGGAAGGAAAAGCATGTTGATAGAAGATATTTTTGTTTGCTTCCTTCTAAGTGAGCCATCCATAAAGAGCTCCATTCAGGAGAAAAAAAACCCAAAAAAACAACTTAATGCAATCAATGCCAAACTGTACTGAGCAGGTCCAGCATCTTGGTTTGCCTGGGTTTCTCTTTTCTTGTGCAGAAATGCCATTTTTCACCTCTTTGCTCAGCTTTGCTCTCCTTACCACATTTACAGGCTTCTTTTGGAGTCATTTCTTCTCCAAGAGCGAAAACAAGAGCAGCACCTGTTTTGGAGAAAAGCCTTTTTAACCCACTGAATAATGAATGCAAAGGCAAAGAGTGCTGAACTTATGAAAAATTTGATCTCATTGGTTTTAATTCTTTTTTTTTCTCATTACAATGCAACTGAATTTATATATATGACATTCCTTTTCTTGTTTTCAAAACCAGGTGTTTTGATGAAATGATAAATGCATCTGGAATCTCCATAAATATAATAAAGAAAATAGGATTATCAGCTCTCACATCACTAAGATATATTGGCACTTTTACTAAAGTGGAAAGACTTGACCTAACGATTTAATAATTAGTAATATTTCTGTAAGTTAGTTAAAATTGCATTTAACAATAGTAAAATTTTAATTTCAGTGGATTATAATAAATTTCAGAAACACAGCCTCTTGCCTCATGCATCAAACTCCAGAGGAGAACTCATTGCAATGGCTGGTGGTGAAAGGAGCTGGTTTATAACAGACAATTTATCATACAAACCAGTACTGGAAAATCATATCCAATAATTTTAATCAGGGGCTAGCAGGACAAGAAGGCTGTAAGAGAAACAAAGAACAGAAAAACTGGATGGAAAGTGCAGCTCCTGCATGTGGGGCAGCTGCTCAGTTGCCTCATTCCTAAACAATTTAAATTTTTAGGCTGCTGGGATCACCCCTCTAAATGTTATTCCTTCTAATGCAGATGCAAAGGTATTTTCCACATGGTCTCCAACAGGAAATTGCTCATTTTTTTGCATAAGATGCAGTTGTTCTCTACAGGATGAGCTGTGCTGCAGAATTGCACTGAGAATCCCCCCTGTCCCTTCCTCCCTTCCCTGGCAGGTGATGGAAATTCTGCAGCTCCTTCATTTCACCTCCAGCTAAACCCACCTGCTACCAGCTCAGTTCAGTCAGTTCTGAGGTGTGGACTTGTGGAAACTTGTGGATGTGGGGAAGCATCCCCAGGAAAGGAGCTGGTCTGGGTGGAGGTGCCAGCAGGGCAGGAGGAGCCCTGGCAGCT
Source organism: Erithacus rubecula (assembly GCF_903797595.1). NCBI lineage: Eukaryota > Metazoa > Chordata > Aves > Passeriformes > Muscicapidae > Erithacus > Erithacus rubecula. Next base: position 1,994,425 of record NC_136667.1, on the reverse strand, counting down.
TTGGTACCCACACACAGATGCAGCAAGGCTGAACACAGCTCTGGGGAACTTTAAGCTGCTCTTTGATCATCTCTGGAATAGATCAAGGCAGAACCATTCCTTTCCTGTCTGACAAAAAGAGCTGGCTGGCTTCTCTGTGTTCAACATCCCCTCCTGCTTTGGAGATGAGCTCAGGAACGTCAGGAATTTCAGGGAAGAGCTGGAGTAACTGGGGCACATCCTTCCTGAGCAGGGCAGGTGGGATTGATCCAAGAATCCACAGAGAATCCTGAGAGGAACTGCTGAGGAAGAGCTGAATTGTTTGTGCACCACCACAGGCAGCCTTAAAAACCAACCAGAGGAATTCTAACAAATGGTGCCAGTGGTGAAAGTTGATATTATGAGAATCAATAGATACCTGGTATGAAAAAACAGTGGTGGCTGGAGTACATTCATCAAAGTCCTTGCACTCTCCAGAACAGATAGTGCCATGTGTATATTAAAGATGGACTAGGGCATAAAAATAGAGCAGCACAAGAAAGGAATCGATTTGGATCAAAATCACTCTTGAAAAGAATGATAAATAGTCATTGAGAGACTACAGGGATTCTTTCTATGTAATCCAAAAGGTTACCTTAACCAGTGATTGATATCTTGATAGTATTTATTACACACAGGCACAAAAACCCACCTGCAGTTGTTTAATTTTCTCTCATTGGAGGGAAATGCTACAGGCAGCAGACAGGTCCATATGTTCTGCTGTGAAAATTCACAGCATTCAACAACAACAAGTCACCAAACCCACACAGTGGAATGTCACTGGAGCCAAAGGTTTGGTAACCAGTGAAGATATTAAATGAGGGATAGAAAAATAACCTTGCTGATGATTCTGTTTGCTCATTGCAAATGTAATGAAGAACAGAGAAAGGAGAGGCCATGATAACATCTCCAGTTCCAAAAGAGCAACAAGAACAAAAATGAAAAAAAGGTAAGGAAATGTTCTTTCAGTTTATCTCTCTCCCTGCATTCACAGGTTTAATCCCTAAACTGCTTGAAATAAATGGAAAATGTAAAGCACAACATCCTCCATTTTTGGAGAATGTAAAGCACAACATGACCCATAATGAGGGAGCAGACCTGTTATCCCAATGTTTTCTCTGGTTCCTCCCTCTATTTTATGATACCTGGCAGTTCTGAACACCTCTGCCATAAGCACTCACTTTAGCACCTAAAAAATAATTCCTGTTGCACCTATTGACTTATGGATGCTAAACCCAAAACCTGAACAGCTTAAAATTCATCAAGTTAAGAGTAGCAGCATGGATAGAGGGCATAAATCCATATTCTGACATCCTGAAGACACTGTTAAGCTTTTTGTTATCTTATTAAATTCTATCAGGCTTGCCTTGCAAAGAGCACAACCAGGATTGATAAATGCTTGGCTTCAGCTACACTCTCCCATTTATTTTCACTCTGTCAGACTTAATCCATAACTGCTGCTCAAAGGCAATGGGCAGGAGATGAGGGTGCATCTTGACTCAGCTGGGAGCTGGCTACTGGCAGCCAAAAGCTGCAATAATTTGTGATTATTATTATTCAGACTGCATCCAGACACCATTTATTTTCACTTTTTTATAATCTATTCCCTGGGGATGAACAATTTATAATCACATTATTTAATTAGTTTTTATTTAGTGACAATTTGCCTAATCTCATTGATCAGGAAGCATGGATTATTATGGAAGGGGAAAAAAAAACACACCCTTGAACCACAACCACAGCATCTGAAAAACGCATAGAAGACATAAATGGAAAACTTGGATTGCTGGGGTTAATATAAAAGTCATCTGAAAATTGTACAGATATTCCTACCCCATGGCCATGAGCAAACTTGATTTATCCTGAATATTTGAAGTGATGGAGGGCATCTCACACTGGGTTACACCTCAGAGCAGTCCTGGACTGGAACCTTCTCCATTTTCTACCTGATATTTCATGCTAGGGACAAGTAAGGAAAGCTCATTTTCTCAAAACATGTTCATCACCCCAAAAAAGTTCATTTTCCTTTGTCTAAGGTCTCGTTTTGGATCTGAAAATGGCAGGAAAATTACATCCAAGTACAGTTCCTTCAGTGAGCTGCCAGACAGATGGAAATAAAACCAAATATGGATTTTGAGCATCAGTTCTTCCCAGCAGTGATATAAACTCCCTCTCAGTGGAGAGCCTTAGACTAGATTAGATTAGATTAGGTTAGATTAGATTAGATTAGATTAGATTACACCAGACTCTTGATAAGCAGCTCAGAATCACTGGCAGCCACAGGGAATCCCCTTTGCAAGCAGATCTGTAGAGGACAGAGAAGAGCTGAGTGAGCCAAGGGTTTCCACTTTTTCATCAAAATCACAACAAATGGCACCTGAGCAGGAGGCAGAAAGAGAATCTTGCCTGTCTGAGAGAAAGTGAGGTGTGTTCTGAGAATATCCAGGCAGTTCCTGAATGACTCATGGGCAGGAAAACAAAAGAAATCAAACCAGACAGAATTTGTCAGTTTACTTCCAAATTATTCCCATCAGTGGATTGCTCCACTTGTAACTCTGACTGTCAGCACTGAATGGGACACAAGTGCTGTGTTCCTGCCTCAGATCAGTGTTTTAAAGCCTTATTCAAAACAAAGATTTCATGGGTGAAGGGGGAAAAGAATCATTGACACAGGCTGCAGAGGGAAAGAGTAAATCATTATTATTAATTGATATTATTATTATTATTATTATTATTATTATTATTATTATTATTATTATTATTATTATTATTATTGTTGTTGTTGTTGATTTTATTATTATTGATTTTATTATTGTTGTTGTTGTTGTTATCACTGAGTAGCACAGAAACAGAATGTCCCTGCAGGTCCTGCCCAGGGTCTGTGTCACCAGAGTGGGATGAGCAGCACTGCAGGAATCCCCAAGATAATTGTGTGAGAGCACTTCTGTTCCAGAACCTCTGTATCAGGATCAGGACTTTAAACTAATGAAACTCCATGGCATTATCTGGCTGGGACACTTGAGGTTGCAAGCAATTTTTAAAATTTTAAGTAAAATTCCAATTTTCTAAGAGAATGCACTCACAGTTGTATTCCAAGCTTTGCTTTTTTAGGGAACCTGACAGATTTTAAAGTCCTGTTGGCTCTAAAGCTCATCTGCTCTCCCTCCTCCCCAAAATTTGGGCAAAAATCTGTTTTCCACTGTTCTGCACTGAGCTTTCCATGGGCTGGGGCAGCTCTGACACCTGTATTCACTCCTTTTGGGTAACACAAGATCAATGGCCCTATAATAACATTTTATTTTATTCCTACTTTTAACATGTCTTGCTGCAAAAGGGCTCCATGGGGGGGAACTGTGTCACTGTGGTTGGATCATAATTTTCCAGCTGCTGCTCTGCAAGGGGAGCAACACTCTCAATGCCACATTTCAGTGTTTTAGCAGGTTTATTTATTCATAGGGCTTGTTTATTACCAAGACACGTTTAAAGTGAAAATAAAACAAAATCAGTGTTTCTGGATGTTCCTGTTCATCATTGGAATCCATCTGAATTGAAAAGATGCCACTGCATCAACTATTTCCTTTATCCCTTGAGTTTTTGAGAAAATCTTACGAACAGAATCTCAATCACTGCCTTGATTTGGGATATAAAAAAATCCTATGCTGATTCCTTAGCAATTTAAATTAATCAAATAGAGTGTATTGTGCACATGCAGATAGCTTCCTTCTCACCTGCAAGCTGCCAGAAAGGTCTTTTAGTTTTCTATAAAAGTGCTGCTTAATCTGCTCCAAACTGCCAGTGCTGTGTTTTTCACTGATTTCCACAACAAAATGATCTGGGTGCTGCAGCCCTTGTCACCCCCCTGTCACCTGTGAGGGGTGACACTCCCTCACCACAAGAACTGCAAACAGAGCCTTGCACAAGCTCCAGCTGAAGGAGATATTTGTACTTTTTTCACAATCTTTGCAGAAATGCTCTGCCTGTGAGTGCCAGCACCAGCAGGGCTGACAAAGTCCATGAGATCCTGGTGCAGATTTCAGCAACACTCCTGTGTGATCTTTATCCACACTTAAATAAGGCATTCAACCATGTTGGTTTTGACCTGCTTAAATTACCCTCTCTCTAACCAGTTGATAGTTAAGCTACCAATTACCCTGGGGGCAGAAGAGCAGTCCTGATCCCAGGGATTTGTTGTGCAAAAGGCTGGATGACCCACTTATGCAGACAGAATAAAAACCGAGACCAACTGGAGGAATTCTGTTGCACGTCAGGAATATTGACCCCCATGAAACACAAGCTCCTTCTCCACCTCACAGTTACATTTTTCATCAGCACAGCTCCAGAAGAACCATTCTGAGGACTGCACCAATTGATACCCACTGCTGCAATCCCACTAAAAAAGTTGGTGAGACACCAGAGAAATGGAGCAGAGGATAATGGGGTGGCAGCTCTGAGCTGGGACAGTGCAGAAATGTGAGGATCTATCCCCTGCCTCTGCTCATTTGTTCAGACAGAATGGTGAAAGGAGTCCAAAACTAAAGATTCACATTCATTACCAGGTAAAAAAAAGGAGAAAAAGAATTTTCCCTTTACTTCTTTTGATTTCAGGAGTGATTAGGTTCACTTGCATCTCTTAAATTGCTTGGTAAGTGTTCAACCTCTCTCCTTACAATAAAAGGGATAATATATTTCATTGGAGCATTTTCTCTCAGAAGAGATTGGAATCATAAAGAACCAGGGAGAGGGGGGCAAGGTGGTATTCTGAGGACATTAGGATGTTTTAAGAGTTGTTTCACTTTCTGTCTAAAAACTCTCTATCACCCCTCTTCACATCCTGTAAATAAGAGAGCTGTTTCTCCTGAAAAACAGCATTAATGGTCATTTTAGGTTTTCTTTTTTTTACCAGGATCTATTCTCCTCTGCACACAATCCATCAGGACCTTCTTCAGTAGCACCAGCCTGAGTTAAATCTCACTGCAGACCATGGTGTTCAGTCACTAAATAAAACAAATTATCACGACAACAATCATTTGGAAGATTCAAAGTACAAATTTTCCTTCCGAGGAGCCATTTTATCCTGCCATCAATTCATCACCCATTTCCCTGACTCAGGTGCCAAGCCTAGGGAAGCAGTGTGTAATTTGGAATAGATCAATAACCATTGTCTCTGTTATTAGCATCAGAAATTTGTATTATTGTGGGCATAAGGGCAATTTCTGAGCCACAAGGATCAGCATTGTCAGTCACAGGTGCCATCCAGAGCTCCAAATTGCATTTAAATGAATCCAGAATCAGGCTCCACATTCCAGCACTGTTGTTTCCAAACTTATGCAACAGCACCAATTTTACAGTGTGTGGTAAAGGTCAACAGATAAAACATTTGGAACTTTTACTCATGAATATATTTAATTTGCTCCTGCGAGTGATTTCGATTACATTTCACAAAATACATAGCTGCTCCTCGTTTTGCAATTAAAGATTTCTAATAATGCAGCCAAACCTTCTTAATCATTGCTCATTCTAGCATAAAGCAAAGCTTGCTGTGTTTAAAGAGAACCAAGTCATCTTAACAGCAATCCCTTTTTGTTCCTTTTTATTTTATGAGATTAGAATATGTAATAACCTTTGCCAAATCTGGCTGCAGTGCAAGGGAAGAAGAGTAAAACTCACACAGTGGATTATATGGCTGGGACAAAACTCAGCTCTGTAATTAGGTTTGGTTCTGTTGCTTAGGTTTGCAGAAAAAGTCAAAATTAATGGTTCTTTGCCCAAGATCCCCCTGCAGAGTCACATATAATAATTAAGCATGGTTAGAGACAGGCATATCATATGAATATTTGCCAAAATCATTGATTTATTTTTTTTTTCCTTGCTAAAACCTCATCATTTCTGAGGAAAATAAATAGAAACAGTGCCTAAACTGTCATCATTTTAATTGCCAATAATGAAGACACTAAAATAGTCTTGGAACACTTACAGACCTTGACACTAATTCTGATAAAAACTCAGTCTCAGATATTTTAAGTCAGATTTAGTGCAGAACAGTCTTGGGACTGACCAGAGAGAATTTACAGACCCCCCCCCCCCCCCAAATCCTCAAAACTGAGCATGAAGTTCTTTTTAACAGAAGCTTCATTTTCATTAAAAAGAAAAATGTGTTCAGGCAGTTGATGGAGAAATGAACCAATTTGAATGTATTGAAGTTCTTTGCTGTGCTACAGTGCTTTTTAAATGGTGTCTAAACAGTTGGTCACAGATTTATTTATGTTTCCGTGTAAAGAAAGAAAATATTGTCATTTCCTATATGGGAAACAGTTTCCCTAATTATTTGGCTCCTTCTTCTACTACATAAACAGCAATTTGTACCCCTCTCCTTCAACTGGCTGCAATTAACAGCTACATTGCAATAAGCAGATTATGTTAATTAAAAACTCAAAACTATGTAAACAATGGGAAAGCTGACTAGCCATTTTCTATTTTTGCCAACTGGGAGGAACACAAGAGAAATTAGTACCAAGCTTAATTTTGCTGTTTATAATTCAACTTATTTGTAACAAATTACAGCATTTTAAAAGTATTTTTAAACAATTAACTGTATTCCTCCACATTATTTGAATTACATCTCACTTGATAAGTTCACATCTGTATGAACTGGGGAAAAAAGAGTGTAAAAAAAAATCTGAAAAGGTGTTAGGGGAACAGATTTGCACACGTCATCACCAAAGTGGAATATTAAAGACAAGTTTACTTCCATGCCTGAGTCACACTCTAAAAAAGTCATAGCTAAGGACAAAAGTGTAACTTAGTTCTGCTTCCTCTGCAAAAATGTGAGCAAACTCCAGGAATGAACAGTACCCAGCTGACACCAATAAATGGTGAAATTTCCCCACGTTGCCACAGTTCTGCAGAGTTTTGGGTTTGTCCTTCCCCTTTCCAGACCAGGATTGTTTAAGGAGAGTGGGAGCAGGGGTGGAACTGTGAGATATTTGTGTTCCCAGAGCTCCTTTCTGACCATGGGATTGTATTCAATGGGCAACTCTTGGATTTTCTGTCCAGGACTTGGACTTTGATGGTGCTGGTGGATCTCTTCCAGCTCAGGATATTCTGGGATACCCCTCCTAAACCCACACTGGGGGAAACAGAAGCACAGAAAAAATCTGTGCAGAGAGATTTCTTGACTGGGAACTTGCCCTTGACCAGACTTTGGGCATAAAGGGACAGAAAAAAGGGTGATAGCCCTGCTTTAACTCCAGCCAGGAAATAATGTGAGTACAGGAGGGAGGCAGCTCCTTTCCTTCCCCTGGTTTGCATGGCTAGAGATTGCTGGCTGACCACAGAGCACCAGGGTGGGGACTGGCCATGGCTTCAGCAGAGATGTTGGACTCTTTCTAGGGTTTTTTTAGTTTTTCTCTGTTTAGAAAACAAAGATGACAGCACTTGGAAAAGCCAGACTTCCAGAGTGGCCAATACAAAAATCCCAGTTCAGTGCACGGTTTCAATTCCAGCCCTGGACCAAGCTCCTTTAGCAAATGGGAATGGTCTCAGAGGATGTGGAAATTGCTGCTGGATGCATTTTTCAGAGCCCTGGGGAGGCCAGGAAATGCTCAGTGCACAGCACAGACAGCAGAGCAGGGGAAGCTGAGGAGGACAGGCATTCACAGCACTCTCCACATCCTCAGTCTGCACCTCCCACCCTCCAGCAGTTTACAGAGAGGGAGAGGAGCAGGGAGGTTCATGTATATTATGTTAGAAAAGACATTTCCTCTGTTTTAAGGGCAGCACTGATTCCCATCTCTGCTCCCTGCAGAGCCCAGGGCCGGTGGGAGGCAGCTCAAAATAAAAGTGCACTTGATCATTTCACTGTCTGTGTTTCCACTGCTTTTCCTTTTGGAGACATGAACTTTAAATGAGCTGCTGTAAAAAGCTTCTTGGGGTCAAAATAGAGGAAATCACATCCACCACAGAGACAGGCACTGCAAAAACCCCTAATATGACCGTTATGTTCAACTCAGCAGCCTTTTCCTGTTGGGAGGGTTTCAATACAAGCTTAGCATCAAGCCAGGCTGTCAACACCAATGAAATCTATTTCTGTGACATTGAAAGAGCTCTTGACAAAAGTCAATCAGTTTAGGGAATGTGTTTTGTTAGTTTTTTGGTGGTTTTTTTTTTTTTTTTTTTTTTTTAATAGCACCTGGAAACAAGACAGGGGAAGAGTTGGATTTTAACAGGATTGCTGTTTTTTCTTGGTTCCAAAGAGGTGGGGTATATGTACTGAGTAAACCCATTTATTCTACAAGCAGCACATGTAGTGTTTGATGGTAACAGCTGCATTTCAGCCTGACCATTTTCCCTGAGTCTTGTTTCTCAGCAGTTAACCCTTCTGCCAGGTCTTTTATTCTGAAATTATTGGAAGGGTTTAGACCTTGTTGTGACTCTGTTTCTGGGTCAACACAGAGCAGCCCTCGAGCTCCTGGGTTAAACAACTTCAGTTTTCATATTATGGAAGGAACTGTAACCCAGATCATGTCCTGAGTCCTGGACCTGAGGCCACAGCTCTTTTCAAGCTCAGCAAGAATTCATTTCCTGAAGTCTCTTCACCTCAGAATAGGATGATGATGATGATGATGATGATGATGATGATGATGATGATGATTGCATCATCATCATCATGATCAATATTTCTAAGAATCTGTGCATAAAGCCAAGTGATGAACCATGGCAATATTGTGATGGGGATTTTTTGTTTTCTTATTAAAACACAGCATAGAAAATTATATTAAAGCAACTTAAAAAGGGGATCTCAGAGTGAAGCACATAAAAGTTAGTGACAAAATAGCATTGTCCATATTTCCTTGTCTCTGTGCATGGGAGCTGTTGCTGTGTTGAATCACCATCCACTGTTTTTCCTCCTGGTCTCCTGACTCAGTGGGAATCCTGCTCAGCTGAAGCCCAGGCAGCTGCTCCTGCTGCCCACTGAGACTCCCTCAGGACAATCCCAGCAGTTCCTCAGGGAGTGCAACATTTTCCCATTTGGGAGCACGATTTGGTTGTTTTTAAGATTTGGGTTGGCAGAGAATCACAACCATCACTGTGTTCCCACTCCCTGCCCCACCAGAGGTGATGAAGAATTGCAGATGTGCAAAGCTCACCTTCAGTGTGGCAGCCCTGAGTGAGCAGGACTTTGAGCTGACAAGGACTGAAACTCTTGTGAGTGAGTGTGCTATTATTGATTTGTATGCAGCTACAGTGCAGAGATCAGGGGAAGTTCAAGGCTATGCACTGTCGTTAAATTCCTCTCAGATTAGAGAGAAAAAAAAAAAAATCTAATTACTTCCATTGAGGTACACAGAATGAAAAATCTATTTTAGCATTTTGAATTTAAAATTGATCAATTCCTTTGTGCCATTTACCTCGTGAACTGATGGAGGCTTTGATACATTGTGTAAAGAACAATTATATTTTAGAATAAATTAAAAGCAAACATATTGTTTGTAAAACTGAACCAGGGATGTTCTCTTCTTGTGGGTATTTTAAAATAAATAAAATCAAGATCATGACTCATAAGGATAGATGAGAAAAAAATGATTATTTAAAATGCTCTCATTACTTTTAATACAGAAAACCCAGGAGTGATTCACCCTCAGAGGAATCAACCCTCATTTTATTTTTAGTGATTTTTCATGCAGAGTCCAAGGTTCTTTGCAGCCCCAGGAAGGTCTGAATGGTCTGATGGTTCATTTTTGCTCTGCTCATTGGTATTAGTATTTCATCCACCACTTGCCTTATAATCAATGCTTTAAAATATGCATTCTAAGGAGTAGAAATGAATCCATTCCACTTGATTTTCAGAGTCTTAGGCCCATTTAAAATAATCTCTTCTGCTTGATACAAATAAGTGTTGTTTAGCCCTTCCCCCAGTTTGATTCAGCTTTTCCCCATTGTTGTGGGAGACTTTTCAAAATGTGTTTGATCAGAAATCCTTCCTGCCTGATGTCCTGAGCCAGTGATTGACAGGAGTCCTTTGTGAGCCAGCATTTAAGTAATGATGTACTGACTGTGTCAAGAAGAGGAATGAACAATAAATTAGAATAAAATGGGACTGCATTTGAAACTTGGCTGGAGGATTTTGCATTTGTGAGGACAAAGGACATTTGACAATCTGAGTCATCTTGCAGCTTTGCCTGTAGCAACTGTCAAATTAGTTCTTAATGCTACAGGGAAAGGGATTGAGTCACAGCATTGCTTAAAGTTAAGAGGCTCATCAGTAAATCACTGGCAATATTAACAATTATGAGCTACACATTAATATGGCAAAAACACTCTGAATATTATGCTTACAACAGAAAGCCAAGAGGTGAACATAATTTTGCTTCCAGATCCCTGTGCCTTCTCCCAGTAAGTGCAGCTTTAAATTGGGGCAGGCAGAGCAAAAAGAAGTGAATAAATTCAAGATTTTCTACATGTCCTCACAATTTATGTCTTAAGAAGGAAATCAAGCACTAGATCTGGATTAAGCAAAGTGCAAAAGTGAGGTGAGGAAGAGAAGTGCTTACCTGCACATAAATTCAAGGTGCTTGTCTGTCATCCCCAAATCTCCCCTCAGCAGGATCTGCCCCTCCCTCCTCCCAGGCACCTCTGGCTCCATCCCTCCCTGCAGCAGCTGGAAGATGTGCCCAGGTGCCAAAGTGGCTGAATTGCCACCAAAACATGGCTCAGATAACTCAAATAAATCGTGTCCATGCTGGGGATGGGGAAGGGCTGTGTCACATACACCAGTTCCAGTCCACCCTGCAAGAAAAACACCAATTTTCTGTTATTTGTATTAGAGTGATATTGTCTCTCCAATTTCATCACACACACAAGAGCCAGTGTTTCACTATTCTGATGCCAGAGACCTTGAAGCTGTTTCACAGAGCTCAGTCCCTTTGCAGGATTTGGGTCAGAGGGTGCCCTGGTGTTAGAAAGGCTCACAGGGAATCACTGCATTTGAGCTGCTCTGAAAAATACAGCATATTTCCAGGCCAGCATTCCATGATCATTTTATAGAGTGGCTTTCAATGGAAATAAAATTAAAAAAAAAACCCCAAAAACACATCCATACGATGATCAGTTCAATTTCTCCCCTTTGCAAACCCCCGTGGGTCTGGCTCAACATGCTCCACAATATTCTAACAATCCACTGTGCCAGGCTCTCCAGCACTTCTCAAAGGCACAATCTCACAATTCTACCATTTTCCAGCACGAGAGGGGTCAGGGGGGAGCAGAATGAGAGATGTTGTGGGAATGGCCTGAGGTGCAGAAAGAGGGATGCTGAGTACATCCACCACCTGAAGAGTCTCTTGAAAGTGACACCAGAGAAAGAAATTTCCCCAGCTCTGCGCTAATTAAACTTCCAATGGGATTGGTCGGTCAAAAATAATAAAAAACCAACCCAATCCTGAAAGTCAGAATAATAAAACCTCACAAACAAGCAAAGAAATTAGTTATGATGGGGAACTCCAGTGATGCAGATTTTTACAGGATTATTTCATGTACCCCAGCTCCCATATTGAGCAGAGATGTCTTTCTACTCACCAAATTCTTTGCCTGGCACAAAATATGATCCAAGGGGTTTTCTGATAAGGTTTTTTTTTGGTTGGTTTTTTTTTTTTTTGTTTTTTTTTTTTTTTTTTTTTTTTTTTTTTTTTTTTTTTTTTTTTTTTTTCTGTGAGAATATTTATCTACTTCTAGCAAAACCTCCATCAAGGTCTGATAAAACAGGTCATTGTCTAGAAAACAATTTCCTCTTCTTTAGAAAAAGACAAACAGGTCTAAGATTCTGATTTGTGAATATCAACATCCATGCTCAAAACCACCTGCCACCTTCCTCCTGTGTTGGCAAAGGCCTCAAGTTGAAGCCACAGCCAGGAATTTTATCTTTCTTGTCTTTTCCAAAAGAATCCCAAAGAACTCACATTGGTAACTCCACCTGCAGGAGCAACCAAGGACATGTGTAAACTAAAAAATATCAGTAACAACATTAGGACAAATCCCAGGAGAAAAGGAAGCATGGATGTAATTTTCTCAACATCTCCCTTTTTTTTGTGTGTTTGCAAGATTCCCTTTTTCTTGGATATTTTTATGTGGATCAATAAGCAAGGGCCCTTCTGCATCTAGAAACAGGTTGAGCACCCAAGAGGAACTCAGAAAAAAACTCCAACTGAACAAACAAACAATAAAAGAAATCAAAACAGAAAAAGAGTAATTAAAATAATTTGTTTCTCTTGTACTAGGAGCCCTGAGGAAAGGAATCAAGCTTTATGCACTAGCTTGATGCAGGGCCTTTTCTTTTTCCAGGGAAAATATCAATGAAAAACATCCTGAGGGACAAAAAAATGGATGATCTGAGTTTAATGAAAGTTGACAATGACTATTATTGATGTCCTTATCCCAAATGACAAGAGGTTTAGGAGACTTTTATAACATATTGACACTGTACTGGTTCAAATGTTCTTTTCTTTTCCTTTTTTTTTTTTTTTTTCTTTTAAAGTTAATGTACTGTCTGCTTCAGGGGTAGTGTTGGAAAACTTGATGTGCAGAGTGACATTTGTCACCCTTTGTTCCCCAGCTCAGAGCATTTTCTTCTTGTTAGAGATTTCTCAAACTGAGTAGCAGCTGCATTAACATGAATTATTCTCTGCTCAACAATTTGAATTTCAAGACAAAAAACAAAGGCAAATCTCAAGTGGAAGAAGAATGTTTCAAAATTAAGTTCTGCCCTACTCTCCTCCTACCTGCTTACTTTTACAAGGATGTGAATTCAAATGCTAGAATTCAAGAAAAATGGGAATAGGGTATTTCCACACCAACAGGATGGGGAGTGTAGAAAGGTCTAAAATATTCTTCAAAACACACCATCAATTTGTGTTATACAAATTCACTAAACACTTATAAGGAAGTTAAGAAATTGGGGAAAAACAAACATTTTCATCTGCAGGCACTGAGTGTGTCCTCAAGAGGTCATCTTAAAAAAAGTCATAAAGAAATAAAATGAAATCCCCACATGCTGCCCCTGCAATCCTCTCCAAAAAATGTACAAGTGTCTGTTCCTTACAAACTCCTTGCCATATGTAAAAATTAGACTGTAACTGCAGTTAACTGTGTTTTCTGACTTCAGATTTATTAAAAACCATTCTGAAATATCTCTAACTTCTCCAGGTGCCAAGCCTTTAAACTAAATGCTCAAAACACAATGTCAAGCTTTTTATCTATGACTAGACACGTTGCAAATTTTTTTTATTTTATTTTTCCTTGAAAAGGGAATGATGACACAATTCCTGCAGCTTAAGTATATAAGCAAGGCAAACCTGAAATTTAATTTTATACCCAGGTAAGACCCTGCCCTGTAACATATTCATAAGTCATTGGGAGCATCTGAAAGTAGAAGCTCTCCAGCTCATTAGTATTAAAGGCTGGAAAATGAGATTTTATTAAACAAATTTATCTTTGCATAAACCAAATTCTGCCTCTGCACAGCCTATGACAGGCAGCTTCAATCATCTTTGAGACACAAAGTTATCCCTGGTTGTATTTTTCATTTTAATAACAAAACTGTTGCTACAAAAAAAAAAAAAAAAAAAAAAAAAAAATCAAACACCAAACTCTAATGCAGAAAAGAAATAAAAGAGTGTAATAAAATCAGTGTAATGAAAATTTTTGGCTTTACTGTATATTTTTGGTCGTTACCAAGACCTACACTTGTATAAAATATTGTACAGAATATTGCTGTTTATTTTAAAGGGAAGGCTCATTAAGATAAAATGTGCAGACCAGAAACTGCCTGAGTGATAAAACATTGCCCAAGTTAAACAAATGTACACCTCAGATTGGATGCTTGCAAAAATAATTCCTTTCCACATTAAAAATTCTTTAGATTTTTTTTTTTTTAATAGGACAATACTCAAAATGTGTCTGAGAATCTCATGGCAGAGATACAACTTGGGAAAAAGCTGTAAAAAAACCCATTTATTTATCTGAGATGAAAATAACTTTAAAAAAGAAAAAAAAAATCCAGTTTTTCATATTGAACTCAGAACTTTGTGCTAAGTTTCCAAGGATGAGATTCCTCAGCAATGCCCCCTCCTGCTCCTGCTGGCTGCAGAAATTCCTTTAGAGAACTGAAGAGCAGGAAAAATGTGTGAAATGACTGCAGGGGCAAAGATCTCTCTAGAACCTTTAGATAATCAAACCAAATTCCACTAATTCAAACAAAACCAACACCTGAAAAACAAATTTTCTTCATTCTCACAGACCATCATGACCAAATTCTCAAGAAAAGAAGTTCCCCTCAAATGAGGGGGAGAAGTGGAGCAAGGAAACAAAAGTGGCCAGGAAATAAATCTGTTAATTTAGTACTTAATACATCCCAGCCTGACTTTTAGCTTGTAAAAAGGTTTTCATTGATTTTTCTCTATTACACTTCACCTACATTTTAGAGTGGTGCTGTGCTTATTTCCCAAATTTGTGCCATGTTGTAGTGACTGTCCAGTTCAGCATCTTGATACCAAGTTTACAACATGCTTAGGCAAGCAATCAAAAAAAAAACAACCAAAAAACAAAACAAAAACAAAACAAAACAAAAAAAAAATCAAAACAAAAAAACCCCAACCCAACAATTGTCTGATGCAGTTCTTTATTTCCACTAAAGCTGTACAGAAATTGCACTCAGTGTGGAAGTAGCCAAGAGTTATGAACTGTCAACATGCTGATAGGAAAATAAACAATGTAGAAGTGAAGGCAGCATTTGAGTCTCACAGCATGGCACAGTGCTGTAATGGTTTAAATCATAAGCCAAATGATTGTTATTACAGAGATAGTGAATGTCATGCTTACAGAAAAATTGTGCATGTTAAAAATGACTGCCATTAAAAAGATAAGTCTCACAGGGGGGAGGGACCTCAAGCCAGTAAACAGGCAAAATGCATTATAGGGAAAAAAAACACACCAAAAAAAAAAAAAAAAGAAAAAGGAAGTCTTGTCTAATTATCAGATTCAGTTATCATTTTTAGTGCTCTTTATTACCAGGAAAAGGCTGGAAGAGAAAGATACAAGGGCAGTAGACACTTTTTTTTTTTTTTTTTTAAATTTTTATTTTCAAGCATCAGAATCCCAGTTAGGTTTAATAGCATGGCATCTAAAATGTGCATATCTGAAATGAGTTCCTGGGTCTTTGTAGGCAAGTCTTTGGCCTTGGTAAGTGTTCTGCACATAAACAACATTATTATATAAATGTCAGAATAAATAAAAAAGAAAGCTAAGGCTGACCCATGGAAACTCAGGGAATTATTTTCCTCCCCCATTAACACAGAGATGTGATCCTCATCACAAAAGGAAACTGCACAACCATCCTGTTCCAGCCAGACTAAACCACAGGACAGGAATCTCCTTCATCCAGCATTTCACTTTGCTGTCCAGGCCAGAAACAGGAGACCCCTCCATGGCACAAAATCAAGCTAAGTTTTCAGCACATTAAAAAAAAAAAACAAACTAAAAAACTCAACAAAAAACCCACTAAAATCAGTTTTGTTGGTTTGGAGTTTTTTGGGTTTTTTTTTTTTTTTTTCAGTTATTGCTGATAGAGAATCTACATATATATTTAGATTTTTTTTTTTCCTGTAGTGTCTTATTCAGCACATAACATGAGAGAAAGGTGTTGTGAAGAATCTGCTGTGTACAATGCATGGAAAGTCTCACTGATCTTGTGATCACCATCTCCTTACAGCCACAAACATGAATTTAGACATGGCCATAAATTCTAATCTGGTTTTAGAACTCACATTCCTTCTGTGCTGTGCTATCAAACATCCTTGAGGACACTTCATCCAGTGTTTTAGGCTTTCTCACAATGGAAATCTCAGTTTACACATTTCCTGATGAGAGCCAGCTTTGTCCCCAGCAGTGCTGATGCTCAGACTGAATTTGTGCCCTTACCCAATGACTTTTCTGAGTTTCCAGGGTGTCACAATAGCAATAAGTGTCACTGCAACAGGCAAACAGTGCTGGAACAGAGCATGGTAACTCCCCTCCTTGCCTGCACTCCCAGAGCTGTTTGCACAGCCTCTCATTCCCAGGATCAGCAAACACTCAGCTCTGCTCCTGCTCAGCCCTGGCATCACCCCAAACCCCTCTGCCATCCCAGAGGATTGAGGAGAGCACCAAAAAACACCCCTCAGTGTGTTGCACAAATTTCTGTGCCTGACCCAGCAGCCAGCAGCACACTCCACCTCTGTTATTGCCACAGTAAAATGAAAGAAACTGGAATTTTTCTATTTTTCATCTAAGGAAGGAGCATATCCTCCCCCTGGGCATTCAGGCAGGCTCACAACTGATTGCCCATTCAAATGGAGAGGGTTATCCACTGGAGCTGCAGCCTGCTCCCAGAATAAGGCTGCAGGGTGGAGGGGATTGTGTAAAAAAGTGCTCTTTATTCCTAGGAGAAGAAGTTTCTTGACTTCTAGCCATTTCAAAGACTCATTATTTACTGGCACTGAGATCCACTTGGAAACTAATATGTGAGAGAAATGCTCAGTATAGAGCAGGAGTTGAAGGGCAAAAATCATCTTTGTAAGTTATTCTCAAGGCAATCACTTCATATCTCATTTCATTATGCAGCATATTTTTCAGGTATTCATTTCAAGTGTATTTTTTAAAAGAAAACACCGAGCTCACTATATTTTAAGACTCCTAAAATGCCATTATGCATTTGAAGGATTTTATGCTCAAGGCCAGTAGTTCCTCATCTCTGTAACATGTGGAACTAGATGAGAAAATGAGATTATCACTCTCAAAGCCCTTTAGGAGAAAACTGAGTTAACGTGACAATTCAAGTTCATGGAAGAAGATACTTGTGCAAAGTGTGCATGACTTATAAATTCATTTAACATTGACTTTGCAATTAAGTTTGCTTCCTTCCTCACAGACACTGCAGCAAGCTTGGGAATGTCAGGGGTAAATGAAGTGACAATGGAGGAGGCTGAACTCATGTTCTAGCTTGGATAAATGTGTCTTTCCAAAAGTGTCCATATAGTCCAGATGTCCTCATCACAAAGATATGACAAACATTAAAAAAAAAAAAAAAAACAACAAAAATTGTCCTCATCACAAAGATATGACAAACATTAAAAAACCCCCAATTTTTCTGAACATTTTTAATGTTCAGAAGGAAAGGAGAAGCAGAACTGCCCCAGTCTGGCTGGGGAGAGGTACTTATCCAGCTCACTTTGTTTTCCTGTGTCCTGGAGGGCAATTTCTGTGACTGGTGGTATCTCAGGGCTGGTATGTAATGCATTTAACAATGCTAATGTGTTAATGCAATTTAATTTGCTCATTGCTGATGTGCCCTCTGAAAGACAGAAGTACAAAGATGGATGTGGATGAAGTGTGAATAGAAATGGGGATGTGGAAGCACCAGAGAGCAGCAGAACAGAAAGGAAAATAATGTTCTGTACTGATAACAGAGGAGATTATAGCCAGCAATTAAATGAAGAATGTGCTTCTTGTGCCAAAATCAGAGATCCTGCACTGTGACAGAACCACAGACCAGAAAAACTCAGAGACACAATGGGATGGGAAACAGGATTCAATAGCTGATGCCTTCTGTCCTGAGCAAAATGAGTTTCTTTACAGATTTTGTTAACACATCCCAGCTTCAGCTCATCACACAGATAGAAAAAGCCTTGAACTTTCAGTGCAAAGAAGTTGCAGAAGCAAGAGAAGTGATTTTTGTGTCAGCAAACACCTGTAGCTTTCCTGAGAGCTGGCCTTCTCAAAAGTTGTCACAAAGCAACTTATGCAGGATAAATGGATGAAATGAAGAAACAGTGATAATTTTCATGCAGTATTAAGCTTAATTTTGCCTTATGTCGATATACCTAGATTATAAATCATATTTAGGTGAGAACAGACACCTTTGTGCAAGCTCCAGGCCCAGCTAAGGTGAAATCTCTACACATTGAAAGAACTTTCAGAAATAAGCCTCAATAAAAAAAAAGTAATAGGGAGAAAATTGTTCAGAGTAATAAACTCTTGAAATAAGCAGGAATAAGTTTGGAGATCCTTGAGAGATGTTTAGATTTCTGCAGAGTCCAAACCCACAGGGGCTGAGGGAGTTTGGCAGATTTGCAGCCCCTGGAGGGAGCAGAGCAGGTTTGGCACCCTCAGCTCCATGGCTCACCCAAACACTGCCCTGGCACTGAAAACCTGACAATCCCCTGATTATAGCAAAAGCCAGCACAGCTGCACTCCCCTGTGTGACTGGTTACTAACTCAGTGGTTTAATTTGGGGAGTCAACAGTAAGGAGGAAATATTTTTCATCTTCACTTTGTTTACCAAATTCCCTTATAGTCTTTTCCCCCATTTTTTTTTTCTACTATTACTGATCAAGGTATGATATAGGAATGATCAATGATGTAAAGATCCTGCTGTTCAATTACAAAAAAGAAAATGAATAATTAGAAAGCAGCAGAGAGGAAAGAACAATCTGATGAGCATGGGATGCAAGAGTCACAATAGCACATCCCAAAGACAGGGAATTCTGCAGTGGCCACAGTGAGTGACAAATTCCAGCTGCATCTGAACAAACCCTTCTTGCCACACTACAAATGTCCCAAATAAAGATAGTTTGCGACACTGAGACTGGAAAAGACTCATCATAACCCTCTTTAACCAGCAATAAAACTCATAACCAGCATTTAGATCCATTTTTTCTTCAAGTTTGCAAATTTCCTGCTCTTCATAACGTAACTGTAGCTTAATTTCATGCAGCATCTCAGCTAAAGAGTGTGCAAAAGTGCAAAGCTTTGCCACCTGCTCTCTAAAACAGCTGCAGACACAGGATATCACCACAATTTGGTGGTTATTGGATTTGGATTAATTTGGATTAATTGAAGTTTAATAACTTCAATTTGGATTAATTGAAGTTTAATAACTTTCTTTTGCAGCAGTCACTTTGTATCAAAATACTAAATTTCTGTTTTGCACTTACAATGTGCCTTTGAGTCAGAGGACTAAAAAAAAAACCAAACAATTATATGAAGAGATACTTTCTTTCATTACTGAAATAAATCCTTCTTTGGGTAATGAGGGATGGAAGAGTGTACACCAAATCAAGAACAGGACTATGTTCAA
The DNA here is from genome assembly GCF_903797595.1 of Erithacus rubecula. Lineage (NCBI taxonomy): Eukaryota > Metazoa > Chordata > Aves > Passeriformes > Muscicapidae > Erithacus > Erithacus rubecula. The sequence continues at coordinate 1,975,245 of NC_136667.1, read as the reverse complement.
ACATAAATCTTTGTAAGGCCAGCAGGATGCAGAGATTTCCAGGGAGACCCAAGCCAGGTGGTTTAGGAGGAGAGGCCCATTTGGTATTTTGGATATCCAGCCATGATCAGCACAAGCAGAAGTGCTTGCAGCAAGTTCCCTTCAAAGCCCAGATTGAGGGAGGCATTTTCTGAGGCTGCAGCAGCTCCTGAGTCCTGCCTGTTGCACTCCTGGCTCCGTTTCTGAGCTCTGGGGTAAGTCAGTCCCAGCACAGCACAGATTAACTCAAGTGCTCTGCACTAATGGGATCATAATGCTGGAAACTCTGACCTGGCCCTCCCTGACCCCAAAGCATCCTCAGACTGTAAAGTCTCTGAAAGCCTTTAGTGAACATGACTAATTATAACTCCCTTTTTCTGGGTTTAAAAGCAGTGAGACATGGCTTTTAGCCTGACTGAGGCAATGTTGGAAGTCTCAAGAAGAGATCTCTCTTTTCTCAAGCCCCAGAACTTTTGATAAATGTAGAACCTTGCTATCTTGGAATGATACAAGAGAACTTCCTGTTACTAGATTACATATTCAAGTCTCACACAGAAAATTATTAACTTCAGGTATAATTTTATCTTATAAAAGCCCAAAAATAACAATTAATGAGCATGATCATCACTGTCTCAATATGCAGTTCCTAAAAACCATATATACTTAGGCAAAGACCACAGATACAATTAAAGAGTTGTCACCACAGAAATAATTTCCCATTTACCTTTCTAGTATGGGTAAATGTAGACACACACAAAAAAATAAATTTCTGCTCAGCATTAAAAGCAGAAAAAATCTCCCTCACAGCAGAACCTCCCCTCCCCCTGGACATCACAATTTAATGGTTTTAGCAGCTGTATCAGTAGAACTGCATGGGCTGCTCAGTCAAAAACACAACTGACATTAAACAGAGCAGCCCTTTCCCATCTGCTGTCATGTCCCAAAATAATAAAACTCCACAGTGACCTCCTAGCAGGGACTGGGGGCTCTCACACAAACTGGTGCCACAGCTGCCTGACCAAGTGAGGCACTGCAGCCACACATCTGCCTTATCACATGCTAAACTTTCACTCCAGGATCACACCATAAATCTGTGCCTTGCACTCCTCTGCAGCCTTGCTGAGAGGATTTATCTCCAGCTCCAGCTGCTCAGGGACACAAATGCATTTCTGGTCAGGGAAGGGGGCTCTTCCCTGCAGGAAAGAAGTGCCACCAGCATGTGAACCAGCAGACCCTCTGAGTCTCCCCAAAACCTCCTAATATTTAATTAAAAGAAGATGAAATTGTCTAGTAGGTTTGGGATAGGGTGATACGTGCTGCCTCCTTAAGTGACTGTGTGAAGTGGGGTTGTATTGATAGGAATGAGAATACAAATCTGAATTTCTCACACATTTTGTTTAAAAGTCATGTTGGTGCACTCTCCACTCTCCACCCCCATCCCCCTGCTTTACCCTTGCATCTTTACTCCAGCAAAGATTTAATTATTTAATGCCAAGTGCAATAACATCAGGAGCAACCAAGAGCATTCTTCCATAGAATACTTCATAGCACACTAATTAGGGCTCTTCTGAGAGATTTAACAATCCCTGTAGGCAAGGAGGGAGCAGATCTGATCTCTCCTAATCCCAGGGACTGCCCTCATTTTTGTGCTGCTGCAGGGGGGAGCAGAGAGTTCCCAGTGCCCTCCTTTAGTGAGAGCAGTGCTGCCTGTGCTCCCTCCAGCCCTTGTCCAGCTCCAAGGGATTGCTCAGGGCTCAGAGGAGCCTCTGTGCCTCCTGTTATTGCCTGGGAAAATCCCACAGCCTTTGATCCCAGCGTGTTACCAGCTCTTCCTCCCTGGAAAAGGAGGCTGGTGTTCAGTTCAGAGCCCTGAATTCCACCAGGAGCAGCCAGGTGTGTGAGGCTCTGACTCTGCCCTGCCTCCCTCCTGCTGGGTGGACAAGGCACAGTTTGCAAACAGAGGAAGGCATAATTTTTATTTATGGCAGAGCACAGAATTAGAGAGTTGGGGGTTGGAAGTGACCCTGGAGATTCTCTCATTCCAACCCCCTGCCATGGGCAGGGATATCCTCCCCTATCCCAGTGGTTCCAGGCTCTGTCCAGCCACTCCCAGGGATGCAGGGGCTCCCTTCACCCTCCCAGGGAAGGATTTCTTCCCAAAATCCCATCTAACCCAGCTCCTGTCTTCACACCTCTGTCCCAGGTCCCTCTCCAGCTCTCCTGGATCCCTGTAAGGCTCAGGATGATGCTCTGAGGTCTCCTTGGAGCCTCTCTTCTCCAGCTGACAGAATTCTGTCAGCAGAGAGGTTCCCAGGCTGGAAGCAGCAGCACAGGGACCAACAAACTTCACTCACAGTTTCCAGCTTCTGACCTCATGCCTCTTCAAGCAGCCTGAGTGGGATTGTGCAGGGCTTGAGAGGAGGAAAAGCAAACCAGAAGAGCAGCTCTGGTCTGAGCATTGCATCTGACTGCAATGAAATGTGTTATTTGAGCCATTAGCTTTAGGGGACAGAAAGCAAAGGCATAAAAACATTTCTGAATTGCTAATAATGTTCAATTTCCTCTCACCTTATCACACATCACTGATGTTTGTGATATTTCTGCTCTTCCTTATGTTCTTCAGAATTGTCATTGAAAATTCAGCAGCAATTAGCTACCATGAAAACTAAGAGCAGTAAATAAAGAGTGTTTATTGTTAAAGCATGAGAGTTTCAAATTGCAATATTTATTGAAATCAACATAAATCCTCCCCCCCCCCAATTAAACTAATCCAAGAGGATTTTTCTATTGACAAAGGAATTGCAATATGAGTATTGGCTATGTCCCCCAATATGGCCAGACCACATGTGAAATTTTCAACGTGTTTTAAAGTTGTTGAACTTCATTTCTACCAATTAATGACTCTTTTGAACTTCACCTCACGATACTTATTAGCCTTCTTAAATATACTGGAGGTGCTACATCCTTCATTTATGTCACTCATTAATCACTGCTCAGTGACTGCTGTCAGGAAGCTGCTGCCTTTGATGTCTCATTGTTCAGTGCATTCTTTCTTGTTGGTAGTTAATCAAATGCTTCCCTGCTGTGGCCAAAGCACAGCTTGAGAGCAGCTCCAGAGGTGATCCAGCATTAAAACATGGAGCTGATTGTAAAGGTCCAGTTTTTTCAAACACCATGGCAAAGGGAAAGCTTTCATCCTGCAGTCCTTGGCAAATGAGAGGTTGTTGTCCTGCCCCCATGGCTGGGAGCTCAGAGAACAGCTCTGAGTTCTGCCATCAACTGGAGCTCACTGTAATGACTGACTAATTAGCTGCAGTTATCAAATGAACTGCAAAGTTTCCACTGTCAATCACAGTGAAATAATGTTTCTCTTTTTTTTTTTTTTTTTTTTTAAAGAGTAGAATTAAAATAATTGTCAAGAAGCATTAAAACTTCAGGGGGTGGTAAGTCAGATGAAAGCATCCAACAGAGAAAAATATCTGTCCTGGGATAAAATGAACATTTTCCTTTCTAGTGTTTGTTCAAGTTAGATTGATACTGAAAATATTCAGAGATCCTGCAAAAGGAAGAATGGGCAAGATGAAAACAAGGGAAGTAGAAACTTAGAGAAGAATGAAAGACAAGATTGAAATAGGAGCAGGAAGAATAATTGAAAATAAAAAAAAAAACAACAAAACCCACAAAAAACCCAAACCAAACCAAAAAAAAAAAAAAAAACAAAACAACCAAACCCCCCCAAACAAACAAACACAAAAAAAAAAAAAAAAAGAAAAAATACCCAACCAAACAAAAAGAACCCAAAAAACCCTGACTATTAGAAAATACTGCAATTTTTTTATAATAGCTTGACACTGCTATGTTTGTTTGTTTAAAAAAAAATCCTCAGTGTTTGGAATCTTTGCAAAAATGATAAAATCTTCCTGTTTCTCTTTTCAGAGATCTAACCCTGATAACAGGACATGCCAAACAGCTGCTGCTGAGCAGCTGCAGAGATCTCAGATTAAAATATGCTACCATCATCTGGATCTGTAAGTTTATGTAAGAGTAAAGCAAAGAAAAATAAAAGTAAAGAAAATAAACATGATGTGCTTTTAGAAAGAAGGCTATTACATTTATAAATGTAATAAGAATATTTAGCAAGTGGTGCCTGAAGAAATAAAGGCATTTTTAGCCTGTTAAATCTTCTCTGCTGCTGTTCCCTGAGTTCCTCTCCTGTATAAAATCTGGTGACAATCACCATTTGTTGAAACACTCAAATTAGTAAGACAAGAAGAACTTGAGCAGGAAAAAGGGTTGAAAGTAAATGATCATTAAGGTCCCTTCCAAAGCATTCTAAGATTCTATGATGTGTCACTTTAAATAAAACATTGTAAAAGTCTCTTTGTAGTAGGGACCTCACAACCCAGACATGCACAGATAATGACAAACCCCATCTGTACAGCTCTGAGATCTCTGTGCTGTCTCATTTTGTTACAGCTTTCATGAGAACACAGACCTATAATTAAAATTAGAACCTGGTGGACTGTTTAGAGTCTAACTTTCACTTTGTTGCCTGCTATTTCCCATTTTTCTCTCTTTGAAACAGAACAGAAAAGATTATGCTTTAGCCTGCAGGCACTTCCTTTAGATTTTTTTTTTCAAATGACTGAGGGAACAAAATATTTCCCTTTCTCTAGACACTGGCATTCCACCTGACTCAAATCCCTGTGACCTCAAACAGCACTTTTGCTCTGTTCAAGGCAGGATGTAAAAGCCCTGAGTTAATTCTTGCTCTGTTCATTGTGCATACAGTGCACCCCTTGGTGTGCCTTGTGATCTTCAGAAGGGCAGCACAAAATCCTTGAGCAAACCTGAAAGCTGCAAATCCCTGATGCACTAAAGGCAGGCACTGACCTGCTCAAAATGCAGGGGCTAATTTGGCAGGGTCAGGAGCAGTGACACAACTCCCCTGGAACCTGAAATGCTCTAAACATTCCCTGCCCAGCAGTGCCTGGAGTTCCCTGACCTGAGCAGGGCTCACATTGCTCAGATTTGTGATATCTCTGCTCAGATTGTGTAATCTCTGCTCAGATTTGTGATATCTCTGCTCAGATTGTGATATCACTGCTCAGATTTGTGATATCTCTGCTCAGATTTGTGATATCTCTGCCAGATTCTGTGATATCACTGCTCAGATTTGGGCTATCACTGCTCAGATTTGTGATATCACTGCTCAGATTCTGTGATATCTCTGCTCAGATTTGGGCTATCACTGCTCAGATTTGTGATATCTCTGCTCAGATTTGGGCTATCACTGCTCAGATTTGTGATATCACTGCTCAGATTTGTGATATCTCTGCTCAGATTTGTGATATCTCTGCTCAGATTTGTGATATCACTGCTCAGATTTGTGATATCTCTGCTCAGATTTGTGATATCACTGCTCAGATTCTGTGATATCACTGCTCAGATTCTGTGATATCACTGCTCAGATTTGTGATATCTCTGCTCAGATTTGGGCTATCACTGCTCAGATTTGTGATATCTCTGCTCAGATTTGGGCTATCACTGCTCAGATTTGTGATATCTCTGCTCAGATTTGGGCTATCACTGCTGTCAGCTCACCCTGCTCCCACACAGGGGACACTGGAGCAAATTCCAGAAGCAATCAGGATCCTGATTCAGTGTGATGAACATCTGAGGAGTGTTTCAGTGGGGATTTGGAAAGAGGAGGGAGCCAAACTCAAGGGTTTTAGTGATATTTAAGTTCAAGCAGCCGATTCTCTTCTTTTTCTCCCAGGCACCAAATTTTTGATGCTGCATCGTTGCCTCCAGTGAAGATCCCGAATATTTTACAGGAATATCACAACAAATGACTCAGACTGATTCTGTGCTGTTCTTTAATGCATCAACCCTCAGTCCAAGGATGAATTTGGACTCTTATACTTCAGGGAGTACAAGGGGCTTTGCTCCAGATGCAAAATGACAGACTGCTGATGGCTCTTTACAGATATTTTGCAGACTTACTCATAAATAATTATGTCAAATGAGGTAAACTCTCCATAGCCTTTCCAAGGAGGAAACTCTGAGAACATTAAAAAGAAAAACACCAGAAAACTATGAGGTAGAGAAAGGAACTAACTGAAAGGTTTTTTTTTTTTTTTTTTTTTTTTTTTTTTTTTTCCCAAATTGAGTTAATTTGGGAAGAAAAAAAAATAAAAAAAAAAAACAAAAACAAAAAAGAAAGGCAGCTCCTACAGGAGATTTCAAATAAGTTTTCACCAAGGTGTTTAAATTTTAAGATTTTTGCATTCTGAGCCAATTGCAAGGAAAAAAAAAAAAAAAAGCTTTTCTCAATGCCCATATTGTGGAATCAAGAGGATTCCTTTCAGTTAATCTAGTACAGCACTGAGTCTATTCAAACTAGGAATAATTTATTTTCTATCTGTTTTCAAGAAATACAATCCAACTGGGAGAAAGAATTTGACTCAGATTGCATTATTTTTGACCTAACAAATCGGGTAAAGTTCTCTACTCTCTCATAACCTGCATTCTAATGTATAATTCTGTGAAGATTGAAAACCCTTTTTTTCTCAGTTCCAAGCTGTAGGTGACAGCTGCTTTTCACAACACAGGCTGTCCTGGTGTCTTGTCACAGTCTGTGAGATGTCTTCAGTATCTCCATTGTCTCTCTTTTTTAAGCTTTTTGTCTTACTGTGATTTTTTTCTTCCCCTTTTCCTTATTCTCTTTTTCATTGTTCATTATTCTGCCACATTTCCCTGTGGGCTTCCAGCTGACTCTCTCCTTGGATTCCATTCTCCTCTCTGCTTTATCTGCAGCCATTTTCATTGTTAAGTGCCACTGTCCCTGCTCCAGACTGGTTTTCCTGTGCTCTGCCTGTTTGCCAATCCCATCACAGCCCCAGTGCTGAGCAGGTTTTACACACAGCTCTTCATCCCCCAGCAGAATTTCCCTTCTGATCCCTGACAGAGCAGCAGCTTCTTGCCTGGCACCTGCAGTGGCACCACAGGCAGCAAATCTGACACAAACCCACTTATCCAGGCTGTGTTTTATGGAATCTGAGTGCCAGCCCTTGTTTTCCCTTCTGCAGGGAGCAGTTGCTTTTCATTTCTGGAACATTACCTGAACTACACCCAGGCTGCCACAGACTCAGCTCAATCCCAGGAATGGAGAATGTCTCTCATCCTTTACTCCTTACTGAAAAATCAATGCCTTAAAATAGCCAAACCCACATTTTTTTTTACTAGTTTGGTGTATTTTACTCATCACACTCCTTGTCCTCATTACTTTCCTGTTACATTTTATATTTTTCCCCTGTTCACCATTACTTAGAGGTTCTTCTTATTGATAGGAAGAGAAGGAAACTTCTCTCCAAGCTGGACATTCTTATTGGCTCCATAACTTCCAAATTTTCCATACACAGCCCCAAAATCCCCCTCTGCAGTAAATACTCACTGCTTGTCACAAACAGGAAACTACAGAAGTGATCACATCATCAAGAAGGAATAAAATTATATGGGAAAGGCACTTTTAACCTTAATGGTGCCTGGAAAACATCAAACTTAGAAGTGCAGGCTCCTGATATTCTCAGTGGAGGGGGAATTCTTCCAGAGGGAAACCTGGATCAGCTGCATTTCTCCTAACTTGGTTTCTCCTAACTTGGATCATCCTAACTCTGGGAATTCTGTGGTGCTGAGGGGGTTTAGTGTCTGTGCTTTAAGTTTTTTTTTTTAAATATATAAGCATCTTCCCAGTGACTGTGAATGAAGTTTTGGGAGTTGTCTTAAATCTGTAAAGTTTAAATGTGGCCCAGCTATGGCTGGACTCAATTTACCTTGGAGGCTTTTCCCAACCTTAATGATTCCAGGATTCTGTACAGGGATATCCCAATTAAGGGATTTGTTCTGTTTCTTGAGGGCAGAGTCTGGCAAAGTCAGCTACTGATGGTTACTCATTAAAGAATTTTCCCTCACTATTTCCTTTAGAAAAATACTTTCCTTTAGGAAGAAAGTTCTTAGATTGACTACAAAACTGATTTAAAATATAGTCATGTAACAAGATGTAGTTTCATCGAGGCACACACAACATATTAGACTCAAATCTGATATAAATACATAACCTGCATAAGTAAAAATACAATTTATATAAAAAAAAAAGCGTGTGTGCATCTCTTCATGCACATCTAACATCAGGTACACGTTCTTAAATTGAATAAAACTTATTGACAAATATAAACCCTGACTCTAGCAGAGGAGCAGTGTGCTGCAAAGGGCAATATTTCAGCAGCAGGAGGGACTTCCACCCATTCTTTTTTATCAGCTGTGTTTCTAACTTGAACAAAAAGTGTTATCCATCATCTTGACTCAGAACCCAAAGCACAGTTTTCACACTATTTCCAATGAGAGGAGACATACCCAATTTCATCTGGAGCTGCCACAGTTACCTGAACCTGCAGCAGGAGCTGTGAGCTGAAAAAGGAGATAAATAATCCAGATGTTAATGCTGTGCCTTTCCATGGGGGGATTGCTCTTACCATGAGCAAAAACAGAGTTTGTTTCTTCCCAGGATGATGGGACATTCTTTCCCAAAAACAAAAATACTTCTGGCTGGGAAGTTTCTAACAGGTCCCACTTAAACAGGGCTAGGTTTAGAAAAGAGAAAAACCCTTGTCTTTCTGTGTGAAACATCATTGATCATTTGAAAATTCCTTACTCTTTAAACATGACCAGACTTAGATCAGGTTTGAAATGCTTTTCAAGAATAAAGATGTTTATTGAATGAACAAGAACATTTCTGAAGCATTCTGTATAACTGAATTATTAGACTTTGGGGTTTAATTAATGGCCAAACTCATCTAAATGAGGAAAGAAAATCAAGGTAAGTTATAAAAGACTCTTATTATTATATATTTCCATTTTTCCTCAATTAAATATCACATTAGCATGGGGTATATAGTGTTTGGTTTAACACAACAGTTCAATTTAGATCTCAGCAACTATTAATCCAGTGAGGAAAAAATGATGTTTTTAATGCAACAAAGACACAGCTCTTCATTCCTTCCATGCTAATCTAACACTTGTCTTGAGACTTTCTCTCTGAGTGATTTTCTCTTAAAGAGGAGATGCTTTTGGTTCTATTTTCCTGGGAAACACCACAATTTTCCTTCATCCTCTTTGCCTTTCCCCACAGGTGTGCAGCAAGGCACTTAAAGCCCTGCAAGGGTACAAATCCAGGCAGCTGAGCTGCATTTTGGATTTGTGGGTTTTGAAATGCAAATTGGCAGCAACAGTTGTCCAAGGCTGCCACACAATCAAGAGCTCCCAGCTCCTCCCCATGAAACACAAGCAAGGACCAGCCAACCCTAATCAAGAAGAATGTTTCTGTAATTAGATGGGATTGTTTGTTAGCCCAAGAAATTAGAGGCAGCAGCTCTTACAGCACAAACAATAACAGAGTTTATTGCCTCTGTAGCAATTTTTTCTCTTCACAGTCCCATGATTTGCAATAAGGTTCTGATTTTCATTTTAAGCTGTTTGGATTGTGCTGTTCCCAGTGCCTTACTTTTGGGGTGCAATGAATGAAGATAATGAAATTATCTTAATAATTGACCATCAAAATTATGCTGTGGTTGTCTGGGGGGGTTCTGTTCCTTTGTTTGCTTGGTTTTTTGTGGGTTTTTTTTTTGTTTTTTTTTTTTTTTCATAGGAAAGCCAATAGAATCTGCTGCTCTTTCCGAAATTTCACTTTTCCCTTTTTATGTCTGCTCCCTGTTCACCAAGTCCAGCCATTTCACCATATGAATATGGTGAGCTGAATAAGGAACTGCATTAAAAAGAAAAGGAAATATTGGCATTTCCAGGTATTTGGGTATTTCATCTTCCTAAAAGACTGGAATAAACAGGTGTCCTTGTAGCATTAGGGTCAGAGAAAACAGGAAAGATCATCCCAAACAGGTTAACTGGCCTTGGACAGCAGTGGGCATGAAGGATGGAGCTCTGTGGAAAAATCAGTTTTGGTGATAACTCTGAAAGATTCACCTGGATGAGGAGGAATGAGGTGACATGAGGTCATACAGGTGTCCAGGACATCATAAATTATTTCCTCTCTTTCTGTGGCTGCTGGAAGTTTGATGGTGCTGAGTGTGAGACTCCATAAATATGTCTAGAGGGATTTTAGAAAAAACAAAAAAGGCTCCTTGCAGCTGTCTTGTTGTTTTCTGGCTGGAATGTGTTTCCAGTACCTTATGTTTCAAATCTTTTCTCTGAACACTTTAATGGGATTTGCCCTTTAAATATCACCAAAAACTTTCAGTGAAGACTAATTATAACCACCCCACACGATTTCAGAGCTCACACACATTGTAAAAGACTTGCTCAAAGTTGGTACCTCTCCAGCTACAGGCATTTACACCCTGCAAAATGACACATTCCAATCTCACACTCTGACAAAAAGAACAATTTCTTTTCAGTCCCCCTTGCATAAATGCAAAAAAAAAAAAAAAAAATAGCCAAAAGGGAAGTTGAAAGAGAAGTTAAAACTGCATCTAGAAGTTCTCTAAGATGTCCTGATATGATGTAAATCTGAAGTTCCCACCTGAGAGTTGTGCACATGAAACAGGATTTCTGGAAATGGCACAAGGCTGACATTAATGAATAATGAAAGTAACACAGTAATGATGAATAGGAGAACTTCACAGCAAAAATATCCACTGCCAGCCCAGACCTTGCTCTTTGTGCCCTCAGTGAGAACTTCAGCTGCTGAATTTCTGCTGTGGGAACAATTTGCAGGAGGATTGTGAAATATGTTATTGAATAACAACTGCTCTTTGTGTTGTTTGGGTTTTGTGGGCAGATCCCAGCAGCTGCAGAGCAGTCAGATATGCCATAAAACTGAAAATATGATCAGTACATAAGTGGCCAGCTCAGGATAAAACAGTGTCACACCTGCTCTAAACTAAAACCCACCAGCTAAATCTTCAAGTTAGCACAGTCTAAAGGAGAGTCTGGAATTTCAGCAGCCACCCAGACACAGGCTGGGCACAAAGTGATCAATAAAATATCTGTTTGGGTATTATTTCTCCATAACTCATGTATGGCATATTAAAGAAAAAATCTGCCCTGACAGATGGCTCCTGGTCTTGTCTCCCATAAAGGTGATGGGGCCATATCTCAATTTTAAGTGTAAGAAGCACAACTTTATTCTTCTCTACCACTTCAAATAAAATAAAGAATTAAAAGTCTCCTTCTCTTACATCTCAATGTATAGTAAGTATAGATACAATAAAAGCCCACATAAAATATGGCAATTTTCTTTTCAACAAGAAGTAAACAGAAAAATTAAAAATAACAGCTTCATTACAGGATGCTGTGAAGTTACACATTTCAGACCAAACTTTTCTAATAGCATAGAGAACTTAGAGTTCTCTGCAAATAAAACTGAAATTGTTCCTCCACTATTTTAAAATTATCCAACACTTTACTAACAATTCTTCTGTTTCTAAAAGTGACAGAAAGGTACATTATTGTCTCCCTGCAAGGTGACAGAAAATCTGCAAGGTCTTGCAAGAACTTTACCAAGTGGAGAAGAAACCAGATAAATAGAATCTGAATATACATTAGCACTGATTTAAATTCAGAAACACAAGCTCTATCTCAAGCATGAGAGGACTACAGGTGACAACATTTGAAAAAAAAAACCTTTGAGAGCAAACCAGATTCCAAGCCCTGACTCTGTTTCAGGTATTCAAGATTCTGGTAGGAACAAATTTCCTTGCACCACTCAGAACATTATATAAGAAAAAGTGACAGGAGCACTTTGCATATCTCCTAGGAACACACCATTTATTTACAGGCTTAAAGAGAGCCTGGAACATTCATCTAGGCAGCTTGTTATGCAATTTATATGGTACAATTTGCTTCTAAAATAAAAGAAGAGTACAGACTGCCTTTTATGTCTTTATATAATGTGCCATGTAGGAACTATAGGCATTACACAGATTTGGGGTTGGAATCTATACTTATTTCCAATATAGTTAAGTATAGTCATTAAATTTCAAGCCTGTGTGTCCTTTCCTAATGTTCTTTCATCTAGAAACACCCTCCAAAGAAAACACATAGCACAGCTATTTCATTTTTTTTTTTTTTTTTGCTAAATTTTATCCTCCTGCAGCTTAGTATTACAGGCACAAAGAATCCACAAAAGAGAGTAATAAACTCTAAAAGGCAGAGTCAATGCAGATGCAAATTTTCCCTCTTCTCAGGCAGAGCAAATGTGATTGTTCCTCTCCATGAATTACAAGAGGAACACAGATTAGGTTTGCTATAAATCTCAGAGAAATCATTTATATGGTTATATTACTGCATATCAGAGTGATAATTCATGTGACAGTTGTAGAAAGCACATGAACACCCAGCATCAAACTGACTTTTGCCAAACTTTCTCTATTTGGCTATAACATCAATTTGCATATTTCCATTTAGTCAGCATAATTTTTAAACTGTTAAGCTAATGATAAATGAGGCTGTTTATTGCCCAATGAGGAGATTATTGCACAACTGTTGATCCAGTGGCCATCCTTGGAATAACAATGACAATTATTTATGGGTCAGGGTTGCTCCCCCTGTTTCACTGCTGGGTAACAAAGGCAGCACAAAGGGCCTTGCAGAGCAAACAGATTTTCACATCCAGCACAGAGCTTTGGTTTTACAATCTGGTTTGAACATTATCACCCACTTTTCAATTTAAAACGCTCAAATAAGCAAAAAAAAAGATGATCAATAGCAATGCATCTTCTCAAACAATGCACTGAAGTGCTTCAGGCACGGTGATAAATATTTTGTCTTTTCATTCTGAGCCATTTCTGGAGGTGTTTCCACGTTTTAACCAATATATCCCTTGTTGCTCTGTGCAATTTGTTCAGTATATTTACTGACTAAAAGAAAAGCACTAGGCACTGTCATTGAAATATAAAGTTACTGGAGTCATGGACATCATCAGAAGGGGAGAAAAGCAACCTACCACCCCAGGCATCTCACTGCCAAGAAAAGCAGCCCTTGGCATTTATTCACCCAGGTGAGATACTGTCAGTGAGGAGGTTCACACTTTGTATTTCATGCAGAATACAGCATGGCTGGATTGTGGCTGGTGGGAAAGGCAGGAAATGTTTCCTGGGTGCTGGAGTTGGAAAGGATTGGGGATGTTATCTAAGAAGTTCCTGTGCTATCTTAATTTTTCTGAATAGCCCAGAATGCAAACCCCATCCTGGGCTGCATCTCCACAAGCATTGCAACAGCTTGAAGGAGATATTCTTTAAGAGAAATAAAATATTATTAACTGAAAAATGGTTGTGGATTATATCCCCTCCCCTCTAGAATACTGATTTGTGGATCTCACTAACAAAAGCAAAAACAAGCCTTGGATCTGTGACATGTGCAGTGGAACTGGACCTGGGAAATTCAGTGTATTCAGTGCAGAAAGGAGGTCAGATTGCAAAGGTTCATTCCAGGCAGTGATAATTTCTTTTTGCTGCTGAATCTTTGTGAGTATTAACCCAAGATCCTAGGAGGCCAGTACACAATGGAGAGTATGAAATTGTGGTTATGAGGTTTCAGAGGCATTCTGATGACTTTGGAAGGTGTCATATGATGTTTAAGCTATGGTGTATTTGTCACCTGCACAGATTAAGGGTGAAAAATGTAATGCCATTAAGTCCATGGAAAACTTCCACTGGCCTCAGTAGAAATAGGATTTACTGGGGAAAATCCACATACTATTTCAGACACAAGAAGAAATTCAGAATCTCTCTGGCATTTTAGGTTTATATTAAAAAGCACAACCATTAACAGCTCTTCAGAGGAGACCACGAGTGAAGTACCATCAACACTGGATTAGGTCAATTATACAAACAAAAAGAGAAACTTCAGAAAGCAGAATACACAGAATATCTACTTGAATAAGCATTGCTGCAGGTAACCCTTTGGCCTGCTCAATTCTTCTAAGTATCATATGCTCCTGTTGGCATTTCCTGACTGGTGACCAAATCTGATTCTGTAAATGATTTGATTTAAATGTCAGCCAGAACCCTGGCAGAGGAATCAGACTGAGCTGCTGTGCAGAATCACCATTCTGAATCCCGTTCTGCTTTCCAAAGATTTGGCATTCAAGAAACAAAACAACATTCTCTTTATTTTTAACATCTCTCTCTCTGTGTTCTCATTTCCCCAATCCTTCTCTTTTCTAAGAATTCTCTTTAAATAAAATAAAATAAAATAAATGGTGTTTATGTTCAACACACAATAGTGTTTCCTAAACAGTGCCCAAGGTGTTGTCTTTGCATAAGTCACCTTCCCAGACCTGTGGTGACACCAGTGGAAGATTTAAAGTCACAGAGTAGAGAAGTTGAATTCACAGCTGTGATAAAAGAAAAATCTGCCACAGATGAATTACTTGGAAAAGGAAAAAAATTACAAAGTCAAGGAATTAAATAAGAAACAAAGTTTTGGACCATGACAAGAAGTTTAGTATAAGGACATCTTACCTAACTCCCAGTTTACAATCTAAACTAGGAAAATTCCAAACAAAATAAATTTTCTGCCTTGAAGCAAAATCCAATTCATGAAAATTCAAACAAAACAGTAAAATTATGCTAACAGCCTTCTTATCAAAAGCAATCCAATCAGAGAGAGAAGCAAACTCCTACATATTAACCTGAAAATACCAAGAACTCAGGATCCCACTCTGGATCCCTGCTTTGGAGATGAATTCTGTAGCTATTCCCAGTTATCTCACACAGCACAGCCCCTCTAAAAAACAAACAAACAAACAAACAAACACCAACAAAAAACCACCAAACCAAAAATCAGTGGGCTGGAAATATAACAATAAATAAATAAATATATTCCATCTCTGATGCACTCTCTGCTTCTTTAGTCAGAGCTGTACATGCTATAACAACAGCTTTGTTATAACATCCCACAACATCCCCCAAGCAGAAACACTTTCATGACTCTGCAGTTCTGCTGTACTTGGAGAGGTTTTCCTGGATCCTGGGGAGGAGGGAACGACATAAATCACTGCAAACAAGCTCATGGCACACCACCAACCTCCATCCCTCCTTCCTTAAACACCTGGAAACCTCCACCAGCTGCACCTGGGGCTGGGTTGAACAGCAGCAAATTGCTGGGAGGGATTCATTGTTTCACACACTGAGTTTCTTCAAATCAAACAGCCCCTCAGTTATGGTAAAAAGCTGTCAACATTCCTCCTAAAATAAATAAAAAAAAACCAAAACAGAACCAAATCTAAAGGAAAAGCAAATCCATGTTCAAACCCAGAAAGAGGAGAGGTATAAATCATCCTGTTCTATACTGGTGTGAGCACTCAGGCTTCAAAGTGAGTTTAATATATTGCTGCATGAAATAGGTAAATAGGTAGGGTCTGGCCACAGGGTTAAAATGCTTTTATCCATCAAGAATGGACACACAGCTCCTTAATAGACAGGTCACAGCATCCATGTACCAGATAATGTAAAATCTTTCTGCACAAAAGCATATTTCTACCATTTTATCTGTTCTTTCCATTCCTGCAGTATTTCAGGTGAAGAACTGTGACACTGCTGTGATTTTTCTGCTCCCAAGCAGTAACCAGAGGAGCCCATGTGTTCCTCCAGGCAGATTTGGGAGTTTGACCTCCTTGTGCTTCACCTTGGAGAGAAAGTCTGCAGCTAAAGGAGGAAGCAGCAGAGCCTCAGACTCCCAGTTCATTTTTACCTCTCTGTCCATCAGAATATCTTTTATTGGAAGGAAGTTTAGTAAGTTCATACTTTCCCTCACAGTTTGTTCCAGGTGGAAAAGAAGATAAAAAAAAATCCCAAGGTTTATGTGCCTATTACTATTGATCTGGAAAGGAGTTGGAACTCTAATGAGCTTATAATTGTAGCTTTAGCTCATTTAAAATCACTTTTTCCTGGCTGAGATGGCAACAACAACCTAAGATCTCACATATGATGAATCTTCCCAGCTCTTACCAGGCATATCTTTTAATCTAGATACAAGGCTGGATAAAAATAGGGTTTAAAATCCTAGCCAGCCTCTGCCTCTGGTTTTGTATAATCTAGAAATCTTGCTGCATCCATTTTTTGATGCCAGTTGAAACCAGAGTGGGACAAAACCCTTTTAGCATGGAACAGACTGGAAGGATGGAATTTAGTTCAGGTACTAGAAGAATTCAGGCTAATATAACTTTGAGAAACAAATCTAAAGAGATATTTAATAGTAAAAAAGGCAGAAAACACTAAAAAAAATAATTAGATAAAAAGAGTTGAAGAAGGATTCTTTTCATATTGATTTTAGTTTCAAATGTAGCTAATTTTAAGGTTCCAGTTCAGCAGGTCTTTTAGATATAGTTGTCAACACACTTGAAAAATTACTGTATAATCTTTTCACTGCTTCAACTAAAAGGCTTTAACAGATTCAACAGGTATGACAGGAAATCTTCACAATGTACTTTTAATTTTACTAGGTTACTTATTTAGTTTAAACAAGAATAGAGCTGTGGTTTTAAAATAAATTAGAGGGGATTTTTTAGCAGTATTATTTGTATTTCTCAACCTATTAAAGTGGCTTGGCACAAATATATACCTCCACCTTCAGGAAAAGGAAACAAATGATTATTTAATGTAATTATAGAGAGAACAACTGAGAACCATGAGACTATCTTAGGCAAGGATTTTTTAAAAAATCCTTTTGTTCCATCCTTTGCAAATCATTTTACATGATTCATCAAATAACTTGTTATTCAAGTCTTTTCCAGAGGAACTATCAGACATAAATTATTTAATGGTAACTCTGTGTTGAACATGTTTCTCTCCATAATACAGTTATCCCATTTTGGTCTGGAAATAATAACTCAAACATTCCTTGAGTGAATCTCACTGAGATTTTTAATCAACTAAAAGATGGGTAAAGTTAGAAAGAGAACTAAAACTACACCCAGAACCTACAGAAACAGGGGATCACAGCAGTAATTCTGTTCTTTGTGTTTCCCTTTGAGCTGCACACATCAACCACATCTCCAAAACAGAAAGGAGGAGAATTTTAAATAATGATGTGAACAGGTAAGTCCAAGCAACTCACCATTAACTGTTTACCAGATTTGTCTTGAATTGGGCCACATTTAAAGCTCAGATGTGAAGGGAAAAATTCTATTCCTAGGGGGCACAGGGAACCCAATAACTTCCTTCTTCATGCTTAATAATCTTGTATGTGAGGGACCAATCTAATTTGTGGAAACGGATTGTACCTTAGGGATATGTTATTTCAACCCAAACTGAATATATTATTCATCCTAAAAAGCAGCAATAAAGATTATATAAGATGTAATTCATTATTTTTCTAAATGTTCTACCATTCCACGGGGAGATGAGACTTAAATAGCTTACAGGAAGCCTACCTTAATTAGGTTGCTTTTCAAATCAAATATAATATAATTTTAACATTAAAAAAAAATAAAAAATGTCACTCAAGGGAAGCATTCCATTTGCAAGGATGATTAATGAAATTTAAAGGGGAAAAAACCCACATAGATCCAGGGGCAAGGGAAGATGTGGAGTAATCTGGGAGAGGGAAGGACGTGTACAAATCTGCTGGGAGCTGCACACAGATATCCCTCTCATATTCATGCATTCCTGCACACACTCACAGAGAAAGGCAATTTGTTACCAGAGCAACCACGGTCAGTTGGCTTCTTTGTCCTCCATCAGAGTTGGTTTGCATTTCTGTTAACTCATTTTAGCTGTAGAAGCTCAGAAAAATTGGTGGGACAAGCAGATTTATTTAAGATTTGGACTCACGTTTACATTTGTAGGAATGGTTTTTCCATTTCTATGAAAAAAAAAAAAAAAAAAAAAAAAGAAGAAAGTTTAATTTTTTTTTTTCCCAAAGATTTGCACAGTTCATTGTAAGATAGTGATGGTATAATTAAGGTGCTTCACCTCAGTGGGGCTATTGAAATACTGGTGTATATGCCATAGAAATAAACATTGCTGTTCTCTGCACTGAGCAATGTTCAGTGTCTCAGATTCCAGAATGCATTAATTTCCATAAATATTGAATTTTAATGAGGCTCGTGGTCAATGATTTAATTTTGGGGACTCCAATTCCACTGTCATTTACCAGCAACAATAAAATCTGAAATCCAGGTTCATTAATCCCCTTGCTAAAAACACTCAGTGCTAAGTTTCCTAAACCTTCAACTAGCCTTCAACTGAAGGGCTTGAATCAGCAAAATCTGAATTTTCTGGCCTTACCCTGTTTGCATCCCAGTTAACACTGCAGGAAACACTCCAGGAAAATTCAGGTATCAAGGATTTCTACATCACAGGGAGCCCTGGGCTGGCAGATGATGGATAGAATCCACTTAGAATTCTTCATTTTCCTACCAGGCTCTTTGGAATGAAGAATACTTTGACTAAACAGTGAGTGAGGGAAGAAAAAAGCCATTAATTTATTGCTGTTTTCCAATCCCTTTGTTTCTTACTTTGTTTCATTCTTGTTTTACTTTGTTTTTTCTGTTTTTTTTTTTTTTTTTTTCTTGTGTTTTACAGCAGTCTAGGCAAGGACCACTCCCATCTTCTCTATTAGAAACAGATCCATCCTGTAAGTCTGGTCTATACTTTAAACAAAACAGACTAATGTATTTAATTAATTCCAGTCTGTTCATCAGAGACACTTTTCCAGTAAATAAAAATCATATTATCTCCAGAGAAATGACATATATGAAGTGGTTAGGGGCTTCAAACAGTAATTTTCCTCATAAATGGCAATAGGGATTTTGTAATATGATTTCACATAGAGCTCAGATATTCCAGTTTATAATGTTAAGATGTTCTTCACTGGATCTGTGAAAAAACTGTTATTAGTTTTTGGCTTTGTGAGCAACTACAATTTTTAATCAATTCTGGGTCAATCAATTTCTAGTTTGCTTAGAACAAACAACAGATGTTGTTTTGAGTCAAATGAACTTCTGTTTTTAGCTATATACTTTAACCTTAAAACCTGCTATTTAGTTTTAGCCAGCTTTAGATGAAATGTTATTTCAAAATAACTTTTTTTTTTTTTTTTTTTTTTTTTTTTTTTTTTAAAGTCTCTATGCCTCTTTATTTTTAATTTTTGACATGCATTTCTGGAATTTTAGTTGACTTTTTTTTTTTTTTTTACTCAGAAATCTGTGTCAATCTAGACAAAAAATGAAAAAAATTCATCTACTGCAGACACCTCCTATCATCCTCCACAGCTCAGTGTTTCTATACCTTCAAAAGGAGGGGGCTGCAGTAAGAAGCAAATGTGAAGCCCTGAGAGACCCAGAAATAACCAGGAGTCTCTTGCTGATGAACAAAAAACAATTAATCAGCTCCAGGCAGCAATTTTTAAAGTAAATTGGGAGAGGGGCAGATTATTCTGCACAGGCACCATGGACCAGAGAGTCAGCCCATACTTTGGAGTTTATTACAAATATATATATATATATATATATATATATATATATATATATATATATATACAGCAAATTACAGCCTTTGTTGTGACTTACATTTGAAGCACTTAATGATGTTTGAGAGATGCCAATTTTTTTTTCAGCTGAGTTTTCATGTATCACATCTTCTGTCTGTCTATTCTTCAATCTTCTCTAAATGATCTCTTATGGAAATATGGAAAAGCAAATATGGAAAACACCAATTTTAGGGCTTTGGCATTTTGGACACATCCCAGGCATCTCAGAGGGAGAATCCCTGACATCCCCCCACAGCAGAGCTGGCAGCACATGGGAAGGATCCTTTCCTGTGGATCAGGGACACAGAGCAGGGTCACAGCACTTGCTTCATGCAGGAACAAGATGATACCTTAAAAACACCTGAAAGGCTTGGAAGGAAGCATGGGGGGTTTCTATTTTCCACATTCAGAGGAATTATTTAGCATTCAGCTATGGTCACTGCAGTTTAGGTAAGTGGGGGTCACCAAGGAGTAAGGAGAGGAAAATAAAAGAGAATTTCTGGGAGAAATATTTTTCAAAGGAAAGGGAAGATTTCAGTTGTCGGGTTTTATTTCCTATGATTTTACAGCCTGCTCTTTGATTTTCTGTGCAAGAAACAGTCTGCCTGTCTTATCTGTGAAAGAAGATAAGGGCACATCACATCATAGTGTTTTGAACCAACTCTTAGCCTTAGACTCTGCTCTAAGGTCTCATTATTCCCAGAGGATATAGATAGAAATGTCTGTCTCGGGCACAATTTTTTTCCTCTTCAAATTATATGACAAGTCTTTAAGAGAAGTTATTTGTCCATTATGCTACAATATGTCTGGGAAAGGTATCCATCATGACTGAGGAAAAAAATCATTCATTTCCAGACCTGTCAGTCTGAGCAGACAGAATATGGAGCATCTCAGAATGGAGAAATAAAGTTCAGCACTGGCAAGGCTCCTCTGACATCCAGAGTTTGTTCTTCCTTCCCAGCAGTTCCTTTTGCTTTCTCAGGAAGTTCATGGTTGCAGTTGGAGTGTAGTTTTTTACTCTGGCAGAGCAGAGTGCTCACCAGGAATGGGAAAGCTCAAGTGCATCCTCAGCCTGCACTTCTGCTGGGCAGGGAAAGAGCAGAGCTGCACACTCCCAGTTCATCCCAGTTTGAGGCAGGGAGGGCTCAGCACAAAAAACTCAGAAGAGGTGTTAATAAATAGTATGAGGCAGTAAAATTCTGCATCTTTTGGAAGACATAAAGACTTGTCCTGTAATGTGATGATTGTAAAATGTTAAATGCTCACAAGTTTTTACATCAATCCAAGAGTTCACAGGAATAACAGCTATGATCATAAAAGTTCCATTAATCCCTTCTGGAACAGAGATTTCTATGTGCCTGCTTAGATAAGAATATACAACAAAAAGAAGCAACAACTAAAATTACAAACAAACCAAAAAACCCTAGGAAATTCTACAGGTTTTAATGAGAAATTCAGTTGTACAGGTTAGTTAGAAACAGAAATTGTGTTAACATCACTTAATGGGCAATCATGGTATTTTAAAGTGTTCATTTGCAGATTGTTCCAGACATAATGACAAGACAGGAAACAATTATCCAAGTCCTTAATCCTAACCCTTCATAAATTAGGATTCTCCCTCTGCTACAATTTCTCACCCAGTACCACAAGACCACAGTTGTGGCAGGAAAAATTCCCATTTATGATGGATTGATTCCACTGTATTAATATCTTAAAATAAGAAAAAAAAGGGAAAAGAATTAGCCAAATTTGAGTTAGATCTTCCAAACTATAGCAGCAGAAACATCAGCCTTCATGCTTCACTTATTATGGGAATGGAATAATTCCTACTAAAAGGTGGACTGCAATTCATAAATACAACTTAATTTAGCTTATCCTCAAAAGTTGCTCAAAGTAGTGGACGTTTAAAAAAAATAAACAAAACAAAATAGAAAGCAAGCTTGAATTAAAGCATTTTTGTCACACAAAACCATGTGCAACAAAACAAATTGTATGTGTAATTGTATTTTGACCATGTTCTTATTATCTATCATAAATCTTGTGTCTGAGAATAGATATTGTACAATTACTTTCAACATTTGACATAATTGTTTTGATCTTAGCTGTTATTCATTCTGAGAGAAAAATGCAGTGGATAATACCAGATAACAAAGGGAGCATTTAAGAGTAATGATGCTGCTCAACAAACCCATTGTCATTCTCCCATTTAATAACTACACTTAATGGTTATGTTCTGTGTGTGGCTCAAATTATGTGGCAATTCTTAATATAATGATACAGCTGTGGTAACTCTGCAATCCCTGAAAAGCACAGCAGAGAGTCTAAATAAAAACACCCCTGAGTGTCACCCCTCTGTATCCAAATGGTACATTAGTAATATTTCAAATTGAAAAAAAAAAAGCACTATTAAGCTTTTATATCACAGCAGGTGATATCCAATTCACCTAATTTTAGCCACGAGAAAGTGGAGTCTGATTCTAAAATATCAATTTATTGTGCCATCTATTAGCAGGAAATAATTAATTCCTTCTTAAAATGTAGAGGTTGGATTGTTCTCTGGGGAACACCTTCCCTGATTACAGACAAGATGTGCAGACTTGGCACCAAACAGGAACAGAAATATTTCTGTGATTCTTTGTGTCCCTCTGACAAACAGCAACTTCAATTACTCAAAGAATTTGAAGTCTCAGAAAACCCTCTGAAAAATTGCAATAGGACAGAAAAAGGAAGGAAGGAAAAAGGAAAAAGGAAAAAGGAAGGGAGGAAGGAAGGAAGGAAGGAAGGGAGGGAGGGAGGGAGGGAGGGAGGGAGGGAGGGAGGGAGGGAGGGAGGGAGGGAGGAGGAGGAAGGAAGGGAAGGAAGGAAGGAAGGAAGGAAGGAAGAAGGAAGGAAGGAAGGAGAGGAAGGAGGAAGGAAGGAAGGAAGGAAGGAAGGAAGGAAGGAAGGAAGGAAGGGAAGGAAGGAAGGAAGGAAGGAAGGAAGGAAGGAAGGAAGGAGGAAGGAAGGAAGGAAGGAAGGAAGGAAGGAAGGAAGGGAAGGAAGGAAGGAAGGAAGGAAGGAAGGAAGGAAGGATCGGAAGGACGGAAGGCAGGAAGGAAGGAACGGAAGGAAGGAAGGACGGACGGAAGGAGATGAGGAAGGAAGGAGGGAAGGAACGGAAGGAAGGACGGCAGGCCCAGGGACGGAAGGATAGGACGGAAGGAAGGATAGGAAGAAGGACAGGAAGGAAGGAAGGACGGAAGGAGGAAGGAGAGGAAGGACGGTACGGAAGGAAGGAAGGCAGGAAGGAAGGAAGGAAGGAAGGAAGGAAGGAAGACGGAAGGTAAGGAAGAAGGAAGGCAAGGGGAAGGGGAAGGAAGGAGGAAGGAAGGAAGGAAGGAAGGAAGGAAGGGGAAGGAAGGAGGACGGAAGGAAGGAAGGAAGGAAGGAGGAAGGGGAAGGAGGAAGGAAGGAAGGAGGAAGGAAGGAAGGAAGGAAGGAAGGAAGGAAGGAAGGAAGAAGGAAGGAAGGAAAAGGAAGGAAGGAAGGAAGGAAGGAAGGAAAGGAAGGAAGGAGGAAGGAAGGAAGGAAGGAAGGAAGGAAGGAAGGAAGGAAGGAAGGAAGGAAGGAAGGAGGAAGGAAGGAAGGAAGGAAGGAAGGAAGGAAGGAAGGAAGGAAGGAAGGAAGGAAGGAAGGAAGGAAGGAAGGAAGGAAGGAAGGAAGGAAGGAAGGAAGGAAGGAAGGAAGGAAGGAAGGAAGGAAGGGAAGGAAGGAAGGAAGGAAGGAAGGAAGGAAGAAGGAAGGAGGAAGGAAGGAGGAAGGAAGGAAGGAAGGAAGAGGAAGGAAGGAAGGAAGGAAGGAAGGAAGGAAGGAAGGAAGGAAGGAAGGAAGGAAGGAAGGAAGGAAGGAAGGAAGGAAGGAAGGAAGGAAGGAAGGAAGTTGCTCCATGTGCAAACTTTGCATTTTCTCAACCTGTCTCCAGCAAATACCAGCTAGTCTGTAACCAGACTGAAGCCCAGGGCTTTCTTTTCTACCCATTAGCAACTTAAAATTGTTTTCTGTGAGGGAGTCACTTCCAAACTTAATCTGCAAAATATTCTGTTATTCCCTTTAATGAGAGTCAGGGAGAAAGGAGCTGGAGAAATCCAGACATCAAAATGCCAGGCCTGAAGTCAGGGTGGATCAACACAGCAAGTTTGAAAAGACAAATTGTACAAAACCAGATGTGTAACATTTGTATCAGCATTGTAATCATTACTGCCTTAAAGACCCAACTTAATTGTTCTTTTATTTTATTTAGATCCAGCTGACCTGTAACTCCCAAGTCATGATTTTCACCTTATCCAATACTGGGGCAATTTTATAACCTTCTTTCCTTTGAAATGTTGGTGTTATTGTGGTTCAGGACACTCTCTGCCTCCAGAACTCATGTCCCCTGGACCAGAGGATTACAGATTGTACTTTGGGTAAATGTAATTCCCTCATCCTCCCAGTTAGAGCTGACAACATTTTTATTTCTCCAGGGCTGGGAAGATCTTGGTTTTAAATCCTGGTATGACTTTTATTTCTTACACTGGTCTTACAAAGCTATTTTTAACACAAACACTCTTTATTTTGAAAAACCTTCCTTTCTATTTACTCTATTCACTATTGATATCACTATTATATTTTTTTTTCCCCTTAGTAACTGCTTAGAACCTTTTAAAAAGTAACTTGTGTTTACTACCAGTTTCCTGTTTTTATATCCCTGATCCTGTTTTATTGCTGCTCTCCTGTGTCCTTTTTCACCCAAGTGACTGCCTTGCACACTGGAGCTTTATTTAGAGAACAATATAGGGGGATAAAGCATCTGTTAAATTTAATTATTTACAAACCCTATCATTTACAATATTGTAAGTTTTATATATCTTTATATCTATCAGAGCAACTATTCCAACTGCTTTAAAAAATCAGGATTTTTGATTAAGACACAGCGTCCCTCAGTGTTTGGTAGGCACAAAATAAATACAAATCTGCCCATTTTGGGGGCAGATTGAGGCTGTTCCATCTGGGTGAGATGTTGGGATATATTCATAGCTGCTCTGTGGTGTCCGTGGATCTCCTTCATCCTGCTGGAGCTACTTGCTTAAGTGTGGGTCTGCAAATAATTCTTGACTTTAGTTTTTAATTTATTTCTTTAAAAACAGCCGACTTAATAAAGTAGCAGAGATTGAACATATTGGGAAGAGTGATTTTTATGGGAAAAATAAATGCCTCTCGTATAAGTGACAAGCCAGTGTGCTGCAAAAATAAACAAGGCTAAAGATAAAAATACTGAGGGGGAAGAAAGGATATTTTACCAGTGGTGAACCAGTCCCTTAAAAGGAAAAAATCACTGGGAGAGGAGCTGTACATTAATTTTTCCACTGGCATCTGTGTAAGATCTGAGTGGAAGGGAGGGCTGTGAGAGCTCTGAGCTCCCTTCCCTCTTTTCTTTTTTAACATTTCTGTTCCAGCTGCAGCTTCCAGCAGAGGTTGGTGCTCTCAGCTGCCTGGGCAGGCTCTCCTGGCTTTGGGAGGTGCTGGGGAGGAGAGATGGATGGCAGAGCAGGATTGGGGCAGCAGAGACCCTGCAGGGAGAGAAGCTTCACAACTCTGAAATTGTTTTTCTCCCTTCAGCAGGAGTGATAAGACCTGGCTTTATCTGAATGCTCCCTGGACCAATTGTTTTTTCCTCTCACTGTCCTCACAATACCTCCACACAACTCTGCAGCCAGGTATTTCAACTTTCTGTTTAAGAAAGTGGCTCTGGGGAGGCTACAAAATAAAATTAAGGGCAGATTTTAACCTTCATTGTTTTGCTGTGTGGTTAGCAGGAGCTTTTAAGGTGCAGTGACCTTTCTATAAATCCAAGGTTTAATTTTATACAATTACAAGCCACTTACTAACCAGGTTTACCATGTTCTGCATGGCACAGACAAACTCCTCCACTGAGCTGAAAAAATCCCCAAGCACTCCAGACACATAAATAGACTCGGATTTCATTAATGCAGGCATCATAATTTAGCTGATATTTCACTGCAAAACTTTGTGCCAGACGTGAAGACATCTTCATCCATAATGATCAGCCCCAAAATAAAGGGAGATAAATTGTTTTTGACAATATTAAGCTTGCACATGTCTCTCTCCTCCTTTACTCAGTTTAAAAGAGATTCTTTGCACAAGCCTTGCAATTTCTTTTTCTTGGAGGAAGCCATTATATGGACTATCTAGTGTGGGATTCCCATATGTAAAACTACTCTGAAATTCAGCTCCTTACAAACCAGAATATCAATATTTTCTAATTCTTGTTTGGATTTTACCCCAATTTCCTGTCCTTCCAATACTTAATATCGTATAAGCTTTATTAAAGTCACTTTTGGAAGCATTTGAATTTGAACACAAAGTCTCTTAATAATAATTATCTGATACAACACAGGAATATTGAATAGGAATTTGATGTTACTGGATACTTCAGTTGCCTCTTTACTTTAGAAGCCATTGAAAAATGATGTAAGCCTTGGAATGAATTAATCATACAGTCATGCTTAGGTAACAAATTCTTATATATAAGAAGGCAAGAAAAATCTGCTCTACAAAGATTAGAGGGCTGAGAGTTAATTGTGCTCCAGTGCCTGCTGTGCAACACAGCAATATCCAAACTCATTTTAACCCTTTTTCTTACTGGTGCAACTGTGTAGAGCAGCTCAGACTCAGAAAAAAACTCTGAAAAAATGAGAAATGCTATAGCCCAGATGGAGTATTTCTAAAATAAACCCATTATTTTTAACATTTAACCAGAGGACTGGGGGAGTGCTTCTCTCTGCCCAGTTAGAGCTTGGCTTGGGGGCTGCAGGGTTTGAGGCTTTCTTTCCTAGGCCTTTGAAACAAAGCAAAAGTGGAAGCAAAAAATGGTTTTTAGGGCATCTTTCTGCTGTCAGCTGGAGGACAGACTGGATAAGAATGTCTATTATTTGTCATTTTCTCCTGAATATTTGTCATTTTCTGCTGAATTTCAAGTCCCACAAGTCTATGAGAACCTTGTGTACTTACATAAGTTTATTTCATAGACATGGTTCAACCTGGAAGGGACCTTAAAAAATCATCTAATTCCATTTTTTCCCCTTTTTTTTTTTTTATATTTCTCCACTTCTCCCTTGTGCTGTCAGTATATGAAAGGCCTGAAAGCTGCCTTATTTCTGCAGAGTTTTTGACAGGGCTGCTCTCTGTAAAGCTTTTCAGAGATGGATGGAGGCTTGAGTGAAAGCCAAAAGGCATTTAGAAGGAAATGTCCTATGGAAAGAGACTGCCCAGGCCTGGGATAATGGAAAGAACAATGTGGTTTTGACAACTGCAAGGGAAGTAAAGGGGAGAAAAATCAAAAAGAGGTGAAGTGAGTCCTTAGGCAGCTGCTTTTTGTTGTTGTTTTCCATTTTTCCTGACAGTCAGAGGGTCTTGGTGGGCTGGAAGTTAAGAAATGAACCTCTGATTTTCACTCAGAGTTTCTCTCCTTCCCAGCATATTAATTCCAACTACTCAAAACCAGAATCAAACTCATTTGAACCTTTTGTCAAGGTCTTTCCCTCTGTGCTCTGCATCTGCCAACTCCCCAATTTCAGTGTCTCAAAACAAATTGTACTTTACATTAAAAGCATATCAGTCAAACCTAATAGCTTGCAGGATTATATTGAAATGCCTATTGACATGAACAAAAATTAAATAACATATCATGTGAAATTCAGCAGCTCTGTACCTGAACAAACCCACATCACTCAGGGCAACTCACAAACCTGTTCCAAATATTTGCTAAAACAAGGTGACAAAGGCATTTAATGAAAAAGGATTATATCTCTATTTATTATTGTTGCATTTCTTTCTTGCAAATATTTAACCTTGCACGTTCATAGACTATTCAATCCTTATTTTCTACAAGTATAGTGAAAATGAAATAACATTAAGATATAAAAATTATAAAAAGCACAACAACCACTCACCAGCAAATTGTAATTCACTACACTCATTCTAGCTGCAGAATTGCTTTTTTTAAAAAATATTACTGATACCCATGAACTATTTCAACACAGAAAAATTGTATTTTACAGAGAAATCATCATTTAGTAAGAAAAATGTTTGTCTTGAGATAGAGGATTTCATTCCCCTGACTAAAATGCCCAAGTTAGAAAAATGCTCACACACTTTATACCTAAAAGGAGAAGCTGGATTTTCTCTGGAGGGTCCAATGCAAAGCACCTAAGTTAAATTCTTACTCTGAATTGCCCTCTGGAGAAATCTCTCTCTCTCTCTCGTCCTGAATTTCATTGGAGGTTTAAGAAGATTAGTTTCTGGTTTAGGCACCAAAAGCTGCTGGAGTGAGATGGTTCAACTCCCTCTTTATGTGCAAACAGGCTGAACTGAGCACACTGACCCTCACTTCCCTTCCATCTACAGATCTGCACCTACACAGCTGTAATGAATTTCCAGTACTCAAATTAAATCAAATCACTATTACCTTTTTTTTTTTTTTTTCCCATAAAATGACAGCCCATGTTTGGATTAAAATGAAAAGTGAAAGTGGCACTTGCCATCTTTTTAAACTGTTATCTTATTGCTGTCAAGAGTGCAGGAAGCATTTGGACTATTGAATTCCTTGCTATTTTTCCATATGGATTGCCAGCAGCAGTTACAGCACCCCCAATTCCATTCCACCAAACTGACTTGCTAAACTGAATTAAGGGCATTTCCCCTCTGGAAGGAAGATGAAAACCAGTAACTATTCCCCACCCACTTATAAATGCATTTTTAAAGAATTAATGCTTAAGATCTAATTTTTTACTGCAACAGAAAAGCCTCACATAATTACTTTGTAGGCAGAAAAAGAAATTAAAAACATGTCCAAAACCACTTATGGACACTTTAACTGCTTTAGGAAAGTTTTTGCTTGATACACTTATTTTATTTTTAAAGCTCAAGGTGACTGGAGGAAAAAACTTTGGATTTATATTCTCTTGTTGAGTGCTGAATGTACCATACACTGTCATGTCCACACTCAAATAAGTGAAATTCCAGGTCTGCAAGAATATCAGAAGAATTAATTTGTTGAATTTGCCATTGGACATGTATTTTCAACAAAAATTGCATATATCAAAGTAATAAAGAACCAGATGCAAATCCTGACTGTTGAAAAACATGGTCATTAATTTATAAGTGAAGAGCTGTGATCCTCTTCTTTGGAAAAAAAAAAAAAAACAACCAGTGGGTGTATCAGCATGGATTCATTGGCAGGAAATTACATTTCTAAGAGGAAGAAATTAAGATAACCATAAATCCTATGGTTTGTTAATTCACCAGCACAGCAGGATTAACTTAAATAGCAACTAGTGAGCACATGTTGAATCCATGAAACTGGGTAAAGAGTTTCACTGCTTGCTCACCTCCAGCTGATGTGGAAGTTTCAGCTAAAAACCAAGGCAAGTTTTCAGGTGGAGTCTGATGGAACACTTACTGAAATGAGAAGAAAAAATTCAGTTTAAAGTTCTTCCAATGCACAGTCATGAATTACACATCTTACACAATTAATTGTGGTGAATCAGATGTTTACTTTAGCCATAGATTTTAGGTTTATATGTGGAAATATGGACAATTCTGGTGGTAAAGCACAAGATAATGATTTTTTTCTCCCTTCTTTGGTTCACTTTTTAAGCAGTAGGCACACATGCTGCATTGTAGGATTGATTACTGGGACAAATTCAGTAATTAAAAAAATACACAAAGGTTGCATTGAAATTAAGGTACTTAAGATTCATTGAATTCAGCACTTTGCTCCTCTCACAAAGTCATTGCTGGGCAATGAGCAAACCTCAGGAAATGATAGTCAGGCTGTGCTCAGGGCAAGGTTCTGAATATTTGCCCTGCTGAGTGATTTCAGCCCTGCCACAAAAAAAAAAAAAAAAAAAAAAAAAAAAAAAAAAAAAAAAAAAAGTTTTAACTGTTTAAACTTCTATTATAAGAGGAAAGGGAAAAATTATAATTTGGATGCATAAGATGGTAAAAAAGGCCTGTGACATGCAGGACTTTGCAGACCTTGTCCTACAACAATCTGCTCCCAAAGAGCAGATCATTCCCAGGAGGGAAGCACACATGAACAGCAGCTTGACTCCATTGGGTTGTCTGTCTAAATAAAAATAGTTTCTGCCTTTAAAGACTTGCAAAGGACTTTGGTGGTGTGTGTAAGCAGAAATCCTGTGATCTTTCCAAAGAAATGATGGTAACTACTATTGTATAGCATTTTTTATATGTGGAATTCAGAATATTCCAGTTTTAGAGTTTAAATATACATATAAAATATGCACGTTTTCTCCAAGGAAGAGAAGAGTTTTCCATGAGTAATCACCAGCACTAAGACTCTTTCTGTTCTAGTATCAAAGCTGGTTTAGAATTTTTTGGCTGACTAATAAAAATATGCCTAAGTTTTGAATCTTAATGACCTCCTAATTATTACATGTAACTAAATGTCTCCATTATTACTTCAAAAGAAAAATCTGGACATTGATACACAGAACAGCTTCAAGTCACTGATCTGAACACACCCATGTGCATAAATTTATGAAGGAATGAACTGTCTATAATGAAAAACACCTGAATTTAGAAAAATATCTCTCAGATGTTTTAAGTGACTGAGTGCAACACTCAGGTCTCTCACTGTGATATTCCAGGAAATGCAGCAGGTAGAATAAATGTGTCAGATACCACCAGGAGCTTCTCCCTTCATGCTGCCCTCAGCTCTCACTGCTCTGCTGGAAAGGATGGTTGGGAATTGCTCATGTAGCCAAGAATGCACCAAGAATGAGACCAAGAAGTTTTTTGGTTTCTTTTTTCTTTTTTTTTTTCTGTGAACACCCTTGAGTTTTGGCTGTTTTCTTACAACTGTATTTAATTTCTGCTATTCATATATATTTTTTTAGGTAATGAGAAAAATACACTGTTTTAAAAACAGTGAGAAACTGCTCTTGTAAGAATTCAAGCTGAACTTCCCCCAGTGTCTGTTCATGCTTCACTCAGAGAATAATTTGGATTCTGAGCTACAAGGAGACATGAATTACCATGACCCTCTGGTTCATATTATTTTTTGAGGGTTGAGCTGTGATGAGCTGGGGAGCTTGTGCATAATTGAGGAGCTGCAGCTTCCCTGTGAGCTCTGGAAAACCAAGCAGTAAAAATGAGGAGCTCCAAGTCTGGCAGGACTCCCGTTGGTCAAAATAAGCTTGAAGAATAAAAATTTGGACATATTTCCATCCAGAGTCAAGGGATAACAAGCAGAGAGCAAAGAATTGTTGGAGTGTTGGGATTTTGTTTGGTTGGGTTAGACCACTTTTTATGCAATCCAAAATGGTAATTTAGTAAATAATTTCAGTATTAGTACATTATTTTGTATACTAAATAGTAACGTTATCTAGTTTTTTTCCATCAGCTATTGCTGAAAAAGTGAATTATAAATAGCAGAGGTTTAGCATTTGGATAGGCTGAGATGATGACATTTCTCACTGAATTGTGGCAACTTCTCTTTAGAGAAGGTGGCCACTAGAACAATTACCCAAAATATGCTTAAAAATGAGAATCTGGAAAGCCCCATTTACATTAAAGCACAAGCACCAAAGAAATCAGATGGAAGTCTAGTGAGGGAAACACAACCAGCAGTTTGAGAAAATAATTGGATAGCAATAAGTAAATGTGGTTTTATTGTTTGTGTCTCTTTGAGCTTTCTCTCATCTAAGCATTCATTGATTCTTGAATCACAATTAAGTTATAACTAAATCATATTTCTTTAAGATGTTTTTTTAAAGCTTTAGGGGCAGCTCTTCAGCTTTACTTTCCATTGAATCCAGATTACTTGGGGCATTTTTAATGGAAAATAACCCTCAGTATTTTAAACTGGTTCATTGATGATTTCACTCTGATTAGAACACAGAAAATTCTGCAATGAAAAATAGAAAGCTAATCAGAAAAATTATAAGAGGAGGGAACCCAGATTGCCCTTTATCTTGCACCAATTTATGCTGTTGAAGTCAAAGAAATCTGGGCAGTGAAATGAAATGATGAATCAGACCCAGTGCCTTTCTCCATTGCAAATTTAATGTTATGGAAAATGATATTAAAGTATAATACCTCTACTTTAGGGCTTACCAGAAAATGACTCATGATAAACAGAGTGCGTTTGCAGAAATGGCATTAAAAAATAAATTTAGCTTCTCTCTCAGGCTCATTCAATATTTCAGGGTATAATTTAAGTACACATCCTTCATTGTGTTCAAAAATTCTTCCTTGGGAGTGGGAATTGAGAACTTTAATGGTAACTCAGACATTCATGCATAAAGTTATCAAGGAAACTTGAAGTTAAACTGAACATTTCTGAATACAGAAGTAAGGTAACACAAGGAAAGGCATGTTTCTCTTTCCCAAATTACCTTTGAGTAAGGCAATTTAAATGACATGAAAGATAGTTTAGCTTTTAAAAACTGCATTTAAGTGCCCATTCACCTTGATATGGAAAGCATTTTTATTGACTTGAACCTGTGTGAGTTCTTTCAGATAAATTACCAACTAAAATAAATAAATAAACATTAGACTTGCAGAGAATGGAACAGGGAGAACTGACCATCAGACAGAAGCTTGCCTTGAACAAACCAAGTGGCAATGAGGAGAAACCCATTTTTTCTCAAGAAAATACCTAAACTCTCCCACAAACAAGACAGAATAAAACCCCAAACCCTTTTTGGCTGGAGGCTGCAAGGTTAAGTTGGTTTTCCTGAGTGTTTGAGGATGACATGTCCTGTTTTATGGCCAGATATACTCTTTTATGGACCTCAGCTAAATGAAGTAATAAAAACTTCTGCTTTCCCAAACTATCATATCAAGGATATTGCTTTGTACTCACAGCCCTAAGAATATGTATTGCCAAGATTTAGAGAGTTCAGTGCTTTTGTTAAGCCTCTGTCATGATCTCAAAGGAAAAGGCTTAGGTAAAACTATGAAAAAGAATACACTGAAATCAATACACATTAAATTAATGTCAGCCAAAGAATAGGAACTATTTTCTATCTACCATCACTAATGCCAGTTTCAGAAATATTTTAAGCTTTTTTTCCTTTCTAGTTTTTTTTTTTCTTTTTCTTTTTCTTTTAAAGAGCAAGTTTATTAACTTGGAGAATGAAATGCTCTTCAGCACTGCTCAGTCACAGATCAAGTGAAACATTCAGGTAAAGTGCTGGAGCAGTGGGAATGAAAATCAACCCACTGCAGACTCACTCCATGACCCCACTCCCAGAGCCACAATCCCTGCCCTGTGCTGAAGCATCATCTGCAGCAAGAGGATTTCTCTGGAGATTTCTCTGGAGGTCACTCCCCACCCCAGCAGTATTTTGGGGATGCTCCAGAGCAGCAGATTCACTGCAGGGTTCCTCCTGTGCTGGTCCTTGCTGCCCAGCTGAGCCCAGGCAGCCTCAGGACAGCCTGGCTGGTGCTCTGAGCCTGGCTCTTGGATCTCTTCCCCCACTTAAACTGCACAGATTTTACCAAACAAGCCCACAGCAAAGCATTGCCATGACAACACGCTGCAGCAACTAAACTCAGGCTTGGAACCAGCTCTGCTTTTAGTTCTTAAAATCTTAAAGTGTCTCTAGACTGTGCTGGTCCGACCACAACCACCGGTGGTCCAGGGAGCATCATTAGAAACGAGTGGATTGAACAGAGGGAGCTCCCCCAGGTGCAGCAGCTCCAGCACTTTGCAGTTATTCCTAAATTTGGTGTTGATTTTGATCCCTTTTTCTGGAGACCCAGTGCTGGCTGCTCCAGCAAGCAAAACCAGCTGAGCTCTGTTCTGTGGCAGGGATCTGAACCATCTCTTGCTGCTGTTTTCCTCCATCTACACACAATTCTTTGTGTTTCTGTAGTTCCACATGTGCTCTGCAAGGACAGAACACGTTGCTCCTGGACTCAGGTGCAAGGTAATAAAGCAGAATTCACCCTCTGCAGCCTTACATGGATTCCTTCTGTTTGTCTCCTGCCAACACCACGCTGGCTCAATGCCACAAGAAAAGGACACAGGAGCAAATGTTGTCACAGATCTCAGAGCTGGGTGACTACAGACATTCTGTGGATGGGAATGTAACAACCACATTTCCACCACAACATCATTAAACTGCTGCTGAATTAGAAAAAGTGCTGAATTTTTTATTATTTTTTTTTTAACATTCAAAATTCAAGATTTTATAGAAAACCCATGATGTTGCTTTGTGCAAACTCACCATTCTTTGGAGTGGAACCTTTCCTTACTCCAAATCCTGCCACAGACACCCAAAATAATTTGTGGTTTGGGTATTTTATAAGATTTTTTTTTAAGCTGAGCAAAACTTTAAGTGGTCAGAACACCCTGGACATGAAAGATGTCAGATACTGAATATATTGACTAACAAAGCTAATAGATTGATTTATTTGATTGCAGATGCCAATCAGGACAAATTCTGACTAAATTGTTGGATGGCTGCACAAAAAGTAGACTGAGAGTTTAAGTGCTTTGTACATTTCTTATAATAAATATCCCTTTTTAGTTAATTCATACACTGATCAAACAATTATTTTGTTTCAGTCTAAAGAAATCACAGAAGCATTAATGAAAAGTAGTTAATAATAAAAGAGAAGACAAAAGTTGGACTGGAATGATAACTTAAAGAGTTTTGTGCAAATTCTAACACGATTTTAAAGGAAGTGAAATGTTTGATGTATTTTTTAAAAAAACACTTTTCTTGATTTGAGTCAATATTAATCACTAATTGATGAAAAAAATGCCACTGCTGTTTCTCTTTGAAATGAATGGACACAAAAAGGTTCAAAAGGAATCATTTATAGACATCACATGTGGCCACATCAGAAACCTTAGGAAGTTAAACTACATCAGAGTAAGAGCATTAATAGTGGCCTGAAATAGAGGCATTGATCTGCTGAAACTGAATGCAGACCAAGTATCAAAAGGAAATCAGGCCAAAATTGCTTCCTTTTTGGAAAATACAATCAATTAATAAAATGAGATTATTCTATTTTAAAAAGTGGAAATCCTTTTTAGTTATATTTCTTTAAATTTTCAGTTCTCTAAACACTAAAATTCTACTAGAAAATAGTTAATAAGTCCTTATTCTAGATGTCAGCAAAAACTTAGCAGAAGTTGAGGTACAGTCAACATTTCTGGTTTTTGGAGTGACTGTTCTTTGTAAGATGCTCAGTATGACATGAGTTGTATAACAAAAAAAATTCTGGAAAAGAAAAGATTTCTCTAGTCAAGCCTATTCCTTATTCATCCTCTGAAAATGCATCCTAGGAGTTTTTCTTGGTCAAGGAGTGGTGAAATCCCATTTCACAGCAGAGCCTGTGCCCAGAAAAGCCCCATTTGGAAATATTGTGTGCAAAGCTGGGCAGACTGGGGTGGCTCCATCCCAGTGACATTCTGAGGAGGGAAATTGCAGAAATGCAGCTTGCTGCTGTAGCTGTGCATATTAAGGTGACAGCAGTGGGATATTTTGGAGTTATGGAACAGAACAGGGTTGAGTTCCATCCAGTTTTACTCACCATAATCTGGACCAGGTTGTTAGAATTAGGCAGTGCTTCATCAGGAGTGACACTGGATTGTTTTCCCTGTTACTTAAAAAACAACCACCCAGAACTTAACCTTGATCTCTCAGCTCCTAATTTTTCATTTTGCCTCATCCCACACAAAACCCTGAAACCCACTTGCCATTTCTGCCAGAACCTCCATCTGATTCCAGAAGGGGATGATGCTCCTAACAGAGAACTCAGGATAATATTTCTGTTGGTCTCCTCCTACTTGTTCTGTCCTGGAATTTATATAATATTATAAACCATCCAGTATTTTAAATGCTTTTCTTCAATGAAAACCCATTTTTCTTCAAGAAAAACCATTATATAAAATCACCCCAGTTGCACGCATGCTTTTTTCTTGTTTTTTTAATTTTACAGAGACGTCAGGAAAAGTGAGGCAAAGCTGGAGAATTCCAAAAATTCTGAAGGAATTTGACAGTGAATTTTTTTTCTGTGACTATTCTGAGGTTGCCAATTTTATCTGTCAATTTTTTTTTCTGTCTTTTTTTTTTTTTTTTTCTGTCAATTTTATCTGTGCAATTGTTTGCAGCCCCTCCAGCAGCTCAGACTCTGTTGGGGCACAAACTCTTCTCCTCTCCAGCAGGCAAATCCTTCTGGAACTTCCAGGATCCTCAGACTCACCCATTCTCTGGACACCAGCACATTTCACAATTTTAGAAAGTCTCCATTATAGTCTGCAAGTCCTTCCTTACACAGACAGCACAAGGAGGACAGTAATACCAGGCAGATTTGAATAAAGCAATTTATGGAAAACAGTTTTCACTTCCTTTGCTGCCCCACGTACAGAGGAATAAAAACTGAGGCTCTCCAGAAATGTGAATTCTTTGGGAGAATCAGACCCTTCAATAACACCCATAAAACAGCAGCAAAATGAGTTACTTGAGAGTGAAGCTGGTTTAGAGTTAAAATGTTCAGTTAAAATGTTCAGAGGACCCTGATTAGAAATCCAGAGCAAACACCAGGGACTGTTGGGCTGACCAGTTTTTAACAACAAACACCTTTATGGTAACCTCAGACTTTTTGCCTTCCTGAGGATAATGAGTCAGTCCAAACCTGTCTTCTTTTCTGGTGCACAAATCTATTGAGTGGAATACAGAATATTCTCCAGTGGAGCAACTGGTTTCCGTGGCTACAGCTAAGATTACACTTCAGCTGCTTTCTCCTTCAATTCAAAGTCTAGAGGAGCTCAATTTGCTTTATTAAGGGAAAAAAAAAAAAAAAAAAAAATTCTTTGGTAGTCTGTCCAGAATGCAGACAAAGGAAAGCAAATGCAGCATTCTGAAGCAAGAAGTCTTTTGAGGACTGCTGCCCTTTCAGTGAGAGATCATTAACAAAGGTGACTTACAGCAATAACTGCAAAAGAAACATGTAATTTGAACATTGGGAGGATGTGTGTCATTCTAATAATTATTTTGAAAGTATAATATGCATTTAAATGTTTTCCCTCATACACTTAAAATATTTGTATGGATATCTTGCCAAAATCCAGAATAATGTGCTACATGTAGATCTACTTTTCTGCAACAAATAGAGTGTAACATACCAGAGTAGAAAATCTGTACTTGTGAGACTTTTAATGTAATGCAAGATCTTTAAAAAAAAAAAAAAAAAGAAAAAAAAAAAAGCTGGAGATTAATTTTTTCTTAATATTGTAGAGACAAGAAACCAGATATTTTTCATATTCTCTTTAAACCATTTGGTGACCCAGACCAATTTTTGTCCTCACTGTTGGGTTCACAGACTCCCAAGTATTTCTGTGTCTCATTATTACTGCAGAATAGAAATGTTTCTTCAGCTACAAATATAACTGAGATTAAATGACTCAGTTACTACAACTTCAATTACTGAGTTTCTTCCTCCAGGAACTTGTCTTTAAGCAAACTCTCTTTTTTTTTTTTAGAAATTGTTAAACTGTAGGTCTTGGCCCTACACAACAGCCACATGCATTCCAGTGATATCTTAAGGCAATTTCCTATAGATTCTTGAATTGCAACACCATATTCTAGAATTCTACATAGGTCACAAAAATCCATTTTTAGCTGCCAGGGAGGCAGTGGAAGAAAGACTTCACCACAATGTGAAAGAATTCTTATTCCAGACAATGAAAGTGTTGAAGAGAAAAACTCATGGCCTCCCATAAGTTACACCCTGTTAATATGGCTTTTATTGGGATCAATGATATTGATTTACATCAAACAATCTGCTTGGCAGTTTAAAGAACACACATTGTATTTCTGCTCAACAACTCTGCAGTGCCCAACACTTTCACATTTTTCCCCACTGGAGGAGATTTCTTGGCTTTGCCTGCTTTTCCCAAGCTGAATTCCTACAAAGACATTCCCAAATTTCACATCTGGCCCAGCTGTTCTGGCACTGCTCCTTGTTGCCTCCTGGCAGGGAATTGTTTGCTGTTCATCCAGCAGGCAGCTCTCCAGCCTCCCCAGCCTCTGAGTTTTTGATCCACATTTCTAATTCCAGACAATGCCATGGTGAAATTCAGCAGTGCTCAAATTTCTGTTCTTTCATTAGGGCTCCCTTATCTGTATAAACATTTCATGTTCTTTCTTTCACAATGCCTAGAGGTTTAGAATAGTTTTATGCATTTTTTTGCCACTTCTATCTTTAATCTTGATCCCAGTTAGTTCTTTATAGTTGCCAGAGGCTTGCTTTTTTTTGTTTTGTTTTATTTTTCTTTGTTTTTAACTTCAAACACAACTTTCTGTTATACTTCCTGCACTGAATACTGACAAGTTGAAAGGAAGGAATACAGGAAACACAAGGCAAGAGTGTATTAATCTGCAAAACCTATTGCAGATAAGTAAACTGCTGCTTCATTCATATTCTGCCAGGGTGAGGCCAAACTATGAATTCCAATAAATATCTAAAATACCAAAAAAAAAAAAAAAAAAAGGGAACAACTGCTGTAAGGGCTTCTTAGATATTTTGTTCATATACCTTCAAACTGCATTTTTAAAAAATTATAACACATTTGGATGAATACTTTGCAGAAGGTATTTATATTTTAAGAAAAGTTGTGTTTGTTTCAATGGGCTCTGTAACTTTGTGTAGTTTTATGTGCCTACCTCATGAATATACAAGCAAATATATCATTACTATATTTCTCTTTCTGGGAGAAAAAACAGCCAAGAAACATATGGTGTCTATAATTGAATAGCAAAGGAGCCATGTAAAAGACCAAAATTATAACATTCCATAATACTTTACACTTTCTTACCTGAGAGGAATTTAAAAAAATCTATTGCTTTTAAATTAGACTTTCTAGAATTAAAATAATTCTCCACTTACCATTCCCTCACTTGTAATCACCCATTCTGCACTCTGAGAAACATTTATTCCACTGCTTCTGGTAAAAGTGAAATATATACCTGGATTATTAACTTATTCATTTTCATGCATTTAATTTAAATTTCTACATTTGTAACTTATTAATCATACTGCAAGTTGATTTTGTCACAAATAGAACTCCCATTAAAAATATTGAGACTTCTTCCAGCTATAAAGATTTTGGTGAAATTTAATATTTAGGTTACAGAATGTTAAAAAAATATATTTTTCTTAAATGAAAATAATAAGGAAACAAATTGGTGAAATAACCTGTTAAACAAATATTTGAAGGTTTTTTTGCCTCCTGGTATTTTTCATCTCAGATATGAAGTTTTATCATCATCACTGTGAAATTACATCCAATCTGCTACTAAGTCCTGCCTTCTGAAAATAGCAAGTTTTTTATTTTCTTACACCCACCAACTCCCATTTTCTGCCAATTGTTAACAAATCTCAAGTCCCTGGTAGAATTAAGGCAGCTCATTTTGTGGATCCTATTCCCCCCCCTGACCTCACACAACTGAAATATTCCCCATGCCCACAGCAAACCAGTTACTGCCCATCTTTAATTATTCAGATTTTCTGTGACCCTTCTGTTTGGATCCAGCTCTGTCCCCACCCCAGGGACTCTGATTTTTAGTAGTTGTGCAGCAGATTTTCTACGAAAGGCACTGAGGGGATTAACCAGAACATGTCAGGGGGTTCCCCAGCAGAGAAATAATCTGAATTCTTCCCCATCCCTGGACAGCATTTGTCATGAAACCTCTAGGAACTTAATAACCTCTGAGACTTCTGTCCCTTTGTCAAATGGGTTGAAATTGGGCAAGAAATTCAATTTACCAAAGGGAGCAAGGGAGAGCAGGCAGAGGATGCTTTCACACCAACACCCTTTCCTTAGGACACAGGGCTAAAATAACTGTGCAACAAATCTGGCTCATGGATGTACCAATTAAATCACAGAAAAGTGATTTCTTTTTGCATTTATTATCATAAATACTCTGCTTCACCCTTTGCAGAATCTCATTTAACAGCATTCATTTAAAAAGAACAATTTCAGCCCGAGTTTTGTTTTTGTGGAGCACTGAGGGGAAAATGTTCTCTTATCTTCAAATGTTATTAACTGGAAATAAGTGTAACCTAGGCTTTGAGGTCCTTATTGCAATTTAGATAGACAATTAGATATCTGACACCAAAAAGAAAGAGAAAACTTTGTAGCAGAGATTTTTCTCGTGGTGCCCCAGGTGACTACAGCAGACTTCCTTCTGTGTTCAAATGATTAAAAACTACAATATCCTTCAAGCCATTTTTAGAAAGCTATTTGTAATTGCACTATCAAGTAATAGAACTTTTTTCAAAATTAGCTTATGAGATTTGCATAGGATTGAGCTTTTAACAGGAAGGTGAGTTGTATCCTCATTTGCAATAGTTCTGCTCTTTTTTCAAGGCTGGAAAATTGCAATAGAGGAAAGCAAAACTTCCTTCACTTAACTGGATACAGAAAGAAAAATGTCAACCTTGGAGAGTTTCAGAAGCTTCCACAACAACTGCACATCACTTTAACTAACAAAATACATGTGTGTGCTCTGTGACAAATCCATCCTTCAGGACAGTGCTGGAAATGAATTGTTTTATGCTGTAAATCTAATTTTTTGTCTAAACAAAGCCTTTTAGGTTAGACCTGTGAAGGGGATAAAAAAAAATAGTATCTCTACTTGCACCCAGATGTCAGCAGCTCATAAAGACTTTACAGAAGGAAGGAGTTTTAATGATTTAATCACAGGGGACCCATGAGAGAATTTGTGATGTTTTCGTGGCAGTTTGCATGTTGTAAATGGGAAACAGCACATAGCTTGAACAAATGCTTCTTTACAGGAGAAATTATCTCCAAAATTATAGGCATAGAGCCATATGAAACTTAGTTCAAAGGAATCTGCAGAATCATCCACTTGGATGCTTGATTTAAATGTTGTTCTGTCTTACACTTAGGAAACATTGCTGAGAAGAAACCAGAGTGGAGCAAAGAATAAAATAAAAAACATTGGCATTCTCTTGAAAAAACCAAAAAAACAAAAAAACAAAAAAACAAAAAAACAAAAAAACAAAAAACAAAAACAAAAAAAAAAGCAATGGAAATTGTTTAGCTTTCCCCTAATTTATAACTGTTGAATCCTGCATTTTATCAACTGAAATGTACACCCCATGAGCTTTACAGGAACCACTCAGAAAATGTCTTCATTTTTCACTCACATATTTGCATCAGATCTTGGGGATCTGAGTGCATATAATGTTGGTAAAATCATATTTTCACAAGCACTGGAAATCTGCATAATTTCCTTTTGTTAAATGACTGTTTCAGCAGGCAGTGTGCTGCAGGCAGCTCATTGCTCACATTTGATAATTAGCTCTTGTTTAACAGCTCTGATGTGTGATTTTGTTGTGTTTGGGCAGGGGACCCTGTGATGTGTGGGGATGACCCTGCACAATGTCCTTGCTCAACTGGAGCCCCAGAGTCTGGGTGTTAATTGGCCACAGAGAGTAATAGAAATGGACAAATGGGAGCAGTTTCCTCAGTGTACTGAAAAAAATTATGTGGCAATTAAACTCAATTAAAAAGAATAAACATCAATGGTTTTACTAAAATAGCACTGCAAAAATCTAAGCACAATGAGAAATACCTGAAGGTCAGCCTGAGCAAGGATGAGGTTCTATCTTCACCAGGTCAACTCTTTCTTTCTTCTTTTTTCTTTTGTGAGACAATAGTTCTGGGATATTCAAAAATCTCCTCTTGGAAGGTGAAGATGAAAACCACCAGACTAATTGAAAGTAGAAGATGTAATCTTTTCAGAAATCCAGGATTCTGGAAACAGAGAGAGGATGTGAGGTTTTAAAATAAGAGAATTAAAGGTAATCAGGAAAAAAATGAACAAGTATTTTTAAATTGAAATTTACTTTATGTCTTATGTGACTGCTCATTAGATATCTGAACTCCAGGTATGGGTAAACATTACTATCTTTTCCAAAGATTTTTTAAGCTATCTAACCTGGCCTGTTATGGAGATGCTGCATTTAAGTATGTGAAAAGCCACTTTTTAATCCTTAAAAAAATTAATAAATAAATAAAAATTGACTTGCTGCTGAAAGACAGTTACCAAAAGGCAAAGGCCCATCTAAATGTCAGTGGAAGTGCTGGCAGATATCAAACCATCCCTCTGATTCACTTCAAAAAGCTCCACAGGAGGATCCTTGACATTCCCTTTTTGTTTGACCTTTGAGATCACTTTGCCTCCTTGTTTTCCTGATTCCTCACTTCCTCTTCATCTTTTTTGGTGGGGACAATGAAAGAGAAAAATGCCTTCCCTGTGGGCAGGGGCTGGAGCTGGCAGGATTTCACTGAGGCAGCCCTGGAAGAGGATTAGAGGTTTGGGCAGGAGCCCTGAGCTGCTCCTTGGAGCACATTCCTCCTCCTGCTCCCTCCTCTCTAATCCCTCCTGCCATTGTGGGGCTGTGTGGGATTCTCTCACCATGGCAGACTCGAAATTGCAGCTTAATGTGAGGGTGAGGAATCAATGCAGCTTTTAATGACAAAATAGTTCCCTACGAAACATCAAAGAGTTTCTGGCAGATGTGGTGGCAGCTGCCATTTTCCTACCAGATCATAAGGAAATGTGAGTGGCAGTGATTTTAAATTGGGCCATCCTGTCCTCTAGAAAACTATTTTCTCAT
Source organism: Erithacus rubecula (assembly GCF_903797595.1). NCBI lineage: Eukaryota > Metazoa > Chordata > Aves > Passeriformes > Muscicapidae > Erithacus > Erithacus rubecula. The sequence continues at coordinate 1,932,948 of NC_136667.1, read as the reverse complement.
CTAACAGCAGTGCACCAATACCTGAAATTAATCTGAATTTGATTATACAATTAAATTCTTTATTTGTTCCTATACTTTACTGTTTGCAGGAAAAGACACAAAAACATCAGCACTGAACTTGTGTTTTTTTTATGTACTCCAATGTTCTTACAGCACCATAAATGTAAATTGAAATCTCTTTTTTTTTATTTGCCACTTAAAAACTAATGACAAAGGGTAAATGTTTCATAATGACACATTTCATGTCTTTCAAAAGCAAAAAAAACCCCAAACCTCAGAACACTGATAAGCTGCTAAAATAATGACCAACTTCTATTTATTAGTAATAAATCTTCAGAAAGAAAAAAGTTAATTTTCAAAATGGAAAAACATATCTGTGAACAAGGACAGTTTTCATCATGACACTTTCTAAGTGCAATCCTCCTCAAAAATCAGAAAAACTTGATGTTTCATATTCCTGACACACGAACTCGTGTTTCCAGTTTACTGATAGAATTCCTTTTATTTCCATCTAAAGTAAATGCTGGGAAAAATTAAATGTCTTGGAGGAAGACACAGACTATTTGAGACATACATCCTCAGTTAATGGAGTTGTAAATGCTTTCATGCTACATGGTGGAAGGTCAAGTTCTTTAACATTTCCCTCCACTCATAATAGAAATAAATTGCATTCTAGTTAAATCTAGCTGGTCTGAGTTCCTAGAAACTCTTGTATCTAATTTTAGGATCTTTTATTGTCTAATACTGAAATTTTATGAACTACAAAAGCATTACCTTTAATCATGGTGCCAGATACACTTTGGAGGAGTTCCTTGTGAGATTGTAAATCTGTACATTTTTGTTCTTACCTAAGATTTTTTCCTGGTGTGACTTCTTGCAGGTAAGAAGATGCAATTTAACTTTAAAGAGAGACACCAGTGAATACAGAACCAATAAATTTTATACATAATTATATTAGAAAGCAACCTTTGATGGAATTTATTATGAAGGTGTTTAAAAATCTCATATTTCTAACAAATTACTAGTGGTTTTGTACTAATAGATTAAACTGTCTAAAAAACCCTAAACAAAACAAATATACAAAGATAAATATGGTAAATATTCAACAGCATAATTGCAATTTAGTTTGCTCTAAATGACAATCACAATATATTTAAACCAGAATATTTTAGACTCATTTTCTGCTGTTATTACTGGCTGAAATTCTGGAGTAATTCTGAACAGTCCCACATAACTTTCTCCTACCAAAAATTCCCATTGCACAGGAGCAGATGTTTGCAGAAGTGCAGAAATGGATAAATTCTTTCAATCACTTTCAACTTTCAAAGTATTCCATTCATTACTTAGCAAATTATTGCAGTGGTATCACAATTATTGACCAAACTATGGCAGGTTTAAGCTACTATTCCTTAAATTGGTAGAATTTAAAAACAAGAGTAAAGCTCTAAGTCATGTTGAAGGAGTACAAAGTACTTCACTTAGTGGGGGATTTGCATTTTTTGCTTAATTTAAGAGAATTCTTAAAATTAAAAACCAGGCTGATGCTGTCAGAAAACCTTACCCAGCCTCTAGGTATTGTTCTGGGTGTGTCTGATTTGGGCTCAGGCAGATCCAAAAGAACACAAGTTGCTGCTGTCAGAGGTATAAAAGATGTTTTTTTTTTCCTCAAGGAATTTAAGGGAAGAGCAGCATTTCAGGGGGATGAATCTGGGACTCCTGTCAGCAGCTGATTCAGAGCTTGGTGTCCATGGAGCAGTCAGCAAGTTTCCCATAATAGGGTTCAACACCTATTCCAGGCAAAGCCAGATATCCATAAATGCATTCAAATTGCTGAGTTATCACTTATTCTCTTTACTGTGTGCATTTCAGGTGCCAAAAAAGCTCAGTTCAAAAGGGAAGGTTTCAGATTTACCAGCCTTGGGTGAATGAGTTGGAGTGAACTCAAACCCATGGAATCTTGTGTTAGATGATATTAAAAACTTCCAGATATTTGAGGGCTTAGTCTGTGTTTCTTTTCCCTGTAATTAATATGTAATCACAAGTATAGCTCATAATGGAAACAAGTTATAAAAATATTTTATCATATTTGCAGAAGGTAAAAGCTATAAACACTCAGCAACCACTGCAAAGAGAATATCTGTACATTAGTCCAACATTTCTAAAAAATGGCTTTGTCTTATTTAGTAGTCAGTTTTAAGGAAAGCCTAATTGATAATTATATTTACAATGTTTAGGGACAAGGTATAACAGCTGGACAAAACAATAGACATGCAGTAAATAAAACAACTTCCATCTGCTGATTAAGAAACAATCACAATTGCAAATATGCTGGTGGTCTTCACAGAAAAAAAAACTTAATTAAGAATGGACAGTTCAGCTTTTAAATGGGATGCTAAAAAACCACAAGTGATGAGCTGTTTCAAATATATAAACATAAAATATTCTAGTTGATTTCTTAAAGAAGCATTAAGAAGATGATGATGTGATTAAAACCTAGCAGAACTGAGGTTATGAGTAAGGGGGAGTTCAGTTGTTTGTGTGATTAATTATGGGTAATTATAAATATTCATTGTAGAACAGAGTCCTCATAAAAAACTTGTGCTTCTGTGATATAGAGCCAAATGATATTTAACATGTGAACTTCTGAAAACCATGACTTCTTAAATTGTGAGTAAAAAAACAAGAGACAAAACACTGGTAAAAGATCAGGGGATGGCACTTACTATGGAGGACACCAGTATTGTGCTAAAAAGAAAGAAAGAAGAAAAGACAGAATTTTCCTCAGAAGACTTGCAGCATTTTATAAAAGAGAGTGGAAATGATCATTGTGCACAGCATTAAGAGGTCCATCTGGGAAAAGCAATCCCATTTAGCAAGAGCAGAGAGGCTGCAGAAAAAAGGAAGAGGAGATTGGGTGTGAAATCCAAACCTCTTTGAAGTCAATGGGAATTTTGGCATTGATTTCACTGGGTCAGGATTGCACTCAAGGTGGATGCAGGCTGCTCTGTGAGATCCATATTCAATTGGGGGTTTTGATATCAAAAGCTTTATTAAAGTCACCCCCACGTAAAACTAATATAGCAGAGTACAGAATAAACCTCATTATTTTTTAATGGGGGAAAATGAAAATATTACTGTTAAAACTTTGCTGTTAATACAATCAAAGGGGGATAGAAGGGAGGAATATATATTTCAACATTTGCCTCCCGTGCCTGTTTTGGTTTTTCCCTTTTAGTTTTCCTCACTGAACACTCTTTTGCCTCCCTGCTTCACTCTTTGTGCTCTCTTCAACTCTTTAACTGCAAATTCCAGTGGCAAAACTGACAAATTCCAGTGACCACCTGACAAAAATCTACTCCCATTTTTATACAATCCAGTCATTAAACTGCACTGTCCAACTTTGCTGGACAGTTTTAAATATATTTTATATACATTCTTCAGTAAGGAAAAAAAAAAACAATCCACTCTCAAATGTTTCTTTTGTTATTATAAAGCAAATTCAGATTTATGAGTAGCATAAGAAGATGTCAGCTTTGAGTAATGTGACATTTGATGTAAATAAGTAATATTACAGAGCTGGTTTTGCTATTGTGAAAAAGCAATAATAAGTATAATGTATAAATAATATAAATAATGCTCTTTATAAGGGGGTTCTTTCTCATGAAGAGCATTCAAAAGTTACAATAAGCCTCGTGCTTTTAGATAGGTTATCTTTACTCAGGAGAAGATGTATTTTCCTTTTCCAAAATTGCATATATCATAACAGCTAATAACTTTCATAGAAACCACGTCCGATTAAAAGTCAGAACAAAAGAAAGAAAAATATTTTTTTCTGTGCTATACAAAAATGAGCTTTGTTTCTAATTAATATTACTCCTTGAACCTAAAGTTAAAAATGTGTGCTCATTCCACACACATATTTAATGGAATCAGTGGTGCTATTTAATCAGATGATGATTTAAGTTGGAAATATGAATATCAGGCTGGGAAAACACTCTGCTGTTCTTTATCTGCTCCTTTCCTATGGTTTGGTAAATGTGTTTTTAAGGCAAATACTCTGGTGCAGCTCCCACCTCATTAAATTGTGACCATCATCACTGGAATCATCCCTACCTAAAGCTGGCAAATCTGTGCTTAACATATCTGAGTTTCATTTTAAAATTGCTTACCAAATGCAGCTGCTCAGAAAACTGTTGCACATGTAGCTGAAAATTTCAGAATTTAATATTTTTGAGGCTCTTGAAAAATTATTCTTCTAAATCTTTTCTTCTCTGCAGAGGAAGATTGGATTCCTG